>NC_085140.1:209184608-209824070 GCF_024139115.2 Armigeres subalbatus | reverse complement strand
AAATTTGATTATCTACGGTATTCGCACATGAGTTTTCACAACATTGTAAATTAATGTCCAAGTCGGGTGGTTTAATTCCCGGAAATGGGCATTTAACTTTGATTGAACCAGACCAAAACAGTCAGTTGGATCAAATCAAACTTATTTTTTAAACACACCCTGTTTTAAAGACACCATAGAATTTATAATACCGTACAAATTATGGGCGCAATGAGCTATTCACTAGCATGAGTCGTATCTTCAATCGATGTACTGCTGAATTTGACTTTTACCTCTCTCGTTCCAATCTTCGGAAAAAGTTTTGCCGAATACTTGCCGCTCCTAACACTAATACCCCCTGATAGATAGTCAGTCAGTACAGTATAGTATAAGTATTTAATTGAGTATTATCAAATTGTAAAATTGTAATAGAGTTAAGAAATATTCTATCTGTTGGAAATTGTAATTTCTGTTGATTTTAAAGGAAGAGGAGGTTCTGCGCCCGTTTGGGGAAGGAATTTTGCTCTGCTCAAGCTAGCTTTTCCCTGCTCTAAATTAAGAAAATTAAGAAAAAAAAGAATGCAAGCGCTTTTCTCCGAAACTAATTTGCTTACATGATAGATAAAAGCTTGTTTTGTCGGATACATACAGTAGTTTTCTCAGAAAATGTTTGCTTTAGAAGGAATTACCCTTCCAATGTTTGTTTACAAAATAAGTTACGCCCAAATAGCAAATCATTCCCGAAATAAGGCTTGTTCGAATAGATATTTTAGTTACAAGATAAAGTTTGTCGCTTCGGTTCCCTTTGTTCAGCTGTCCGAAACATGTTGAGTACCAAACTGTCAAATGGAATGTATTTTTCTTCATTGACATTTAGCACCCTAATCCTCGCCAAGATTAGCAGAGGGCCATATGAGAGAACAAGCATTGTTGAAATCTCTGTTATTCTGCCTAACGTCCACCCACACGGGTAAAAATCCGTATAATAATTCATGATTTCATGAATCCAACGTGTTTTCATTTTATGAAAATACACCATGAATATAAATCATAATTTCATGATTTATTTTCGCGTAACGCAACCAATGCGTTACGATTTGTTTGTTGAGATCGAAAAATAAAAAATAAAAGTTCAACAGAGGGTTTGAACTCAAGTACACCGACTGAGAGTCCGGCGTGCTACCTCTCAGCCATTCTCACTTCTTGGGAAGGGAGTGTTCGAAGTATAACTGGTTATGCATTTTGTCTACTGTTGAAGATTGCATAGTACCATGAATAATGTTCCTGAAATCGTGAATTATAATCATGATTTCATGATTTGGCATGATTCATGATTTCATGATTTTTTAGTCATGATTGTGGGTATGCATTTGTTTCCGTGCAGGAACAGCTTGGATAGTGACGGGTGATCAATGTATCAAGACCGGCCCAATCGGCATCGGAGAACCCCATCAGCGGGCGATCAACTGCTCCGTCCAGTTTCAGCTGGTAGCACTTTGTTCGTTTCAGGAAACGCAGCACGCGCTTTGCTGCCGTCCAATCTACATCACAAGGCGAACTGAATATTTCCAAAATCGCTGCCAAAGCCGCAATGTCGTCCATTCCGTGCATTTTCAGCAATCTGTCAGTTACTTAAACCGATCTGGAACGCTTTTCCTTCACGCTTTACTTCAACCCCCAGGAAATGCCGCACTTCCCCCAGATCGGTCAGGTTAAACTCTGCATTCAGGCACTCTTGAATTTCTTTGATTTTGGTCACATCGGTTGAAGCTAGAAGCAGATCGTCCACATACACCGACAACAAGAGTCTTACTTTGCCACTTCCCCGAGTATAGAGACAGGGATCCGCCTCTGCTGCCTTGAATCCGGTTTTCATCATCACTTCATGAAGCCTTTTATTCCAGCAGCGGGCCGACTGCCGCAATCCATAGATGCTCCGTTGGAGTCGGCAAACTTCTACGTACCCGGGTGGCTGCCGCATGTAAACCTTTTCTTCGAGGATCTCGTACAGGTAAGCTGTCTTAATATCCAGATGCCGGACCACTATATCATGCTTAGCTGCTATCGTCAGGAACGCTCGAAATGTTTCTTGACTTGTAACAGGAACGAACACTTCTCTAACGTCGACTCCGAAACGTTGCGCGTACCTTTGCGGTACCAGTCTAGCCTTGTATTTCTCTTTCTTTGCTTTAAAAACCCATTTCGATCCTATTATTTTCCGCCCCTCGGGCAATTTCACTAACTACCACGTTCCGTTAATACGATGCGCCTCCAACTCTTCCTTCATGGCTTCTCGCCACACAGGTACTGCTAGGGCTTCCTTTACACTAAGCGGTTCTTCCACTGCGCACGCCGCAACGCCTGCAACATAATCCAGCTGATATTCGTCCAAATGCTTTGGTCGAGTCCGTTGGCTTGAACACTCTGAGCCACGCACAGTTGAACTCGCACCTTGATCTCCATCGTCAGCTTCATAAAAGTCTTCCGGTGCAGATTCGCTCTCCTCATCCGGGTCTTCATCTAGTTCCTCCTTCAGCGGCAGCAGCTTAATATTATCTTCTGGCTTCTTACTTGTACCCGGAATCGTTACTTCTACCGATGATGTACCATTCCCCAGCTCGTTGAAACGGGCATCACGGCTTATTGTCACCTGATCCGTTTCTAGATCAACGAATCGGTAACCCTTCTGCTCTATCGCGTATCCGATAAACGTCAGTTTGGTTGCTTTGCTGTCTAATTTATTTCGTTTCGTGACTGGAACGTGAACGTATGCTTGGCTTCCAATCCAGAGATGAATCAAATTCGGTTTCCGTCCTCAACATATTTGATGCGGCGTTGTATGGATCGATCTGGATGGTAGCCTATTTTGGAGATAAGTAGCAGTGAACATCGCCTCACCACAAAAACGTTTTTCCAAACCCGCGTCCACTAGCATGCACGTCGCCATTTTGGTAAGGGATCTGTTTTTACGTTCAGCTACGCCGTTTTGCTAGGGAGAGTAGGGTGTGGTGAACTGGGGTTGAATGCTCGAAGTTCCCTATTATCAAATTATCCCTTTCCCATCGGAGCGCACAACGCGAGGTTTACGCCCGAATATGTTGCTAACCCAACGCATGTAGTCCCTAATGTTACCGGCTGCCTTATTTTTGTTCTTTAGCAGGTACGTAATCGTGAACCAGCTGTAATCATCAGTAATTGTCATGGCATATCGATTACCGCTTGAAGTTGCGTTCTCCATCGGACCACACAAATCGGTGTGGGCAATGTCCAACACCCTTTGCGACTTGCGGTCAACAACCGGAGGAAATTGAAGTCTAGGCGACTTACCTTCCATACAGCATTCGCACACCACGCGCAGTCCACAGTCACTCACTTCGATTCCAGTTACCAGTTTTTCCTTCAAAATACGCTCCGCGGCAGCCCAATCGCTGTGCCCGAGCCGCCGGTGCCACTGGTGTTGGCAGATTGATTTGTGCGCTCCTTCCGACGCAGCCATCGACGCTTCTGTTATTCGCAAGTAGTACAACCCGCCTTCTCGAATTCCCGTTGCCACTACCATATCTTCTACGTTGACAATGTCACAACCACTTTGGTCAAAGTTCACACGTAAGATCAAGTTAGTTGATAGTTCGGGTACGAATTTCACTGTTTTCATATCGATTCTAGACACTTTTCCGGATCCGTCAAAACCGTGGAGCACTCCAGAACCTTCACCCTTGATCTGAGTATTTTTCCCATCGGCCAACGTGATACAACCAACGGCGAATTCACGCATTGAACAGAAGAAAGATTTATCGTTGCATATGTGCGCATTGGCACCACTATCAATAAGCCAGCTTGTCGAACTTCCCCCTCCCCAACAACAAACGCTACACCTCTGACATTAATTTGCGCCGCTTTGGCCTTCCGATAGCCGCTTGACTCTTGTCGATAGGAGCTGCAGTCCTTTTGTACCGACAAAAACTTTCGGCAATCCCACCTGATGTGCCCCCTCTTCTTGCAATAGTGGCAAGTGCGCCCTTCCTTGTCAGGCTTGCCATCACTATTTCGCATATCCGACCGCATCGTTTTCTCCACCCTTGAAGCGCCACTCTTTCGCTCTAATTGTCGACTATACTCATCCACCAGCTTCGATTTCACAACGTCCAGCGATATATCGTCATCCGAACGGCTATCGAGTGCCGTAACTAAACCATCGAAGAAAGCAGGAAGGCTCCGAAGTAGCTTACAAATCTTCGTATCCTTATCTATCTTCATTCCTGCTGCATCTAGTCGATAGAAAATGTCGTCAAACTCTTGAAGGTGTTTTTCAACATAACCATTATCACACAAATTAATCGAGCATATCTTCTTCAGCAGCGATACGTGAATCGAGCGGGTAGTCTTCTGGTGATAACATTTGAGCGCATTGTATGCATCTTTCGCATGCACACAGTTCCGCACTAGCGAGAGCTGACTATCATCCAGTAGCAGAATCATGATCGCTTTTGCCTTCCGATCCTCACTTTTCCACATCGCGGATCAGTTCGTTTCCTGTGGGACATCTTCTTCAATGACGTGCCACAAATGTTCGCACACTAGTAGGATCTCTAGACGCACCTTCCAAGTTTGCCAGTTGGTTCCGCTCAAATTGGGAATGGCAAATTTTGCGTCGGCCATGATTCACTTGTTTAGTTTACACTTTACACAATGCACTTGCAATCGAAATGATTCTTCTCGTAATCCAATCCGTTCCAACCTGGGCCCATAACAGAGTATGATATCAATAAGAGAATTAGGTATTATTGAGCCAATTTCTCCTGCTCGGGTTTATTTAAAGTAATAAAAACTATCACGACGGCGACACGTTCTTCTGGTGGTTAGAAAACTTTTTGTTTTACGTTGTTCATTATTGTTTACGTGTTTAATGTCCGAGAGGAGGTGGCACAAACAATATACTTTACGTACAGAAGGTACGCACAAACAGGGATATGTAACAGCGCAAGATACATAGAAAAAGAGGTACACATTGCACCGTTCCACAGTGAACGTATCCCGCATAGAAATAAATCGTATGCTGAATATTTATTATTATAAGTATTCCATTCCGCTTGTAATCATCATTAACTGTACGATACATGTGCAATCATATGATTAACTTTCTTACCGCCCTGATTATACTAAATTATTGGTAGATTATACATCTCATAATAAAGATTACTGGAATGAGAAATGAAAAATATTCTCATAAGAAAAAAATCATACACGATATAATTTGGGTAGTTTCACACCCAACTGCATAGATAGAAGTGTCTCGGAAGTGTTTTCATTTTCAGTGTTTAAATGTCAATTCTGTCGACGGCAGTTTGTTCGGGTAGACTTGAGATTATTTTAGTTTTTCTTGAAGTCGGTGGTGATCCAAAATGCATGTAAGTCAAAATTTTATTATATAAAATGTTAAATAAATCTATTCTTTTTTTCCATTTTTGTTTGTTTCCAGAGTCATCCATTTCCTGCCACTACACGGGAAAATGACGATTCGCTTCTCCTTGCTGTGCTAGTGGATTCAGCAAATCGGGTCCAGCTAAGGGTTCAGCGGATATGCTTCCGAAGGTAAGAATCTTCTGGTGATGGCGGTGATGTGGTGTTCGGGATGTAAAACGTTAAAATCTAGCGTCGCAATAGAACGGAATGGTGACAACAGTAGAATTTTTAAGAAAAACTGCTTGGCTAACGGCCAAATCCTGCCGTTACAAGCGCGTTTCGTTCAGAACTTTAGTATTACGAGTGATCAGCATTATTCATTATTTGGCGTGGCAGCAAATAAAACAAATCTTAAAACGAATGAGTGTTAAAATAGGTGTATGCGCCGGTTGACCTTAGATGGATAAATTTTACATGTTTGTATAATATAACTTCGTCTTAAATAAGGATGAATACTTTGATTACTTTTATGTTTCCACGCATCATTGAATCAAAAAGCTTATTTCCAGCGAGATTTCCAGTTAAACAAAATGCAAGATTGCGTATGCACTTTGCGTTACATAAGGGTGGATAAGTGGATTAATCCTTTTACTATAATTTACAGGTGAAATTGTTGAGTGGAATCCACATGAAAAAGGTCCTGTGAACGCAGGCTAGGCATCCAGTTTCCCGCGCGAGTTTGGCAGAATATAAAAATTAGAAAAGCTATATTGGACAATAAATTAAATTAAATAGATGCTTTTTTGTGTTGGCCTATTTTATTATAAACTGAGAAAAGAACAAATTTTTATCCTATTTTAGGTTGTGAAATAACATTATACATACTACAATACAGTAACCATATAATTGAATGATTATCGCGCAGCGTTTAATTCGGATTATCAGCAGAATCGTTGAAAAATTTTACTATTTATCGTCTTTGTTGAACATAATCAAAACCCGAATGATCGCATAAAACAAAACTGAAGATAAACCAATGATTCATGGTAAAATTGATTTGCAAAAATACATGCAAAAGTTGATGTTTTTGAATGGTAACGATACTTAACAACCCATTCAATGTATCATCCAAAACCAAAATATTATAAGGGCTATTGTAAATATCGTTCGTCGTATAATTAACGTACAGTATTTTATATGATTCCATGAAAAATGCAATTATAATTTTCTATACTCAAAAAACGATAACTAGAAAAATCGTTGTATAATTTCATTCTATTCGGGATATCTGTACTATCATGATATATTTTTTTCAGTAGTATTATTAGTTTACAAATATTCAACGGATAATGGCGTCGAAGGGGGTTTTAAAATCAATTTTGTGCAGCCGCTATCAACGCGAAAACTTGTTAATACGCATTTGTTTTCATGTAAACATTTTGTTCTTGAAATAGTCTTGAAATAGTTTGATGCTTATTTGTCAACCTTTATGACGTTAGGGAGTGAAACAAAATCGGATTTTAGGAATTACCAGATCGATGGGATGGAATAACAAATACAACATAGGATTAATCTTTTGAAACGAACTCTTTCTCTGGAGAATAAAATGTCACCAAGTTTGGTGCATACCTCGAAGCATCGACAAGAAATGAGGTGATTTGGAGGGAAAACTGTGCAGAATAAAAATAACTACATCTTTTTCGTGTGTCGGGGGCAGCAGGGACCATGTCCAAGGGCTTGACGACCCCTCCCCAGCTGTCTGCGAGTCAGGGAGAACTGCCTAGGGCGTGGTGGGATTTAGCAGTGGGCTCTGCTAAAATCCCTCCCAAAACCACAAGTGCCCGTAAGCGGACTCTATCAAAGCGACTGTGTGCCGCTTCAAAAGCACAAGCCCAGGGAGGAGTGCCAACTGGCATGTGGGAGTGTCCCTACTTCGGTAGGGTAGTGCGTGAGCTGCTTTGGCAGGGAGTGAGTGATCTGTTTGTGCTGAGGCAGGAGTGTCATAGCGAGGCGCCGGCGGTGTGGCGGGCTCTCGGCGGAGCCGGAGTCTGAGGATGGACTGCACATGCTAAGGTAAGAGTGTCGTAGCGTTGCTACCGCTATCGACACCTCGAGGCATGGCAGTGGAGTGTTAGAATAAGTTGTGGAGTGTACCTACTTCGGTAGGGTAGCGCGTGAGCTGCTTCGGCAGGGAGTGAGTGATCTGGTTGTGCTGAGGCAGGAGTGTCATAGCGTTTCTCCGCCGCTATTGTCACCCTCAAAGCGCAGCAGAAGTCTGAGTATGGACTGCACATGCTGAGGCAGGAGTCGAGGTATCCCATCGACACCCTGAGGCATTGCAGTGGAGTGTTAGAGTGAGCACCTGAAAAGGGTCACATGGAGTGAATGGTCTTTGGAGAAGCTGCTTCGGCGGCAGGGTAGCAGTGGGTTGTACCCACACACCTACAGTTGTGCACATGTGGTGCATGGGGAGTGTCCCTGCTTCGGCAGGATAGCGTATGGTCTGCTTCGGCAGTGGTGTGATTGATCTGCTCGTGCTGAGGCAGAGTGTCGTAGCGCAATATCTGTAGGCCCAGGCAGTTACCGCTATTGACACCTCGAGGCATGGCAGCGGAGCGTCCGGGAGAGCATCCAAGTAAGACTCAAATGGAGTGAATGGGGTGCGAGCACCCAAGTCAGTCTCGCGTGGGACGAGTGCCTGTGTGAGCGATAATGAGTGAGTACGCTTAGTACTGCCGTCCCCCCAGAAGTAGTACTGCGAGGTAGTTCCTGGGGGAAACGATGGTGGAGCCCAAGGGAGTTTAGTCGGTATTACCGGTATGGTCGAGTTCGACACTCCAGTACACTTCCGTGTGGTAGTTTGGCAACTACAATGCACGTGTACTGGGTTAGTGTGTAAATGCATTCTCCCTTGTAAAAAAAAAAAAAAAAAAAAACATCTTTTTCGTGAATATGTACGTTATGTGGAAGATATTGATTTGGAAAATGTATTGGAGGTAACCACTTTCCCTTCGATGGGACCCGAACCCATGACCCTACAGTACGCTAGACTGGTGCTTTAACCAACTAAGCTACGAAGGACCTCCGTCGGCCTTCGCAACCTAGCGGCTACTGAACGACCTCGAGATTCTCAAATTGGACGCATAGTCAAATCAGTCGCAATCCATCTCAAGCCAACACTTCAACATGTGTATAATACACGGGCACATTAGAGGAGCGCGAGTATTTAGAATGTCTGGCGGGAACAATATTTCTCATACTTTGCAAAACCAAAAACAATGAGATTTATCATTATTAAATGTTTATAAGCAATTTTATTTAGCCAATTTATAGGAGGTACCGCTTTGATTCATATTTTACGAACATTTAACCACATTTTCACTTCCTAGTTCTTTATATATTTTATTGATTGTAAATATTTGTATTTTATTGATTGTAAATATCAATACTGAATGATTTTATTCTGCTAAACCTTGAAACAAATGCCGAACACTTTGATTCAAATTCCGAACGCCACCTTAAATGCGCTAGAATGTTAAATTTTAACGTTATCTTTTTGTTGGAAAATTTTAATGTCGTTGATTTGTACTCCTGTCAAGAAAATTTGTTTATTTATCCTAATTACAGAATATTTCAGATGTATTGAGTGTTCGGATCGTGAGTCTGCTCAGGATTTGAATCAAAGCAGTAGAAGTTTAGACCATTATTGTATAAAAAAACATCTCTTTTGTCTGCTAACATAGATATAGATTTGCTACTTATCGCAGTCAGTGGAAGCCACTGATACCTTTTTGCCTTGAACGAAAATGTATCGTTCCGTATGCTTACATGAAATACGTATGCTAATACATTTCCAGTTACTTTAATCTACTAAAAGCAGGAATTTGCATTTTCGAAGTCGCAAAGCGAAAAATTAAAATTAGAAAAGAGAAGGAGAAAATTACACACATCGTTCGTATCTACCACGCTACGCCTGACGATGTAAATGCTTGCAGGTATTTTCACGGTAATGCATGCGTTCAATTACGCTGAATTAACCATCCCGAACTCTCATATGATGGGTGCACAGTAGGACTAATTTTCAAATGAGGAACCTGAATATAGAAATCTTTGGAAGTGATGACAATATATTCGGTAGACCTAATTGTACAATATTTATATTAAAATGGTTATTTTGTGCACAACAAATAAAAGTGCCATGTAATGATTCTAAAAAAACAGTTTTAAAAATTTACTGAACAATTGAATTTGACAAAGATAAGCATTTTTCGCTAGTGAGAGACTACACCCAACCAGCGAATAGCAGAGTTCAATACAGTTCTGCATAAGAACCTAACAGAAACTATATAACATTTTGGCATATACACTTTCGGAAGATTTTAACAAAATTACTGTATTGAAATCTCCAATTTGTATTATTTTAATACAGTATCGTTTTTTGTAAACATTGCAGAATTGTATATGCCAAGATTTAATACAATAATTGTAAGATTTGGGCTTTGGAATTCTGGGCATATTTTCCTGATACAATGACTTATCATTTTAAAATCCTAATAGTGACAAACTTGGAAACATTTTCCGTCTAACTGAAATCTAATTCATAAAGTTCGTTTTTGAAGTGGTCCACGTATTGTCCGAGAAAAACAAGAAAGACTTTTGAATCTCTGAGCCACTGTGGAACATTAATATGAGAAAGGAGGAATACATTCTCTCGCTCTAGCATCGTTGGTGCTTTGCTTGGCTTATTCACTTTGTTCGACAAAACTGTGCTTAACTGGAGTTAGGCATGTGGAAATAAATAACCGTGGAAATATTTTCAACTGTTACAACCGTTAATTAGTTAGTTTCCCATGTAACTTACTAATCAATATAGTATTTTTTTATCTGGTATTGAAGATTATCTAAGATTTGAGTTTCCATTCCATGCTCCAATCCGTGTCCTTTTTGATGCCAAAACTCGCTGCCGTTAAATCAGTTCTCGACCATTATAATAGAGCCATTTTCTCCGGTTAATCGAGCCTCCGGATAATCGAGTCCGGTCTGTATGTATGTATGTGCGACTACGATTGAGCTGTTTGCAAAAGTTGTCACGCGCACTACCGCATTGCAATGCATTGCTATGTTTTTATGAGTTTGATTAAACTCATTCTAATAAGTTGTATCAAGTATGCTTATGACTGATAGTTCTGGGCTCTGGCAAAGACCAAACTAGAGAATTGATGGTGAAAATTAATGTTGGAATTGTTTCTCTATACCCGACTCATAATTGCTTGCCAGGAATACCCATCGTTTTCCTTAATTTGTCGACACTTCGTACGAGCACTGTACACTTGTCCCTTTTTCCAGATTAACCAACAAGCTTACAGATGTTCACCAATTCACCATACAACCGATTGTACCTTTGCTCATCTCTGTGGGAAAGCACGTACCAATTGCGAAATTTCGGTTATCGTTCCTACCCGTAGCACGCATTTAACAATGATGTTTCGCCTGATGTCCTACTTGTGGATTCGTTGCAATTAACGTACCTATTCCTTGCATAATTAATGCCATTAAATGTTTCTCATCTTGCCTTCAACCGAGAGGTTCACAATTTGTTAATTAGCAAACTGAGTAGAGTCAACCACGATGGCACTGTCAGAAAATATTGAATAAATGAAAACGAAAAACCGCAATACTTTGCAGCGAAAACTTTACTGTGACATCGCGGAAAGTGTGCTCGGAAGGAACATTGCTGTGGCAAGATAAGAATGGATAACTTTTTCCCGTTCTTCTATGTGGAGCAGAGGCAGTCTCCGTAGAGTTTTTCGACGAAATGTTCGACTAATTGAATTGCACAATTTGTCGGTAAATTGACAAATCCTCGTTAAATTAGTTGATACTTAATTATTGGGAAAACATCACCTGGGACATGCGAAAACTTTGTCTCGCGGTATTGGCCGAGAATTAGATCGGTGTGACGAAAGATGTTTGTTCGATATTCTTATAAGTTGTTTTCATCTTACATTAAAGTGACCATCGCGAGTTTGTATCGGTGGTGACGAGATCGAGATGGTAGAAAAAATTGTGTACTGAAAATTAATCCAGCAGAGGCGCATAGTGGCTGGAAATCGTGCGTACTATGGACTCCGCAAGACGCTCCGACAAGGATGGTAACGATCATTCTGTAATTTGCGATCGATCATTTAGTAGTTTGTCAATAACACATTCCATAAGCTGAATTTCAAATATGTTGTATGGAGGACTTCTAGTGCGAAGGTTTTTCTACAACTCTGCCTAATGGTTCGTTGTTTGAATTCCACTAGTAACGGAGTTATAGCTATAGTTTCAGTAACTTAGACTAAATGATAACAAAATTCCAATCATTTAGTTTAAGTTACTGCAACTAGCGCTCTAACTCCATTATTAGTTGAATTCTAATAACGAACCATTAGGCAAAGTTGTAGAAAAACCTTCGCACTAGAAGTCCACCATACAACATATTTTGAAATTCAGCTTTTGGAATGTGTTATTTACAAACTACTAAATGATCGAACGCAAATTACTGAATGATCATTAACATCCTTGCGCTCCGATCGAATAGAGTTCGCTGCCGTACCAAAGTGACAATCTTCAGAACGCTCATTAGACCGGTAATTCTCGACAGACACGAGACCTGGACGTTGCTCGTGGAAGACCAACGCACACTTGGAGTTTTCGAAAGGAAAGAGCTGCGTACCATCTATGGTGGGGTGTTGATGGCGGATGGTACGTTGAGGAGGCGAATGGACCACGAGTTGCATGAGTTGCTGGGAGAACTGTCCATCGTTCACAACGCGAAAATCGGACGACTGCGGTGGGCCGGGCACGTAGCCAGAATGTCGGACAGTAACCCGGTGAAAATGGTTCTTGACAACGATCTGACGGGCACAAGAAGGCGAGGTGCGCAGCGGGCACGTTGGATCGATCAGGTGGAAGATGACTTGCAGACCCTCCGTAGATAGCGTGGTTGGCGACGTGTAGCCAAAGACCGAGCCAAATGGAGAAGACTCTCATATACGCACCAGACCACTTCGGCTTAGTTTGAATAAATAAATAAAAATTAAAGTGATCACACTGTCGTAGCCAAACGATTTGTCTACTCTCTCCGTGATAAACAGGGGTCTAATTGTGTATCTATTTTCGACAGCTCTTTCGTTTGCATGGTTTGCTCGTTTCGTGTCGAGATGCGCAATGCCAACACTGAATCATCTTCATTTATTTTCTATGTCACCCTTTGAACAATTTAGAGCCTACTGAGATTGAACTTCAAATTTCGTTTCTTTGGCTTCTTAGGATGCAAGCATTTCAAATGCCTACTACGGTTGTATTTCAAATTCGTTATCTTTTGTTTTTATTTAATGATTTTGTCATTCGAAAACATTTTAATTAATTGCTTTTTTTTGCCTTTCTCGTATACAAAGTATACGTAAAGGCTATATGTTCGCTCCAAATACGAACATTTTATAGGAGTCCCGGAGACCCATAGTGTTATATACCGATCGACTCAGCTCGACGAATTGAAGTGATGTCTGTGTGTATGTGTGTGTGTATGTGTGTTTGTATTTGGGTTTTTTTTTTCTTCCTAAACAATGGAGGGGGAATCTGCTCAACAGACATCCTGGGTTGACCAGGAAGTGCTGGGTTAGGGGCCACCTCCAATGAGGGAGGCAGGGCTGCATCCCCGACCAGCTAAACCGTTTCCATTCGACTTGACAGTAAGCTGAATTGGAACTTACATCTTGAAGAAGCATTAAGCAAAGCTACAAATGCTTTATGGATAAGTAAGGCGACGTTCGGTAAAAAGTGGGGACTTAAGCCAAAAATGATTCAATGGATTTATACGGCGATTGTGAAACCCAGAATATCATAGGCCGCATTAGTATGGTGGCCAAAAACAAAAGAAAGGGTGGTACAGAAGAAGTTGGGAAAACTTCAAAGATTAGCTACTCTTTCAATAACTGGTGCGATAAGAAGCACGCCGAACACAGCACTAGACGCTTTGCTCCACGTGCTACCATTGGATCAATTTATTCAATTAGAAGCAGAGAAGAGTGCTTTGAAGATCAAAAGAGATTCAAACCTCTTCGAAGGTGACCTAACAGGACATTATAGTATTCTAAACAAAATAAGTATCAACTCACTGATCACATACAACGATGATTGGATGAGAAGAAGATACAACTTTTATCGATGTTTTGATGTAATTAATCTTGAGCGAAGCACATGGACAAATGGTGGACCAAATCTTCGTTCAGGATCGATTGTGTTTTACACCGATGGTTCAAAACTGAACAATCAAGTTGGAGCAGGCGTGACTGGCCCAGGGACGAATATTTCGATTCCCATGGGAAAGTGGCCATCTGTTTTCCAAGCTGAAGTTCAGGCTATTCTTGAATGCTCTAATTTATGCATACGTCGAAATTACAGGCATTCAAATATTTGCATAATGTCTGATAGTCAAGCAGCATTGAATGCTCTGAAATCAGCAAGATGCACATCTAAACTCGTTTGGGAATGTGTTCAGTCACTCCAAACCTTGAGTAGTCGTAACAAAGTGAACCTATATTGGGTTCCTGGTCATTGTGACATTGAAGGCAATGAACAAGCTGATATGCTGGCAAGACTTGGTTCATCTCGACAATTCATAGGTCCAGAACCTTTTTGTGGTGTATCTGCGTGTTCTCTTAGAATGGAACTCAAATCTTGCGAACATTCAAAATAGAGAACATTTGAAGAACACCTTGATTGCGAGGCAGTCTAAACGTTTCATCACACCAAACGTATTTAACACTCGCAAAATCTTAAATCTTCCAAAACAAGAGCTTAACACATATACAGGACTTGTAACAGGCCATTGCCCGAGCCGTTATCACTTGAAGCTGCTAGGAAAACTTCAAGATGATGTATGTCGCTTCTGCGGTATACATGTGGAAGACTCGGAACATCTGTTATGCCATTGTCCGGCAATTTTCAGAAAAAGATTACAGTTCTTCAACAGGGGGCTGATAGAACCCTCTGAAGTTTGGAGAACAAGTCCCAATCTGGTAGTGCGATTCATCAGAACCATAATACCGTATTGGGAAGACGCTGGTAGTCAAGGTGATGCAATTGCTCTACATAGCAATGATGCGTCAACTTGACAAAGCTATATGAAATGGGGCATATATCACAATAGATCTAACAAATGGTCGCAGTGATTAAAATACCCAACAGGGAAAAAAAAAAAACCGTTTCCATTGCCGCCAAGCCCATCGTCCCTTCGGTACAACCAGAAAGTAATGCTTCAAAGGGGGGCCAGTGCATGACGCACCCTCGAGGTTAGCTGCGTGTCCTTGCAGCATCGAACATCGTGACTCGCTTTTTTAGAAGAACACCATGGTATCGTGCCAGCGCATTGCCGGCTTTCCAGGTGGCCTTACCACGCCCTATGTCCTAGGAAGGTGGGCAGGGTCGACTTCGTGCCTGCTTCCCTCTGCACGACTGGTATCAAGAATGATGATGCCGCGTGCACCCCAAATTGACCTTTCTGCGATAGGGCCTATTCGCCAGCACACAGAGGGACTTGCCGACGCGGTGCCTACGCCTGCCCCAGCCTTGACGAGGACCCCTTTCCGTCCTCGGGCTCGGAACCCGCCCGGTTGACCGACGCCGCGAAAGCGACGATACCATGTTGTTCTTCGCGCGGCCACTTGTTCGATAAAAGGATCGAGTTCGACCACAAAGCATGACCACCGGTATGACCCATGAAGCCGACTCCGATCCCTTGGACCACCTCTTATTTGCGCCTGAACTAGCCATCCTTGAGTCCACGCGCCACCTTCTGTGTAGCTCCGAGACGATTTGGGCGATAGCCGATAAAACGGCGTTCCAGCCAACTTCGTCTTTACACATCCTCCGAACTAGGTTGTCCGGGGTAGTGTCCAGACCACATGTGGCAAGCATGTGGTCACGCATTGCGCGAAAACGTGAGCACACGAACAACACGTGTTCCGCCGTTTCCTCTAAACCTGCGCACACCAAACACTCGGGCGAAGCCGAGCAAGCCAGCTGCTTTACCTGCACTTTGATTTTGCAGCACGCTTAAACGCCGGGCACATCGAGCCCCCATGGGGTGCTTGCTGTTCACAGCTTTGCTGGAACAAATCAAACAATTGGGAGGGTTCGTGCAGCATTGTGCCTTATGTCCCTCCAATCCGCAGCGTCGGCAGAGATTGCTTCTGTCAGGGCCTTTGCAGTCCAATTGCTTGTACCCCGGTTCCAGGCATTTGAAGCAAACTTCGAGATGCTCGTATATGCCCAAAGGGCACACCGACCATTCCACCTTGAAGCTCCCTAACTTTACCACCCTTTGAGGCGTCTGCTACAGATAGCCGAACCAATGCTACCTGCGTCCCTGCCGGACCTTTCCGTAGCCGAACGGCTGCGGTGGGCGTCTCCACTTCACACTGTCGCCGCAGTGCCGTGACGAGCTCTTCGACTTCAGTGATCTCGTCCAGGTCTTTAACCCTTAGATTCACCTCCGTCGTGAGTGCCCTCACCTTGACCGTCTCGCCTAGGACCTCCTCCGCCAACTTCTTGTAGGCGGCGCCCTTTTGCAAGACGCCCCGCTTCAGCTCGAGTATCATCTCGCCCATCCGGGTACGTCTTATTCGACGTACGTCGGCGCCGAAATCACCGAGCTTGACGTCACTCCTCATCGCCTTCAAAACATCCGAGTACTTAGCCTCGTCCGCCGTGATGACTAGGGCATCGCCCCTGGAGCGATTGGCGCCTACCCTAGACTTCTTGCTACCCTCATTCGCCTGGGCCTTCTTTTCGGCCCTTGACGTCTTCGGTTTCCTCTTGTTCTTGACCAGGGTCCAGGAGGCGTCATTCCCTCTATTTCCCTGGTCTGGTGCGGCTGAGAACTTTCAGCCTGCCGTAACCCCTTACCACCGTCTTGCCTGAGTGGACGGACCTTTCCAGGTCCTTCCTCCCCGGTTTGGAGGTACCTGACCGGGGTTCAGCTTCCCAGCCGCACTACCCTTGTTCGGGGTAGTAACCCTCCGCGTTTTGGAGCGGCCCCAGGGAGCTCATCCCCTGGAGACTGTCTCCTGTTTTTGTGTCTGCTCCGTTGAGTAGTCACCCCGACGTACCCGCAAATACTTGAGCCTCAGTCTGGGTAGACTTTGGCACCACCGTCTTAGCTGGCACGCCTTCGGTCGACTCGACCTTGCCCGAGTCCGCGAATCCTTGGGCCTCAGTCTGGGTAGACCTCGACTCCACCGATTTCACGGGTTTACACTTGGCCGTCCTGACCGCCCTCTCCAGCTTGGCGTCCAGCATCGACTTTCGAAGTTTCTGCAAGCTCCTCTTGAGGTCCTTGCTGATATTATGCTTCGATGACGCAAAGTCGATGATGGCGTCCAGCTGTTCCGTCGCCACCTCGAAGGCCGAAAGCCCATCGCGTTTGCGGTTCATCGCCTTCATGTAAAGCCATGGGCCGTTAATAACCCCTTCCGGCGTTTTTATAGCCGAGAGGAAGGTTGAGTGACCCACGCTGGCGCTGCGCACTGAGCTGCCGACTATTGCCTCTGGCCTCCTAGGCGGAGACCTGAACAACCCACCTCTTGCGAAGGGGTTGTCGCCTACACTACTACCACTAATTGAAGAATTGACTTGGTTTTCCATTTTTGTCCCACGAGTTGCTCGGGAAAAGAGGTCCACCACGCCAGAGCCCAGCATAACGCGGTAAGGGACAATTACTGTGGAGGGTGCCCAGGTACCCCACAGGCTCCGTTAAAGGCCTAGCTTATTATTTCACCCCCTGGCCATGCATCCCCTCGGCACGGGTCGCTTGACGCCTTGGGATTAGTGGTTAGGGACGATGGTCCCGGTCTAACTCGCAGTGGCCATGGGGAGGGGTCGTCAAGCCCTTGGACAAAGTCCCTGCTGCTGTGTGTATGTGTGTGTATGTGTGTGTATGTGTGTGCGCAAAATAACCTCACTCATTTTTCAGGCACTTATCATTAACCGATTTGCTCGCAACAAGTTGCATTCGACGCGGAATCTTGTCCCATTGTTTCGTATTGAAAATTGGCCGAATCGGACTATGGGCTTCGGAGTTATGGCCAAAATATATTTTTTTACAACAAAACATCTCACTCACTTTTTAGACACTTACTCTTAGCTGATTTACTCGCAACAAGTTTCATTCAACGCAGAATCATGTCCCATTTTTTCGTATTGAAAATTGAGAAGATCGGACTATGGGTTTCGAAGTTATGGCCAAAATCCACTTTTTCACATGATAAACACGTACAAAATTCTCACTCATTTTTCAGGCACTTATCCTTAACCAGTGTTGTCCTACACTCAAGGCAAAAAATTCTGCTCTTTGATTTTACTCCATCTAAACGATTTTATAGTCTCAACTAAGTAAGTTCAACTAATAGAAGGATTTTTAAATTTTCTAAATGTCAAACTGTCAAAAAAATGCACTCCAGAGCCAAGGGGGGGCACGCACTGAAAATACACTGAAGTGTTTTCACTGGAGTGTATTTTCAGCGCGCGCGCTCCTGTGGCTCTGGAGTGCCGTTTTTTGACAGTTTGCCATGACATTTAGAAAATCCAAATATCCTTCTATTAGTTGAACTTACTTAGTTGAGACAATAAAATCGTTTAGATGGAGTAAAATCAAAGAGTAGAATTTTTTGCCTTGAGTGTAGGACAACACTGTCCTTAACCGATTTGCTCGCAACAAGTTTCGTTCGACGCGAAATCCTGTCCCATTGTTTCGTATTGAAAATTGGTCGAATCGAACTATGGGATTCGAAGTAATGGCCAAAATACATTTGTTGACAAAAAAATTCTCACTCTTTTTTAGGCACTTACTTTTAGCCGATTTGACAAGTTGCATTCGACGCAGAATCTTGTTCCATTGTTTCGTATTGAAAATTAAACAGATCGGTATTAAACAGATATGGCCAAAGTTTATTTTTTTGCCTTTTTGCCTTTCTCGTATACAAAGTATACGTAAAGGCTATATGTTCGCTCCAAAAACGAACTTTTGATAGGAGTCCGGGAGACCCATAGTGTTATATACCAATCAACTCAGCTCGACGAATTGAGGTGATGTCTGTGTGTGCGTGTGTGTATGCGTGTTTTTTTCGTCCTAAACAATGGAGGGGGAATCTGCTCAACAGACATCCTGGGTTGACCAGGAAGTGCGGGGTTAGGGGCCACCTCCAATGAGGGAGGCAGGACTGCATCCCCGACCAGCTAAACCGTTTCCATTGTGTGTATGTGTGTGTGTGTATGTGTGTGCGCAAAATAATCTCACTCATTTTTCAGACACTGATCCTTAACCGATTTGCTCGCAACAAGTTGCATTCGACGCGGAATCTTGTCCCATTATTTCGTATTGAAAATTTGCCCAATTGGACTATGGGCTTCGGAATTATGGCAAAAATATATTTTTTATAAGAAAAATTCTCACTCACTTTTTAGGCACTTACTCTTAGCTGATTTACTCGCAACAAGTTTCATTCGACGTAGAATCTTGTCCAATTGTTTCGTATTGAAAATTGGCCCAATCGGATTATGGGTTTCGAAAGTATGGCCAAAATACCTTTTTCAAAATCTCACTCATTCTAGTCACATATGTACCCTCAGCCGATTTGCTCGCAAGAAGTTGCATTCGATGCAGAATTCGGTCACATTGTTTCCTGTTGAAAATTGGCCGGATCGGACTATAGGTTCAGAAGTTATGGTCAAAATACTTTTTTTTCACCAAAAGTGCGTAGAAATTACTCACTCGAAAGAAACGAGAAAGGCACCATCACCGCTAGGTGGATTAATCTGGGTTTTTTATTATACAATAAGACATACGTTCTACTTTATCTATCAATGTAAGCAAAAAATGCCATGCTTTTTTTCAGGCTCACTTCATTCCCCACACAGACGTCCTGGATTCAGCCTACTAGCACCACATTACCAGATGTTCTGCATTCCACGGCGAATCTGGAAAAATCAAGCGAACCTTTGAACTTTGAAAAAAAAAAGAACTTGGGCTGTCTATAGCGTTTCCATAGAACTGGCAGAATGAACAAGTTTGGGAATCTAGACGATCACTTTTTTTTACGACGCCACCTAATAAATGCTGTATACCGTGAGAATATATTTTTCGGCAAGACAAATCATGCGGTACAACAAAATTGGTAAACTTTCCCTCGTTCTTTGGACAAACGGTGGTACATGGCGGAAAATTCAGGTGTAATGTTGGACTAATTGAATTCTACTGTTGGTCTCAGTGAAATCGCAAACACAGGTCTCCACTTGGCCAAGTGAACATCGAAGGCAGTCCTAACGATGAGTTTGTTCTTTGGTCCGTTGAAGGAAGTTCCATTTTTTATAAAGAAGCAATTGGATCTTGATGGTAGATGTAACGATTTCTCAGCATCCTTAATGATTGTAATTGTAAGTTGAAGCCAGTCAATGTTCCAAATGGAATGTAGTGTTATAAATCCTTTGCTCGGTTACGATGATGCTGAATTATTCATCCGGCACCACCTGGGAGATACGGAAACATCCAAACGTTAATGGAATCAGGGTGACTAGAGAGGCTCATTCCAAATTCGTCAAGCCGGTACCTATTTGCAACAGCGGTGCTCAATTTTATTTACAAATAAGATGTCATTTCTTAAATAAAGGGACTCTCTGTAGCTTAACGGTAAGACGAACAGAGAATGAAAAATCTGCAATGCTACTCAATAAGTTTTTTAAAAATAGTTATTATTCTTATTTAGAAAAAAGTAAAACAGGAATTTCTTAGGGACACATTAGATTTTCACATTGGTCTTGGAACGTAAACGAATGAAAAGATTATTTCATTCAGTGTAAAACAGCAGGTAGTTAACTTCACATAATACATAGAAGAAAAAAAAACATTAAACATAAGGGGTCGTTAACAAATTACGTAACGCTGTATGTAAAGGCAGGGGGTAAGTTCAAGTGTTGAGCCTCATACAAATAAATTAAATCTTCCATACAAAAAGTGTTACGAGAGGTAAGGAGGGGGTCTAAAATTGTTCAACTCCGCGTTACATAATTTGTGAACAAACGAGTTCGTTCTATTTCATTCAATACCTTCAATTTTTTACTTTACAGATATGTACTTTTTTCCAACAGAAGAGTCTTCTTTAGTGTTTCGCACTTGATTTCACTTAGTCGACAATTGTATTTATTTTACATTAAAAATAATTTCGAATTTTATTGTGTTTGACATTTAGAATCTCTAATTTGAAATTTATGAAAAAATCCATTGAACTATTAATAAATAATAGAAGAATTTGTTATCAAAATTATTTTGAAGGAGTCTCTATGTTAGGAGGCTTATTGGTTTTTGAGAAAAATTATTTAAGCTCTTTTAGTGGAATGTCGTCAACTGTCATAAGACGAGTTTAGTACTTTCCATTCAATTTCACCACGCTTTGTAATTCTTACAGATACGTATTTCGACCTCAACTGTGAGGCCGTCTTCAGTGTCTCGTTCTTGGCTCGACATCGAAATACGTATCTGCAACGATTACAAAGCGTGGTGGAATTGAATGGAAAGTACTAAACTCGTCTTATGACAGTTGAAAGTTATAACAAAGAAAATATATTTTATTCAATTGATCTATTTATGGAAGTTTTGTATTTTTCCTATAGTAATTTTGTTTGTTCTATCATAGTTTAAAAATGAAAGTAGCAAATATTGTCTTTGATATACAAAACATATACTCATATCTTGGGAATTTCTCCACTATTTACGGAATTAGCTGTTTAGTAATTATTCGCACCCTCATTTTATTGTTGGCAATTTATATTGTTTTTATAGAGTTTTTCTTCTAGGGCCGATTTAATTTTGCATTGTTATCCTATCTCCAACTTACGTACATTCAATCAAAGTTGTATATTGTGGTTTGTGTGTGTGTTATTTTTCTGTTTGCGAAACACTAAGCAGAAAAGATGCTCCACGATTCTGTGCTGCACCACACCGCCCCAGTAGCCAGGGCTGGGATAGCGCCAAGCTAATTTGCATTTGCGTTGATTGAAGAAGTTTTGCAAATTGTTTAATGAAATTTTCTCTTCAGGTGGTGGCCTAGCCGTTGCAAATTACGAGCCAGACGTACTTGCATTAGGTTGCATTTGCATCAAATCTGCTGTGGAAGTTTTGAAGTGTCGCAAAATATGTGCCACTGAACCCATTTCGACGCTGTCTTTATTGGGCTTAATTGGTTAATTATCCAGCAAGAAGGGTTGTTTCGCCGATCCTACAAATTTAGACCGCAATATTGCTATATTATCTATTCGTTTATGTTTGTACTCTCAAAATGATAGTCTCTTCAACTTGTCGTACACCTTCTGTCGTCCTGAAAATTGGGTAACGTCAGAAATGAATAGCGATCGATTTTTTTAACAGTACGCTACTATCTTGGCCATTGCCGCCTCCCTGTTAGTGTTCATTCAGCACATCCACAGTTATTAACTGCGAGGTTTTCCTAACCATAGTTGCCATTTTTGGGTTCGTATATCATGCGACTATTACGATGATGATATTTTATGCCCAAGGAAGTCGAGAAAATTTCCAAAGTTTCCTGGACCGGACCGGGAAACGAACCCAACCGCATTCAGCATGGTCTCGCTTTGTAGCCGTAAAGTTAAAGAAGCGCACACAAATGTATTCTTCAACACTCAATTAATTTTGTACAATAATGTTGAAAACTATTGCTTGTTGTAAGCCAAGCGACTCGACTAAAAGTACTTTTACGGCTTAGTAGGGTGTTCTTAAAGAAAGAAAATATCATATACTAATAGCATGAGAGGTTAGGTCAACAGTCGTAAAAAAACCTTTTAGTAAAAAATCACAGGGGTAGAAATCTCAAGTATAATATAATGATTTCGAAATGTAAATTAATGAATAAAGTGCAGTAACAAGTTGTTATCTTCTTTTCATTTGTTAACGATTTTGTTGAAAAACGGTCAACTTAAACAAACGTTGTTACTTACACATCACTTATCATCAAATCCATGGGAGAAGTTTCGTTTGGCCGAAAGTCATTTGGTCGAATGCCACTTTGCCGAGAAGCACGTCAGGCCGAAAGCGATTTTTTTTCCATTTGGACGAATTCAACGTTTGACCAAAACAGTTACTAGGCCAAAAACGGGTTGACTGAACATGTCATTTTGCCAAAAGAGACATATGACCGAACTGGTTGGCTTACGTTGGTTTTCAAGCATCAGACCTATAAGTAAGCAAATTGGACTCGGCGGCTAGCGCACGAGTGTTTGAAACGAGTCTATGTTCGAATCCAAGCCAGATCTAAATACATTTTTTGTTAAAAGCATAACATATGACCAAAATAAAAACTCCCCCTAAAAAATAAGAAATTTTCCATAAAAATGGGATATTGCCAATAAAAAAATCAGAGAAGGGTAACTGTACCAGTTTTGGCCATGTTCCCAGTTTGCCCAGTTTCTCGCATAACTCCGAAAATTAAGCAATTTCCAAGGGTTTTATAAGCTGTAACAAGAGATATATCCCTTAAGCTTCTTCGCTGTGGAAACTGATCGATAGTTTTTGAAAATTATGCGTTTTTCAGGGTTGGCCAAATTAGGCACTAAGGTGGCCAAAACCGGTACACTTCCCCTATAAGCAATGAATAAATATAAAGTTTCCACAATTAATGCAAAATTTCCATAAACAATTAGGAATTTGCCACAAATGAAAAATAAAAAAAACACTTCCAAAAGCAAAAGTTGCAATTATAAAAGTAAAATTTTCCATTAAGAAATCAAAATGTTATATTGAAATAAAACACAAATTTTCCATAAATGAATCAATATTAGCAATAAACAATTACAAATTTTTCCACAAAATAAATATTTTTTTCAACAAAAAATTAAAAACTTTCTAATAAAAATCAATAAAGAGCAATAAAAAATATGAAAATTTCCATAAAGAAATATAAAAAGCAATAAAACTGAGATTTTTTTAAGAAGATCTCTTTTTTAACTATCCATATATGTCAACCGCCATTTTCAGGATGCTTTTCAATACTAGCTGCACAAGTACAGCTAGAACAAAACAACTCTGATGAATGTTTGCGAAGAAATCCAGATTTTGTTATAGACATTCAAAAATAAAATACTTACCCTAGAAAGGTCAGAAGAATTTCCCATTTAAATTAAGTAAAAATTTTTATGGGAATGAAGAAAAAAATTCCAGGAAAATTCATAAGAAATACCCTTGGAAAACCTTTTCCGAAGAATTTTCTGTTGAAATGCTGCACAAATTCCCGTGGGAATACAAAAGAAAGTCCGTGGAATGTTAAAAGAATTTCTCGGGGAAATTAACATATATTTTTATGGAAACTAATAAAGAATCCTATGATAAATCAATCAGCTTTGAAGCATTCCTCGTGGAATTTCGGAGGGCGTTGCTGAAGACCATTTAGCCGAAAAAAAGTTATTTTGCAAAAACCCATCTGGCCAAAAATGTAGTTCAACTAAATAACTTTCGGCCAAATCCCTTCCCATGGAATGCATGAATTTTCAATGGAAATACGGAATAAATCTAAGTGGCCTTTTATACGTATCTTCCGTGAATCTGACGAAACAGAAATACAAAAAAGCTAACGCAAAATTTAAAACAATAATTCTAATAAATCCATAAAATTTCACGTAGCTTAAACGCCCCATATATTTATTTATTTATTTATCACCGTCTTCGATACTTCATCGTACAGACTGTACTTATCTCGTAATTTAACCTATCTTACAACTAAACAATTCTGTACTTCCGGCTTTTAAAAACATTTTTGGAGATATTAAAATCGTTAACATCTGAAACAGAGTTGAATGATTGAATGTAGGAGTCTAGCTGGATTATTATATCCATAATGCGTTCCGGAACCGTCTGGGGGGAACGTTAAACGGTATCTGCCAAAGGATCACAGAACAGTCGATGTTCCTTTCGATCACGTCGAAGATAAATAAGCTTGGCAATTATGTCCGTCTGATGGATAGTGGTTCTAAGCCTATCAATTGGCACCGTTCAGAATATGCAGCAAGATTGTTTCGATCATTCCAGGGAAGCAGCTGCAGTGCAAATCTTGACGGCAAATGAAACCCTAGAATTGACAATGCTCTGGCAGTCATTATCCCCACATGTTTCTTGAATTGAAGCTTACTGTCGATGATGACTTCAAGATCACAGATAGAAGAAACTTGTTGCAATATTTCCGTTCCTAAAATGCATTGATGGTGTACTGGGTTGTTGGAACGAGTGAACGATATGACTTTGCACTTATTGTTGTTCACGCGCATGTCATTATAGCTGCACCAGATCATCATGTTGTTAATATCTTCCTGCATCTGCAGCGCGATGCAGTTATCAAGGGATTTTTCTTTCCATTTCTCTTGAAAGTGTTGATACATAGCACATCAGGTTAGCTGTGGTCGAGCGCTGCCTCATGAATCCGTGTTGATTGCTCGAGATAATTTGGGAGGCAATGGCATAAATGATGTTGTGCATCAACTTCTCGAATACTTTACTCAAACAGCATAGTATGGAAATGCCCCGATAGTTCGCCACATTTCTGATGCTGCCAGATTTATGGAGTGGAATGATGTAAGCTGTTTTCCAAAGTGCTGGGAATGTCCTTTCATATAGAGAACGGTTGAACAAAACCGTGATCGGAGTTGCTAGTTCAATGGAGCACTTTTTCATGAACAGGGGAGGAAATCCTTCCGTACCTGACCCTTTCTTAGAGTTCCCAAGTAACATTTTTAGTTTTTCTCTACAAGAGTGTTATAAAACCAGTATTAAACTAAAATGTTACTAGGGTCAAGCTCTTCAATGGCTACCAACACTTCATCTATAGAGAACTGTGTGACGGGAAGGTTGATGTTTTGCCGCTTCATCATTTGAACATGCTTGCGTATTGTTGTAGCTGACATTACAAGGAATTCTGGCCGATGATTTCCGTTCCTTGACAAAATCTCAGAAACTTTATGGATTCTGTTCTACGTTGGTCTCGACTGGGGTCATAAAGGGGACATTTTCATAGGTGGATTGCAGAGCAGACTTGTACGTTACTTCCACCTTGCGGAGTACATGCCGAGCATCCTCGGACATCGTGACAAAAAAAACGCTATCTTGCTTTTCTTAGTATGTTACGGAGATTACGGAGCTCAGTGGTCCACCAGGGTTTGTTGGATGCAGAGTTAAACGATCGTCTTCTTCGTGGCACCAAGCCATAGCAAATTGAATTCAGCTTGTAATAGAAGAGAGAGAGCGCCTCGTCAATAGTGACAAACCGCAATCCCGAGCAACACAAGTCAGACAAAAATGGTTGCAGCAACTTTATTGTGACCAAATCTGGACACATATTAGTTACAGTAACCTATGTGATACATGTGTGCTACTAGGGATAGAGCATCTAAATCTGTTCCAGCGTAAGTAGCTTTCGAGAGGTTGTAATTACACGATTTGAAATCGTAAGCAAAGTGATCGATGCCGTTTTCCGATTATGACATGTTGTGGTCGCTAACATCAATAAGTAACTAGATTGGAGGATGATTGCTAACCACAGGTAGCATCGGCGTTACGGGCTCAAATGTGTCCATTAGCTGAGGCAGACTGACGAAAACAAGATCGAGGAGTTTTCCGTTGACGTTCACGAAACTATTAATTTGACGTATGCCCGACGCAAACATAGATTCGATAAGATTTTGTTCGTTATTATCAGAAACGGCCATTGATTTCATCATCTAATTGCCACCGCAAGTTTAGGAGGTTGGAGTCGCCTAGTGACTAAATGACATCTGCATCAGAAGCTTGGGTAGCGATATGATGAATTGCATTAGCATGAGTGGCATATAAGTCAGCGTTCGAACTAGGTGGAAGGTAAATAGCGATAATGTAAATTGAACGCGTTTTTGATTTCACACAAACTGTAGTTTGCTCAAGTTGTTCGCTGTTTAATAATTGAATGGCCTCGCAACGATTGTAAATGCCACCACTGCGTGAATGCTTACTAGTCAATATGCTTCGATCGCAACGAAATAGTACATACTCGGAAGAAATTTCAGCATTGCTGAAATCCTCTCGTAGCCAGGTTTCCGTGAAAACCAGCACATCGTAATCACAGCTGGATAGAAGCAATCGCAACTGAGCAGCACATTCTGGTAGTATAACGAGAAACGTGAGTTTTGTTCGGTGCTCGACCTCGAAGTAGATGAGTTGCTGGAATCAGCCAATGTTACCGGAAGTGGAATCCTCTTGAGTGTGTTGAGATAAGCTTGATTGATGATGATGGGCTGATATTGAAATTGGTATGTGTGATCACGACGTGCTCAATACACAGGGCCGGGGTGTCTGCACCACCCCCCTGAAATGAGATGTAGTTCTTGAAGCCGTCTACCGATTGGGTGGCGCTAGTGTTGCCTTTCCTATTTTAAATTCCGTTCATACCGCCGCGAGAGCGGTATGAAAATGATTCTTACCAAGAAAATTTATGATCATATCGTAAAATTAGAACTTTTCGTGAATTAACAATTCACAACAGCCTAATTAATTAGGCTTATGATGAAATCGCAATGCTCATTGGCTGCGACGCATGATGAAGCCGAAAGCAATAAAAGGTATAAAGTGAACCCATATTATTGCTGTAAGGTATACTTTTCCACACATTCTAATATTGAGTGCGTTATTGGTTGGTACGTTACATTTTAATATTGAGTGCGTTTTTTCATTCGTTCTACTACTGTCACTGTTACAAACTGTTTAAACCGAAGAGGATCGTATGGATCGCACTCAGCCGAATCAGCATCCACAAAACCAATCACAACGATCACAACACGGAAGAATAATCTTTTCCACTTGCATCACCACCTCGACTGATGCGCACTATACAAAGCGACAAAGCGAACAATCCGAGTACACCGTAACACGATTGGCGCTTTGATGTTGCATAAAGAAGAAGAAGCAGAAAGATGATAATCAAAAATATTCGCACGGAAAAACATACGAAGAAATGTTTGAAACTCTTCTTTAAAATTCTAGAAGCAATTCAATTAAAAACGGTAAGCAGTACGGGGTTCGACTTGTTCTCTACTGCACAATAAACACAATATTTTAATTTCAATTTTGATTCTGTTATATCATACTTAATACACAGTATAAGAAAAGTCCAACCCCGTACTGTTTACAGTTTTTAAATAAATTACCTCTAGAACTTCAGAGAAGAATTTCAAAAATATTCTCGTATGTTTTCCCGTGCGAGAATGTTTAAATACCATCTTTCTGCTTCTTCTTATTCATGCAACATCAAAGCGCCAATTAATCACGTCGAAAATTACGCAACAATGCAATACATCTCGGATTTAACAATGCAACACATGCCGCTTACGTCGCTTACGCATCCGACTGTTCTGACTTCGTGTGTTTATTGCTTAACCGGCAATGTTTACATCCAGTACCATGTTGAAGCACCATGTTTTTGGCTTCAGGCGAGTTGTTCGTGGGGGACAGCCGTTTCATGGGGGTGGTCTGCACTCGTAACTATCCCAACTAATTGAAACTAAAAACCTAAAACTAATACTCACCGAAAGCATGGATCCTTTCTGTCCAAGATTATTCAAGGTAGAGCAGCCAGGTCCTAAAAAGGAGGAAAGAAGATGAATTTCCCGGCATTACAATGGACCCAATCGGAGCGATATTTGCCGTTTTGCATCTCGTCCGTGGATGGAACCGGACAGCCTGCTTTCTTCAACTCCATCGGCTGCCAGCGTCAATGCCCTAACCAGCGTTAAGCTGGTGAAGGGTCCCTTTGGTGGTCCGATGCGCCTACACCATAATGGCGGTCTGCGGGATTGGGCATCGTCAGATGCCGCATCACCAGGGGGAGCTTGACACTGTTGGTTTACACCAACTATGGTCCAGCCTCCGATAGGATGGAGTTGATCCGTCAAACCTCTACCGTACCTCATCAAGTCGCCGCTAACCAGCCACCATGCGTCTCCATTGAAGCCATACAGTGTTCCTACTTCCCCGACTTAGGAAACTCATTTGCAGCCACCAGCGATACAAGCTCATCCAGCAGGAACGGATCTGGAAAAGAGATAAGGAAAACACATGTTCAAGCTTAATCGGCAAATAATAGTTGTAGCGTTCGGCTCTATTAGCCCGGTTGAATCCGCATTCTGATACGGCTTGGATGCGTGATTGGTGATTTTGGTTCTGACGGACAAGATCCAAATGCGGCGGAGGCCGCTGGAGTTAATTACGATTCACCGATACGGCTACTAAAGCGCAGAGGTCTTCACGTGGAATGGCTACTCACCAATTTTACCACTGCTGGTTACCGCTGCCTGAAAAGGACCGATCGATAGTTTCGGGCCGTATCCAGAACACGTTTGGAATTCACGCGGTTCACGCTAAACGCTCGCATTCCGATCCTTTTTTCACAAGCGGTTTTCTGGTTCCTTTTCGTTTTTTGCGATCGTCGTTACGATCCTCTTTCAAGGTTGGTTTCAGCTCGACTGCCTGGATCTCACGTCATCCTCCTTTCTCCTCGCGCTTTCACCCCTTTTCACATTTCCACGAATTCCAGGGGTTGTCGCGAGGGATTCGCCTTTTTTCTTTGAGCCACCGAGTAGGGGTGTGTGAAGTATAAGTGGTATATATTTATACACTGCGAAGCCAGAATACTCGCATTGATTGAAGTTGTATTTATTCATGGTCTTACTGCGTGTAAAGTATTACAATACTTGGTTACTATTTTACATATTACCGCTAAGGGTATGCAATAACACATGTTTTCCTGACGAAACGAAACGAAACAAAATTATAAATTAGAAATGCTATTGTTGGTTCGAAACGAAACGAAACGAAATTCAGATTTACTTCCGAGACTTCGAAACAAAAAACAAATAAAAAAGAATACGAATAAAAGAAAATTAATTTTGTTTAATATTTTTGAAGTAATATATTGCTACCAAAGGGAGAATCTAGCTTAATTTTACAGAAGGATATGAGTAACAGATCAGTTTTGGACCTGTTCACTATTTTTAAAAGTACACACTAAGTTTTTGTTTCTCGAGCTCGGCAAAATCGGGCACCGCTGTAGCTCAGTAAATTTCAGAACTGAACTTCGGCAGAAAATTTGGTTTATTACTGATTTTCGGCAAAATATTTACCGTATCTCGGCAAATGAAACGTCACTTTTACTGAGATCTCGGCAAAAATCGTGTTTGCTGAAACTCGGCGGTGCCCACCTCGGGAAAATAAACAAAAAATGCTGAGATCTCGGCGAAAATATTTAAGCGTGATGCCCCTCATCTTAAACAACGTAAAAATATTCATCGCTTAAAATTTCCAACAGGCCTCAGTAAAAATAAAAAAGCCTATTTTTTTAACTCATCAGATTCCCTATTGATTGAATCTGTTCACCATTTTGAAAAGTATTACAGATTCAAAGTGCCACCCCTTCCATTTCAATCAACATCTTGAAAAGAGTCTCCAGGCAAATTCTAAACCATATTCACGAAGATTTATTGAATATGTAATACTTTCCAAAATGGTCTTTTCAACAAATGTGAAAGTATGCAGCATTAAAGCTCTTTAATTGCAGTAGAAAACTCGAGTTTTATTTTTTTTTATTTTTACGAGGTCTGTTTGAAATATTGAGTGAGCTTACCTTTTTTAAAGTGATGGGCATTTTTCATTCATAACTGTTTTCTGCGGCGTTAGCCTTAGATGATAAACGAAAATCGTGACTGCGACGAGACACAGAAAACCTCTCACTCACTTTTTGTGAGAACAATTAGAAAAATTCCATGTTGCGCTATGGTGAGAGTCGAACTTTAACAATTTAACCGATTTCCAATAAACTATTTTCTGTGTTTTAGCAATAATAAATAATTCAATTGAGACTGCCTTGTTATTATTCAGTCGGTAGCTCTGACCAAATTAATTTGGTACAGAACCTTCCAAACAATATATTTCAAAACTCGATTTTTATCTTTCTTCCTATCCATTATTTATGTAAGAGAAGCGAAAGGTTCAAACACAGAAGATTTCACTTGAAAAAATGGGACTGTTAGATCAAAAAATGACAAAAAATTAAGCTTTCAATCAGCAGTTATACATCTTGTCAGACCTGTATAAGCCTTTAGCTATTAAATATAAACTAATTTTATGCCAACAAACTCGAACGCAGACATTTACATTTATTGATATATTAAATTTCAAACCAGCAGCACGTCTAAACTATCGACAAACTGCCCTACGAAAAACGCGCCGCACCGGTACGATTGTGACAGAAAATCGATACAATTTTGAAATATTTGAATCTGGGTCTGCAGGATCTAGAAAATGTGAGAAAATTCTAGATTTCCATGATATACGGAATCAAAAACATCTGAAGGTAAAAGTATAGGCAATGACAATGATCTCAATCGGAAGGATCTGAATCAGTTCCAGAATCTGAAATGAATGAGATATCAGAGAATGTCCCAAATCTGGAGCATTCTCAAATCTGCAAAGATCTAAAAATCTACTAAATCAGGAAAACTTTTGTGACATTTAGTAAAGGAGCTTATATATATGAAATGTTGAATAGAGTTTGAATGACTTTATTCAGCGGTGAAGACGATTTTTTTTTATTATATGAATATTTGAAATATTAAAAATTCATTTCGATATTCCGCGAAATTCCGTTTCATTTCGTTAAAATTATGATTTTTATGATTCAGAAAATCAGATTTCGTCATACTCAAGTTTCGAATCCCCTAAAACGAAATTTTCGAAACACCGCATATGCTTAATTACCGCATATCGAGTCCGTTGGTTTGCTTATTGTTACCATTTTCAATTACAAACTTAATTTTAGACTTATTTTGAATTGATTTGCTCCAAATAAGTGCATCAAATTAAACGTAAATTTACACAAAAATTCTAACTTTGCGGGCTTGTTCTTGACTAAAAACCAAAGCATCTGCTTCTTAATTTTGCACAACTTTGAGAGGTAAAATAAATTAATCCTTATTTTTTTTATTTTTCATTGCAGGCCTACGACGCTTCAACGTCATATTGAAGGTAACTGAAGGTTTTATAATAAAAATAATTAATAACTGTTGAAATACTAATAGAACACGAATCAATATACATCGTAAAAAGGGCCGCACACAACTAGCTTGTAATCCGCAATCGACCTATCAGTGCCACAGATATTTTGGTAGTAAATGAGAAAGATAATAACTCATTACTTTGACAAGAGCTGGAATTGATATTTTTATGTAGGATAATAATTTTCCGAATAGTGAGCGTACTTGCCTGCATGTGGGGTTGGACGCTAGCTAGAAAGGTACGGCTATGACGAGAGAGCATGGGGCTTCCAAGCGGCTGAAAGTAGAGAAATTGTGTGAGCTGTGAAAAGTTTAACTTCTTCAAACCAGATAATGTTTGCATATCGTTGGCAATTGCCTGAAAATGCAGGCTGAAGGACACCTACACCAAAAACACACACACACAGAACCAGCGTTGGCTGCACGGTTTCGACCTTGATGCAGGTGGGGTGGACCGATTGTGGTCACCAGACGAAAGAGACGAAACAGTTTCAAACTGCTGGTGAGAATTACTTTTGAAAATGGTGAAGTACTTTCCGTTACGTCGGCGGGACAAATAGCACGGTAAAACTTATCTGATGTGTGACAAAGTGGCATGTATGAAGCTTCAATGCGAGAACCTGCGAGGAAAAGTGACAAGCAGAGGTGTGTGATCAAATAGTGGTTTGTTTGAATCCGTAGATGGTTTTGGCTCACTGGAAATCGTACCAGCAAACCGTACTTGCCACGGGATGGATGTTAATTAATGTGAAATATTTTAGTTGCATACTGTTCGATACACTAATTCTCACACTCATGGTTGGAATTCATTAATTTCTCGGTTAACTTGAACTATCACAGCTTTTAAATACTTCCTGAATTTTCTTTGATTTATTTATTGAACTTTTGAAAATTTTTTCGTGGGTTTAACTCATTGTTTCATTAACGTCTGAAGGTCTTAAAAGACTAAAATCAAACCGTGTAAAAAAACCTGGGTGTACTAGCTTTTGCATTCAGCAAGCATTTATACAGAGTTTGCGAATTTCCTATACAAATTGAAATGAATAAAATATTATTTTCGGTTATCCCAATTACTTATTATGAGTTAGGTATTTTATTCTTGACTAAATTTGATATGACTTTCGGATGAATTTGTATTTATTTATCGCCAATATTTGAACAATATAATTTTTGAACTCACAGAAAGCTGCCAAAAAGCACTCAAAACAAGTATAATAATAAAAAAAAAGCTCGTATCTATAGCAGATGTAAGCATATGCGGTATTTCGAAAAATTTCGTTTCAGGTGGTTCGAAACGAAATTCCGCGGAATTTCGTGGAATTTAAGCATGGCGAAATCTTATTTCTTGATTTCGTTCCGTTTCGTAAAATTATAAAAATTTCGCTAGAAAAAACTAGCTTCTAACGAAATTTAACGGAATTCCGCGGAATTTCGAAACAAATTTAAACTAATCCATACTTTATATTATAAAAAATTTTGGCTGCGCCGCTGAACAAAATCGTTAAGTTGTTATCAAAATTTAGGTTATACAACTTTTTCTATTAACGCCTACTAAATAACCCCATTCTTAGTCGACAAATACGTAAGTAGTTTTCTTCTATGAAACGTCTTCAGTGTTTCCATGATTTAAATTTTGTGATATTTTTTTACTATTTGCACAATATGAATGCGGAATCGATCGTGTTGCTGCTGGTCATGGGACGGCAGCTAGTCCGGGAGAACGCGAAGTGAAAAAAATCTACCTCGCTTAGCAGAAATTTGTTTAACCAGTGTGCAATCGATTGTGTTGATGCTGATCACGCCAGCTAGTGTGGGAGAACGCGAAGTGATAAAACTAATGTCTGCATCGAAGAGCACAAAACTATTTAGTGCGGAATCGATCGTGTTGTACAAGATTATTAAACGAAGCACATTGATCTTGCGTTGGATTGATTTGAAACACAATTTTCATCTTCTTGCTTTCAAAATAACTTCGTTTACAATAAATATTTTGTCGCTTAACAAGGGGTTTCACATGAATTACCTTCTCAACCAACGATTCCTTTTCCGTAGCGCTCACGGAGATGCAGAGCATTCCTCGGTCTCTTAAAACAATGAGTGTTAAAATAATTTTCCTCTCCTAATCCTAAATTGACTATAAGCACGTGACCAGCATCGTTATTGATCATGAATTGGAAACTCCGAAGCAAGTATACAATAAGAATAACTTTTTTGTATCACAAGAATATTATTTAAATGGTGAGCTGGGCATATTTGCTGTTTCTCGGCCAATCATGATTAGCAACTATGATGTGTATAGTTAATTAAGCTAATAAGCTCTTCTTTGACTATTTGCACAATATGTGAGGAGCATTTCAGATTTGTGGGCATTTCTAGATCTTCGCATGGAATTTGCAAAAAAAAATCAGAGCGGGTTGAAAGATCATTAAAATTGCTGAGAATTCTTTACTTATGATTGCTTTCAGCACATACTGACCATAACAGCTGTTCTCATATGCCAAGGACACACACACAATAGCTCAGTTTCTAGAGCTTTTTTTTTTTTTTTTTTTTTAAACTTTATTAGTGTGTTTTTTAATTATAAACTAAGTTCAACACAGAGTTTCTAGAGCTGATTGTATATAAGACTATGTTGCCGCTAACCGCAAGTCGAGCGCATCTGTATATGGACGCCGATATACAGATATGCTCGACTTGCGGTTAGCGGCAGTATGGGTCTGTGAAATTCAATCTGAAATACATATCTTTATGCATTTTAGAAAGGTGCACAGGATTCTTCTAGTGAGCAAATGTATGCTATATATGTAGACGAAGAATAAGAAGGAATAAATTTTGGCAGATACGCCCCTTTCAAATGTTGATCTAGTAATATCAATTCTATACCTGCATATACGCCTGGTAGATGTGGATTAGGGTGTCCCAAAATTGGACCAAATCTGGGATTTTGGGGGCTCAACCTTCAAATGAAAGCTTAGGGTATAACAAAAGAAAAATTGTTCTACGACAACCCTGGGAAATGACGTTTAGGGGTGGCCCCGACGCGTTTTATGAAAAAAGTGCATTTTTTATAGGTAATCGATATCTAAATGATCTAGTTGGATTTGCTTCACATGGTCGTTCTTGCAAAAAATCAAGATGGTCACAAAACATGTTTTGTCATTTCCATGTTATCGAGAAACATTGCACAGCTCGACAAACCATGACACGAAAACTGAACCTACCTATGGGTAGTTTTGAAACCATATTCATCAATCTATTTGAGCACTCACCCAGACTAACTGAACAATTTGTAGTCAGTCATGTTACTGCTGGTCCATCGTTGGGTTTCCATTATAACACTCAAATAAGTATTAAAATCAATTTTATGAAACTCATATGAATACTATATTGGTTATTAAAACGCTCATTTGGTTGGTATGGAAAAGTAGGCGTTTCTTTACTTAAACATGATCCAGGTATTATGATCCGAAATTTCAAAAAGTCTTTTTCCAAGCTGCAGTAAATCGTGAATAACTTTTAAGCGGATAGAGATAGGAGGTTGCTATTTTTAGCAAAACATTCGTTATAAAATTCCCCATTTTCTATGTATATCTAGTTTTGAAAGCATTATGATGGATACCCGTTTTGAATGCATTAATAAAAAAATATTAAGAAATATTCATCATTTTTGGGCATTTAAAGCATCAGTGAAAAATATATAGAGCTAAAACATGCGGTATCAAAGTTTTACCATAAAGTATAGACCCTAAGTTAAATGTAAAAAATATAAAATGGATGGGTTTCATCGAATTTCTTTCCGATATAGGTACCGGTATTTTCGATGTTACCTATAAAAAGGCACTTTTTCATAAAACGCGTCGGGGTCACCCCTAAACGTCATTTCCCAGAGTTGTCGTAGAACAATTTTTCTTTTGTTTTACCCTAAGCTTTCATTTGAAGGTTGAGCCCCCAAAATCCCAGACTTTGTCCAATTTTGGGACACCCTAATGTGGATACATAATAGAGTATCTAAATAAAAAAATAAATCTAAGCATTCTTTTTCAAATTTTGACTAAGTCAATACTGTAAAACCACGCTGACAAGACAATATGAAGTAAGCTTCAGCATAATTACATAATTCTTAGGTGAACTAAGGTTTTAAACGAAATTTGAATCCGTATATGAAAAATCCCACAATTTCTTTATTTTTATATACTTACTGATATAAAACTGATATAAAATTGATCAGATTCGGGAGCACACGCTTCACGATAAATTCCTTTGAAAGCGGTACAAATGCTGGGGTATTGCTTTATCGCCAATGGTATATGCGGTGAGAATGTGACGATTTATCATAGATTGCCTCTTCAGTTATTATAACTCTTTTGGTCGCAAAACAGTTATTCGACTTCGAAAAAGTGGAATCAGAATTGCGTACATGATGTAAAACCAATTCAATAAAAATTCCGCGGAAAAAAAATCAAAATTTCGTTTCGTTTCGAAAAAATTCGAATTAAATGAACCTTGATTTCGTATCGTTTCGAAGTCTCGAAAGAAATCTATATTTCGTTTCGTTTCGATCCGAATCAACATAGACATTTTAAATTTCGTTTCGTTTCGTTTCGTTGGGAAAAAGTGTGTTATCGCATACCCTTAATCAGATGATTCCACTAGCGGTGATGTTATCTTTCTAGAAACAATCGATGCACATCGCTTCAGCGTAAGAGATTCCAACTATAATTGCTTTGTCTATAGATAAATGATTGATCAGTTACCCCAAATTGAAAAATAAAAAAATTACGCAAAAAACATTTTCAAAATAAGTTTAAAATTATCAAATAATTAAGAACAGCAGCTTTTTTTTCTACATGTAGACGTACACGCTTTAAAAATATGAAAAAAAAACTATGATTTCACTTCTGGGGGAAATATTTACAAAACAATTAAAAAAGTAGAAGGTTGTATCAGAGACACGACCGCAAAATCAACGTAGAATAACGTATTAGAGTGCAGCGACTCAGAACAGTAATTATAAGTTTCTTGCCTTTAATCATTTTTCGAATTTGATTTTTAACATTCATCAATTCACGCACCAGATGACCAATAGCCGAAATGTAAGCAATTAACTGTGTATAACAAGTTTTTAACACTGCCTGACGAAATCCAATTTTTCAATAGTTTAGCACCTTTATTCAATTGTTTTTAATAGTTGTGCAAAATCGGTTGGAAGATGGCTGAGTTATTAGCCCATACTTCCTGACCACTTTTCGTGGCGGTCTCAAATTTGATTCTGCAGAATTACCCCCCTATGTTTTTCCGAAAGACGTATTCTACGTCAAAAAATGATCAATGTTCCCCCGGATTACGGTTCCTTATGGTTGGGTGTTCAATATCATGGAATGGCAGTCAAAAAAACTGCGAAATTATGGAGGTAAAACCACAGTTTATTTGGTTCTCTGAATCAAAATGCAAATTTATAAAGAAAAGAATAACAAGGTTGATCGGCCTCAAAACGCTCAACGGCATATGAATCTTACAAATAAATTTATTTATAAAATTTAATCAATTATTTAAAAAAATAACTTCATAAGACTAGCCAATTATTTACCAAAGGTGAGTATTACTTTGAAGAAAAAGGAAACGTTTAAGCTGACTTGTGTTTTTGACGTATATTTGACACGATAAGAAGCATGCTCCCAACAAAGCTTTTACAGTACAAACTAATTTATCATGGCTCCGTTGTACGATAGTTTCGATCTCATAAATAATAAATCATCGTCCCAGAACTATGAATGAACTTTGAAAACTCCATTTCCTCCGATTGAACTTTTGTTCCCCTGACTTGTGTAGCAACAACGCCAACAGAAGTCATTGCGGTCGAAGAAAATGTGTTTCAAACTTGTCATTCCATTCTACATAAACTGCGGTCGTCACGATCCAGTCAAGCGGAACCAGAAGTTTCTGTGCCCTCCCCATCCAACATCTTGCGGTCTTCCATCTTCGCTCATTTGCCCGTGCGTGAAGGGCTGCGGCCAAACTTGGGCGGCCATCAACTAACCGACCAGAACAAGATGAATTCCACCCATCTGCTGGGAATGGCATTTTGCTTTGCGGAAGAAGGACCAGAGGGGCAATTACAGTGAAACGGTTACAAATCGAATTCAATTTACTGCTGCAATTAGTTTGCTCGATGGTCCCGGTCCATCCCGGCCACAATTTGTTTTAATTTGTCTTTCTGCAGCGCAGTGTGTCCAATTAGTCCAGTCGTCTCCAGCGGTATTTGGGATGCTGGTGGTTTATCACTGCGAGTGAAGGTAAAATCATATTAATTAACTGAATCATTCTAGCACCCGACTGCGGAATATTTTCCACCGAATTGGGATGAGAAATGCGCTCGTTTGATTGGAACGTGCTTATTATTACGTGGCAACTGCACGAGTTGAATAAATTAGCGAACAGCATTTGATACAAATCGATCCAGCAATCACAATTGGTGTTGTTTCGGTATAAACATATTATTCATCATTGTGGTTCGTCCAGTGATTGTGTCATAATTTTGAAGGAAATATAATTTTGAGAAGTGTTACAATTCATCCAAAATATTTCGAAAATTCATACAAAAAGCGTGACGTTGAAATATGCAATGACTGAATGCACGCAACTTTATTAGAATTAAATTCGATGATTCTGAAACTCAAGTTGAATATATTGCAGTTAGAAAGCTTTTCTGAACCACCAATTGCATAAATAATATGTATATGGTATCAATAGCAGGTACAATCTATACACTTATGCCCACTGCCCAGGGATCCGAGGATGTTTCACGCTGGAAAACATCCTGCGCCGCACCAAGAATCGAACTCGTCATCTCTGGATTGTCAATCCTACGCCTTTGCTCTCAAGGCTAACTAGAGACCCGGGACCTATCAATTAACAACTGTGGAAATTGCTAATATAACACAAAGTGAAATCCATCGGGCGAAATGTTGATGAATATGAAACATCGAACGATTTAGCGAGGCAAATACTGTAGTAGTACTGTTCTGTGATGTACCATGCGCCTCCACATGTATTTACAAACTGTGCATGACAAAAGATCCGATAGCGAAATCTCGGTAAAATTTTGTTTTCGTTTGTTAGTCTGATTACCGAAACATGAGACCCGGAGATGACGAATAGGAACAGATACCCGATTTGCCAATACTCCTGGTCGAGTACATGTCGGTGAATGGAAAATCAATCAATTCCGAAATTGTCATGCAAATCACGACAAAGTGGAGCAATGTCAAATAATATGTCACAATTTAACAAAGATCGGTCTCTCACGGCACATTGATTGCATCTTATAGCAGGACAGAAAAGTTTTCCTACTTGTATCAGCTTGAACATCAAATCAGACTTAAGCTGCCATTTACCGTAAATGCCAAGCAATCCTTTCGGATAAACACAAAAGCTGATCGATTGAAATGTTCGTCGTACGACGAATTGCTTCTTCTGCGGGGGAAAAGAAGAAAAAAAAGTGTCTTGGTAAACAGCAATCGAATGATATGGAAGATTGAGTCTGCAAAAGCTCGAAGATACCTGCGCGTATGTACACGACGCAACAGATTCACCACAAAGGCAATGGCTTTACTCCTTCATCTTTATCCACCCGAAAGCAATTCAATTTGTGCAACACTGTTCATACTCGCATATTTGTCCCAAATGTGAATAATTGAATCATAATTGGCCATCAGAAAGTACGAGCAATAAGGTAATTGTACATTGAAAGCTACTTAAAACAGTATAGCGGAAGGAATCTGGAGTGAAATATTTAAAAATTGATCACTAGTAAGTACCAAATATTTTTTTGGGAAAATTTCGATTTTTTGGGGGAACGAACTGGCTGGCAGTTAATTTTAAATGCATGAATGTAAGCACATGGGTGCTTGCAGTTGATGCTTTTAATTCATTAGTACTCTTTTACAGATAACTTGAATTTGATTTTAGAAGTAAGAATTGCAGTCCTAATGTATTTTTTTTTGTCATAAGTTGACACGCATTATTGTTTCTGTATATGGAATTTCGAAAGAAAATACACGAGGGACAAGTATGCGATTATAAACATTTCTCTTTACATTCCAAATTTCAGTCCTTTCTCACAGCATCGCATCGACAAAATGGTGCAATCAGCGTTCCCTTCTCATGGAAAATTTCAATGTGATGTTGGATGAATGACAGAAAACAACTTTTGCGCTTCATCAAATCAAGTGCCGTTGCGCTTTTGTCTGGCATCTAATAGTACAATGCAAGCTTTTTTTTATCTTGTATCCGTTCAAATGTTGGTCATACCAGGGGTCTGCGAAGCGGCCATGTTTTTGATGCCAGCATCAAAATCATCGAATAATTTAATACGAAGGCGTAATCATAATCGTTGAAACCTGCCATTGAAAATGTATTTTGAATATCGTGATATTTTGGCGAAGTAGAGCGCTTGGTGCCGATTGAAATATGAAAATTTATTAAAGGCATCAATATTCTTGTTGAAATAGCACCTCGCATTCATACTTTCGCACAAGTTCTTGAAAAATGATGAAAAATAATTACGTCTATTTGGAAAAAATCACTTCGAAATAGTGGTTTGTTTACAAAATAGAATTGTCAGTGGGAAACCCAATTTCAATAGAACAATGGGAAACTCAAAGATGTTCGCTATTGTCAAACGTAGTGGGTAGGATTGGGGTTGCCAGATACCTGGGTCATACGGAGAGAAATGTTGGTAGGAAAGAAATGCTGTGGGAAAGTAGCGTTGCGATAGAGTTGGATTTTCAAGATGAGTGAAAGTGAATATAATGCACTTGACCTTAGCAATGAGATATGCTGTTGCAGTACTCGATTGTCTTTTCCTACGCTTCCTCTGAGTGTCAAAAACACACGTTGAACTTTCCTCTCTCCCAAATGCGGTAATTTATGAACAGATCCTAAGCCAATCACGGATCTTTTGGGGCTTGTTGATCTTTGAAAGCATTGCGTGTCCACTTCGTAGGGTTCCCTTGGTTGTAACTTTTCAAAAAACAATCTCCTCAGGGTTCTGTCAAACGTTTCCTCTAGTGCAAATTAGGGATCCTATGTTATGTACGAATGTAGGATCCCTTGTGCAAACGCCGTAGTGAAAATGGCGTTACTATAGCTGATGACGATAGGTATAATGCTTTCTTTACGTCTAGTGGAGATTATTTACTGCGGAAAATATGATTTGGTATGATGCTGGGGATTAAATGTACGGATTTGGATTGGTTTCAGATTGGATTTGGATTGAATTTGGATTGGATTGGCTTTAGATTGGATTTGAATTTGATTTGGATTGAATTTGGATTAGCATCGATTTTCTTATCTTTATTGGGTTGTTCTTAAATATTATTAGCAAAGAAGTTCAACACCGCTTAGTTCTGGATTGCATTTGCGTAAGATTTGGAATGTTTTTTGGAAGAAATTGTCATTGTGTTTGACAAACAAAAGAAGGCCATTGGCTTCGAAAATTTGTTAGTCTCTAATCATCCAATGAAAGTATGGATCACGTTTTATCTTTCGCAACCCACAGTTTGGGAACCCATACTCTGAATCATTGTTCTGGTATTAAAACCATGATGTTGAGTCAAGTTTATTTTGGTGTGCAGTTTTCAATGGAGTTAACCGGTTGCTCAATTGCAACCGATGTTCACCTTCGTCTTATTTAAGAAAAACAAGCATTGCATCCTATGCTAGAAGATTTTTTTTGTGTTTTAAATGAGAGAAGAAGGGAAATGTGGGGTTTGAGTAAAATGCCTTCAGCGTGTGTTGATAGATTCTCACATCAGCGTTTCAATCGGCAAGCAGCAAGCCATGACTTCGCCCCTTTCTAGTCAGACCGCCGCTGTCATAACTTTCGTTCCGGCCATTTAGGGCCACACACTTGAGAATAACACAATAACAATCTTCCGATGTTGTTTTATGACATTTTGCAAATTAACCCGAATGACTCGCGAAGCTTCACAAACATCTTTCGGGGATCCTTTTTCTGTTTTCTCTGCGAGCAGTAGGTAGGCAAGAAAAAGGTAAAACAAGTGTTCGCGAGTATTTTGCATTGCCTACTTCTCGTTTTGTGAGCAAGGTTCACAGATTTCCACCACCAGATTTGCGCCCCCTAAGCGAATCTTCGAATTTAACGATGATAATGGTCGAAATTATGCACTTCCAATGTGTTAACTACTAATTTAACTTACCATCTATAATACGGAATAACAATTTTTACGAAAAACCAATTATATTCCGAGAAAACGATTTTATTTTGAAGCGCTGCATTTTCGTGCAATTTCAAACCATGCGGGTTGAAACGCGCCACCCCGAGGCTAAAACGCGCCAGCCTAAAAATGTAAACAAACAGAAATGAACTGACAGAAGAGTATCAAGTACCAATTTTTGAAAAGTCCTATTCTCGTTTCCACTGCAATGGAAGCTTATGAAACGTTAATTTTTGTTTGCTAAATTTACGTGTGACTAGTTGATGTGTGAATACAAGATATGTTTATTCTTTAACTTATTTGGTGGGCGTATGTAACCTTGTGCATTACGGAGCCAAATCACGATTTTGTAGAATAGAATGCGTACCCATCATAGGTTCTAGGTCATCCATGGAATAGGTCTTTGGATCTACATGCGGAACCAAAGATTTCTTAGATTGTTTCAAATATGGGACATGCCCTTTGTGATGCAAAGAATAGAACGCGTTCCAAGCTTAGGTTCTTGGTCGTCCAAGAAATTCCTGGAATAAGCCCTTAGGTCTACACAGATAGAAAAATCCTCTGAAATTTACGCTAAAAATCATGCACATAAATGGAAGGTCAACGACAAGCAATCTTGTCAACAAGAGGACCATTTCAGCGTATAGTTGGTAAGTATGTCAGGTTTTACGCGCTGTTTATTTTTCATTATTTTTTCTGTGTACATGCGTAGCTAAAGGTTACTTGGATTGTTTCGAATATGGCACCTGTGATGCATAGAATATAATGTGCACACAGTATGGGTTCTTGGGCACCCAAGAAATCCCTGGAATCAGACCTTTCAATGTACATGTGTAACCATAGATCAATTGGATTGATTCAAATATGCTACATGCCCTTTGTGATGCATAGAATAGACCGCGTTCCACCGGCTTCCCTCTTCAGTCTGATGTAGGCTTCCTCCATCTTTTCAAAGTTACGTGCCATAATATCTATGTCGTCGGCGAAGCCAAATAGCTGGACGGACTTATTGAAAATTGTACCATGTGTTAATCCCTGCTCTTCGTATTACCCCTTCCAAAGCGATGTTGAATAGCAGACACGAAAGACCATCACCTTGCCGTAACCCGCTGAGGGTTTCGAAGGGAACCGAGAATGCCCCTGAAACTCGAACTACGCACATCACCCGATCCATCGTCGCTTTGATCAACCTTGTCAGTTTATCCGGAAATCCGTGTTCGTGCATTAGCTGCCATAGCTGGTCCCGATCGATTGTGTCATATTCGGCTTTGAAGTCGATCAATAGATTATGTGTGGGCACGTTGTATTCGCGGCATTTCTGCAGTACTTACGAATGGCGAACACCTGGGCCGTGGTGGAGCGTTCGCCCATAACACCTGCCTGGTACTGCCCCACGAACTCCCTTGCAATTGGTGCTAGTCGACGGCATAACATTTGGGAGAGTACCTTGTAGGCGGCGTTCAGCAATGTGATTGCGCGGTAGTTGCTACAATCCAGCTTATCGCCCTTTTTGTAGATGGGACACACGACACCTTCCATCCACTCCTGCGGCAAAACTTCCTCCTCCCAAATCTTGGTAATGACCCAGTACAGCGCTCTAGCCAGTGCCTCACCACCGTGTTTCAATAGCTCTCCTGGTAGTTGGTCAAGCCCAGGGGCTTTGTTGTTCTTCAGCCGGCCAATCTCCTCCTGGATTTCCTGAAGATCCGGGGCCGGTAGAATTAAGTCCTGCGCGCGTTCCCCCAGGTCCATCACCATACTGCCATCTTCGTCTGCCAAATCGTCATTCAGGTGTTCTTCGTAGTGCTGCCGCCACCTTTGGATCACCTCACGCTCGTTCATAAGAAGGATCCCGTATATGTCCTTACACATATCAGGCTGTGGCACGTGGCCCTTACGTGAACGGTTCAACTTCTCATAGAACTTTCGTGTGTTATTAGTGCGGTACAGTTGCTCCGTCTCTTCACGGTCTCGATCTTCCTGCTGACGCTTTTTCCTCCGGAAAATCGAGTTTTGTCTGTTCCGCGCCTGTTTATATCGTGCCTCGTTCGCCCTCGTGCGGTGCTGCAGCAATCTCGCCCATGCTGCATTCTTCTCTTCTACTAACTGCTCACATTCGCCGTCATACCAGTCGTTTCTCTGATCCGGGGGCACCGTGCCAAGTGCAGCGGTTGCGGTGCTACCAATGGCGGATCGAATATCTCTCCAGCGATCTTCAAGAGACGCTGCGCCTAGCTGCTCTTCCGTTGGCAGTGCCACTTCCAGCTGCTGCGCGTATTCTTGGGCTAGTCTTCCGTCTTGAAGCCGCCCAATATTAAGCCGCGGCGTCCGACTTCGACGCGTGTTGTACACCGTCGAGAGTTTTGAGCGCAGACATACTGCAACGAGGTAGTGGTCGGATTCAATATTCGCACTGCGGTAAGTGCGGACGTTCGTGATGTCAGAGAAGAATTTACTGTCGATTAAAACGTGGTCGATTTGATTTTCCGTTTCTTGGCCTCCATGTGGCCCTGTGGATATTTTGCGGGGAAAGAAGGTGCTTCGAACTACCATTCCGCGGGAGGCTGCGAAGTTTATGCATCGTTGGCCGTTGTCATTCGATACGGTGTGCAGACTATCCGGTCCGATTACCGGTCTATACATTTCCTCCCTTCCTACCTGCGCGTTCATGTCACCGATGACGATTTTGACGTCCCGCAGTGGGCATCCATCGTATGTCTGCTCCAGCTGTGCGTAGAACGCTTCTTTCTCGTCGTCGGGTCTCCCTTCGTGTGGGCAGTGCACGTTGATGATGCTATAGTTGAAGAAACGGCCTTTAATCCTCAGCTTGCACATCCTTGCGTTGATTGGCTGCTGCCCAATCACACGTTGGCGCATCTTGCCCAGCACTATGAAGCCGGTTCCCAGCTCGTTGGTGGTGCCACAGTTTTGGTAGAAGGTAGCCGCTCGATGCCGCTTTTCCACACTTTCTGTCCTGTCCAGCAAATCTCCTGCAGCGCCACGACGTCGAAGTTGCGGGGATGTAATTCATCGTAGATCATCCTGTCGCAACCTGCAAAACCTAGCGACTTGCAGTTCCATGTTCCAAGCTTCCAATCGTGATCCTTTATTCGTTGCCTAGGTCTTTGCCGATTATATCGAGTCGCATTATCTCTTATATTATTCGTAATTATTGGTTTTCCAGGCGGCTTATTGGGCCTGCGCAAACCTCCTGTCTCGCCGGAGGGCCGTCGTGTCAGGGCTGTTTAGCGTCCCACCTAACACGAGGACTTGGAAGCTTGTGCGCTTTGAGCGGCACCCGGTCGTTTTGGCGGAGCCTCTTTGCGGATACATGCAGCTTTTTATAGAGGTTTAACATGGCCCACTGTCAAACCCCACCACATCCTAGGCAGGCGCCACAACTCGCAGATGGCCTGGGAAGGGATCGTCAAGCCCTTGGACATAGTCCCTGCTACCCCCGAATCTCTTACGATGGCTCATTCTATTTTACACATTCAAAAAGACATGGGCCATATGTCTCCAGGGATGCCTTGGATGACCAAACCCTCTGCCGTTGACTTATTCTATTCTACACATCCAAAAAGGCATGTACCACATTTGAATCAGTCCGATACATCTTTAATGACGCAAGTAGATCTTAAGGCCTAACTCCAGGAATTTCTTGAATGACCCAGAATTTCTTACGTTGGCTTATTCTATTCTACACAACCAGAAGGATATGTGCCGTAATTGAAACAGTCCGATTGATCTTTGATTACGCGTGTAGATCTGAGGACCTAATCCCAGGGATTTCTTGGATGACCGAAAATCTCTGCCGCTGACTTATTGTATTCTTCACATCCAAAAGGGCGTGTACCACATTTAAAACAGTCCAATTGATCTTTTGTTACGCGTGTAGATCTTAAGGCCTAACTCCAGGAATTTCTTAAATAACCCAGAATCTCTTACGATGACCTCGCGGTGTTGAACTTAATCTAGAATTAAAAAAACACCTAAATCTTACGATGGCTCATTTTATTCTACACATCCAAAAGGACATGTGCCATAATTTAATCAGTCCGACTGAACTTAAGTTACGCGTATAGATCTGAGGACCTAACACCAGGGATGTCTCGGAGGACCGAAAACCTCTGCCGCTGACTTATTTTATTCTACACATCCAAAAGGGCATGTACCACATTTAAAACAGTACGATTGATCTTTAGTTACGCGTGTAGATCTGAGGATCTAACTCCAGGGATTTCTTGAATGGCCGAGAACCTCTATCGTTGACTTATTCTATTCTTCACATCCAAAAGGGCATGTACCACATTTAGAACAGTCCGTTTTATCTTTAGTGTCGCGTGTAAATCTTAAGCTCTAACTCCAGGAATTTCTTGAATGACCTAGAATCCAAAAGGACATGTGCCATAACTGAAAAAGTCCGACATATCTTTGATTACGCGTGTAGATCTGAGGACCTAACTCCAGAGATTTCTTGGATGACCGAAAACCTCTGCCGTTGACTTATTCTATTCTACACATCCAAAAGGGCATGTACCGTATTTAAAACAGTCCGATACATCTTTAGTGTCGCGTGTAGATCTTAAGGCCTAACTCCAGGAATTTCTTTAATGACCCAGAATCTCTTACGATGACCTCGCGGTGTTGAACTTAATCTAGAATTAAAAAAACACCTAAATGAAGAATAAAAAAATTCTTACGATGGCTCATTTTATTCTACACATCCAAAAGGACATGTGCCATAATTTAATCAGTCCGACTGAACTTAAGTTACGCGTGTAGATCTGAGGACCTAACACCAGGGATGTCTCGGATGACCGAAAACCTCTGCCGTTGACTTATTTTATTCTACACAAAACAGTACGATTGATCTTTAGTTACGCGTGTAGATCTGAGGATCTAACTCCAGGGATTTCTTGAATGACCGAGAACCTCTATCGTTGACTTATTCTATTCTTCACATCCAAAAGGACATGTACCACATTTAAAACAGTCCGATTGATCTTTAGTTTCGCGTGTAGATCGGAGAACCTAACTCCAGGGATTTCTTGGATGACCGAAAACCTCTGCCGTTGACTTATTCTATTCTACACATCCAAAAGGACATGTACCACATTTAAAACAGTCGGTTACATCTTTAGCGTCACGTGTAGAATTAGGGCCTAACTCCAGGAATTTCTTGAATGACCTAGAATGCCATAACTGAAACAGTCATACTGATATCTGATTACGCGTGTAGATCTGAAGACCTAACTCCAGAGATTTCTTGGATGACCAAGAACCTCTCTCGTTGACTTATTCTATTCTACACATCCAAAAGGGCATGTGCCACATTTAAAACAGTCCGATACATCTTTAGTAATACATGTAGATCTTAAGGCCCAACTCCAGGGATTTCTTGAATGACCCAGAATCTCTTACGTTGGCTCATTCTATTCTATACATCTGTGCCATAATTGAAACAGTCCAATTGATCTTCAGCTACGCTTGTAGATCTTTAGCCCTTATTCCAGGGATTTCTTGGATGCCCAAAAATCTATGCTGAAAAAACTCTATTCTGAGTAGTCTCCATACTATTTACTACTCTCCCTTCGTCTCTCTTCTAGCTCTTTTCTTTATTCTGCAAATTTCACACCTTGTACCTTGCACCTCTCACGTCTCGTTTCTCACTACTCACATCCCATTTATCAATTGTCATATTCCTCTTTATGCTTTTTTGCTGCTCATTTCTCACACAAAGTATCTCGCTTATTACTTCTCACCTCACTACTTCTTCTGCTTCTCGCTTTTCACTGATCACATCTTATTTCGCACTTCTTACTGCTTGCCTATCGCTTCTCACTTCTCAATACTCATTCTTTTTTCTCGCTTCTCCCATCTCACTCCTCAGTTGTGATATCCCAAATCTCAGCTTACAATTCATGATTGATTATAAAACTATTGAGGGCTTTTTAGTGGAATTGTCTATTCTTACTTCTCACTTGTTGTTTCTCACTTCTCACTTTTCATCACTCATAACTTCTCACTCATCACTTTTCACTTTTATTTTCTCACTTTACAATTCTTACTTTTTTACTTTTTAATTGATAATTAGGCCGATACAAATATTTAAAATCTAATTTGTCTCCCCCCCCCTTCGGATAATTTTGAGGATTTTCAAAACATTCTTTAACAAATCCGAGGAGTTTTTTTTTTATTTTTTTCATTTTAATATTTATTTTTTATTATCCCCCCCCCTGACCTTTCGGAGACCAGTAGGACAAAAAGTTAATTAAATATTTGTAACGGCCTTATTTAGAAATACATTATTATTGGCACACGCCCTTCTCAAACTCTGACATCCATAGTCAAGCACATCAGATGGGCGCGTTTTATCCTGCAAGCAGAGGTTTTATTAAAATGTGTGTTTCCTGTGAAAAATGTAGTAAAGTTTATTTTTCAGTAACTTGGCATTTTTACTAATTTGTTTTTCCAAAAATGTGCAAAGATTATTGAAAAAATGTGTTTATCTAGAGGAAAATCCTTAACGGAACGGAAACTTAAATTTTATCAAAAGGCGGAAAAAACAAATTTATTTTTAAAATTTTTATTATAGATGTCTTGACTTATTTTTAATTTGTTGATCTAAGAACATGTGTAGGCGTCAGCTGGCATCGGTTTTGTAACTTAATTTAGCCTATTAACCCAGAAAATGCAATGGCTCGTATTAGCTGTCTGGCGCATTTTAAACCTAGTTCCCTTACTAATTTTACTTATACTAGGGACACGGCAGGTATTTTCGTCTGTTCGTCATAGTCTCGAAAACCAATAAAAGAGACGTTTTTTTGTAAAACTCATACGTACCAAATCGTAAGCTCAGGAGAAACGTTCTGCTATAGTGAAGTTCTAGCAAATGTACGTTGCTTTCGTTGGTTTTAGCCCCTATGACGATGGACGGAAATACCTGCCGTGTCACTATTTCTTAACAAAATGCGCGAAATCTTTTGTATAATTTATATTCGGCTGTAACGGTGGTTATGAGACTCAATTGAATATCGTTGCCTATCGTAAATCCTACTTCCCATCACTAAATGCGTCTTCTTCTTCTTCTTTTTCTTCTTCTTATTGGCATTACATCCCTCACTGGGACATTGAAGCCTCGCTGCTTAGTGTTCATTCAGCGCTTCCACATTTATTAACCGCGATGTTTCTAAGCCAAGTTACCATTTTTGCATTCGTATATCATGAGGCTAACACGATGATACTTTTATGCCCAGGGAAGTCGAGACAATTTCCAATCCGAAAATTGCCTAGACCGGCACCGGGAATCGAACCCAGCCACCCTCAGTATGGTCTTGCTTTGTAGCCGCGCGTCTTACCGCACGGCTAAGGAGGGCCTCCACTAAATACGTCATTCTTCCAAAATCTAGCTCATGTGCAAATATTGTATTGTGTAAAAGACACAATAAAAATCCATTACAATGATTTTTTCCACAAAAAAAATCTTCAGCTGGTGGAAAATCAACACCGTCCGGCATGCTGACTGTGCCACTAATCTCACTGGAGATTCTTGCTATTTACTAGCCAAATATGCGACCATAAAAATGAAAAAAAAAAATAAACACATCTCTCACCAGGAATGTTTTTCATGTGAGCTAAGTTAAATGTTAAGTGGGCTTGGGTGGAACTCCCTCGCACGTGCGGTAAACAAGGATATCCCTATCATGTGGTCTCACATGGTTGACCAGCAGCGTAGCACCACAGCTCTTCCTTGAAACCTCTCACGCCTTGTTGTCTATTTCGGCTGTTTGATCCCAATTGGAAGAAGCAAGCAAACATTCCCATGGTGGATTCTTTTATTTTCATTTTAAGTGAGGCTACGTTATGTGGCCCACATTGCCCGGGGGTCGAAATGGTGAAGGCGTTCACACGTAGCTATTCATTCTCCCGGAAAACCCTTTGTCTTGGCAGCTAGGATCAAAGAAATTTATACGCTCGACTGACAGGGCCTCGACCTTCCATCAGATTGTGAATTAAATGTCAAACTTGATGGAATTCGTTTCGCTTCTTCCTTTGCCTACTCGGAATGATCTCGACGGGGCCCTCTCGAAATTTTCAGACTAAGCGTACTCGCAATGCCAGATTTTAGGGTTGGTTTATTATTTTAAAATTCATACGCATAAACTATTCCGGAGCTTGATGAATAATATATTAAGACATCAACAGTGTTTGGGCTGTACAGTTGTTTGGAACAGATTATCTGCCATTTATGATGAGTGGCTAAGAAGTTCAGACCATCTCGAAGAATTTCTTTGAAAGGCAGAAAGAAAATTGTTTTGTGACACGGGGGCTGAAAGATAGCATTGGTTTTATTTATGATAATTGGCACTGCTCGCCTTCTATATACATACTGCAGATCTTATTTAAAATCAGCAAAGAACAAATATAGGATTTTCCAAAGCAAACCTTTGAGCCAATACATTTTATTGTTTTATTATTCCTACAAAGTAATGTACACCAATATCGGATGTATTTTTCCGGTTAAGATAATTTAAAGATTTAGGGTTTCCAAAATATAGCATTTTCTGATATTTATTCAATTATTTTTGGAGATGACTGTGATGTTTAAACACAGATAATTTATTTGCGGTTTCGCAGTTTCATATGACTAAAACAAGTTTCGTTTAGGACGAATAAAGAAACTCGCTTTAATCGTATGAGATTGCGAGACTGATTTACCATTTCTGTTTAAGATTTGTTGCTTAGAATAAAAATGATGAAGCGTTGTCTTTGTTTCAATCGAAAAATATATGGGAAAAACATTAATAATTTGTAATCCATGTAAAAGTGGATACTCCTGAACTATTTTATGTATTTATAGTAGTGTTTTATGGGACAATAAGGTAAGGTACAATAAGGTTTACGGATCGTTTTTCATTTTGTTTTGGATTGTGTTTGCATTTTTAAAGGCACAAAGTAAGGGCTGTCAAATATATGTGCCGAATATAAGAGCATGAAAAAAAGTTGATAGGGGTAACAAACAATCTTGATAGTAGAAAGTAGGGAACGTCCATGCCTGGTCCATGTTTATAAGCGAATAAATAGCACGGCTTGCCTATTAAATACAACCCGTTGCGAACAAATTGGATAGTTGATATTTATACGACACATTGGTTCCCGGGCATGCCATTCGTGGTTCCAAACTGAATATTTTTAGTAATGGGGTTCGCAGCCAGCGAAATGTAAAGATTGCTAAATCCGTTTTTTTAATGAAACCAAAAATTCTTAGAACTCATTCGCGACTAAAATCAACATTTTAACTCACCACTTGACTTGCAAATCGGGCGGCGTTGTCTAATGTTTTTCCCAGGGTTTCCCCTGTTTTCAGCCTTTCCCTATACATAAACACTAGGAACACAATCAATGACACATTCTTCGGACAGGTCCACCAGGGCACCAACTTTTCAAACTCAATTTTTGACATTATCCATGTGTTTTCCATATTTTACAATACTTAAATCATCAAATAAAATATTTGGTATGTTATTAGTTTGACGAAAAATAAGTTTTTGACTAACAATTAGTTTAATAGATAATAATGAAGAGAGACGGCTGTTTAGACATATTAGCCCAAATTGACTGTAAATTGGGTTCTGATGCATCAATTTGCACTCTGTTGTCACCTATTGAAAGAAGAAAAGGTATAGAATCTGTGCCGCATTAAAAAACCTGTTTTTAGAGTAGCTCGCGTTGTAACGTCACGAAATGTTGATGTCGAATAAAACGAACTTAGTCCGTATTTTAGGCATATTACCCCGTAGGGTCATCCATTATTCTCATATATTTGAAGGGTGTTCATTATTTTTGGAGTTAAATAACGATCAGAGCAGATAATTAACCATGTTTAAGTCGAGGTACAAAGTCACGAATTCACGCGCGTTGTAACATCACGCAGCAAATTTCATCCCAGAAAGCCATTTTTCTATACAAATTCGATGTTGATATATCTGTGCGATCAGAAATTTTATAAGGATTCTGAATATGTAATAATATGCATATGTTTACTGATGTTTTATGCAAGTTTTCTTCAAAAAAAAACATTTAAAAGTACGTCAAAACGTTGTAACGTCACGCCGGAATGTGTCCAATACTAATTGAACGATTGTAAAATCTTGTAAATTGGCCAATCCGTTCATGACTTAATCTTTTCAAAGGAAACTCCAACTCATTTATTTATAGAGATTGATGGAATGATTGTTTCTAAAAGATTGAAACAATGCGATGTTCGCTGGTGCTACAAATTTGAAGCTAAAGCAACTATTATAAATTGGTAAAAACAAATAAAAGTGGTGTAATGTAACCAAACATTTCCGTTTGACTGTCCAGAACTGATTTATCTTTGCATCCTTTGATGCTACCTTCAATGGCCATGACAGCATACGATGGCACACATTTCACATGCGATAAGGATGTTTTTGCAGCAAACGCAGTGATATGGGATGAATTGCAATGCCTGCCAGTTGGAAGGCAATCCCGAAAATCGATTGGGCTACATTGTACTCCAGCTCATGATATTTCAAGCGTTGGATATTTGGCGCGGAATCAGTCTCGGCTTACAAGGATAGCATTTCTCCAATTTCACTGTTTCCAAATTATTTGTTTCGAATGTATCTGGCATGTCATAAAACTCAATTACTAGCATTAGCAGAAATTGATCGAACTCGCAGTTGAATGAAACGCGTTGCGATCGGTATTGGCAGGATGATATGAACTGTATGGTATTTGCGTGTAATTTATCGCAATACATCACACTTACGCATCATTTGAATGCATATTATGTTGCTCAATTTCGAGGAACTAATGTACGCTCGTCATATAATAGGTTTGCTTTGGTGCAAATGTCTAACTGGTTACGTTTTGTTTGATGTAACAGGACAATAGGGCAGAGCGGAAATCACTTCCTCCATTAATAAATAAATAAACAAATTATCAAATGTTTTAATAATGTAATACAGAAACAAATAAAGACAACATAAATGAATATATGAATGAATAATCTTCTTTCTTCTTATTGGCATTACATACCCCACTAGGACATTGCCGCCTCGCAGCTTAGTGTACCACAGCTATTAACAGTGATGTTTCTAAGCCGAATTACCATTTTTGCATTCATATATCACGAAGCTAACACAATGATACTTTTATGCCTAGGGAAGTCGAGAAAATTTCCAACCCGAAAATTTCCTAGATCGGACCGGGAATCGAACCCAACCACCTTCAGCATGGTCTTGTTTTGTAGCCGGGCATCTTACCGCACGACTAAGGAAGGCCTCTGCGCCCCTATTCTGTTCGCCGACTAATAAGCAGCGTCTCATTTATTTCAACATAAAATCGCACATATATGAAAACACTCAGGAGACTTATAAATCCAAATCTCTGCAAGTACTTTTTGAAGAAACGTACGATGCAGGCATCCAAGCAGAACTATCATTCTACACAGCATTTATGATGATCAAGGTGGGTGGCTGTGCTTCAACATCCCGGATGGATCTTCGTTCGTCAGTCATATTGTACAAAACCTTTATTGACCTTTCCTGTCAAAAATTTTTAATCACTCAATCGCTTCGCTGTTCGATGTTCGTTCAAAATCGTGCAAATCTTACTGAGCGTCTGTTCTCCATGTCAGGATCGGCTCACAACAGCGTCTGCTCTCCATGTTAGGGGCGGTTGGTCATCGTCCGAGTGCCAGCGAGGGACTTTAAGTGAAACGGTACACCATCTTCTTCTTCTTCTTCTTCTTATTGGCATTACATCCCCACACTGGGACAGAGCCGCCTCGCAGCTTAGTGTTCATTAAGCACTTCCACAGTTATTAACTGCGAGGTTTCTAAGCCAGGTTACCATTTTTGCATTCGTATATCATGAGGCTAGCATGATGATACTTTTATGCCCAGGGTAGTCGAGACAATTTCCAATCCGAAAATTGCCTAGACCGGCACCGGGAATCGAACCCAGCCACCCTCAGCATGGTCTTGCTTTGTAGCCGCGCGTCTTACCGCACGGCTAAGGAGGGCCCCGGTACACCATGGTCCACCGGAAATAAGGAGGAATGGTCCTCCGGAAATTTAGGGGGTTTGGTGTCAGGCCCTTTAAAAACATAAGCAACGAACAATCAACAATAGTGATGGGCGATATGCAAAGGCGCGTGATCGGGTGGTGGCCGATCAATGAAAGAATATGCAGGTTGAGGATCAAAGGCCGGTTTTTCAACTTCAGCATAATCAACGTCCATAGCTCACACAGATTCGAACGCTCAGGTTTGCCAAGAGGAGGAGTTTAGACCGACTATTCGGATGTTCAGCGCTCACCGGCTGACGAACGAAAACGGCCCACGACTAATTGATTTCGCCACCTCCAAAAATATGGCCATTCGCAGCACCTACTTCTAACACAGCCTCCCGTATCGGTACACCTGGAGAACACCACTGAAGAAAGAATCACAAATCGACCACGTTCTGATTGATGGACGGCACTTCTCCGACATTACCGACGTCAGGACATATCGTGGTGCTAACATCGACTCTGACTCTGGTTAAACTGCGCCCAAAACTATCCGTCATCAACAATGTTCGGTACCGACGACCGTCGCGGTATGACCTAGAGTGACTAAAGGAACCTGATGTCGCCACTGCATACGCGCAGCATCTCGAGGAAGCTTTGCCGGAAGAGGGTGAGCTCGATGGGCCCCTCTTGATGACTGCTGGAATACAGTCAAAGCAGCCATTAACGACGCAGCGGAGAACAACGTCGGGTATGTGGGACGAAGTCGACGGAACGATTGGTTCGACGAAGAGTGCAGACAGATCGTGTCGACAAAGGCTTCGTGTCGCGAGTCGAAATGTGCAGGGATAAGGATGGAAGCATCTTGACGGACGAACGTGTGGTGATCGAAAGGTGGGAGCAGCACTACGAGGAACATTTGAATGGCGCTGAGAGTACATGCAGTGAAAGTCAGGCAGCGGAGGAGATGACTACGTCAGTTCCGAGGACGATGGAAGCCAATCAGCCCCCAATTTGAGGGAAGTTAAGGATGCCATCCAACAGCTCAAGACCAATAAAGCAGTTGGTAAGGATGGTATTGGAGCTGAGCTCATCAAGATGGGCCCGGAAAAGCTGGCCACTTGCCTGCACAAACTGATAGTCAGAATCTAAGAAACTTAACAGCTACCGAAGGAGTGGAAGGAAAGTGTTATATGCCCCATCTGCAAGAAAGTGGAAAGCTGGAGTATATTTTGAGCTTTCGAGTGATCCTTAACCGCCTACAAAGTATCCCAGATCATCTTCCGACGTTTGTCACCATTAGTGAATGAGTTCGTGGGAGGTTATCAAGCCGACTTCGTTGACGGCCGCTCGACAACGGACCAGATCTTTACTGTACGGCAAATCCTTCAAAAATGCAGTGAATACCAGGTTCCAACGCACCATCTGTTCGTTGATTTCAAGGTGGCATACGACAGTATAGTTCGTGTAGAACTATGGAAAATTATGTACGAGAACAGCTTTTCCGGGAAGCTTACCAGACTGACCAAAGCAATGGTGGATGGTGTGCAAAACTGTGTGATTGATTTCGGGCGAACACTCCAGTTCGTTCGAATCGCACCGGGAACTAAGACAAGGTGATGGACTTTCGTGCTTGTTGTTCAACATTGCGCTAGAAGGTGTCATACGGAAAGCCGGGTGTAACTGCCGGGGTACGATTTTCAACAGATCCAGTCAATTTATTTGTTTAGCGGATAACATGGACTTTGTCGGCCGAACATTTTCAAAGGTGGCAGAACTGTACACCCGCCTGAAACGTGAAGCAACAAAAGTTGGACTGGTGGTGAATGCGTCAAAGTACATGCTTGTGGGCGGAACCGGGCGCGACAGGGCTCGCCTGGGAAGCAGTGTTACGATAGACGGAGATACCTTCGAGGTGGACGAGGAATTCGTCTACCTCTGATCCTTGCTGACGGCTAAAAAAAGAACCATCGCAACAAATATGTCATGTACAAAACGCTGATAAGACCAGTTGTCCTCTACGGACATGAAACATGGACAATGCTCGAGGAGGACTTGCAAGCACTCGGAGTATTCGAGAGACGGATGCTTAGGACCATTTTTGGCGATGTGCAAGAAGACGGTGAGTAGCAGCGCAGAATGAACCACGAGCTCGTCCAGCTCTACGGCGAACCCAATATCCAGAAGGTAGCCAAAGCGAGAAGGGTCCGATGGGCAGAGCATGTTGCAAGAATGCCAGACAGCAACCCTGCAAAGATGGTGCTCGCTTCCGATCCGGCAGGTACGAGACGGCGTGGAGCGCAGCGAGCGAGGTGGGTAGACCAGGTGCAAAGCGACTTGGTGAGCGTGGGGCGTCGAGGATGGAGATATGCGGCCTCGAACCGTGTATTGTGGCGTCAAATTGTGGATTCAGTGTTAGCTGTTTAGATGGAAATTCCGAGGACCTTGACGGGTTTCTAGTTTGGGATCGGCTGCCCATTGATCTTGACACTGAACTGGGGTCGGATAGATGATGTCGCCCGTTGCATATATGCTCGCGGACACTTTACCCGGCTGACATGGTGAAATCGATCGACCAGGCCCACTGATGGTTGGGTTCGGATACGCGTTCGTGCTGGAGTGTCTCCGACGACCACAAGCAGAATATCGTCCACGCACACAAAGACGTAGATGTTCTTTGGTAGGCCAGGTTCATTGGAACCAGAAACAGGGTCAACGCCAGAACAGTTCCCTGCGGGACTCCTGCTTCCTCCTGGTAGTGTTACCGGTGAAACACAAGTCCACTAGCTGTTTCAGCACTGGTGGGGTCCAAGTTGAACGCCTTCGAGATGTCCAGAGAAATTAGATCAGCTTGTTTCCTTGGTCAAAGACTGATATTTTGTTCGCAAAAGGAAAACGGGGAGTATTTTATGTCAATTCATGCGTACATTTGTTGTGCGAAACTCTCAGTTATGACGTTGAACGATGTCCGATGCGATTTGTGATTGATTGAATCTATTACACGAAAACTGTGGGAAAAAAATTCATTGGCGCTTGGTGTAATTTGGCAGAACCCCGACCATATATTCATCTCATCGCGAATCAAACAAATACAAATGCTGACATGCGTACTCACTGCTAAAAAAAACACATAGATAAGAAACAAATCAAATTCTCTTTCATTGCTTTGTTTTTAATCGATTTAGAGTGTTTTTCTGTTTTTTTTACGTTGTACCACGTGCACTTTTTTCTCCTCACGAATTCTGAATAACTTTCACTACCGTCAACCAGTTGGCAACCGCTTCTCGTGCGCGATAGTCGTGTTTTCGGATAGCTCGCATACGTTTTTACGGTTAATAGCATTTTTTGTGGATCCTGTCGCGAAACAATTTTGCGTCGTCGCAAAATGTCATCGATCAGGCGAAACACACTAGTCGTCGATTCCGGTGTTCTTCCGAAAAGACCTACGCTAGAGCAAGTGAAAGAAGTCATCGAGGTTGATCTTAAGCTCAAGATGGTGGATGTCAGAAATATTCAACTGCACAACTTGAGAAACTGTGTACTCATCGAGTTGAACGATGCAGGCTTGGCACTACGGCTGCAAAAAGAGCATCATCTCCTTTTTGCCTTTCTCGTATACAAAGTATACGTAAAGGCTATATGTTCGCTCCAAAAACGAACTTTTTATAGGAGGCCCGGAGACCCATAGTGTTATATACCGATCAACTCAGCTTGACGAATTGGAGTGATGTCTGTGTGTGTGTATGTGTGTGTGTATGTGTGTGTGTATGTGTGTGTGTATGTGTGTGTGTATGTGTGTGTGTATGTGTGTGTGTGCGCAAAAAGTCTAGCTCACTTTTTGGGCACTTATCCTCAACCGATTTGCTCGCAACAAGTTGCATTCGATGCAAAATCCTGTCTCATTGTTTCCAATTGTAGACTGACCCGATCGGACTATGTCCCTGTCCTATTGAAAATTAACTCGATCGAACTATGGGCTTAGAAGTTATGGCCAAAATACTTTTTTTCATAAAAAAGCACATTAAAAAGTCTAGCTCACTTTTTGGGCACTTATTCTCAACCGATTTGCTTGCAACAAATTGCATTCGACGCAAAATCCTGTCCCATTGTTTCCTATTGAAAATTGACCCGATCGACCTATGGGCTTAGAAGTTATGGCCAAAATACTTTTTTTCATAAAAAAGCACATTAAAAAGTCTAGCTCACTTTTTGGGCACTTATTCTCAACCGATTTGCTTGCAACAAATTGCATTCGACGCAAAATCCTGTCCTATTGTTTCCTTTTGAAAATTGACCAGATCGAACTATGGGCTTAGAAGTTATGGCCAAAATACTTTTTTTCATAAAAAAGCACATTAAAAAGTCTAGCTCACTTTTTGGGCACTTATCCTCAACCGATTTGCCCAACAATATCCTCAACCGACGCAGAATCCTGTCCCATTATTTCCTATTGAAAATTGACTCGATCGAACTATGGGCTTAGAAGTTATGGCCAAAATACTTTTTTTTCATATAAAAGCACATTAAAAAGTCTAGCTCACGTTTTGGGCACTTATTCTCAACCGATTTGCTCGCAACAAATTGCATTCGACGCAAAATCCTGTCCCATTGTTTCCAATTGTAGACTGACCCGATCGGACTATGGGCTTAGAAGTTATGACCAAAATAGTTTTTTGCCTTTCTCGTATAAAAAGTATACGTAAAGGCTATACAGGGTGTTTGTTTCCTGAGTGTGCATATTTTGGGGGCAGCTTGGGGACCCCAAAACATGAAAAAGTGCCCATGGAACATAGGGTCGGAAATCACTGCTAAGTGAGTTATTCAAAATTCTATGTTTTAATTTTTGGTAAATTTTACCAACCTCTATCTCATTAACCATTGATCGTATAATCTCAGTCAGCACACAGAACGAAAGCTTAAAGTCTAAGCTTTTTTAGCTTCGTTGACCTTATGTTGATAAAAGTGGTTTTAAGTACAGTAATTATGCAAACTTTCGAAAAAGTGTCAAAAATAACTTGCTTTTTTCTTATAATTTAGTGATTTTTTCATCAATACATTCGATATTATGAAAAAAATTCTTCTACAAAACATTCTTATGCTTCTTTGCTTCCAAAATGTCCTTTGGTGGAACATTGTATGGTTTGTAGTTTACCCGTAATTTTCAATTTAAAATAATTAAGAAAAATCATCGAACAGCAATTCTCATCGCGATGTTTGCTTCAAAATGTTGGTTGGCAACCCTACCTGTTCGGGCGTTCGTTGCTTACACGTGGTGCGATCGTTTGTAAACACCATGCATGCCACTAATGCCGTGCAGAAGTGAGGTTCAAAAACAATGGATCAGCTGATAGAAAAATTGGTTATTTTTAACCAGGGCGTAAATTGTTTAAAAAATCGCACGTTTGTGTGATTAACTTTGAAGAGCATAAGTGTTAAATTTGCAAACTATCCACGCTGTCTGATGTAAGGCTTATCTGTTAGAAGCGGCCATAATTTATTTACAGATAATGCTTTTTCATCAGTAATTAACTATCATTTTTATTTTGTTTTCGCCCAAATCGGATGATACCTTGATAATAAAATCCGACGCATGTAGGCAAACGATTGACGAATGACTTCGTATTTGACTTGGTTGCTTCTGGTAGGGGGGTGGAAAATTTTCATTCAGTTGTAGTCGTCCTGCGGTGACGATATGGCATGATTTGTTTATGCGGGTGCTTTACTTTTTTGGAATTATTTTAATTTCAGTGATTCCGGGTCATGGACATTTTAGTGTATTCTTAAACTAAACAAAATGGTATTTATGGGAATCCGATTAAGAGTCGTCCGTGGGTACTTTCGGGAGGAGTGATGCATGAGAATTCGACTAATCAATTTATTTTTAAAATTTCTATGAATTTGTGGGGTTTTTAGGGCTCTGGTAAATTTCTGTGAATTCGGTTGTTCTAATGAAACTACAATCCGCTTTTTGGAAATACGATTGAATCTCCTGAGAGTCTTTGTGGGTTTTGGGAATCATGTGCATGTGGATAGATTTATAAGGCTCTGGATGGATTCTGGAGAAACCTGCGTGGATTCGTAAAAATCCGGAAACAATGAGTTTTTGGTGACATTTTCATTTTAAAATTTCCGCGTTCAAAAATCCCGGAGGATTCTAAGGAATCCCGGAGGATTCTAAGGAATCCCGGAGGATTCTAAGGAATCCCGGAGGATTCTAAGGAATCCCGGAGGATTCTAAGGAATCCCGGAGGATTCTAAGGAATCCCGGAGGATTCTAAGGAATCCCGGAGGATTCTAATTATTCCCGGAGGATTCTAAGGAATCCCGGAGGATTCTAAGGAATCCCGGAGGATTCTAAGGAATCCCGGAGGATTCGAACGAAACACGGAATATTCGAACGAAACGCGGAGGTTTCGATGGGATCCCGGAGGATTCTATGGAATCCCGGAGGATTCTAAGGAATCCCGGAGGATTCTAAGGAATCCCGGAGGATTCTGAGGAATCCCGGAGGATTATAAGGAGACCGGGAGGCTTCTAAGGAATCCCGGAGGATTCTAAGGAATCCCGGAGGATTCTAAGGAATCCCGGAGGATTCTAAGGAATCCCGGAGGATTCTAAGGAATCCCGGAGGATTCTAAGGAATCCCGGAGGATTCTAAGGAATCCCGGAGGATTCTAAGGAATCCCGGAGGATTCTAGGCGAACCCGGAGAACACGAAGGAAGCCCGGAGGATTCTGAGGAATCCCGGAGGATTCTAAGGAATCCCGGAGGATTCTAAGGAATCCCGGAGGGTTCTAAGGAACTCCGGAGGATTCTAAGGAATCCCGGAGGATTCTAAGGAATCCCGGAGGATTCTAAGGAATCCCGGAGGATTCTAAGGAACCCCGGAGGATTCTAAGGAATCCCGGAGGATTCTAAGGAATCCCGGAGGATTCTAAGGAATCCCGGAGGATTCTAAGGAATCCCGGAGGATTCTTAGGAATCCCGGAGGATTCTAAGGAATCCCGGAGGATTCTAAGGAATCCCGGAGGATTCTTAGGAATCCCGGAGGATTCTAAGGAATCCCGGAGGATTCTAAGGAATCCCGGAGGATTCTAAGGAATCCCGGAGGATTCTAAGGAACCCCGGAGGATTCTAAGGAATCCCGGAGGATTCTAAGGAATCCCGGAGGATTCTAAGGAATCCCGGAGGATTCTAAGGAATCCCGGAGGATTCTAAGGAATCCCGGAGGATTCTAAGGAATCCCGGAGGATTCTAAGGAATCGGAGGATTCTAAGGAATCCCGGAGGATTCTAAGGAATCCCGGAGGATTCTAAGGAATCCCGGAGGATTCTAAGGAATCCCGGAGGATTCTAAGGAATCCTGGTGGATTCTAAGGAATCCCGGAGGATTCTATGAATCCCGGAGGATTCTAAGGAATCCCGGAGGATTCTAAGGAATCCCGGAGGATTCTAAGGAATCCCGGAGGATTCTAAGGAAGCCCGGAGGATTCTAAGGAATCCCGGAGGATTCTAAGGAAGCCCGGAGGATTCTAAGGAATCCCGGAGGATTCTAAGGAATCCCGGAGGATTCTAAGGAATCCCGGAGGATTCTAAGGAATCCCGGAGGATTCTAAGGAATCCCGGAGGATTCTAAGAATCCCGGAGGATTCTAAGGAATCCCGGAGGATACTAAGGTATCCCGGAGGATTCTAAGGAAGTCCGGAGGATTCTAAGGAATCCCGGAGGATTCTAAGGAATCCCGGAGGATTCTAAGGAATCCCGGAGGATTCTAAGGAATCCCGGAGGATTCTAAGGCATCCCGGAGGATTCTAAGGAATCCCGGAGGATTCTAAGGAATCCCGGAGGATTCTAAGGAATCCGGGAGGATTCTAAGGAATCCCGGAGGATTCTAAGGAATCCCGGAGGATTCTAAGGATCCCGGAGGATTCTAAGGAATCCCGGAGGATTCTAAGGAATCCCGGAGGATTCTAAGGAATCCCGGAGGATTCTAAGGAATCCCGGAGGATTCTAAGGAATCCCGGAGGATTCTAAGGAATCCCGGAGGATTCTAAGGAATCCCGGAGGATTCTAAGGAATCCCGGAGGATTCTAAGGAATCCCGGAGGATTCTAAGGAATCCCGGAGGATTCTAAGGAATCCCGGAGGATTCTAAGGAATCCCGGAGGATTCTAAGGAATCCCGGAGGATTCTAAGGAACCCCGGAGGATTCTAACGAATCCCGGAGGATTCTAAGGAATCCCGGAGGATTCTAAGGAATCCCGGAGGATTCTAAGGAATCCCGGAGGATTCTATGAATCCGGAGGATTCTAAGGAATCCCGGAGGATTCTAAGGAATCCCGGGGTATTCTAGGGGATCCCGGAGGATTCTAAGGAATCCCGGAGGATTCTAAGGAATCCCGGAGGATTCTAAGGAATCCCGGAGGATTCTAAGGAATCCCGGAGGATTCTAAGGAATCCCGGAGGATTCTAAGGAATCCCGGAGGATTCTAAGGAATCCCGGAGGATTCTAAGGAATCCCGGAGGATTCTAAGGAATCCCGGAGGATTCTAAGGAATCCCGGAGGATTCTAAGGAATCCCGGAGGATTCTAAGGAATCCCGGAGGATTCTAAGGAATCCCGGAGGATTCTTAGGAATCCCGGAGGATTCTTAGGAATCCCGGAGGATTCTTAGGAATCCCGGAGGATTCTTAGGAATCCCGGAGGATTCTTAGGAATCCCGGAGGATTCTTGGCAATCACGGAGGAGTCTAGGGGATGCCGGAAGATTCTTGTGGGCCCCGGAGGATTCTTAGGAATCCCGGAGGATTCTTAGGAATCCCGGAGGATTCTTAGGAATCCCGGAGGATTCTTAGGAATCCCGGAGGATTCTTAGGAATCCCGGAGGATTCTTAGGAATCCCGGAGGATTCTTAGGAATCCCGGAGGATTCTTAGGAATCCCGGAGGATTCTAGGAATCCCGGAGGATTCTTAGGAATCCCGGAGGATTCTGAACCTGAGAACCTGAACCCGAGATTCTTAGAACCCGAGGATTCTGAATCCCGGGGATTCTTGGGAACCCGAGGATTCTGAACCTGAGGATTCCTCAGGAATCCCGGAGTGATTCCCAGAATCCTCCGGGATTCCTTAGAATCCTCTCCGGGATTCCTTAGAAATCCTCCGGGATTCCTTAGAATCCTCCGGGATTCCTTAGAATCCTCCGGGATTCCTTAGAACTCCGGGATTCCTTAGGAATCCCGGAGATTCCTTAGAATCCTCCGGGGATTCCCTTAGAATCCTCCGGGATTCCTTTAGAATCCTCCGATTCCTCAGGGAATTCCGGGATTCTCTTTAGAATCCTCCGGGATTCCTTAGAATCCTCCGGGATTCCTTAGAATCCTCCGGGATTCCTCAGAATCCTCCGGGATTCCTTAGAATCCTCCGGGATTCCTTAGAATCCTCCGGGATACAGAATCCTCCGGGATTCCTTAGAATCCTCCGGGATTCCTTAGAATCCTCCGGGATTCCTTAGAATCCTCCGGGATTCCTTAGAATCCTCCGGGATTCCTTAGAATCCTCCGGGATTCCTTAGAATCCTCCGGGATTTTTGAACGCGGAAATTTTAAAATGAAAATGTCACCAAAAACTCATTGTTTCCGGATTTTTACGAATCCACGCAGGTTTCTCCAGAATCCATCCAGAGCCTTATAAATCTATCCACATGCACCCGGATTCCCAAAACCCACAAAGACTCTCAGGAGATTCAATCGTATTTCTAAAAAGCGGATTGTAGTTTCATTAGAACAACCGAATTCACAGAAATTTACCAGAGCCCAAAAAACCCCACAAATTCATAGAAATTTTAAAAATAAATTGATTAGTCGAATTCTCATGCATCACTCCTCCCGAAAGTACCCACGGACGACTCTTAATCGGATTCCCATAAATACCATTTTGTTTAGTTTAAGAATACACTAAAATGTCCATGACCCGGAATCACTGAAATTAAAATAATTCCAAAAAAGTAAAGCACCCGCATAAACAAATCATGCCATATCGTCACCGCAGGACGACTACAACTGAATGAAAATTTTCCACCCCCCTACCAGAAGCAACCAAGTCAAATACGAAGTCATTCGTCAATCGTTTGCCTACATGCGTCGGATTTTATTATCAAGGTATCATCCGATTTAAGCGAAAACAAAATAAAATGATAGTTAATTACTGATGAAAAGCATTATCTGTAAATAAATTATGGCCGCTTCTAACAGATAAGCCTTTTACATCAGACAGCGTGGATAGTTTGCAAATTTAACACTTATGTTTTCAAAGTTAATCACACAAACGTGCGATTTTTTTAAACAATTTACGCCCTGGTTAAAAAATAACCAATTTTTCTATCAGCTGATCCATTGTTTTTTGAACCTCACTTCTGCACGGCATTAGTGGCATGCATGGTGTTTACAAACGATCGCACCACGTGTAAGCAACGAACGCCCGAACAGGTAGGGTTGCCAACCAACATTTTGAAGCAAACATCGCGATGAGAATTGCTGTTCGATGATTTTTCTTAATTATTTTAAATTGAAAATTACGGGTAAACTACAAACCATACAATGTTCCACCAAAGGACATTTTGGAAGCAAAGAAGCATAAGAATGTTTTGTAGAAGAATTTTTTTCATAATATCGAATGTATTGATGAAAAATCACTAAATTATAAGAAAAAGCAAGTTATTTTTGACACTTTTTCGAAAGTTTGCATAATTACTGTACTTAAAACCACTTTTATCAACATAAGGTCAACGAAGCTAAAAAAGCTTAGACTTTAAGCTTTCGTTCTGTGTGCTGACTGAGATTATACGATCAATGGTTAATGAGATAGAGGTTGGTAAAATTTACCAAAAATTAAAACATAGAATTTTGAATAACTCACTTAGCAGTGATTTCCGACCCTATGTTCCATGGGCACTTTTTCATGTTTTGGGGTCCCCAAGCTGCCCCCAAAATATGCACACTCAGGAAACAAACACCCTGTATGTTCGCTCCAAAAACGAACTTTTCATAGGAGGCCCGGAGACCCATAGTGTTATATACCGATCGACTCAGCTCGACGAATTGAGGTGATGTCTGTGTGTGTTTTTTTTTTTTTTTTTTTTCTTCCTAAACAATGGAGGGGGAATCTGCTCAACAGACATCCTGGGTTGACCAGGAAGTGCTGGGTTAGGGGCCACCTCCAATGAGGGAGGCAGGACTGCATCCCCGACCAGCTAAACCGTTTCCATTGCCGCCAAGCCCATCGTCCCTTCGGTACAACCAGAAAGTAATGCTTCAAAGGGGGGCCAGTGCATAACGCACCCTCGAGGTTAGCTGCGTGTCCTTGCAGCATCGAACATCGTGACTCGCTTTTTTAGAAGAACACCATGGTATCGTGCCAGCGCATTGCCGGCTTTCCAGGTGGCCTTTCCACGCCCTATGTCCTCGGAAGGTGGGCAGGGTCGACTTCGCGCCTGCTTCCCTCTGCACGACTGGTATCAAGAATGATGATGCCGCGTGCACCCCAAATTGACCTTTCTGCGATAGGGCCTATTCGCCAGCACACAGAGGGACTTGCCGACACGGTGCCTACGCCTGCCCCAACCTTGACGAGGACCCCTTTCCGTCCTCGGGCTCGGAACCCGCCCGGTTAACCGACGCCGCGAAAGCGACGATACCATGTTGTTTTTCACGCGGCCACTTGTTCGTTAAAAGGATCGAGTTCGACCACAGGGCACCGGTATGACCCATGAAGCCGACTCCGAACCCTTGGACCACCTCTTATTTGCGCCTGAGCTAGCCATCCCTTGAGTCCACGCGCCACCTTCTGTGTAGCTCCGAGACGATTTGGACGATAGCCGATAAGACGGCGTTCCAGCCAACTTCATCTTTACACATCCTCCGAACTAGGTTGTCCGTAGTGTCCAGACCACATGTGGCAAGCATGTGGTCACGCATTGTGCGAAAACGCGGGCACACGAACAACACGTGTTCCGCCGTTTCCTCTAAACCAACGCACACCGGACACTCGGGCGAGGCCGAGTGTCCGAACCGGTGTAGGTACTGTCTGAAGCAACCATGGCCTGTAAGGACCTGGGTCAGGTGGAAAGTGATTTCCCCATGGCGCCTCTTGACCCACGTACCTATCTCCGGTATCAACCTATGTGTCCATCTACCCTTAGTGGAACTGTCCCACGCACGCTGCCATTTGACCATTGAGGCCAACCTGACAGTCCTGCGGATGCCTCTCGGGCCACGCATTTCAAAGCACTCTATGTCTTCACCGATAACGATGTCAATAGGCATCATACCGGTGATGACGCAGAGTGCATCGTGCGACACGGTACGGTACGCGCTCGCAACTCTTAGGCACATGAGCCTATACGTACTTTCTAACTTCGTTCTGTAGCAGTTAATACGCAGGGCCGTGCCCCAAGCTGGCCCCCCATACCTCAGTATGGACAGAGTAACGCTAGCCAGAAGCTTGCGCTTGCTGGCATAAACCGCAGAGCTATTGCATCATCCGGGACAATGCCACTATAGCTGTGGAGGCACGCTTGCAGGCGTAATTGACGTGGCTACCAAAGGTGAGCTTATCGTCGATCATTACCCCCAAGAGTTTGATGGAGCGTTCAGAGATGACCGCGCAGTTGCCTGCCCTTATCACCGCTTGTTGCTCCGACTTTCGGTTGTTAACAACAACCACCTCAGTCTTGTGGTGAGCCAGTTCTAACTTCCTGGAACTCATCCACTCCTCCACAATTGCGATCGAGTGGGCTGCAGTCAACTCTACCTCTTCGATCGATTCGCCGTAGACCTCCAGCGTAATATCGTCAGCGAAGCCGACGATTACCACGCCCACCGGGAACTTCAACCTCAAGACACCGTCGTACATGACGTTCCATAACACCGGACCCAGTATGGAACCTTGCGGAACCCCTGAGGTTATGTCAACGCACTTCCGACCCGCCTCCGTGTCGTATACCAGTACTCGATTCTGGAAGTAGCTTCCGAGAATCTTGTACAGGTACTAGGGAATTCCAAGACGCAGGAGCGCATCTGCAATAGCTGCCCAACTGGCACTATTGAAAGCATTCCTCACGTCGAGAGTCACTACTGCACAATAGCGAACTCCCCTCCTCTTACGCTGGATAGCTATCTCCGCGGATTTGGTAACCGACAAGATAGCGTCTACGGTCGACTTACCCTTTCGGAAGCCAAACTGGTTACTCGATAGACCATCTGCACCCTCCGTGCGTATCAACAACCTGTTGAGGATGATCTTCTCGAGCACCTTCCCTGCCGTATCAAGCAGGCCTATTGGTCTATATGCCGACGGATCCCCGGTGGTTTTCCCGCCTTTGGCAATAGGACCAAGCTCTGCCTTTTCCATGCTTCAGGGAAGACTCCCTCGTCCAGGCATCTCTGCATGACAGATCTGAATATCTCGGGAGCCTCGGCAATGGCCGCTTTAATGGCCAGGTTCGGAATACCATCCGGTCCTGGCGCCTTACCTACACTAAGGGACTCCTGCAATCCCCGCAAGTTCCGCCACAGTTACTCTTCCCTCGTCGGCCACCCTGGCTCCTGGCAGCTCCACGAAGGGAGGCCAGGGGCTTGGGTCGTGACGTGGGAAGAGCCCCGCGATGATCCTCTCCAGCATCTCTGGAGACCGCTCTGTAGGGCCATCGCCACACGTGTCTTGGCCATTACGACCCTATAGGCGTCACCCCATGGATTCGCGTTGGCACTTTGACACAGGCCCTCGAAGCAGGCTTTTTTGCTTGATCTAATCTCAGTCGTCAGAGCGGCTCTAGCAGCCACGAACGCCACCCGTCGTTCAACACGCTCCTCTTCTGTGCGTGCTCGCTGCATCCGCCTCCTTGCCCGTAGGCAGGCGCGGCGCAGGTTCGCAATTGGCCATGGGGAGGGGTCGTCAAGCCCTTGGACAAAGTCCCTGCTGCCCCCAGTGTGTGTATGTGTGTGTATGTGTGTGTGTGCGCAAAAAGTCTAGCTCACTTTTTGGGCCCTCCTCAACCGATTTGCATTCGACGCAGAATCCTATCCCATTGTTTCTTATTGAAAATTGGCCCGATCGGACTATGGGCTTAGAAGTTATGGCCAAAATGCTTTTTTTTATAAAAAAGCACATTAAAAAGTCTAGCTCGCTTTTTGGGAATTTATTCTCAACCGATTTGCTCGAGTTAACTTTTTTACCGGGGAGGTTCTTTTAAAAGAATGATCCGAGTCGGTCGATGGTAAAAACAGAACAGACTTTATTCAAGGTTCAAAACTCAAAATGTAATTTCAGCGATGACGGTCCCGCGGCGGTTGAGCCCACTCAGCATAGATCGATCGGTGCCCTCGACAATGTTGTGATTGTTTTTATCGGCGTTCGTTGTCCCGGCGTTCGTGACCCACTTGAGAAGTGCTGATGCTGCTTGTAGAGTTTAATGTCGTTCGTCGCTATGTGTTAACTTGTCCCCCTTCAGTGTGAGGCTCCGTACGAACAATTTCACTCAGCGGCAAAATTTGAAATGTCCTTGTTTCCTCCGGCGTCGTCTTCTGTTGGTTCATTTGAATTTCCACCTCTGGTTTTCTGTTACGAAAGATATACAAAAGAGAACAGCACATATGATGACGGGAGAGAATGATAATCCCCCAAAGATTGTCCAATGTGGCCATTGAATACTTGTAGTGTTCAAACGGATTTGCTCCATCTCCTTCCTAGCTTCTAGATGCAGGTTGTGCAGGTGATGTAGGCTCAAATTAACAACAATACGTTGTTTTTCGATGGGAATGCCATACATCGGTACATGGATCGGTTTACCTGTTATATTCTGGTTGTAGTTCGAAAATGTTTGATTGTTGATCGTTACCTCACAGTTGTTGAACGAAATCAGATAAGTTCCAGACAGGTTCCTTTCAGACAAACCACAGTTGGTGTGTAGGGTAAAATTTCCTAACACATTGGTGATAAGATGTTGGTTGTCGATTGCTACGATTTCTTCCGTCGGGTTGGCTAGATAATCGCATTTGGCTGGTTTCCCATCTAACAAGTTGGACACACAGGCTGTAGAATCTAGTGTAGCGTCCTTAGCGTCAAAGATCTTTGGCTGTAGGCTGTTTACGATGTAGTATTGAGTTCCATGGTGTAGATAATTGTGGTTGGAAATATGGATTTGTTGACGATTAAACCAAGTTGGTAGAACGAAGATTTTTCTAAAAACCTCGGGTCTAGTTTGGGCAATTTAAGTAAAAGGGCGATGTCGAGTTCGTTGGTGACTATTGATGTGGTGACGTAGGTAAGTGCTTCGGCGGTGTTCCAAACAGTCAAGTTTTCTTTGCTTAAATCTTTAACAAGTAATTCGACTTCTGTCTGACTCAATACCTTTTCATTAAGTATCCCTACTTTGGCTAAAGCAATTGTTTGAATAATGTGATCTAATTTATCATTCAGGAATTTAAGATTCAAAAATATGTTTACAGAATATAGTTCAGATGATTTTGAGTTAAGCAAGTCAATGGATTCTTTTGTTTTATACACTATTTCCTTCATTTGCAATGAAATTTCCCTATTTATTCTAATCTGTTCATTATTGTTGCTAACAAGGCCATTAATCGAACTATTGATAATTTTAAGATCTGTAGCATCAGGGCTTCCTGCGATATACTTCCATACTGTTCCTAACTGATTCCATCTTTTTCTTCTTCTGATTGGTAACAAATTTTTAAGTTGGTATCTAACTCGTTAAATTCATCTAATATGAGACTAGTAAACTGATTTTCTTCTATTTGTTTGAATTTTAATTTTAAATCTTGTATGTGAATTTTGAATGACTCCAAATTAAAGTGGTGGATGTAGTAATGAGAACTTATTTGAATACGTCCAGGGCCTTTATCATATAGGAAAAGAGGTAATTTGTCCGTTTTATGTATGGCGATCGTCTGTTGAGTACCGCCTCCAAAGAGTTGTAACAGTAAAAATCTAAAACGAAATTAAGTGTATCGAATTTTTAGGTCATTTTGTGGACTCGTCTGTTATCAGAAGTTGTTATAGTGCTATTGTGAACATTTTTGATTTTTATTTTTTATAACGTGGGACGGTTTTTATCCGTCTTCTTGTCTTTTCAAAGGCTTCCTGGTTTTCGTTTATGTGTTTTGGAGTCAGCTTTTGTTATGGTATTCTAGGTCTCGATTTTGTTTTTCTGCAGATTTTGGTAAACGTTTTCGATAATTTTGGAACTTTGGGAGCTTGGAATAATGATTTCAAAGGGTGTGAATTTAGTACAAGAATGGATAGTGGAATTGTACTTAATCAAAGACATTTCGACAAGCTGTTTTGGTTTTTTCGTGGATTTTCTGCCTTCGTGATTCGGTAAATTTCTTGTAAAGTGGAGTGAAATCTTTCGACTACTCCATTCATCTCACTTCGTCCAGTTGCTGCTATATAAGAAGCGATTTTGTTTTCATTAAAGAAATTTGTTAATTCGCCAGAAATAAACGATTTTTCATTGTCCATTACGACAATTTCCGGTAATTTAAATTTTGTGAGAACTTCTTTTACAGCAGGCATTATGTCAACGGTTGCTCTTGATTCTACTAGCTGGACTTGAGCGAACTTGGAAAATTTATCGACGCACGTTAGGAACATTAATTTTTCTAAAACATTATGTCAATGTGTACAATTTGGAAAGGTGTATTCGGGATAGGGGTTCTTTGAAGTGGATAATGAATAGGATTACGGTCATATTTATTTTCTTGACACAATTGACAGTTCTTCGTGAATTCTCGAAGCTTACTATTCAATTGTTGAAAATAATATTTCCTGAGGATTTGGGCTTTGTTTTCCTCTAAACCGCGGTGTGCTCTATAGTGCTCTTTTTCAATAATTCTCCATTGAACATCTTCTTCCGGTACGTCGACGAGGAATTTTTGAGAAAAACGGATTTTTAACATGTTTTCTTGAGTAAAGTGTTTTTTATACACTTCTTGTATTTGACCCATGATTTTTCCTCAGTTAATAATCCGTTTAACTTGGTCGGATCAACGTATTCTTTCAGAACCTGAAATATAGAGTTTTCATTAATATCGTTTATATGGAATTAAAATTCGTGTATAGTTAGGGAAATGATGATTAGTTTCTATTTTGTCTGGACCTCTTTTTATTATTACCTGGTGTTTAAAGGCATTAATGGGTGCTTCTGTAGATATGATGAACATATCATCACTATCGTCAGCTGAATGTTGGGTACAAGTCATAGAGCATGCGATGCGACTAAGAGCATCCGCAACGACATTCGATTTACCTGGTTTATAGGCAATCTCGTAATCGTGTTCCTCAAGATAAGATTTCATATTTTTTAATTTGGTGTTTGTATTTTTAGGTGATAATGCAAATGTCAAAGGCTGATGATCTGTAAAAATTTTAAATTTGGCTCCGTATAAATAGTTTCGGAATACTTTAAGAGCCCAAAATATGGCCAACATTTCTTTCTCAGGAACAGAATGTTTTTCTTCTGCTCTTGTTAAAGACCGTGACGCGAAATGGATCGGTCTGTCTTTCCCAATTTCACCTTGTGAAAGTACAGCGCCTATCGCAAAGTCTGATGCATCTGTGGTCAATATATAGGGCTTTGAATGGTCTGGATATGCCAACACATCAGAAGATGATAGTATTGATTTCATTTTTCGAAGCATTTTGTCTCAGCTTCGTCGAGTTTGATTTTTTGTTGAACTCATGTTCTTCTCTCCCCTTAGAAGGTTCGTGAGGGTTTAGCAATTGCAAAATCCTTTACGAATCTTCTGTAGTAACTCATCATGCCAAGGAAAGATCTCAATTCCTTTATCGAATTAGGAATTGGGTATCTTCGAATTACTTCGATTTTTTGGGGATTGGCCTTGATTCCTGTGGATCCAATCACATATCCCAAAAATTCGATTTCTTGATGCAAAAATTCGGACTTATCTAGCTGAATTTTTAGATTTGCATCGTTCAATGCTTTGACAATAGTTTCAAGGTTTGTCAAGGCTTCTTCAAAATTTCTGCCAAATACAATTACATCATCCATGTATACGTAGCAGATTTTTCCAATGTGTTTACGGAGCACATCATCAATGGCTCGTTTAAAATAGCCGGCGCATTTTTTAATCCAAATGGCATTCTTGTGAATTCATATTTGCCATTGTTGATTGAAAACGCGGTTTTTTCGATGTCGCTCTCTTTCATTCTGATCTGGTGGAAACCAGATGCCAAATCAAGAGTTGTAAAAAATTTTTGGCCTTTCAATTGGTCCAATACATAATTAATTTCCGGCATGGGATAACGGTCTGATATGGTTTTTTCGTTTAACTTACGATAATCGATTACCATACGAAATTTTTTTATCCCCGATGCATCCGTTTTCTTTGGAACAATCCAAACGGGTGACGTCCAAGAAGAGCGTGAGGGACGAATGATCCCATCATTTAAAAGTTTATTTATTTGTATATTGACTTCGTCAACATACGCTGCTGGATATGGATAAACCTTTTGGTGAACCGCGATATCGTCGATGGTGTTGATAGAGCATTCAACTACCGTGCTGCATGTAAGTTTATTATCAGGCTTATGAAAAGCGTAGTCATGCTTTTGGAGTACATTTAGCAATGCTTTGTTTTGGTTCTCTGAAAGATGAGCTGTTCTGAATGAAGTTGGGTCTAATGCATTATTGCTTTGTATATCCGCGTTGCAGTCAGTACGTTCGAGTTCAATTTTGTCGCCGTAAAAGGTGTCGGGTGTCGTCACAGTTAAGCTTATTCGATGCTTGTCGTTGGGGAATGTAGGACAGGAGGGTATGGTCAGTTTTTGTTCACCTAATTGTAATTTTAAATTTTTGTTTGCCAAGTCAACAATTGCACCTAATGTATTTAGTATGCCGGTTCCGATGATTCCTTCGAAAAAGTTATGAAAATTGTGAAGTATGAATTGTGCCGTATGGTCAATTTTGGTGAAAAAATTAATATTAATTGCTGAAGAAGTATTGAAGTTGCCATTTGCACTAGAAATATTTCTTGCATGTAGTTTATATGGTTTCGCATTTTGAAAGTGTAAGCTAATTTGGGACTAATAATATTAATATTAGCGCCTGTATCAATTAAAAAGGAAAATTTCCGATAGTGGTTTTCAGCATTATATATGGCATACTTACCACTCTGGGGTCCATTCTAAAAAAATTGGTAGATGCAAGGTTACTATCATTTTGAACAGCACTATTTTCGTCACTTAACGGAACGTTGGCGTCGAGTATGTTTTGGGTTTCTGTTTCTTGCTGTGTTTCTTCGTTATAATATGAGTCGTATCCAGTGTCATAATTATAGTATGGGTCGTAATCGTAGTAGTCATACTGTTCTTCAAACGTTTGGTATGTATCCTCAAGTGGATATGCTTGTCTTTTGAAATTTGTATGTTGTTGGGAAGGAGGGTGAGGACGTTTCATGTTCATTGGAGGGCGATTTCCATAATTTAAATTTCGCGATCGTAGGCTTTGATCGACTTCCATTGGTTCCGGTGGGGAAATGTTCTTTGTGGCGGAGCAAAAGGGTATGTTCTTTGCTGTGAAGCAAAGGGAAATGGTCTTTGCGGTGGGGCGAAAGTAAATGTTCTTTGCGGCGGTGGCATGAATCTGAAACGATTTGGTTGAGGCTGGTTTGGTTTGAAGAAATACTTTGGCGGGAGCGGAGGTGGTAAACCTGATCGGGCGTTGGAAATATTTATCTTTGGTGGCTCATTAGGTTTAGGTGTTGGTTGGTTGCCCAACTCGTTTCTGAAAGGTGCAGACCTAAAGTTCATATTATAATAGTCCATGCAAAATTGGTATGCTTGTCCGAGCGATGTCGGATTTGTACCTTTGAATAAAATATTCAAAGGATTTTCCAATCCTCTAATAAAAGCGTCGAGAGCTTTGTCCCGAAAGTATGTTATGTGTACTGCTGCATTAAGTTTCAATTTATCATCAGTATGAATTTGAGCAATTATGTGGGTCAAAACATCATTTACTCTGCTATAATAAGTACTGATGTTTTCGTTGGGAAGTTTTTTAATTGTAGTCATTTCAAAATCTAGAGTTTTTACGTCACGTTTGTCTCTATAATAGAGAACAAGTGTCGTTTTAATTTCATCCCAATCACACGTAATATTATTTGCGTTTAGGATGTCGGCTGCTTCGCCTGTAATTTTCGCCGTATCACTCTCTGAAGGAGATTGATTTGATCAGCTGTAGCGTTCCTGGCATTATAAGTGCGAAAATGGAATCTACATCGGCCAACCAGTCCACTAATTCAGTAGGATTACCGCTGAATGAGTTGACTGACCGTACAAATTCGGGGACTCTACCAATAGCGATAAAGCCGTCTGCAGTCATGTTATTATTTATTACGTTGTTGGTGGCCATTATGTTTCTGAAGTAAATGTCCACCCTAGGTTTTTTGAAGGAATTCTGTATGATCTTTAATCAATTATATTTTGAAAAGCAAATTAGCTGTATTCACTGATGGTTAATCAATTAGTGAGGCTAGCAATTAGGAAGAGTGAAATAAAATCTACTCGTCACAGTAACACTTTTATGCTTCTACTTGGATTTTCTTGCTCATATGAAAGCAAAAGGTAAAAAAATCAAAAACCGTCGCACTGTTTTCGACCGTCGCACTGTTTTGTTTCCACTCGGTAGAACGAAATTTTGTCACAATTGATCGGATAAAGATATTCACTTATGGGTAATGACGATGGAGAAAAATGTTTTTTTTCTTGGTTTCAATTGGTTTGTCACTTACACTTTTAGATAATAATGATAAAAATACTTACATTAATGCCAGTACCATGATGAAATTCCTGGACTTTTGGGTTGTAACTTAGGGCGGCCTCGCTCGGTGGGGGAAAACCAGGCAGCTACTTGGGGTGATTCCTTTTGTTGCTGCAGTGCTGCTACTCGGGGTCCTAGTAGCGATCGAGCTTCTCAGCTTCGGTGTCCTGGCTCTCGCTTTCGTTGTCGTGATGGGGCTCGTTGAACCGGATTGTAACAGGTGAACTGGCTCCTTGAACCACTTTCGGATTTTGTGATATCCACTTAGGATTTTTTCCACTTGTTAACAATTAACGATTTTCACCACTTGTAACTTATACAATTCCCACTTTTGGCAAGGTCCCTATTCGGGCGCCAGTTAACTTGTTTACCGGGGAGGTTCTTTTAAAAGAATGATCCGAGTCGGTCGATGGTAAAAACAGAACAGACTTTATTCAAGGTTCGAAACTCAAAATGTAATTTCAGCGATGACGGTCCCGCGGCGGTTGAGCCCACTCAGCATAGATCGATCGGTGCCCTCGACAATGTTGTGATTGTTTTTATCGGCGTTCGTTGTCCCGGCGTTCGTGACCCACTTGAGAAGTGCTGATGCTGCTTGTAGAGTTTAATGTCGTTCGTCGCTATGTGTTAACTCTCGCAAGAAGTTGCATTCGATGCAGAATCCGGTCCCGTTGTTTCCTGTTGAAAATTGGCCGGATCGGACTATAGGCTCAGAAGTTATGACCAACATTTTTTTTTGCCTTTCTTGTATACAAAGTATAGGGGTGACTGGGTAGACTTGATCCCCTTTTCTGATTTCCGATGTATCACAGCTAAAAATAAATAAACATACGCGATTTCCACACTGACTCTCTAAGAAATAAAGTACTTAACTTTACTGATGTATGACAGTTCTTAAAATATTGTTGTTATTGATACATAATCGATTTTTTAGAGTGCTGTCAAAAGTCTACTTTTAAAATATTCGGGGGAAATTGATCCCTCTTCAAGAGCTTGCTTTGTTAAAATTAGAAAGGTGCCCTCAGATTTTAAAATATTTTTCCTTCAAAACACGCGCAATTTTCGAAGTGCTGTGCGTATACATTAACGATTTTGTTATTGAATTCGACAGCACATATTATTTTTAAATTTGGGAGACTTAATCCTCTTTCTATGATATCTACCCAATACATAATGTTTGTCAACCTTCATCAAATCTGTCAAATCTACAAAAAATCAGAAGCCTGAGAACAGATTTATATTTTTTTCGCCAAATTTTTGTTAGGATGACTAATGGGGGATCAAATGTCCCCATATTGAGGCAATAACTTCAAATCAAAATATCCTAAAACTTTGATGGAATGTTGACATTTCCACCAGTACAAATCATTAAGCACATTTATGGCTTTGTGCTGTGAAAAAAACGAAAGCATTTGGTCATTGTCATGAAAAGTTATTCAAATTTTGCGTGGCCAATAAAAAAATCTTTAGGAAGGTCAAAACATACAAACCGCCCTGCAGAATAAATAAGGTTGTCAAACCAAAAAATAACTCACCACATAAAGGTCATTTGTCTAGAGGATCTATACTAAAAAATACGCTAGAACAAAACTACTTTAGTTCTCGATAAAACAGGGGGTGATCAAGTCTACCCACCTTCCCCTACTTAAAGGCTATATGTTCGCTCCAAAAATGAACTTTTTATAGGAGGCCCGTAGACTCATAGTGTTATATACCGATCGACTCAGCTCGACGAATTAAAGTGATGTCTGTGTGTGTATGTGTGTGCGCAAAATAATCTCACTGATTTTTCATGCACTTATCCTTAACCATTTCATTTCTTAGGCATTTATCCTGAACCGATTTGTTCGCAACAAGTTACATTCGACGCGGAATCTTCTCCCATTGTTTCGTATCGAAAACCGGCCCAGTCGGACTATGGGCTTCGGAGTTATGGCCAGTTTTTACAAGAAAAATTCTTTTTCTCGACGCAGAATCATGTCCCATTGTTTCCTATTAAAACATGGTCGGATCGGACTATGAGCTCAGAAGTTATGGTCAAAATACTTTTTTTTTCATACCAAAAGTGCGAAGAAATTACTCCCTCGCAAGAAACGAGAAAGGCACTATCACCGCTAGGTGGATTAATCTGGGTTTTTTATGGAAAAATCGCTAAAAAAATGTCACTCATTTTTCAGGCACTTTTCCTCAACCGATTTGCTCGCATTAAATTGCATTCGACGCAGAATGTCTCATTGTTTCTTATTGAAAATTGGCCAGATCGGACTATGGGCTTAGAAGTTATGGTAAAATTACTATTTATTGTGAAAAAGAGTTCAAAAAAGTCTAGCTAGCCGAAAGGGACAAAAGGTCGAAAGGACAAAACGTCGAATGGGACAAAAGGTCGAAAGGGACAAAACGTCGAATGGGACAAAAGGGTGAAAAAAATAAAAGATCAATAAGATCTAAAGGTCAAAAGTCATAAAAGGTCGAAATAGACAAGAAACTGAAACGGAGAGAATCAATTCCGCACCAGAGTTGCCTTACACAATTGGCAAAACTCTGCTTTTTAATTTTTCACAATTTTAACAAATACATAAAACTCAATCAATATGTACAGATGGATGTTTGAGTTTTCTAAATATCACTTCGTTCTTTAAAAATGGCGCACGCCGCACATCAAACACATCGGCGTGTATTAAGGTTCCCCCAAATACACGCGATGAGACAATCGCGACGCGATTCTATTGCCTGGCGACTCCGATTATGTTGGTATGGATGCGTAAATCGAGCATTGCCAGCATCCACCCAACGATATAATCGCCGCAACAAGCTGTCGCCGTCTAGGAGATGAAATCGCTTAGACTTTGAGGAGCCTTTACACACCGGTGTATTTTTAATGCGCGCACTTGCGTGGCTGCGGCGTGCACTATTTAGACAGATTGAAGTGACATTTAGAACATCTAGATCTCCATCTATTATTTGCACTCAATCAATGATTTTTATTCAATTGTTAAAAATAGTGAGAAATAAAAGGGCATTTTTTCTTGCCAACTGTATAGAACAACTCTGTCTCGCGCAATACAAATTTTATTCATTTCTTAAATTAACAATCTTTTTGACCCTTCCTTCGGAAGTGTCTATAATTTCACTTTGTATGCGTTACCCAGATGTGTTACGTATTAATCTATCAAGAAATCTCGTGAATTATTAAATAAAATGTATGGTTTTTGAAACAAATTCACTTTGATATTGAAAATATAATTATAACAAATGATATGATATGGAATTATGCCTATTTTTCTGATTAGTTTCAAAGAAACAAATGATTTTAATTGAGGAACATACAGAAGCATGTACAAAAAAATCTTCTCAGAAAAGCAAAAACGTAAAAATTAAAAGGGATTTCAAAAATTTCTTCAGTGGAAGCTAGATAGCAAATGTGAGCATGTTTTGAGACACTAATAGACCACTTGTATGCATGTATGTGTGCGTATGTGTGCAAATTCTGAAATTTACTACCATAAAAATCTAGCTTATTTTTAAGGTATTAAACAAGTTTAGTTTTACCAAATTAAGCATCCATAAGGCGAAATATATGTTATTATTGAACGCTATTGAGTTTCGCTCAGATCAATGACTGATTTAGTTAGTTCTGGATTAATTAATATCGAGGTCTCTGTGAATTACGAGTGCAATATATGCAACCAGCGTTACGATTGTTACTAACCATGTCACAATAGTTATTCAATCCGACGAGCTCCTTATAGATAGGCAGCATGAAGTACAGTACGTTATCATTCGTTGAGTTGTCACTCAATCCATGACATCCGCCTTTGGGTAGGCAATTATTTTGTCACTTTCACGGTAAATCGCCGTGGAAAGCTGAGTAGTTTTATCTCGTTTTAAATACTGGAGACTGGAAAAAATTCCTTATAAACTAAGGAAGGTCAAAATCTCACTGTAGGTGGATTAATCTGGGTTTTTTTATTTATAACAGAACTATCTAGGTATTCATAATATTGGTTCATAGTAATTACTCCTTCTTTGAAAATTGATTGATGAGATGAGTGTGGTATTTCTGCATGAAAATAAATGCATTTAACACATTCCTTTAGAATACACCCAACTCGTTCTTTATCAACCTTTTGTCCCTTTAGACATTTTGTTCTTTTCGACATTTGTCCCTTTCGACGTTTTGTCTTTTCGACCTTTTGTCCTTTCGACCTTCTGTCTTTTCGACCTTTTATCTTTCGACCTTTTGTCCTTTCGACTTTTTGTCTTTCGACCTTTTGTCATAGATTCGCAGTAACCATATTGTGACTGAATCCGATCATATCCAGTTTTCCGCGAGCGGTAATGGCCGCCAGCTTGCCTGCGGGTTAGTCTCTGATTTGACGTTTCTGGAGGTCAACTGCACCCACCATTCGAGCATTTTGATCAATGTGGTATATGAAAAGGCTTGGATTCACTGAATCAGCACCTTCTTATATGCAACATTGGTCAGAATGCTCGGAGCGGTGGGTGCAGTTGACCTCCAAAAACGTCAAATCAGAGACTGACCCGCAGGCAAGCTGGTGGCCATTACCGCTCGCGGAAAACTGGATATAAGTTACTGTGATTGATGTGCAATATGTGTGCTTCTCAGGTCGCTCGCAACAGATTGCATTCGACGCAGAATCTTGTCCCATTGTTCCCTATAGAAACGAATATAGAAGCGAAAATACTAATTTTAAAACTACAAAATAAAATGCCATTTTTTACTCTTATGCTCATCCGATTTGTTTGCCACAAATTGCGTTTGGCGAGAGTTTTTTTATGCATATAAATAAATATGAAAAATAAGACCAATCCGCATATTGGTGTTATTTTTGATTTTCCCAAACATTTTGAACGAACGAGAAAGGCACCATCACCGCTAGGTGGATTAATCTGGGTTTTTTCTTTAAGGCACCGTAAGGCTTCATGACCTGCCACCATGTATGTCTAACACAACCATCACCCAACATATGGAGCAATATGGAAAAGTGATCTCCATTCAAAACGAAGTATGGAAGAACTTCTTCCCTGGAATACCAAACGGTGTCAGAGTGATACGAATGAGGATAGAGGTACAAATATCATCGCGTATAGTAATAGAAAACGAATCTACACTCGTAACTTTCCGAGGCCAAAGTAAACAAGTGACACCGAGCGGAGGATCTGAGACTCAGCAAGACAAACGAACAGTTTCAAACACCGCCGAACGACAGAGCAAAGACGTGTACGAAAATTGCAACGATACAGCTGAAGCTACCCCGCATGCGGCAGATCTCAACTCAAGCGACACCGAATCTAATGATGATGAAGATCTGGGAGGGAGATGCAGATAGAAAAAATATGAATGTCAGTGCAGACCTAACTTTAGTTGTCATGAAATGTCACCGTAGACCTAGCTGAAAATGTTCAACAAACGGGGAGTATTGAGACTGATGATTAGCTTGAAAACTGTAAAAAGCAAAAAAATATATTGAACATTGTCTCCCAATATTTGAAACGATCGTTGTTTAACAAAAAAATGCTTGTAGTAATCGAACAGTGAAACTCGTTTAAAATTGGTGTCCATTGTATAAAAACAAAAGATAATTTAGTTACAAGATTAAGATTGTCTTCCCTTTGATTGATTCCCTTTGTTCTGCTGTCCGAAACATGATGGATATTTCCTTCATTAACATTTAGCACCCTATCCTCGTCAGCAAAAGATGTTCCGGACAGCGACAATCTTAATCTTATAACTAAAATATCTTTCAGAAAAACAGATCTAGGATGTATGACACTCCACGCAATAAGGTATTTTATGAGACGTTTCGCGATGGCCCCATTATTTACTTTTGATGTTTTGTTTTGGCATGATTCTGCGTGAACATTCCGTTAGGTTCGAACACAAAACAATGATTGTAACGTTTTACTTTTCATTCGTGTTTTCTTCAGCATTTCATGCTTAGAATGTAATGGTATAAATATGGAAGGGAGCTCTCGATACTACACATCAAATAAATAAATACTGTCGTCAGGCAACAAGCAAATTTTCAACAAGAATAAACAATCAACGTAGCCGCCACCTGAAAAGATCAAATTTTGTTTTGTATGTTATTGTTGTTACAATTGCCTCAGAAAATTTTCTTGACGAGAGTTATGTTCTCGGCTCGCACTGACATGTCATGACAGCTAGATTTCGGCTCGGCTTGATACATACATTTTTTGAATCTGTTTCTCCCTCCCAGGTATAAATAATCTAATGACAAGTTTTAAGAATCACATGAAAAACTTTGTTCTAAAAAATTAAAACATGAAAAACTTTGTTGACAAACTACTAGTTGATCGAACCCTGATTACTAAATGATCAATAACATCCTTGAGCGGAATTTCAACGGATAGCGGATTTTCTGAAAAAGCTTTCGCTATCTTCCTGCTATTTCAAAACATTGCGCATTGCGAACGATATTTTTACGAATAAATTTATTTCTTACTCGAAATTGGATTTAACAGTTATCAAAACCAATGCAATTCGGATTCTCAGATCCTTTTCTGGAAACCTTAAATTATTCTATATATTACATGTAAGATTCATCTGTGGTATCTGTAGGGACGAGAGATTTCTGACGGGAAGCTATTGTTTAAATTAAACAACGTCTTACCGGAAAATACGGGACAGGGTGTAGAATAGCTTGCATGACAAAGATTTTGAACGGCAATTGCGCTGATATCTTACAATAGGCTTTTGAAATATTTATTCCAAACGACTTGGGAAAAGTGTAGCAATTATTCCCTGCGTGAAAATCAACTCCAATGTATTGGAAAACTGTAAAATTAGAAAACTGAAAAATTATTGAGTTAGGAAAATGGATGTTTGGAAAATCAAAATTGGATAACTAAAAAATCAAAAACTAAGAATATAACAATTTTAAGCACGTTCTCTATACACTTCATCTTCAAAAATATCCGGCTTTTCCGCTTCGTATTCTAGTCCACATGACCCGACATCTTCATTTCCCAACTCACTACATTCTTGCGCTGATGCCCTTTGCCCATCGGTCATTGATTTATTTTCTTCATCGCTTGATTCACGTTCCTCAATGTCAACCCAATCCGCAATTACGGTAACAAAATTTGCGTAATTGTGATCTTGAAGAGCCGGAGAGGAATACAGAGGACGAGATTTGAAAAAAATCGTGAGGTGATCGTCGTCCGAATCTGAATCCGCAGTGTAAGCATTTGGGTGGTTGGAAGAGAATTTTTGCCTTGCAACTTCCATCTTTTCGTACACGTTTTGAAACAGGATTCTAAGAAATGCGCCTGGAAAACGAAAAACGCATTCGCGCACATTAATAATTGAAAGCTTCTACCACGACATTCGTGTTTTATTCATACTGCACATTCAAGAATTTGGCTAGTTATCCACATCCGGATTTAATCGGCAGAATTTAATCCATCGGGATCTTATGATTCCCTCCGTAGGGAAGCAAAAAAAAAATCTAAATTCCGGACACTTCTCACTACTCCGGCCGCAATATTTTACGAGACACTTCATGTTTAAACTGCCCGCACTCGGAACGTTTTCTTAAACTCGTGCAAGTCACGCACCGGCTTCGACGAAATCAACGAAAACATAGATAACACGCAAAACGGAAATTAGTGATTTTGCGCGACGCTTGCTTTGATATGTTTTTCTAACCAATAATTTGCTTGCGTCATGACGTTTAACTTTATTTTGATTTCGTGTGTAGTATCTGTCCCAGATGATGATGACGCACACATCGACCCACAGCCCGGAACCTCAGCAAAGAGGCGGTTGTCGACTGGGACAAATGAATCGAATTCGAATGAGGCTAGATGCGAACAAGATCGGAAGAGATCGTGTGGCGATGACTGCTGTCTGGACGAAATGCAGTACACCGAAGAGAATCTTTCCGATTCAGGATGGATAGTGTACAACACTAGGTCGAAGAAAAAAATTGAAATGAAATGTATTGTTCGAAAATTATATCGGGAAGGGGGGAACTTTTTTGATTCGACATGAATGCACTCCAGCAGTGTGAAATGTCGTTAATAAAAACAAACAAACAAACAAACTACCGTCAACAATGAGAGGGTTGAATGTGGATCAGTTTCAATTACTTACAATTACGATTCTTGTAGAATCGATTGAAAGTTTCTGTGGGAATTTGTTATCCGACCGGTAACGGTATCCATCTTGAATGTTACTTACGGTCAGTCGTTTTTCTTTTCTAAATTGAGGTGCTTCTCGAATGCACTCGAATCCTACGACCGAGTCAAAAAGCATGCGTCTCGACAGTGATTAAGCATAATGGAAGTTGAAACCAAAGATGCACCGAATGCAAATTCCTCGAATGGAACGATTTCCTAAAAAGCAAGTGTTAGTAGCAAGTTAGTCACAGTAGGTAAAGAGTTGATACCACATAAGCATATAGTATAATGAACTGCTAATCAAATCGTATTTGTTTCTGACAAAAAAATTAATCAGATTGTCATTCCGAGACTGGTTCACCCCAAAAAACGGTTTATGCGTCGTGTAACCGTAATGGGAATTAATCAAAACTCAATTGCGATATTTCACTTAATGTGCAAATCGATTCAACTATCATGGGTCTCCTGTTTCTCGACCCACCCTACGTGCTATACAACAATATTGCCTTAATTGATTCATCCAGCTGAATGCGAGATATCTCTCGAGTAGAATTAGATGAACGCGCATCCTACAAACAAGGAATAAATCAGTTTTATTTTGCAGAGGATTACCAATTTGGACGAGAAGATGATTGTATTTTCAATTGGATGGGATTTATTTATTTCCTGTTTCCATTTGTTCGAAGGTTTCGGCACTTCCTTCTCATGTGCACTCAGCTGTGTAGGATGGGTTTTCCTTGTAGCTCGAGCTGATAAATTGGCAATGATGTATTCTACAAGATTATTGCCTTCTAAATTGAATTTGGTTGATAATAGTTACGTTGGCCTTCGAGCTTACTGCTGGAAATGTTTAGCTATCCTGTTATCAGGTTGCCCTTAGAATTGTAGACAAAAATGATTCATCCAAAAAACATATTTCCATTGCATTTGAATACAACTTATAATAGAGCGCATATTATGTTAGTTTTGATCTTCCAAAATTATGAATTGATACTTAAATCATGATAGATTCTGAAAATAAATTAATTTCTCTTTTGATACAGTTCGAGGTCTTTAAAACTGCTCTACAACAATGTTTTGGGTAATGTTCGGAATTTGAGCCCAATTGACTCAACGTTGTCAGTATTTGAGTAATGTTAAGTTCTATCTTTTCGCTTTAACGAGGAATCATTAATTTCTTTTATGTTTTGATTAATTGAATAAAAACGGTATGATTGAAACTGTAATCAACGTCATTGCTCTGATTATATGAGTTTATTGAGCCTAATATTCCAATTACGGGTTTGCTGTTTTGAATGCGGAAAACCTAATCGACAATCTAATCGCAAGCCACAAAATTGAAATTAATCAAAGCATTAATTGTACGTCATTACCCTGCACACTGTTTAGATCGAATAGGTGTTCCATCCTTATTAAGTGCTGCATGTGACTTAGCAACGGAATTAAGATTAGCTCCTTTAAATAAATGTCTCACAAATACTTAACAACTGTAGCGAATGGCTGTCAAAGTGTATCTTCTGTATTGATTACCTCCGCTTTCCAGACATTTTTCCTCGTGCGATCAAAATAATTTCTTAAACGATGAGATTTGCTTCATCATACCTAAATCTCGGTTGCTTTCCCTAGAAAAAGTATACCGTTTTCCAAAATTTCTGTGGAATATCATTGAGTTACCGGGACGACGAAGAAGAATATGCTCCAGACTGAAACCGTGCCTGAGCTCGAAAATTTGCTTCCATTCAACGAACTGACGCTTAGATAATTCCATTATCCTATTTCTTATTGTGAGGAAATCGATAAAAACGGGGTGCCTTCCGTTTCTTGCATCAAATTACACCAAGGGCAATATAGGTACTATCGGAAGGCTTTGATTTCAGAGAGAAAGGGGAAAAAATCGCTTTCATCATCTTTGTATACGATACACGCTTAAAATCAATAACACAAAGCCTTCCTTGAAACAACACGTAAATAGAGTTATGGTTGCACATTCACCAATAGTTAGCTTATACGATCGCGTTTTTGGGTATGCCGGTATCATATTATCCCCTCCCCCAAAGCAATAGTTTAATAACTATTAAATAACTTATTACTTTCCAACGCAATTTATGCAAACTTTGTGTTATTCGGTACTCCAAAAAGTCGAAAATCCATTGCCTGTTAGTAGGGTAACGGTACCAATAGTGGAGGTATTAGTAGATCCACAAAACAAAATATTTTTTTAAAAGTAATCGTTATGGGAAATTTACAGCTTTAATATCTTAGCCAAAAGATAAACTATTAAATTTGCTAACAAAAATGAGATTGATGTTATTTAACATTAACAACTAGCAAATATTGTTTGCACCACTAATGGGTACACTGTTCCCTTAGTGGTGGTAAAAATTAATTTTGGTTCTTATAGTGGTGCTATCCATTGGTGCAAGCTGCCACTAGTGGTGCAAGGGAGTCATTTTTATTAGGAAAATTATTGTTTTCAATAGTTTTCCAAGCGAAATCTTAGGATAAGTTACATTAACAGAATAATTAGCTATTGACACATTACTAAATGATCGAACTCAAATTACTAGATGATCAATAACATCATTGTCTAGAAGTACTCGCGATTTCAAAGGTACATCATTCAATGCGGAAGCAATGCACAACTGCCATTTTTATTACTCCACGCTTGCTGTGACGCAGCAAAGCTGAAATATTAAAAATGGCAGTTGACCGTTGCTTCCGTATTGAGTGGTGTGCCTTTGGTGTGCCCTTGAAAACGCGAGTATTTGGATTCCGTGAGGATTGCCCTTGAAGCACCCATTTCGTTGGTATGGAAAAGTTTTATCACTCAAAGACGAACTGTAAACCCGGTAACAGGAATTGCAAAAATATGTTTTGTTGCTTTGGCAAATCTTATGTCTACTAAGAACCGGACTGTTGCAACCTATTTCGGTGATGCGGTGCAAATCTGCTCATACATTCAAAACAGTCCCATGTTTGCTTGATTTCCTATCTACATGGAACTGTTATGAACTTATGGGTAGTATTGGTCACTAAACTCGCTGTTGTCAGACCGCACCGAGATGTTCTATCTACGCCAATTCAACGACGCACGTAAACAACGAACATCCAGTCAGTCTCGTTTATTTTAAATACATGGGTACAAAATCCATGAGCAAGATACGCAGGTTCCACAATCATAGAAACAAATAACAACTAATTGTCCTAATAGGAGACCTCAGACAGTGTGATAATCTGCCTTTTAGACACGACGGGCAAGTTGCTACAGAGGATCATCCTTAACAGGCTGACCCCGTACTCAGAGGGTACGAACGGCCTGTCTAACAACCAGTTCGGTTTTCGCAAGGGTAAGTCCACGTTGGACGCTATTAACTCGGTGGTAAAGACCGCCGAGATAGCGATCCAACAGAAAAGGCGAGGTATTCGATACTGTGCGTTAGTGACATTTGATGTGAAGAACGCATTCAACGGCGCAAGCTGGGATGCCATCGCGCTCTCGTTACACCGGCTTAGCCTGCCGGTGGGCCTGTACCGGATTTTGGAAAGCTTTTTCCAGAACCGTGTACTATTATACGAGACCGATGCCGGTCAGAGAAGCGTACCTATTACCGCAGGAGTTCCGCAAGGTTCAATACTGGGCCCGGTACTATGGAACCTTATGTATGACGGGGTTCTGAAGCTAAAGTTCCCTCCTGGTGTTAAGATCGTCGGTTTCGCAGATGACGTAACCTTGGAGGTCTACGGGGAGTCAATTCCCGAGGTAGAACTGACCGCAGCATACGCGATCAGCACGGAGGAGGATTGGATGAGCGCTAGAGGCCTGCAGCTCGCTCAACATAAGACGGTGGTGGTTATCGTCAACAACCGTAAGTCGGTTCAACATGCAGTGATTCATGAGGGTGAAGTCGCGATCGCATCAAAGCAGAGTTTGAAGCTCCTTTGGGTCGTAATAGACGACAAGCTGACCTTCGCCAGCCATGTCGACTACGCGTGCAAGAGGGCTCCGACTGCTGCTGCGGCATTATCGAGGATGATGTCCAACAGTTCCAAGGTGTGTGCCAGTAGACGCAGGCTACTGGCAGGCGTTGCCGTATCTATTCTAAGGTACGGCGGCCCGTCCTGGGCGAAAGCTCTGGGGGTAACCAGTTACCTGCGGAAGCTGTAGAGTACGTACCGCTTAATCCCAAGTAGCACACGTAACATCTTCCAAAAAGCACCTTGTTTCTATTCAGTTTCATTAAAGGCATTGGAAAACATCAAAGCACGAAAAAGTTGCATCAAGATGTCAAAAACGTTCGAGTTGTGATCAATGTTTCATCAATATTGCAATGCAGTACGTGTTTGACATTTGGAAACAAACAACCAAAGAATACTGCACTTTATGTTGCAAACACGAAACAAAATCATCAAGCTGCATAATGTTTACCATGTAACTTCAATGCGTCTTTCAAAATTTATTTGTTTGTTTAATTTAAGTTGCAGATAAGGTGAGTGTGTCTTCATGTTTGTTCAACGTTTTGACAACTCAATTTTTTTCCGGTGATGGTGCAATCAAGTAACAGAAAACCCGAGTACAAAACTTCATAATCGTATGGTTTTTATGGTGAGTCAACATGCAGTACCTTTGAAGTGTTGAATGGTGCTGTGGTACAGTGAAGGACTATCAATCACAAGATCCATAAATCGAATCCGGTTTTATATTTTTATTTTATTTTTTTCCGCTGTAGTATTTTGCAACATTATTGCAATTTTACTGCAATCGAAAGATGTTTCCGTAGGCTCCACCTCTTGCGCTTTTTAGATTGCAAGAGAGTTATATTTGATAGCACATACGCAAACATTGTTCCATTCCGAATAGTTGTAACACAGTGAAATGTTAAGTAGTGAAACAAGTTGTGCTACTTGGGATGTGTCTCATAGTGATATCTGCCTACCGCACGATATCACACAATGCAGCTTGCGTGATTGCGAGCATGATGCCAGTCGGGCTGGTCATCCGGGAAGACGAGGTACGTGGCACCAGAGGAGCCCGCCAACGCATCAGGGTGACTTCGGTTGCCAGATGGCAGCGCGAGTGGTATAACTCTTCTAAAGGTAGGTGGTCCCACTGGCTGATACCTAACATATCGAGCTGGGTAGAGAGACCCCATGGGGAAGTTCACTTCCATCTGATTCAATTCCTGTCAGGCCATGGCTTTTTCCGGCAGTACCTCCACATGTTTGGGCACGCGGAGAGCTTCGTCTGCCCTGACTGCCCTGGTATTGCCGAAACTGCAGAGCACATACTGTTCGTCCTCACATGTGCCAAACGGTGGAGAAGTGGAACGCAGTTTCGACTGCAACCACTCAGATTGCTTGCAGCTTGCAGAGAATCTGGCGCGCCGAGCAGCAGTCGACAAGCATGACTAACTTGTGATTGGTTAGTTAGAGCGAAAACAGGCTGAGCGCGGGGAAGTGAATGAGAGGTTTGCACATGTCAAGGTAAGAGTGTCGTAGTGGGTGGCAACCGCAGTCGCCACCACGAGGCATGGCAGAAAAATGAACGCATAGGTGTTAGTATGGACTGCATATGCCTATGTATATGCATATGCATATGTGAGAGGTGAGCACCCAAGTCAGACTCACATGGTATGTTAAGGGCGAGCACCCAAGACAGTCTCGCATGGCATGTCAGAAGTGAGAACCGAAGTAAGTCCCACATGGTGTGTCAAGAGGAGTGGCAGGGTGTGCCAGAGTGAGCACCCAAATAAGTCTCAGATTTGTGTGCTAGAACGTGAATCCGGTGGTAGGGTGAGCATCCAAGTTAGTCTCACATGGTGCGTAAGAGGAGGGGAGTTCGCTATTGTGCAGTAGAGACTCTCGACGTGAGGAATGCTTTCAATAGTGCCAGTTGGGCAGCTATTGCAGATGCGTTCCTGCGTCTTGGAATTCCCGAGTACCTGTTCAAGATTCTCGGAAGCTACTTCCAGAATTGAGTACTGGTATACGACACGGAGGTGGGTCGGGAGTGCATTGACATAACCTCAGGGGTTCCGCAAGGTTCCATACTGAGTCCGGTGTTATGGAACGTCATGTACGACGGTATCTTTAGGTTGAAGTTCTCGGTGGGCGTGGTAGTCGTCGGCTTCGCTGACGATATTACGCTGGAGGTCTACGGCGAATCGATCGAAGAGGTGGAGTTGACTGCAGCCCACTCGATCGCAATTGTGGAGGAGTGGATGAGTTCCAGGAAGTTAGAACTGGCTCACCACAAGACTGAGGTGGTTGTTGTTAACAACCAAAAGTCGGAGCAACAAGCGGTGATAAGGGCAGGCAACTGCGCGGTCAGCTCTGAACGCTCCATCAACCTCTGGGGGGTAATGATTGACGATAAGCTCACCTTTGGTAGCCACGTCAATTACGCCTGCAAGTGTGCCTCCACAGCTATAGTGGCATTGTCCCGGATGATGTCCAATAGCTCTGCGGTTTATGCCAGCAAGCGCAAGCTTCTGGCTAGCGTTGCTCTGTCCATACTGAGGTATGGGGGGCCAGCTTGGGGCACGGCCCTGCGTATCAACTGCTACAGAACGAAGTTAGAAAGTACGTATAGGCTCATGTGCCTAAGAGTTGCGAGCGCGTATCGTACCGTGTCGCACGATGCACTTTGCTTCATCACCGGTATGATGTCTATTGACATCGTAATCGGTGAAGACATAGAGTGCTTCGAAATGCGCGGCACGAGAGGCATCCGTAGGACTGTCAGGTAGGCCTCAATGGTCAAATGGCAGCGTGCGTGGGACAGTTCTACTAAGGGTAGATAGACACATAGATTGATACCGGAGATAAGTACGTGGGTCAAGAGGCGCCATGGGGAAATCACTTTCCACCTGACCCAGGTCCTTACAGGACATGGTTGCTTCAGACAGTACCTACACCGGTTCGGACACTCGGCCTCGCCCGAGTATCCGGTGTGCGCAGGTTTAGAGGAAACGACGGAACACGTGTTGTTCGTGTGCCCGCGTTTTCGCACAATGCGTGACCACATGCTTACCACATGTGGTCTGGACACTACCCCGGACAACCTAGTCCGGAGGGTGTGTAAAGATGAAGTTGGCTGGAACGCCGTTTTATCGGATATCGTCCAAATCGTCGTTCAGGCGCAAACAAGAGGTGGTCCAAGGGTTCGGAGTCGGCTTCATGGGTCATACCGGTGCCTTGTGGTCGAACTCGATCCTTTTATCGAACAAGTGGCCGCGCGAAGAACAACATGGTATCGTCGCTTTCGCGGCGTCGGTTAACCGGGCGGGTTCCGAGCCCGAGGACGGAAAGGTGTCCTCGTCAAGGCTGGGGCAGGCGTAGGCACCGGGTCGGCAAGTCCCTCTGTGTGTTGGCGAATAGGCCCAATCGCAGAGAGGTCAATTTGGGGTGCACGCGGCATCATCATTCTTGATACCAGTCGTGCAAAGTCGACCCTTCCCACCTTCCGAGGACATAGGGCGTGGTAAGGCCACCTGGAAAGTCGGCAATGCACTGGCACGATACCATGGTATTCTTCTAAAAAAGCGAGTCACGATGTTTGATGCTGCAAGGACACGCAGCTCACCTCGAGGGTGCGGGTCGGGGATGCAGCACCCAAGTAAGACTCATACGGGATGAGTACCTTTGTGAGCGTGAATGAGCGAGTAAATTAAGTACTGCCTATCCCTCAGAAGTAATGCTGGGTGGCAGTTCCTGGGGGAACCAGGGTATTAGTAGAGAGGGTAACTCTAGTAACCTTCTGTTGCTTTGGTGGGTTTAAAGGGTCCGGCGGGCTGGCCTTCTGCCAACCCCACTCCCTGAGTGATAATTTCGGGTGTCTGTATGCAGATTTGCCGTCATCTCTCTATAAAAAAGACAGGGTGATAAAAAATCAGGCTTTAACTGCATTGGTCGATTCCACTTCACAGATATTTCCTTCCGTTAATAACTCCACTGAATCTTAATTGTTGATTGTAGTTCAAGATTAAGTAATTTTTAACACACTAAATTATAAAATCTTCGAAAAACTGCTGAAATTCGCAGAATTGAAGAAGAGACTAAAGAAAAGACTATCGAAGAAGAGACATCTACCAATACAGTCACGAGCTTATGATACTAGGAGTCTGTTTCATTTTCCGACTTAAACTCGAATTGAACTTAAAAGTGACAGTACGAAAATTATCAAATAACCCTGCAGAACAAGATTACTTTCGACAGATGTCGAATAGTTCTCGATAAAAGTCTTCTTGGAATTGCTGGGTAGCATCAGGCATTATTATAACCGGGTGGTTTTGAAATTTCCAAACTGTCACTTTTAAGTTTAATTAAATTTAATTCAGAAATTAATACAGAGCCTAAGCGCGACATTATAAGGACTAAGGCTGTGGATATTCTGGATTGACGTTCGGGTTTCGAGTGTTCACCCAAAGACTCCAGAAAACGAAATTCAAACATTTAAGGCCCACAGGCCAGCCAAGAGCTGAAAGCCTCTTTAATAAAAAAGGGAAAAGAAACACCTCGCCATGAAGCTCTAGGCTAAAGTTATCAATTGCACCCCGTTGTGAGCTTCGCGAGAATTCTTACCTCCAAACATCATTCTCGGGGCAAATTCCATACAAAATCCAAAATGAACGCCACAGCATCGCTTATTGGAATAACTCGAAACCACGTAGGTTCATCAATTATCATACTGCTTTTGACACCCCCGGCGTGAAGCCAACCATGCGCTCGTTGGTAGAACTGAATCGCGTTCATAAGCCGTGTGATTATTGATAGTGACCACAAAGGCTACCGCAAATCGAGTATGATTGTGCTTCCAGGCATGGAACTAGTTAGTCAGCAGAACTCCCAACACACAGAGCCATGGGTGCCATGTAATCCAACAACCGTAACTTTGGAAGGAAATAATAAAAGTTATCAAATTCAAGTCTGTTTCAGCTGTCAGGGACTTAGTTCTGCCCACATCTGCGGTTGCAAAAGCTGCCTGTGCTGGGATACGCACCACATTGAAGGGAAAACGATAAAGAGGGCTTACAAAGCGGGGGAATTTACACTATTTTGATTCGAATTTTATTCAAATTTCATAAAAGAGAGATTATTTTCCTCACAATACCTTTGCGGAGGTATTATCGCTCCGGGCGTGAGTGGCAGCTTCATTTTCCATTTATTATTGCCATCAGTAGGTACCGAGTGAAAACTTCTCTAGGGCCGGAGAGGCTTTTGCTCGCTAGAGGAAATATTACGCAACCAAACGTTGCCTGCACAGAAGTATATGGCGTAGGGCTTACCGAATAGGAATGCTTGCAGAGATAAGTGGATAAATCAGAGCACATTGTGAAGTCATAATGAGCTACAAGTTTGTCATGCTTTAAAGGAAGTATCCGCCGCCGCTGTGGAACCATGGTGACATGGCTGCTCGGAAATTTGTGCCTCCAGTCGAGATTGTTTCGTATTCATTATAATTTAATTATTGCTGTCATGCTTTCGTCTTTCCATATTCCCACATTTTCAATTCCTCCAATGTATATCTGCGTGCATCAGCGAATGTGGTGTCAACAATATAAATAATTATTTTGATGAGTCGCTTGTTTTCATGAAGTGAAACAAATCGTAAATGAATCAACTTAGTTTCGCATGATACTGTTTTACCCGTATATTGGTGGGTTACAAACAACGCGGAGTAATTTTTGCTAATGGAAATTGATTGATGTTTCAGTCAATAGAGCCGCAGAGAGAAGAACCAAGAACATTACGACTTTGGTTTTTGGGGAAAAATAGATTATTGTTTCGCTTTTATGTTTTTATATGTTTTCTGCAGTTCAGCGTCACTTATCCAAGATTCGTTTAATCGTACGCATTGGCAGTTTTATCAACTGGTAGCCGTTAGCTTCAGCACAGAACGTTTGTCAACGATTTAGGCTACATTCTCAATCAATTTACGGAGTCCTCTGCCTAGGCTGACTCGTCTCCGACCACAAGAATTCTCAAACTGTTCAACACATCAACTGTTATTTTATCAATTGTTATAAATGGGTTTAAGAGCATTCCACACTGAACACCTATTTGTGGAAAACATAATATGGAAACTAGTAATCGCCACAAGTTGTACATTCTAAAGATTGTACAGGACGTCCCGTGCAAAGATGACACGCTGCAAGTCAGTAACTGCCAGAAGATTAGTTGCTAGGTGATAAACACTTTGTCGCTCCAAAGTTGGAATGGCGATGAGCAGTAAAATAAACCACGCCAACAGCAATCAGTAATCCCTCCCTATTAAATTCCCCTTGTCAACGGCCAACATCTGTCCTAACATGTATAATCGTGCTTTTGTTCGTGACTGTTTTGGAGATTAACCGGATGTGTTGGGTTCGTTAGAAAGGCGACGATACATTGCTGAAACTTCCCAGTTTAATTTAGTATACAGATTAGTTCAATCACATTTTAAAACTTCATTGGAAAAGCTTCAATTGACCTTTCCCCTCAAAAATTGCATCTCGTTTTATTGTCCCAATCGATTCTTTGGCTTATGTAAGGTCAGCTTTCCCAAAGAACACATATTTTTCGAAGCTTCTAACTATTATAAAAATTGTAAACAAAACCCGAAAAAGTGCTGCACGTGTGAACTGACCTGAAAAATTCACCCGATGTTCGTTCTAAATCGAACAAATGTTAGGTATATCTTAAAAACAGCACTTTTTTTGATTTTTTGTTTTAAATTTTAAAAATACTTGAAAGCGTAAAAATATGGGTTCTTTGTGGAAGGAAATCCAGGAGGAGATCGGCCGGCTGAAAAACAACAAAGCCCCTGGAGTTGACCAACTACCAGGAGAGCTATTTAAAAACGGTGGTGAGGCACTGGCTAGAGCGCTGCACTGGGTCATTACCAAGATTTGGGAGGAGGAAGTTTTGCCGCAGGAGTGGATGGAAGGTGTCGTGTGTCCCATCTACAAAAAGGGCGATAAGCTGGATTGTAGCAACTACCGCGCAATCACATTGCTGAACGCCGCCTACAAGGTACTCTCCCAAATTTTACGCCGTCGACTAGCACTAACTGCAAGGGAGTTCGTGGGGGCAGTACCAGGCGGGTTTTATGGGCGAACGCTCCACCACGGACCAGGTGTTCGCCATTCGCCAAGTACTGCAGAAATGCCGCGAATACAACGTGCCCACACATCATCTATTCATCGACTTCAAAGCCGCATATGATACAATCGATTGGGACCAGCTGTGGCAACTAATGCACAAAAACGGATTTCCGGATAAACTGATATGGTTGATCAAGGCTTCGATGGATCGGGTGATGTGCGTAGTTCGAGTTTCAGGGGCATTCTCGAGTCTCTTTGAAACGCGTAGAGGGTTACGGCAAGGTGATGGTCTTTTATGTCTGCTATTCAACATCGCTTTGGAGGGAGTAATACGAAGGGCAGGGATTGACACGAGCGGTACAATTTTCACGAAGTCCGTCCAGTTATTTGGTTTCGCCGACGACATTGATATCATGGCATGTAACTTTGAGAGGATGGAGGAAGCCTACATCAGACTGAAAAGCGAAGCTAAACGGAACGAGTTGCATCAGCTGTTGGGAGAACCATCCATCGTTCACACCGCGGAAATCGGAAGACTGCGGTGGGCTGGGCACTTAGCCAGAATGTCGGACAGTAATCCGGTGAAAATAGTTCTTGACAACGTTCCGATGGGAACAAGAAGGCGAGGTGCACAGTGGGCAAGGTGGATCGATCAAGTGGAGGACGATTTGCGGACCCTCCGCAGACTGCGTGGTTGGCGAAGTGCAGCCATGGACCGAACTGAATGGAGAAGTCTTTTATGTGCAGAACGGGCCACTCCGGCCTTAGTCTGATAATAAATAAATAAAAAAACTGCTACATGTGTACATAAAAGCTGTTGTTCTTGACTATTTTAAAACTTTCAACTTGTTTTGAAAATAGTTTTTGTCGAGTTTGAAAAAGGGAGGTAAAGGTCTGGAGGGAGGCCTATTGTTCAGAAAACGGGCAATTCAGTGTAACCTCTGAATCATTGGACCGATTTTAATCAAATTATATTGTGTATTGTTTAGTTAATGATCTTTTGAAACTTTTAAGCCTCTCAAACGATTTCCACTAAATTTGGAACACATATTCTCTGTCCTAAGACGATTGTATAATAGATGAGAGGGTCAAAGGAGAAAGGAAGAAGGGACATGTTAATGTTTTTACATTCCTTTTAAGCGCATGGGACAATTCAAATCAAATTTGAGACACGTATTCTCAGTCCTAAGGGAACGATTATAGATGAGGTGGAGGGTCATTGGAAAAAGCGGAAGGTTGTTACGCGGCGTGGGGTATATTATTTAGAAAACGATCCGTTCAGTAAAACTTCTGAACCCCTTGACCAATATCCTCAAAATTGGGACATATATCCTTTAGCAGGCGATTATAGATGGAGTTGAACGGAAAAGGGGTAGGTATAAATGGGGAGTAAGGTACACGAGGTTAAGTATCAGTACATTTGGCGTGGAAAACGTAAGGTATAATTTGCGTAATCTGAAAAAGTGACGTATACGCCATTTTCCAAAAGTGGTGTTACCGAGTAGCTCATCTAGCTCTTTCACAGAAAAATGGAAAACAATGGAAGCGTGTTGTAATTTGGCGCTTACGTCACTTTCTCAGATCAGGCAGTAATGAACGACAGTTTTATCGGTCTTTGGACATATTTGAAAATTCCCACTCATTAGTTAGGTTATATGAGATTGTATAATTACTCGGAAACCATTTTTTTAATTGAAAAATTTACACAAAAAAAAACATTTTCCCGAAAATAATATTTTTTTCAAATATCATATTCTTGAAAACATTTATTCGGAAATTATATTTCGCCCGAAAATTATAATTCCTCGAATATGCCATTCTTAAAAAAAAAATCCGCGAAAATGATATCTCTCCGAAAATGACATTTCCTCGAAAGTGACATTTCGCCTAATTTAACGTACGTTTCCCCAAAATTTCTCAAAAATGATATTTCCCCGAATATGTTGCGGTAGTGTTCTTAAAGTTGCGAGTCGCATATGACAATAATGGGATTTGCAACGATTTGAAAAATACCGCAAATATTGAGACACTGTGCCAATAATTGGAGGTATCATTTTAAGCAAAAATTATAGATTCTGTTGCGTTTGGATCAATCTTCGTTTGAAACATAATTAATGAGCTGTCGGATGCATATTTAAGGTCAGTGAAAAAAGTACAGACTCGGTATAAACAAAGAAATAGTGGTTGAACATGCTTTGTTCCTCCACTATTGGGTCTTTTACCCTATTGTTTTCCTCATTCAAAGCAATCGCGAGTGACAGTGACAGTTCGCTGCGCTGACAGAGTAGTTCATTTGATGTTATAGGTATGATTTGTATTACTTACATACAAGTTTTGATTAGAATTCTACATTATCGTCAAAATTTGAAATTTGTTAGTGGAATTCGTTTTGTGAACCTACTAGCAATACGTTTGAACAATTCAAGTACATTTTTTGGTCGAAACAAGATTTTTATAGTGCATTTGGTTGCAGCTAGTGAAATGGTCATTTTCTATGTTTTGGACCAATTTAATTAGGACCAATTTATTAGATATTTGACACAAAAAGTACCGTGTTGAAAAATGCATGTTGATCTCAAGCGCCATTATCAATCTAATGTCGTTTTCGTTTTTGAGGTGTAGGGGAAGTGGGGGTAACACGCCCATAGGGGTTAAAACGCGCCACCCCTGAATAAGGTTAAATATCCCCATTGTGATTATTTTAAATAGTCTATACGATGAATCAATGAAAAATATTGCCATTGGATACATATATTTCATGATTTTTCTCTAGATACACATGGAAAACTCGAAAAAATGATTTTTGCGTGTTTTGATGCAATTCTAGCTCGGTGAAATTTAGTCTTTCTATCGCTGTTATTCATTGGTAAATTGAAAATTGAGCCATGAGCCATGCTGCTTACTCGTGTTCTTTATGTTCCACACGAAATCGTCGTCAAAATTGGTCTTAAAACGATTTGATGGGCCTTCAAACGTCTGAGGTCGGTGTGGGGCAGTACGCCCATGCTCATTTCGTATGACCGAAACAGCTGAAACATTCGGTTAATTGCCTTAATGTAGGCAATTAAAATGAAAATCAGTACGATAAACACATGCGCGTTTTAACTCATCCACTGGCGCATCTCAACCCGCATGGTTTCAAAATCAATTTTTTCGGGTGCTTTTTAAAAATCAAATTTCTGTACAACAAAATGTACAATTAGATATCTGTCATCGGTAGTCAGTCGCAGATATGCTGTTGTTTAGTATGCGCTGATGAAAACTGGCTGAAATGGTGGTTTTCATTGATAAAAATGGCATTTTCCTTAACGTGGGCGTCCTACCCCCAGTTCCCCTAGCAACACCGTTTAGTGCAGCATTTTGCACGGCAAAAACGAACGTTTTGATTGCAGTTGGGTTTGTTTGTTATGGATATCTCTCGGATACCATAAAAAGAAAACAATAAGAACGGGAGAAACTTGACAACAAACTACACTACACGGCACACTCTAATTTTTGTCTGGTGCTACACTGCTTGTTTCAGTGCAAGAAAAATGCTACACTGGTGTAGCACGAAAATCAAAAAACGAACATTTTTGGTGCAAAAGTGTAGCACGAGTGTAGGTACGCCACAAAAACAAAAACGACATAATACTTAAGCATCTACTGATTGACAGATCAAAAATAAAACCCGAGCGAGATCGGGCAGGTTTACCTAGTATGTAAGTTACCCCGGGGCAAGTGGGACCTAAAAAATGCTAGTTTAGCAAAACTGTTAACGCATACTTAGAAAAAAGGTTATTTCAGAACATTAACCACTGATACATCATTATATGTTTTCATTGTTGAAGTGTAGACGTGTTGGAAGCCATTTGTTCAATTACAAAAATATTGATAGTGCGATATAGATTATTTGCACTGTAAACGGAAGAATATCGCTTAGCTATAGCCAGTGCTCTTCTTCATGCGGTAGATATTTTTCAGACTGTAAAATACACATTTGGTAAATAACTGTACTATACTTTTTACCAACGAAATCAAACTGCATCTGATTCAGATCCAAATGATATATGAATGACGAAGTTATTTTTCACTTGACAACCATCTAAAAACAATTAAAATAGCTTTATCGAAAATGTTGTTCAAATACAGGGGTTAGGCAAATGATTGAGATAGGCAAAATTTGGCCCAAATTCAAATCCTTATAACTTTTTGAAAAATTGATGAAATTGGACAAAACCGGAAGCATTCGAAGGCAAATTTAATCAATATTTAGGAACATGTGCGGTCACGAATACTGGCCACCGGACACCGGAGATGTTCCGGATTTTCGGAAGCCATGTCAAAAACACACGCAGGTCGCAAGCATGACTTAGCAATTGTGTGGGGCGCTATATCTTGACATGGCCACCCAAGTAACAATTTCAAGGCTTCATAGATTTATTTAAGTTTTTTAACGGCTTTATCGCTGCTTTGGTCAATACCGCGAGATTAGCCTTATTGGAAAACTTGTAGCTATCTTCAAAATCATAATAAAACGTTCAATAAAACCACAAATGTCAAATGCTTTATGAGCTTATTAGGGGCCTAATGATTAACTTGAGGACTCTAATAAAACCAATTTGAAAACTGTCATAAAGCCGAATATATTGGTCTAAGACTCGTCTTACGCATAACCTAAATAAAACTTAGTAGTTTTAATTAGGTTTATAATGGTATTGTACAAGAACATAATTTTTATGTTGAACTTCATGAACTATGGTCAATCGGATGGCTAAAAACAGATGTTTCTGTTCCATGTCCCCCAAATATTTTAAACAAAGAACATAAAAAATACATAAATGTTCCTAACTGAGCATTCGCATATTTAAGATTTTGTTGTTTATTGGTCAAATTCCACTTCTGAAAATGAAACACATAATAAAAATCAAGCAATCTATATCCTTTTGCTTCCGGTTAATTAAAATGGTATAAATGCGAATACACAACGAATGGTACAATGACTACGATTCGATATAGAAAAGCTTTCAATAATATGAAATTTGCATAACTGTAATAAAATAACTGTGGAAATGGTAAGTTGAAAATCAAGCCAAGTTCCAGTTGAATATAGAACGACCATGAAAAGAAATGATCGTAAGGAATCGATTTCAGCAAAAAACTTATTGTATTTGAAAGTTATGCAAAATGTTATTTTGGCCGTCAAAATTGCCCATAGTATAGTAGCAGCCATGCTGGTAGGAAAAAATAATTTCATATCGGCGTAAATCTTTTGCAAAATCTCTTGGAATGCAGCGATTATTACTAATGACAAGATGATTTTCAAAATTTGAAGCACGAGAAATGTTTCCTTGCAAATCGGAATGCCACCAGAGGCAGCATATCGATTTATTATCTACACTAATTAATTGGCCGTAAATCACTGTATTACGACGGCGCACTTGAAATTCGAACGCGCAGAAAAATTTGCAAGCACGCGAACGAATTCTGGGCATCCAATTTCCAATAATAAATTAAACATTATTTTTCATCCATGTTTGTGATGATGTTTTTCATTTCATTAATTTTCCATTTCTACGATTATCCTACATTATCCTTTTTCTACATTATCCTTTTTCTACAAAACAATAACAAAAAGTTACGCGAAAGAGAAATTCCCTTTTTTGACAGCGGTTTTATGGAACTCTTATAAATAACCTTTAACTTGCTTTGAAGACGATCTCAAGAGTGGTCCACTTGGTCATAACATAATCTTGTAGCGGTCATGAAGAGGTTGTCATGTAGATTTTAGTTTTATTGCTAGTCTTGAAAATTTGCTCTCCAAAACTGCTAATAGAGTATGATAAAACTCAAAATGTTACTTGGGCATGGTCCTATTATGGCACTTAAGGGCAAAGTGAAGCCTGCCGATTATCAAATTATTTTGGAAGACAATGTATTTGTTGATATGATGACAAATCCTGAATATGACGTCTGTTTTTCATTTTTGCGAAAGATCCGCAGGTCGCGTTCCACTTGGTCGATCCACCGTGACCGCTGCACGCCTCTTCTTCTTGTACCGGTCGGATTATTATCGAAGCATCATCTCAATCGGGTTATCGTCTGACATTCTGGCTACATGCCCGGCCCATCGTAACCGCCAAAATTGTACCATGTGGTAGTTCTCCTAACAGTTACAACTCGTGGTTCATTGACCTCCACCACCACCTCCATTGTCTTCCATCTGCACCCCACCATAGATGGTCCGCAACACCTTCCATTCGGAAACTCCAAGGGCGCGTTGGTCCTTCGCCAGCAACATCCAACTTTCGTGGCCATAGAGGCAGACCAGTCTAATGAGCGTTTTGTAGATGGTCAAGTTCGTGCTGTGGCGAACTCTATTCGACAGGAGAGTCCACCCAGCAAACCAGCAATCGTATATGAATGTACAAAATAAGTTACATAAATTCACAGATCAAATCGTAATCATATATAGATTTATCAGAAGTTGTGAAAAATTGTAGAAAGGTTACATATAATGCAACCATACAATCTTATTGCAATCTTTATCATTAGTTGTAAATATGCTAAGTTAAACTCACAATGAAATCATATATCGTGCATAATTGAACAATTGTATATATGCGCATATGAAATTGCATTGTCATTAAGATTTGATTGCATAGTCTTTTGGAATAATGATTGCAAATATACAAACATCAACTCTGGTGTTCTTTGAGTCTTCCATAAAACATTTTTATTAGAAAATGCTATCGTTTCCCATTGAAAACAAATTGAAAACGAAAAAGCTGTACCCATATAGGCGTTTTATACAAAGTTATTCCTTTGTAAAAGGAAATCTTTGCGCACCCATGGGTAATGCCACCATTTGTAGACTATCATCACAATTTAATAGAACAACTTTTTTAGAATGCCTTTTATGGAACAGACAGGCGATGAATATCCGACAAATTTGTTAAATTAATCAACATGCATTTCAACGATAAATTTCCAGTACTTATATCCTTTGTATACATACACGCACTCTAAAATATAGAATTTGATATTAAACAGCACTTGTAGTCACTTAATTGGAAATTTTCTTACATAACAACTGCTAAGATGAAATTCAACTACTGGAGAGTGCACTATTAGTCGGCTTCAACAAAAGTTTTTTTTAATTAGCTTTATTATAGCAGCGATGTTTATAATCTATAAAATAATCTGTGATATCGTGTTTATGTAAATGAGCTTTCGAGAAAATTTAAATATATCAGCAATATTGCACATCTCCTTTTAGAGATCATATACACGTCAACATGAAATTGTATATGTGCTCAATTAAATCGCATATGCTGCTTTAAGAAATCATTGTTGAGGATGTTGTACAAGATGCAATACAATGTCTTTTCCAAATTGTATTTGAAGATGCAATAGTATCATTAGGTATAAATAATCGCTTAACAATCGTGTACATATGGAGGAACGGATAGCATCTAGACTATGAACTGGAAGGTCAATGGATCGAAACTGGAAGCTAGAGGTTAAATTTATAACGTAAATATATGCATCAACTGATAAGCGACTAACAGCATTTTAACATGAAGATAGAATCCAGTTCCGACCTAATAAATATTTTTGCTGTAAATACAATGACACGTTAGTTTATATTAATATAATTGATATATTTTGATGCATGCATATTTGAAACAGTTCTTGCTTCTTCTAGATTTGAAAGTTGTAACAGGCCAGATATGTAACTTCATACCTGAACATGTGCGATCTCTGATAAAAACAAGCATGATTGTTCAAAGATTCAATTAAAATCGGGATACGTCGTATATCTCGTTATGCAATAATATTGATTTGTACGTATATGGCCTCCACTTTTGTTCACATAGAGGGAATCTATGCATTTTATACAATCAAGATACATCGTATATGAGTGCATTAAACAGAACTGAAAGTTAATTATGTGAACCAATTTGTTGGCTGGGCAAAAGCATCTCCATGAAAAACCTTGAACTTTGATGCTCATTTTGATATGGTTTCGAACATTTTGCAAATTGGCCACTTCCCCAGGACACCTGGAACCTACTAAAGAGTGGTCATGACAGCTGCTGGTTCTAAAATGCATTTAAAGGTATCACCTCAAAAAATCTTGAAGTTTGGTACCCATATTGATAGGGTTCTGAACGTTTTTCAAATTGGCCACTTCCCCCGGGGCACCTGGAACCTACTACAGAGTGGTCAGGGCAACTGATCGTCCTGCATATGCTGCCTGAAGCATCTCCATGAAAAATCTTGAAGTTTGATACCAATATTGATATGGTACCGGATAATATATACGTGATTGGAAGGAGACACATAATTGACCATAGTATCCGGAACCAGGTTTACTGAAATGGCCATATCTCGGATGTTTTTCAACGGATCTTAGCGCAACAGCCCGCATTCAATTTTAAATAAGATCTAGTTTCTAGGAAAATAATGTTCATCGATGTAACTTCAAACCACACAAAAATACGAGCGGCAGAAAAAATGTGTTTTTGACATGGCCTCCGAAAATCCGGAACATCTCCGGTGTCCGGTGGCCAGTATTCGTGACCGCTCATGTTCCTAAATCTTGACTAAATTTGCCGTCGAATGCTTCCGGTTTTGTCCAATTTCATCAATTTTTCAAAAAGTTATAAGGATTTGAATTTGGGCCAAATTTTGCCTATCTCAATCATTTTGCCTAACCCCTGTATGTCCCACTTGCCCCATGTATGTTAAAACTCAAGGGCAAATGAAAATGACAGATTTCGGCCTTATTTAAAATTTTTAAATCGTTTTCGATGTCACACAATTATCTAATTGTTCAAAATATTCACTCTTCATATCAATGATAAATTTAGAATCGACTATTCAGTTGGAAATCCATTGAATTAAAATAAAAGTATTCGATTTTCCCGGTAGTTTAAAGTCATGATGAAGCAATAGAACTAGTGTTGTGCCTCAAATGGTTTTGATTCTAAATATTTTTGTGTCGGGTGAATGTATTTATAGTTCTGCTTCATCTCCCTAGAACATTGTTACCATTAAAAACTTTCATCGATTTATCTGCAGTCATAGTCTCACATACTCCGTATTTTCACTTGCCCGGGTACCTTATATAAAACAAAGGTGGCAGTTGTACGAGCGCGCATCACTCAAGAACAGACAGCCCAATTTTTGCTAATTTAAATTCGTTTTCTTCTTCTCAGTGTTGGTAAAATAATTCATAACTCTCAATCATTGAGCGCTCCCACGCGATCTAACTCGCGAATTTAAAAGAATACATCACGCCTGAGTTGCATTGCTATGCTGCAATTAGTGACGTTTGTGCCAAAATACCCATTCGCAATTTTTCGTTTGGAAAACTTGCCAGATTACGGCAGAATGTCTCCAACCCCAACAATTCACCATTTAAATTCGTACAGCATGTGACAAGCACAATTACTATTATACTCAGGGAAAACGTGAACATCGTCTGGAAATTTTCCTTTACTTTACCGGATTTCGGGATTACGAACCCAGCCACCTACAGCAAGATCAGCTTTAGTCAGCTTCAACTGATCTATGAAAGGTTCTCATTGTTGCCACGTTCACGTATTCATTATTTTTAATGAAGATAGAAACTACAAGACCATGATGCTATCCATTCTAGGAAAAATGGTAATGGCGTGATAATAGCCCGGCATCCGGAAAGCGGAAATAATGCTAATGTTTATTTATCCTTGTATGCTTCAAGGGCGGATATTTTCAGTACCATAGACATAATTCCGAGATCGTTTTCTTACTTTCTTTATTTCTGCACTGGCGTTACATCCCTCAACTGAAACATTAACCGTCTCACAGTGTTAAGGAAGCTCTTCTGTTTTTGCTCTAGACAGCATTATGATTCGAACCCATCCATGTTCGACATGATCTGTTTTGTAGTCGCGCATCGTTTCGATGAGCTGTGGAAGCCCCGATTATAGATATTGGTCAGTCCGAGAGGTTTTTTCTTGTAGATGATTGCGTTACCGTATGGCAATCAAGAACAAAAATATAACTTTTTATTTCTTTTATGGACAGGGAAATTGCCGTTTTCATATTGATCGTAACATACCCGCCATGAATCAGAATATTTGATAACCGATTATGGCCAACTATTAACCAGCATATCTAACTGGGAAGCCACCCTGCTCATAGTTTCATTTATTATTGAAGGAATAGTGTAGATATTCCTTCCCATTCATCGGGTATTCGAGTTTCCACTTAGAGCCATTTCTGCGAGATATAAAAACCAGACGAGCGCCAAACACGCGGTTTGACCGACAGTCAATACGACCAGGGAAATCGATTTCAAATTTTTATTTTCTCCGGCGGGTGCTCATTTTTCATACTTGATTGGGACTGGAGGAGGCCCATTTGCATCCACAGATTTTATGACGCTACCCCAAAATGGCACTTACCCGAAAACCATTATTCCTGATGGCCGACGGCTATGCCACCCGATAATAAAATAAAGAGAAAGGAGATGCATATTAGTGTAAAAATCGGTTTCGGAATGTGCATATGTGGGCATACAAACGAATAAAATAGGGGACGATTGAATAACGGGAAAGTAACAAGTGAATGGGAGTGAAAACAGGAATACAAATAAATCAAGGAAGTGCAAAATGAGAAATATCAAGAGTAGAATAGGGAAATTATTTAAAAAAAACTTATTACAAAAAATAGAAATGAAAGTAAATTTTTATTTCCTCTTCATTTTTAAACCAGCTTCAAGTGAATTTCTTTTCGGAAGTGTGGTGTTCAATATTGGAAATGCTTGCTGACTGGCTGGTTGGTTGGCTGACTATTTGATGTTCGTGTAAGTGCATGAGCCGCAGATGGTATTCGAAATCCGTTCGTCGTTGTGAAGAAGAGTATAGGGGAAGAGGTTTCACGATGCTCCTAGGGGTAAACCACTTTTCATAAATTCCATATAGGGGGAATGACGGCTTTGGCAGGTTTTGTTATATTATTGGCATATCAAAGAATATTGTGGCCAAATTTCATTAAATTTGGTCGACAAAAACCCCCTGCCAATAATAGAACAAAACCTGCCAAAGCCGTCTTTCCCCCTACTAATCGTATTTATGGATTAGAAATTGACTATTGATTTAAACAGCGATTGCATTCTGTGCACCAAAAGTAGCAAAAAGTTAACTCAGAACTGAATTGTCTAATACTTATACGCCTAACAAATATGTGTATCGATGAAGAGTATTATTTACTTGGCATTGATTGATGAAATATTATTCCTGGCTGTAAGTATGCTCAAAGCAGATAATCCATTGCATGATTATGCTCAGCATGAGCGTTTAGCCTACCCCTCCTCTGTAAAAAGAAACATGTGGTCCCTCTCTGGATCGTATTTCAATGAATTCAATTTGCATTTCCATTCATGAGCTCCCATTCAACTCCACATTTTGTGTTTCCGATAACTAAAAACACGGTTCATAGCCGTCAACTGGAGGGGACACCTCGAATCATCCGATAATTATCGTTCTCCCTCAAACGCTTTCATGCAAAAAAAAAAAAAAGATTTCGCTTTTCATCCCAAGAAATTCGAACAGATTGGCACCATTTCCATTGTTGAATGGCTGCGAGTCATTGGAAGAGAAGCAAGCAAATATATACGGCGTCTATGGAGGCAACAAATGAACACTTCACGCTATCGATGCTTTGGTAATACGACAAGCGATTTGTTCGGAAAATGGAACAAAACATAAAATGCAATGAATATCGTTACATTGGGTATGCGATATTGGCAGAGGGAAATTGTTTTCGGATATCGCACAACATTGCTAGGTATCATTTTGTTAGAAATTTGGTAGAATAAAGGAAATTCATTGCTAGACATTTAGTGGAGTAACAGTAAATCATCTGGTCAGTTCTGGCTACGAAATGGCAAGACGACATTTGGGAAGCAGCATCCAACAAATCTCTGGTAATAGCTCACAAGTTTCAATTTCACGCTTCCACGGGTCTGCCGATGAGAATCGACCGCCTCTTAAGCACCTAGAGGTTGCGTACTTAGCTGTTAGTGTAGCCCTCCCAGGTAACATTTTTGTTTTATAATGGTTTTAAGACACTCTTGTAGAGTAAATAATCCAACAAAACAAAATCCAAATCCAAACAAAATCCAATCCAAATCTAATACAAATCCAGTACAAATCATAACCAAATCCAATTCAACTTCAACCAAATCCATTCCGTTCCAAATCCAATATAAAACCAATCGAATTCAATCAAAATGCGAATCTAATCCAAATCAAATTCAATTCCAATCAAAATCCAATCCATTCAATTTAAATCCAATCCAATTCCAATCAAAATCCAATCCAATCTAAATCCAATCTAAATCAAATTCAAAATCGATACAAATCTAATCCAAATCAAATTAAAATTCAATCCAAATCCGATACAAATTCAAACAAAATCCAATCCAAATCATATCCAATCCAAATCTAACACAAATCCAGTACAAATCAAATCCAAATACAATTCAACTTCAACCAAATCCAAATTCAATCCGTTGCAAATCCAATATAAATCCAATCGAATTCAATCAAAATGCAAATCTAATCCAAAACAAAAACAAAATCTATTTCAAATTCAATCAAAATCCAATTCAAAACAAATCCAACTCAAAACCAATCCTAATCCAATCCAAATTTAATCCAAAACCAATCCCAATTCTCGATTTCCAACTTCCATTCTTCCATGAGTTCATGGAAAAATATCTCATTGAGTACTGATAGAAACGTCGATATCGCTTATGAGTAATGAGTACCGTAAACATGGTGCATGGAAGGTTGTTGTCTACTCTTTTTACTGCTGCTGCCAGTTGGAAGCCAATTATTTAACAGTCGGTACCTCATTATTCCGTGTTCCTTTAAACCCTATTTTCAAAAATAATAGTTGTATGCAATATTCATATCAATTCCAAATCCAAATTTAATCCAATGTTAGGTCTTTTGTTCATTACGACATTTTTCTAACTTTTTTCATCTTTTGTTTTACATCCATTTGCTCACCGATCACGTATTTTACCCTTTACCTAATGTTAGTTTTTCCAATTGTATTTTACTTTTTTTCACATTTTGTTTTCATCAGGACATCTCTCCTTTGCACCTTTTGTTTTCATTCGGACCTCCCTATCAAATCTACCGGGAACACTAAAAAATATTTTTCTATAGGAGATCGTCAGTTGCATTCTAGCAAAAATTCCGCTTGAGGCTCTTCCTAAATATTTTAACAACAGCCGCTACACCTGATGGTATAATTGCAATATTTCCATTATCAGACGACAGGAGGTGTTGCTGTGTGTTTGTATCAATGTAATATTGCATATACACTAGTGACATCTGCTGGTCGATATCGTAAGCTTTCAATGTTCCTTCCACACACACGAGGTGGAGAACAGTCTTGAAAAAATTGAAAGTATACAGCTAGAATTTAGTATGGAGGTACATTGAAATCTCTTTTATTGTTTAGAACTGTAAAACAAGTCGTGGGAACAAAAAATCTAAAAATTATTTGTTGCTTTTTGACCTAGGTTTCATATAGATGCGATGCGTAGTCAGTGACGGGAAATGTCATTTTGATGTCATGAGACTAATTTGCTAATAACTTTATTCACAAGTCATTTACAATTATGTTTTACATATAAACATGTATACCTTAAAGGACCCGAAGACTTTTTCTAACAGGTAATTTATCGAAACGTGATATTGGCGTAGTTAATGAGAACGGATGATTTGTCCATTCAAGGAAATTCATTTTACTTTAAATGTTGTGGCGCCATCTCGTTCAAACAGCACCTTTGTCTTTGCCTTATTATTTTTATTTTTTTTATGGCGCCTTTTTTGGTATTTTTTTATTTTTTGCCTTTCTCGTTCAACAAAGTTGTACCGAAAGGCTATAGGACTACTCCAAAAAACAATCAAAAACTTTGATAGAAGGCCCACAGACCCATAGTGTTATATACCGATCGACTCAGTTCGTGTGATTTTGCAGCACGCTTAAACGCCGGGCACTTCGAACCCCCCATGGGGTGCTTGCTGTTCACAGCTTTGCTGGAACAAATCAAACAAGGGAGGGTTCGTGCAGCATTGTGCCTTATGTCCCTTCAATCCGCAGCGTCGGCAGAAATTGCTTCTGTCAGGGCCTTTGCAGTCACTTGAAGCAAACTTCGGGTTGCTCGTATATGCCCACAGAGCACACCGACCATCCCACCTTGATGCTCCCTAACTTGACTACCTTGGAGGCGTCCGCTGCAGATAGCCGAATCAATGCTACCTGCGTCCCTGCCGGACCTTTCCGTAGCCGAACGGCTGCGGTGGGCGTCGCCACTTCACACTGTCGCCGCAGTGCCACTCTTCGACTTCGGTGATCTCGTCCAGGTCTTTAACTCTTAGATTCACCTCCGTCGTGAGTGCCCTCACCTTGACCGTCTCGCCTAGGACTTCCTCCGCCAACTTTTTGTAGGCGGCGCCCTTTTGCGAGACGCCCCGCTTCAGCTCGAGGATCATCTCGCCCATCCGGGTACGTCTTATTCGACGTACGTCGGCGCCGAGTTCACCGAGCTTGACGTCACTCCTCATCGTCTTCAAGACGTCCGAGTACTTAGCCTCGTCAGCCGTGATGACTAGGGCATCGCCCCTGGAGCGATTGGCGCCTACCCTAGACTTCTTGCTACCCTCATTCGCCTGGGCCTTCTTTTCGGCCCTTGACGTCTTTGGTTTCCTCTTGTTCTTGACCAGGGTCCAGGAGGCGTCAACCCCCTCTATTTCCCTGGTCTGGTGCGGCTGAGAGCTCTGCCGTAACCCCTTACCACCGTCTTTCCTGGGTGGACGGACCTTTCCAGGTCCTTCCTCCCCCGGTTTTGGAGGTACTTGGCCGGGGTTCAGCTTCCCAGCCCCACTACCCTTGTTCGGGGTAGTAACCCTCCGCGTTTTGGGTAGACTCAGTCTGGGTAGACCTCGACTCCACGGATTTCACGGGTTTACACTTGGCCATCCCGACCGCCCTCTCCAGTTTGGCGTCCAACATCGACTTTCGAAATTTCAGCAAGCTCCTCTTGAGGTCCTTACTGATATTGTGCTTCGATGACGCAAAGTCGATGATGGCGTCCAGCTATTCCGTCGCCACCTCGAAGGCCGAAAACCCATCGCGTTTGCGGTTCATCGCCTTCACAAGCCATGGGCCATCTATAACCTCTACCGGCGTAGCCTAGGAGATGGTTAAGTGACCCACGCTGGCGCTGCGCACCGAGCTGCCGACTATTGCCTCTGGCCGCCTAGGCGGAGACCTGAACAACCCACCTCTTGCGAAGGGGTTGTCGCCTACACTACTACCACATATTGAAGAATTGACTTGGTTTTCCATTTTGGTCCCACGACTTGCTCGGGAAAAGAGGTCCACCACGCCAGTGCCCAGAATGACGCGGTAAGAGACATTTACTGTGGAGGGTGCCCAGGTACTCCACAGGCTCCGTTAAAGGCCTAGCACATTATTTCACCCCCCTGGTCATGCATCCCCTCGGAACGGGTCGCTTAACGCCTTGGGATCAGGGGTTAGGGACGATGGTCCCTTTGGTCGCACCCACTCACTCTAGCTGATGTCAGAAGGACAATAGTGCCCAGGCTGCACTACCAGCTAAGTACAAAACCCTTAGCTGGCGGTCGATTGTCATCGGAAGACCCGTGGAAGCGTGAGATTGGAACTTGTGAGGACCAGAGATGTGTAGGTCGCTCCTTCCCAGATGTCAACTCACCATTTCGCGGCCCAGTTTGATGTCAGGTAATATAATTTAGAAATCAACAGCAAAATGAGATCAAAATATGTAATCAGTCATGATGATTCATATTTGAAAACAAATAATGAATTCAATTTGATATCTATATCAAAATATGTTTTCTATATGCTCTCTTTATGTTTTCAGACTTTGCTCGGGTACCGCTCCTTGAATTCATACCATAGGCCCAAATCAATATCATTCGAAAACAAAGAATTGGTGCGCAAACTGTTTTATTTCCCATTTTTGTGATTTTTTTCAGCAGTGAGCATGTCGGATAACAACAAAACACGACACAAATTGAGTCTAAATTGCCTGTTTTGTGAATTATATCGATATAGGAGCATGCTATTAATAATGGAACAGATACCCTATACAGAGATGATAAGTGAGAGACTTTTTCATTCTCTTTTGGATTAAATCTCTGCCCATGCGTTCAGGAATAATATTGAATTGTTCGTTTTCCAAAGAATACTCCACCCCATACCATCTCCGTCTTATTCCAATAACTCTCCAATAACTTCAATAACTTCCAATAACTCCCCAATCTCCTTTAAAATCGTTTTCTCAAGATGAAGAATACTCGTTGTAAATTTGGTTGAAAACTGTCAGGGAGATGATCGATTACTGAACAATACTCCCCTCCCCCACACACACCCTCTTCCTTTTCCAAAGATCAACTTAACCCCATATCGTCGTCATCTTGAAATAAAGAATGTGTGTTCCAAATTAGATTAAAATCAGTCTATTGTTACTAAAATTTTCAAAACTACCCAAGTATAACGTCTACAATTGAGAACCAGAATAATCAAACCACAAATATTAGTCTGAAGCGACATTTTGAACCTTTAATTTGTTTCCAAAAGATTGAAAAATCGTTCCAAAATAAAGAGCTTCTGAGATCGATTTGCAGTTGGGATAACTCTGCTCATGCTTGCTTATGCACTATGTGTCTCTTTTTAATGAACTACAAAGGTTAAATGAAAAAATATCAATTTCAAAATGCAACTGACCATTTCCTCTTAGTTTATTTTATAATGGTCCATATGTTGTGAAGCAAAGAAATAGTTAACGCTTTGTTTGCGAATGCTTGCTGCAATTCAACACGTCCATTATTCAATGCCAACAATCACAACGCCAGTTCGAAGCATACCTGAATACTTTTGAAACCGCCAGGTGCTCATAAATGTAAATTGAATCTCAATGAACTCAAAACATTATGGCTTCACACTAAAAATATGTTGTTCCATTACGTGTTAATTGCCATGCATAAAATACCTACTTGATATTCATACCCTGTTTACTATTCTCCATTACTTACAGATTTCCCACCGCAGAATGCCAACAAGTGCCCGTTTGCTCACGTTCCAAAACAATCACATGCGCTCCGGAAGTCCCAGCCCCATCAAACTGAGCTCCACTTCATCGGAAATCAATCAGCAGACACGAAAATTCATTAATCATCCCCGGAAAAGCTCAGTTAATGCGGCGCTGGATTATCATAGCTCGTCTCTACCGGCCACCGCAAACAACTAAAGGGGAAGTAAACTCCAGAGACTCCACGCAGTTCGGCATTGTTAAGAAGCATTTTCCCCCGTTCAACGACACGCCATCGATCCAGGCAAGATGAGTTAAGCCCCCTTGAAGTCGCTTGCCGGCCCGGCTCGGCCCTAGTCCAGTACAATATCAAATAGTGTGCCATCAAATAGATAGTGGGTATTTGCTGAAATGAGTAGCTTACCGGCATTCAAGCGAAGCAACAGCAGCGGCGGGAACAAGAAGTGGTGCCGCGTCCAGAGTGAAATGATAAAGCAAACTGCAGAGTTAACGATAAATTGCCGGAACGAAAGCGTTTGCCGATAGAGCGAGCGTCATATACAGTGAAAGCGAGAGACAGGGAAAGACGGACTGTGTGTGTGGCTTTCACGAATAGTCGGCAGCGTCTGGCTGTGGCATTTGATTGTGGTTTTCCTTCCGGATAACCGGAGCAAATCAGCCGAGGCTAACGGCAACGCACCCACAGATTGAAAGTGGGTTCCGCCTGTTGAGAATTACTGGATAGAAGGGAAACAGGTAGGACAGGTTTTTGTATTTGCCGAGGAAAACATGTTATGCCATTATCACCTGCTCGTATGTTTGTCCTGCTTTGTGGCTAATTGTTGGAGTTCAACCTCGGAGTACCTAATCATTCGACATGGCCGGTCACGGGTACGTCACTCAAGCGAAAAGGATCACATCCGTTGGGGACTGCAGGTGTTTGATAACTTCACACTGCTGGACTACGATACGGTCGACGATTCGAATGAAACGAGTGGCAATGGAAACGCCCTCAGTGATTTGAGAAGCCCCACCAGGAGAATAGGAAAGGGAAGGGCAGGGATGGATCAATTTTCGGATAATAGCAATAATTCCGATACGTTAACGATTCAGTTCAGTGAATCGGAAGAATTGGAGCGAATGATTGACATCAGCGATTTTGATAGTATATCAATTGAATCTGGAAATGGGCGAAAGCAGGCGTCCTTCAACAGCTGGAGAAATAATCGCACTTTTAACCTTCCCTTTTCTGGGGATTCGATCCAAAGGTTCACTCCCATGCCACCTACAGAACATGCTCCAGTCCCAAAAGGTGTCCAACAGAAGAAAAAGCTTATCAAAAAAGAGATAATGGAGAACATTCGAAAAACAGTCGATAAAGGATTGGAATATCTTAAATCTCATAAGAATTTAGACGAGGTAAAAATAGAGCTGAAGCCTTTCCGAGCACGTTCCAAGGGTACTGAAAATGGCAATGAAAGGTTGGCACATTCTTCCGATTCTGACACGTTATTGCGAAAAGTTATTCCCAGTCACGAGCGGTCGCCATCGAGGGAACGGAAGAAAAACGAGCTGAAGCACGCGGATGGCAATCGGAAAGATTACACACAAGTGTCGTCACCTTTTTCAATCCTGCTCACTAGTGCGATTGCTAACGACGATGCTCGCCAAAGTGCCGGAAGCGAATTACAACACTCTTTCACTTACCTGGAGGAAAAATATTGGAAAAATGTCAAAATAAATAACGACGGCAACTTATTTCAACTGTCGACCGTAGCTTCGGAACGGAAGCAGATTTCCACCGAAATTACTGCTTCGCCGGATAATAACGACTATCTGAACGACTCACCGCCCCAGGTCACTGGTGGACTCCAACATCATTCACTCGGTCCGTCGGTCACTGCTAATGAAGCTACCAGTTGGATGGAAGGTAGCGAGAAAAAATCGGGACCAATTAATGGTAAAACGAACCGTCATAACAATGCGGAGGAGAAATTTAATTACGAACTACGAAAACAATCGTTAGACTCGCGCTCCACGGAACCCTTCCAAAACGATGGTTCCGTTCCCGATGTGGAAGGTGGTGACGAGGTTATAAATATCCTTAACGACACGCCGACAATGAATTTCGAGTCAAACGAAGCGGATGCACAATCCACAATCATATTCAACGGCGAACCGGACTCCGATTCGGACGGTCCACTAACATGGGTCTCGGATGCTGCGGACTCGAACGATGGCGATGGTGATGATGATGGAAATGGCGATGATGATGCCGATATCGGTGACATTTTCCGCATGGAGGACATAGACCTGAGCGAGCTGGACGAGACCAGTCGGAACAATAGGCGCAATTTGATGAAGGGCCGCGATCTGGTGACCAAGTTTCTGCAAATCGTCGAGAGTCAACATCTGCTGGGATCCAACTGTACGGCTGGGACAGCGCTCAATCTCGGCGAAGGCGTCGTCGACAGATACGCTCAGGACAGATTTCGCGTGGAGGCGGAAATTGCCGTGAACAGAGCCAATATGTTGACGAGGTGAGTAGGAAAATAGATGGAATCGGATGTGATTAACCACTTTCATTCAAATGACATAGGGGGCAAGTTTATTATTCATCAGTTTGTGAAGCCGGCGACATCCGATCTGCATTGGAATAAACATGGGGGGCATGGGAGAGATGCTGCCCCTGCGCAGATCCGCTGGTGCCTTCCTCCAGAAAAGTTGGAAATATCATTCCAGTCAAGTTTAATTTAGACCTATGACCAATTTCAATAGGCGCTCAGGTCTATTTACCTCATTCATACTCATAATTATCTTACATTGCCATTTTCTTGCGTAACGTTTAATGATCATTTATACCAAGTTCAGAAAAAAGAATGTTGGACAAATATATACACTCCTGTTCTATCAGACCATCAGCTTAATTGATTAGCCACCAGCACCCTCGGTGTAGTATATTAGACGCGCATTACCGTACAATTTATGATGAAATGCACAATATGTAAACAGTCATTAAATGTGTAGCTCTTGCATTTGTTATGTGTTCGGCAACACTGTTCATGATGATGATTGCTGTTGAGATGGTGACAGCTCAGTCTTATTTAGTCGCAGCCGCGGGCGGACGCGATCTCACAACTGACGACGAGGATGGGATCGTAAAAGGTAAATATTGCAGATTTTCTTCGAAAAAAGTACCAGTGGATACTGGTTAGCCGTTGTATTACGAAAGTAATGGTTTCGTTTGAAAAATGTTGGAATCAGTGGAACCTTTTCCTTGGTTGGATTTTGTGGAGTGAAAATGATAGTTTCACTGCCGACCGGCAGAAAGAAAGACTGCCGACTGGATAAGAAAAAAGACGCGAGAATTTGCGAGAATTCTCCGTGGGGCGAACTTTGCAAGAATCAGAGCGATTCTCTTGGAGTAGGCGGGAATCTGAAGGATTCCCCTAGTATTAGATGCGAGAATTTTAAGAATTCTCCAGGGGGCAAAGTTCGAGAGAATGTTTGACATTCTCGTGGAGAAGCGGAAATATTCAGTATTTCCCAGATGAAGCAAATCTGGCAGAATCTGTGGATTCCGAAGGTATAGAGAAAATGTTTGGCATTTTCGCGGAGCAAGCGGAAGTTTATAGGATTTCCCGGACGATGAGTTGTCAGGCGGAATCTGTGAATTCTGCAGTAGTCATTGTGGTGCGGAGAGTTTCCCTGAAATGCGAGAGGGCGGAAGACTTCTGGTTTTCCGGATGAAGTTTCGTTGATTTGGATAGTTGTTGTTTTTCTCAGAAAGCGCGGAGTTAATGAAATTTACTGAAGCAGGAAAATGTAAAATTTTGATGAGAATGACATGCAAATGTTACATGGATTTCCTCTGAGCACTTGGAAGTTAGAGAAGTAATGCATGTTGATGACAGTGAGTGTCGGCCTCGGAGAGAAAAGAAATAAAATAATGAATGTATTATGATAAGTGGAGGATCAGTATTCATATGGAAAAGTCCATTATTGGCACTACAACGAAAATAAAGAGATCAGTATTTAAAAGATGCTCCTGTTGCATAACATAAGTCTTCTTGACATTTGGTTGCATTTAAGAGGAAAGATTAGTTGGAGGTTAAAAAAGAAGAGATGGCAGAGTGTGCAGAGGTGCACTCATGGGTGTTTATCGGTGTATTTCGCAGAGTTCTGTTCTAAGGTATTGCCGAGCATCGAATGGTAAGAAGCTAAATTTTGGAAATTTGAAGAAAATATGGTCATGAATTGACAGTGATGTATTCACTTACTGAAGACCAATTCTTAGTTTAGTGCATAGTAGACATTATTTGATTTGGTGGAGAGTGTTGTGTCGTGACTAGTTGCTTAAGAGCGATGGTAGCTTTGTCGTCGCAGTAAGATAAGTGGATTGGAGGTGCATGATTCAAGATGCACTTCGGAAGTAAAGTGATATTTAGATTAATCGGAAGTTTCTCGACTGAGTATAGTCTTTATTGAGACCCTCGGAACTTCGCTTGGATTACCAGTAAGATGTATGGCTACAACGTTGAATGTGTTGAAGGCGGCTGGATTCTATTACGACCCTATCTTGAGATTTGTGAGGTTGGAAATTATCAAACTCTTGACTATCATCATGTAGATATCTGAAAAGTGCTGGAGGCAACGATGTCCCGGTTTGAGATGTAAAGTCATTGAAGTGGAAAGAGGGAGATTGCGCTTCTTCTTTGGCTGAGGAATATGATACGCAGCTGCAATTTGCGAGTGGGCGGTGTTTGATTCTTGTTCCGGTGTAAAGGATAGATTCATCGGTGGGTAAAGGTAGAGTCCTGTAGGAGTAGGAAGAGTACTGACATGTGCCGCATTGGACAGGTCTCCTGATCGTTTGGAACACAATTTCGTATGGGAATGGACGATGAATATTGTTCTAATTCTGACAGTATCGACACTTTGTAATACACGCTCTTCAGGTAAAGTAATGCCCCATCGTGTAGGCTGCACGATGAGTGTATGTATTATAAAAGCAGGTGAATATCATTATTTTGCAATACCTTCATGCTTGGAAATTGTGGAAATACTTGATGAGGGCTGGGTTTCGATGGGAGTGGCTTCAGTTGTGCATTTCAACGAGACGGTTGATACATGGCGTTGGTAGGTGTGATAAGGCATGCTGATTTGTGCGTTTAGAGTTCTTTTCCGACTATGTGACTGGTCAGACTGGTTTTATCCTAATTGAAAATTCAGAAGATGTAGTGAAACAACACAGCCTTGCGAGCGAAGGCGTAGCGTTCCCAGTCCGGAGATGACGAGTTCGATTCGAAACATTCTCGATTCCTGGAAATAGTATACCCATTGTGCTCTCCACACAAGATAAATACTCATGCAATGGTGGGCATAGAAAAGCTTCCAATTAAGGAAGTGCAGATAGAATACTAAGTTCCAGTTGGAATATTGAGTCATTGAAGAAAAAGAAGAAGAAGTGTGTTATAAGATGGGTTGTGATGTAGCAACGAAGAGGTTAGACCTGACTATTTGTGATTTAGTGTGATCTTTGGATTCGGTAGTTTCACATGAGAGGTACATTTTTGTTGGTGGCTGTGAAGAAGACAGTTTCTGTCTGCAATTGCTTGAGCCCTGTAGAAGAAGGGTCGAATTCTTTATCCGAGGGCATTTGTCATAATATAGTAAAGTTTCTTTTAAAATACGTGGAACTGTATATAATGAGAGTCGATGCATAAAAATTCATAGTAGTTCGAACCGGTGTGTGGTCGTGGTGTGAGGGTTAATTTGTAGTAAGTTGGAGGTATGCCCGCTGGTGTTAGTATGATTATGGTTTGTTCGTCACATTTTACTGTTTTGCGCTAAAATTCACTAATTGCCACTCAGTTCTGGAGTTTCGAGTTGGAGTTGGAGTGTTTGTTGATTATGAGATTGAATGCCGGGCAGTTCCCGTTAGCAGGCCAGTATTTTATAAACACTTGTTCACCATGTTTGTTCGTGTATAAATCGGTCGACATGAGAGGAGCTAAGAAAGAAAGAGATTACATCGGTCGAGTACGACTTTTGAACGGCAAAGTTAGGGTTAAGGTACGGATTTACTTCATATGACCGGAGGTTTAGAGGGAGGTTTAGGCTTGATGTGTGCGCAATGTAGGTGGGAGACTGTTATTGAATCCATACCATTGACGATTTATTGTGTGATAGGTTGACGAAACGCACTATTCAAGGAGGATAGTTATGAAGTTGTGAAGAGGAGGTGTTTATACTTGCCCTTGAGTTCGCCCTGAGGCAAGCATATTTTCACGTTGTGCTATGTTTGTGTATAATTATTAGGTCATCAATAACTTGAAATGTGGGTACAAGTTTAAATGTTGAAGACGTTGCATGAAACGTTTGCTTCATCAGAAGTCCTTTCCTTTATATCGAATCAGACTACGTTGGATACTGTTTGGTCGAAAAGTGGTCTGCGTTGGATAGTGCTTTTGGGTTCATACCCTAGGCAAGATAATCACAAAAAGCCGCATATACTGATATGTTTTGAATGCTATTTACGGTTTTTGTAGAAGTACATGGAAACATGCCAGGTATACTAGTACTTATAGAAATAGTTAACAATATCTGGATTAACAATATTATGACCATTATTGATTGGATTGTGGTGAGCGGTGAACATTATTGATTAAACTATGATGATTTGTATCACAAGCAGGCTTATGTAGCGAAAGTTGATTAATTTCAGAAAAAGATTTGAAAGATCCATTCGAAAGTTTCATCTACAGGAATAGTGCAGGAATCAGCATCTGGGCGCTTCATGAGACATTCAGATGATGGGGTAATTTTCAAAAATAGATGCTAATTGTGAAGAATCAATGGACATGGTCGCCAATTTCGAAAGAAGAGGAAGGAAGGGCATGCAGCAATAGGATTATACTGTAAAAGGTGGATATATAGTGCCAGTCATTCATGGCATAAGGGTTGGTAAAAATAAGTCGTGACTAAGACAGTTCTTGTATCGAAATTCAGTTGGTGATTTGAAGTGAAGCGAAGTTAAAGATGGAATCTATTATCAAGACACTGAAATTAATTTTGAAATCTTTGTGGGATTGCAGTAATGATTAGAACGCGTGCATTGTAGTTTATTCAAGTCTGTTTGGACTATAATAATGTATCATATGGTAACAAGTTCAATCAAATGGTGGTGAATTTATACTAGAGACATTTACCAGATGACAACAGTAGATACAATGACCATTTACTTAAATTTAGCCTGAAGTTCGTCTGGCATAACTTGCGATGACGTTAAGTAATTCAATATGTATAACCCAAACATGTTGGCCATTTTTATATCAAAAGGGGGATTGTAGTATATTAGACGCGCATTACCGTACAATTTATGATGAAATGCACAATATAAAAGATATTTTAGTTACTAGATAAAGATTGTCGCTACTGTTCCCTTTGTTCTGCTGTCCGAAACATGTGTGGTACATACCTGTCAAATCGTATGGATTTTCCATCTTTGACATTTAGCTCCCCTATCCTCGCCAGCAAAAGATGTTCCGGACAGCGACGACAGCGACAATCTTTATCTAGTAACTAAAATATCTTTTCACAATATGTAAACAGTCATTAAATGTGTAGCTCTTGCATTTGTTATGTGTTCGGCAACACTGTTCATGATGATGATTGCTGTTGAGATGGTGACAGCTCAGTCTTATTTAGTCGCAGCCGCGGGCGGACGCGATCTCACACTCGGTGTACACTTCTAGCCTAGCCTTCACAATCAGATCAGCAATCCAAAAAGCCAAACACGATCCACATAAGACTCGTAGGAATCAGAGCTTTTACTATCTAGAAAAATCTGTTCTTAACACACAGGAAATCAATTATTAGACAAAGCACCTAACGTTTATTCTTTATTGCTTCCTCCATGGTTGAACAAAGTCAATATAGCTAAAGTGCCCTGCCCTGCTCGTATAATATATTGAGCGCATTGATTAACAGAAGGCCCACGTTAGGTTTGATCAATAAAACCTCTTTACCAATTAGCGACAGCTCCAGAAAGTAATTTATTTTCACTTGATGTATGTCTTCGAGTAACAAGAGTGGGTACAATGTGCAGTGCCTTCGATTCCAGCAATCGGTGTCCCTGTTTCGTTCCATCTTTCACCGGCATCCTTTCTATATTATGGATCGATGGGGGAAATTTCCTCACTGAAGGACCAACTTTCGGAGCGTCCCATTGCTTCATGTCAACGAGAGAGATAGTGGAAAAAGCTTACATTGATGTTATTCATGAAATTGAGATTGAGTGGGAACCATCGCTAATTGATAAACTGAAACACCCAGCAGATAATTGGCATCGCTGCTGAAAGCATGTTATATTCAAGTGAAGAAGATTCCTAATGACTATCTTTGACATGAAATGGGTTGGCTATTTATTTATTGCTGTGCACAGCGTTGGGAATGCTGTAACATAAGTAATAAATTATTCAGATTAATATGTTCTATTACCCACATCCTTCATGGAAATATAGTTTGACGACAATTTTTAGACATCCCCAATTTATTTTGAGATGAATGCGGTATGAATTTTACTTCATCTCTTGCACCAAACCATTAAACTTTAAGCTGCTGTGCTTCATCGTCGTCACATCGTTTCCTTAAAAGCTTCTTCGATTGTTATGGATTGATTTTCTGGGGATACTTACTTTGGTTTTCGGGCTTACCGTAACTCTCGGAAAATTGCGTTGAGAATAATTTTCCAACAAGAGACCGCAGCCGCCGTGGTGCTTGAAAAGTTAGTGTAGGACGTAGCACAACGAAGCGCCTTCCGGCCGGTCGATTTCGTGCGAAATTCCCAGAATGGCTTTCAAACTTTTCTGTTGATGAAATATTATGCGCCAAGTAAAGCCAGTGCAAAGACTACTAAAACAGTTTATCGGCAAGCTTCAAAGTTCGTTTTCCGGCTTCAGGCCTAATAAATCTTGAAAGAAGAGCATTTTTCTTGATTCATATAAATGTAACTTCGTCTACAAGTAGCCGCATCAATGTATTGTCCCTGTTGGCCACAAGATTTGTGGATGTGTTGTGGGCGATGAACACTGAACGAACAGTCTAATTTGTTTTATTTTTGAAACTCAGTGCTGAAGTTCTTGCGAAAAAAATATGTAGAGTAAAATTGGGAAACATGCACCTTTGGGCGTTTAAATGATAGATTATACCAATTTCTAAGAACGTTTGCTGCAGAATTGATAATCTTTGATCGGAAAAAAGGTGCTCTAGTATAAAATCTGATCTGATCTGACAGAAGAAACACGTGGAACACTTTCACAGCTAAAAATTAAGGGAAGCTCAACTTAATGTCAAATTTGTATTTCACACTGCGACCTAACGACGGAGATAAAGTCCTCCGCAACCGTAGCCTTATCCAACTGTTTACAATGGATTTATATGCTCAGAGCCCTTACAACCATAATCAGCACCGGATTATCTACAGTCCTGCTCTGCGTGTCGTTAGTTGATGCACTTTCTGCGCTTTCTGCCCCCAAGTCCACCCGACTTATCTGGCTGAGGATATTCTAGGGATTTTGTAGCAAGACACAGATAGAGATTTGGGACATGGTCATTTAAGGGATTCGCCACCGGGAAACTTTTTGTCGAAGTAGGATGGATCCGCCTCCGGGGACTGTCTGAGTACCTAACAGACAATTCAAGCTGGATAAGCTTGGGTTATTGCTGTTTTTGAAGAAAAAAGCCCGTCATTAGCCCACAATCACAAAACAGATAGACATCATAGAACAAACTGCAAATTTCAAAGTAGGCTCTTTGTGTATCAACAATCGACGAACGGCACTCCCGTATATCCAAGGGGAAAGAAAGAGACAGCAAAGCATGCGATGCTGCTCTGTCTAATGCCCGTTGTTCAGTAAAGCTTGACTTCCACCGCTAGGTTCGCTAGCGTTCCAAAATCATGGAGGGACCACATTCCAAGAGAAAGATGCCTATATGTTATGTGCCACAATGCTAGTTGGATAGACCGCAATCCAATTGGACATAAACAAAACCCTCCAAGACAACAGTTTTAGAAGAATTTTTTTTCGAACCCTCCCAAATTGAAAAAATGTTCAGAAACACGCCACTAGTAAGTCATATATACTAACTAAAAAAACGGAACGTCTGACTGGGATTTAATAATCATTTTTACTGTGCAAGTTTCAGTGACTCAATAAATACAAAGATCAATACCAGCGCTGGCAACGTCGATACAAACGGTTGAGAAGAAGGAAAGGACATTAGTAAGTGGTTTTTGTTTTTTTAGAGACCGTGCTTACCTATGTGTCACATTTGTTAATGAAGAAGTATAGTCGGGTCTGGATTCGAAATGTGCACTGGCATCACTGTATGACAGTAAACATTGCTGCTACCGTAAATAGTATTTTTTAACTAATATTTTTATTTTTTTTTATTTTATTTTTATTTTGGAGCAGGGAAAAGCCCCTGGGAGTGGAATTCATACTGAAGCACTTCTCCCAAAGGCATAAAACCTCCTCTTCTTTTCGTTTTTTTTGTACAATTTTGGTGCACTTCCAGTGAGAAATATTCTCTTTTAAGGAAGTGCAATAGTTCATTTACAATTCACATAATAATTACTAAGAACATATAAACTATACTACTAACAAATTTAGAGAATCAGAATTGTTCACTATACATATAAACATAATCAATGAAACATTAACATTAACAACTGATGATGAGATGGCGATATTTTGGCAATAGGCAAATAGACTAGTGAAACTGAGCTATTACAGATGGAGCTGAATAGATCACATGAGCCATGACGGGAGAGGCTGCTAAAACCATGTTGTGCTGGGAGGGAAACTACCATTTCTTGCTGACCGAGCGACTACAGATGTAGCTGGAGAGTCCACAGGAGCCATGATGGGATAGGCTGCCAGAGGCGTATTGTGCTGGAACCATTCAATATTTTGAAAACGGGAGCAGTATCTTTGGCTTCGGCCAGACGTATACCAATTTCTTTTAATTGGGAGGGAAACTGGCGTTTCTTGCTGACCGAGCGACTTCAGATGTAGCTGGAGAGTCCACAGGAGCCATGATGGGATAGGCTGCCAAAGGCGTATTGTGCTGGGAGGAAAACTGGCGTTTCTTGCTGACCGAGCGACTACAGATGTAGCTGAAGAGTCCACAGGAGCCATGATGGGATAGGCTGCCAAAGGCGTATTGTGCTGGAACCATTCAATATTTTGAAAACGGGAGCAGTATCTTTGGCTTCGGCCAGACGTATACCAATTTCTTTTACCTGGGAGGGAAACTGGCGTTTCTTGCTGACCTAGCAACTGGAGCTGGAGAGACCACAGTAGACATGACAGAAGAGGCTACCAAAAGCATGTTGTGCTAAGATGGAAACTGGCGTTTCTTGCTGACCGTGCGTCTGGGACAGAAACAGGTGTCTACCGCTGACACGAGCTGGGAGAGCCGAAGTTTGTTTTACAGCGAGTTGAGCTCGAATTTGATGTAGGTCGAGGTAAGTATGAGCTGCTAGTTGACGTAGCGTTGAGTTTGCGATCGTAGTAATGTTTTTACAGCTTGTTTGAATGTTTTAACATTACGCTCATGTTTCAATGTTATCGGCAGATCATTGAAAATTTTTTTGCTGTAATAGGATACACTTCTCTGTATTGGTGCGTAACGTGACGAGAACAGCAGCATTTCGAAGCGAATATCTATGGGAAGCATACTCCAAAACCTGATTATGATGTGCTTCCACGTTATGCATGTTATTGTGAATCTGCAGCAAACACTGGAGCTCTCTTAATGCAGAAACTGGTAGTATCGATGATGGACAATTTTTATACAGATCAACCGTTGGATACAACCTTGGTAGATTAAACACTGCTCTTAAACAATGGTTTTGGATTACTTGTAGAGGTTTCAATCTACACTTTGCTGCAGCTCCCCAAATCGCTACAAGGTATTGCAATTTTGATTGTACAAACGCGTGGTACATTGTTATCAACGTTTTGCGGGGTAGAAATTTGGAGACCTTCCACAATATACCACATACCGAGCTGATGTTTGTTTTTAGTGAATCCACATGTGCACTCCACGAGAGTTTCGAGTCAATTACCAAGCCAAGGTGTTTGAAATTTTCCACCTTGTCGATCGTAGTCGATTGTACGACTAGGTCTCTGTGCGATACTGCTTCACGGTGTGGTGAATGTAGAATCATGAATTTTGTTTTTGACAAATTCAGAGAAAGTAGGTTCTCGTTGAAAAAATCATAAAGCATCGCCAAGTCTTCCTTCATTTGTTGAATAATATCATTCGCGTTTGTACTGTGGTAGGATAACGAAGTATCATCAGCAAACATCCGAGGTTTTCCATGCAGTTTCAAATTCGACAAGTCGTTTATGTAGAGGAGGAACAACAGTGGACCAAGAGTACTGCCTTGCGGAACACCAACGGTTAATGGACGTTGAGAGCTATTGTTATTATTCACGTGCACAAATTGAGTTCTTCGGGTTAGATAGCTACGGATTAGGTCATTCGATATTCCTCGAATCCCATTGAAATCCAACTTGCGCAATAATATGTCATGGTCGATGGTGTCAAACGCCTTTTTTAGGTCAAGATATAGTACTCCAACCAGTTTTCTGGAGTCTATAGCAGCATATATTTCATCAATAAGATCACATGTCGCTGTCAGTGTGCTAGATCCTGTTCTGAAGCCGTATTGATGGCTATATAGGATGTCATGCACGTTCAGGAAATCCAGTAACCTAGTCGCAAGCATTTGTTCCAATAATTTACTCAGAACAGATAGTACTGATATAGGTCGGTAGTTATTAACATCAGATTTGTCTCCGGATTTATGAATAGGTGTTACTCGGGCTACTTTCAAGCAGTCTGGAAAATTTCCTGTTGTTATCGATTGATTGAAGACATCTTTTATTAATGTTGAAAAAATAAGATGGTGATCCTTGATAAATTTCTCTGATACACCGGTCCGGTCCACTGCTTTTGTTCTGTTCCAAATTTCTTATCTCAAGTATGACTTCATGTTCAGTTGCGGGCCGTAGGAATATTGAAGCATTCAATGGCGTAAGCGTATCGTACTTATTGATGTCCTGACGACTGTTGATAGTTGAGGCAAGCTGGGGTCCAATAGTACTAAAGAATTGATTGAACTCATCTGCTGTTTCTTGTCCACTGATCGACCTCCCATTTGACGATAGTTTTATCTCTGATGAGCCGTCATTCATCCTTCCCAAAACTCTGTTCAGGTTACTCCAGTTCTGCTTATGATTACTGGATCCGAACAATTTTCGTAGTAATCCTTTTTACATTTTGTTTGCATTTCTGCACCAATTTGGAAACATGTGTCAACAGCTCTCTAGACCTTTCCGACGGACGTCGTTTGCAGCTTGCTAAAACGTTTTCTTTGATGCAAAGAAGTTTCCATAGATCAAAACACATCCAAGGACAGGGACCCTTGACCTTCGCTCGGACAACCACTTTCTTTGAGAATTTTTCTTTTAGGGCATGATACAAATCAATGACTTTAGACATTCGGTCTTCAGCAGATTCATACACAAGGTCTTTAACCGTAATTTCGAAGATTTCATTGAGTTTGTGGGTGTTCAGTATAGTTTTTCCAAGGAACGCTTATGAACTGGCCTGTCCAATTTGAAAGTCGATAAGATTGGATAGTGATCACTTATGTCTGCTAATATAGTTTCATTAATTACGCCAAAGCGAACTGCATCAGAACACACTACATGATCCAAAATATTACTGCTAGCTGGTCTTGTTATGTAAGAATTTGTTACTTTAAAATTGTAACAGCTCAGAGATTACAATATTCAACTACCTGGGGACTGGACTGCAGATTAATAGGAATGTTTACATCACCAACGATGACACAAGAAGTATTAGTTTCTTGAGACATTATGGCATCCATTCTCGACAGAAAACTTCCGGAAGTCATAAGAAGGTGGTCTGTATACAGCGTGAACATGAAATGGTAGGGGATCCTTGCGAACATTTAGATGAATGTGGTGTAGACCGTTATCATGATCTATCTTAAGTAAATTGAATTTCATTACATCATTTACATATACTGCAAGGCCTCCTCCAGATGAATCAGGGCGACAAGAGAAAAAACAGCGAAATCCATCAATATGGAACAGGTTTGTGCGGTTCTCCTTGAGCCACGTTTCCCCTATTACAATAATATCTATGCATCCCATGTATAATGAGAGAATTTCCTTAATTTTATCTAGTTTCTCTGTACCATTCATCCCTCTTATATTTATTTGTAAAATCCGTAGTTGCTTATCTTTACAATTCAAGTTTACATTTTTATTTAATTCATCAATTGTGTAGTGAAAATAATTTATTTGTTCATTACTGTCTAGCACTATGTATATTTATTACACGCCGAATACCGTGATCAGAAAATCATGGGAACTAAATTTTCAAACTGCTGGTTCTCAGGCGTCTTTTGACCTATTTTCACAATTCTTTTACGGATGTCGTACCCATCCTATCTAGTTTTACCATATAGGTAAGTTATGTTTCAAGGGATGCTCATTTTTTTCCCTAGAAAGCCGTGAGTAAGGATGTTTTTTTTTCAAAATTTAGTAAAATTTAATTTTTATGACATATTTCAGCGTGAACAAAAATGTTTTATAACACTATTCTAGCATTGACTTTACTATGTGTTAACAGTATGTTTCTTCAACTTACTTACTTGATACTTGATGGGCTACAGCTCTTCGATGAACCTACGCCGAATGGAGTATGCTTCTCCACTGGACTCGATCCAGTGGCCAATCGCTTCCAGTCGCCCTGAATATTGAGCGCCCTCAGGTCCTTTTCAACTGCAAAAGGCCATCGTGTACGCGGCCTTCCACGAAGCCTGCGGCCTCTTCCGGGTTCTCTACTAAATATTATCCTCGCTTGACGTTCTTCCGGCATACGAACAACGTGACCAGTCCAGCGTAGTCTGCCATGTTGTATAAGCTTAATAATATCCAGCCCTTTATACACCTGGTACAATTCGTGATTCATGCGGCGCCGCCAGATATCGTTCTCCTGTTTATCGCCAATTATTGTCCGCAGCACCTTACGCTCAAACACTCCGAAAGCTCTCCGATCAGCCTCCTTTAACGTTCATGTCTCATGGCCGTATAAAGCCACCGGAAGAATCAGAGTAGTATACAGCGCGAGTTTTGTTTTCGTTTGCAGACTACGGGACTTAAGCTTGTTACGAAGTCCGTAATAAGCCCTATTTACAGCTGCAATACGCCTTTTCACCTCACGGGTAACATCATTATCGCACGTCACTAATGTTCCAAGATACACAAATTCTTCTACCACTTCAAACTTTTCACCATACAGCACCATTTCGCTACCACCACCACTCCACAGCTTGTCCATCGTCGCCAATATTTATTCTGCTCACCGATGCACCGTCACTTCCACTATTCAACAAAGTCTCGAAGTGTTGCTTCCACCTGGCAGCCACTTCGGTTTTATCTGTCAACAAATTCTCTTGTTGGTCGTTGCACATGGGAGATGGCGCTGTCTTTCTCCGCACGCCATTGACAGACTCATAAAACTTCCGCATATCGTTCTGCTCCATTTTTCCTGCGCCTCACTAATCACTTGTTCTTCATATTCTTGCTTCTTCCTGCGGTGGGTTCGTTTTTCGGCTGCTCTTGCTTCCTTGTACCGATCTCTATTCGATCGGGTACCCGACACCAACATCCGGCTTCTGGCAACTTTCTTATCGTCTGTCAATCTCTCTGACACTCCACATCGAACCAACCCATCCTGGGTCGCCTCTGTGCAGTGCCTACCACTTCTCGTGCTGTTGTGCTCACCGCTCCATGGGTCGTTGATGTTGTCGCTAACGTTGATTGTGATCGTTCGCTGTGATCTTTCGTTCGATACAGTTGACAACCGTGATCGAATTTTACTGACAACGAGGTAGTGATCAGAATCAATGTTCGGAGCTCTGAATGTCCGCACATCGATAACATCCGAGAAATGGAGCCCATCCACCAGAACATGGGCTATCTGGTTGCAAGTTTTACCATTTGGGTGTCTCCAGGTGTTCTTTCGGATGTTCTTTCGTGCAAAGTAGGTGCTACTGATGGCCATCCCTCTGGCAGCAGCGAAATTTACTACCCGTAGGCCGTTGTCGTTGGTAGCGGAGTGATGGCTCTCCCTACCAATAATGGGACGGAAAACGTCCTCTCTACCGACCTGAGCGTTAGCGTCTCCGATAACAATTTTCACGTCATGCTTTGGGCACTCTCCATAGGCTTCATAAAAACATTCGTTTTGGTGATAATTGGTGCGTAAACGTTGATTAGGCTGTAATTGAAAAATTTACCCCGCATCCTCAACACACAGATTCGTTCGCTAATGGGTTTCCACCGCATCACTCGCTTCATCTGCTTGCCCATCACTACGAAACCAACTCCATGCTCTGCTTTTCCGCCGCCGCTGTGATAGATGCTATACTTGAATGCAGTGTTGGTCGTGGGGTCCATGGCTCGGAATTCACGTTCTCCGGATCCAGGCCATCGGACTTCTTGAATAGCAGCCACGTTCACTCCAACCTTCTGCAGTTCACGAGCCAGAAGGCTCACTCGTCCAGGTTCATTTAGGGTCCTGACATTCCAGGCCCCGAGTTTCCAATCATAGTCCTTATTTCGTTGCCGGGTCGGTTGCCAAAAATAACGTTCTCTTTTTCTTCTATCTCCATTTTTCGTGGTATTTGAGAGGCTTCTGTAAGCTACCTTACCGGGGTCGCGTTACGTACATCGCGTTGATGGGGCTGCCACCTTAGGTATATCTGACGCGATACAGCATTTCGTTAATCAGCCGCTGGGTGCCAGGCAGACGCTGTTTGAGCCGCACCTCCTGGTGAACAGACGCTAGAGGCGTACCTTCTCACTCTAGCTGATGTTAGAAGGACAACAGTGTCTAGGCTGCACTACCAGCTAAGTACACAACCCTTAGCTGGCGATCTTTTGTCATCGGACGACCCGTGGAAGCGTGAGATAGGGACTTGTGGGGACCAGAGCTCTGTTGGGCGCTCCTTCCTTGATGTCAACTCACCGTTTTGCAGCCCATGTTTCTTCAACTAGCAACTTCAAAATTACCTTTATGACAAATGAAAGATGATATGCAAATTTTGCCAAAGAAAACTACGGAAACCCGTGCCAATGGAAGCCCGTCATGCCCGTATCAGTTTATAGAGGCCATATGTACGACATTCCTCTCAGTTTTGCCTAAGCCAGGTGTTCTAGGTTCTCCAAACTGCTCTGGAGTTTGGATCAATTAGTCTACCAGCTCAACTGCGCTCAATAGCTATCTGAAATCGACCAGTCATGTCCGTACAAGTTCATTTAGCCCACGCTTATGACTTGCAACTCACTTGTATTCTAACTCGATATATATTTTCCAAACTGTTCTGGAGTTTGGATCAATGCTATGCCATGCCCGTATCAGTTTATAGAGGCCATATGTACGACATTCCTCTCAGTTTTGCCTAAGCCAGGTGTTCTAGGTTCTCCAAACTGCTCTGGAGTTTGGATCAATTAGTCTACCAGCTCAACTGCGCTCAATAGCTATCTGAAATCGACCAGTCATGTCCGTACAAGTTCATTTAGCCCACGCTTATGACTTGCAACTCACTTGTATTCTAACTCGATATATATTTTCCAAACTGTTCTGGAGTTTGGATCAATGCTATGCCATGCCCGTATCAGTTTATAGAGGCCATATGTACGACATTCCTCTCAGTTTTGCCTAAGCCAGGTGTTCTAGGTTCTCCAAACTGCTCTGGAGTTTGGATCAATTAGTCTACCAGGTCAACCTCGCTCGAAAGCTATCTATCTATCATGTTCATACTAGTCCGTAGAACCCACGCGTATAGTTTGCAACTCAGTTATATCTCAGCCAGATGTTCTAGGTTCTCCAAACTGTCTTAAAGTTTAAATAAATTGGTCTACCAGGTCAACTGCCCTCGATAGTCATGTGAAATCGACCAGTCTTGTCCATACAGTACTAAATACGTATTTAGGAGATATTAATATTAATTAGGAGAGGTACCTCTCCTATTTAAACCACTCGCTATCTTAGCCATTTCCGTTACCGACTTAGTTGCTTCGATGGTAGAACGGCCTTTGCGGAACCCATACGGGTTGCTTGATAAGCCACCAGCACACTCCGTATAGTCCGTCAATCTATTCAGGATCACCCTCTCTAACAACTTACCAGTTGGGTCGAGGAGGAAAATTGGTCTGTATGCTGAAGGCTCTCCGGGGGATTTCCCAGGCTTAGGCAATAGCACCAACTTCTGGCGTTTCCAACAGGGGGGAGGCAGCTCCTGAACATATCTGGAGCGACAAGAATCGCGAGCTTAATAACCAGGTTGTTGGTACTATCCATCACTATCCTGTATGCATCCCCCCACGGAGTATTATTTGCCAGCCTACAGAGTTCTTCTAAGCAGGCTCTCTTACTACATTTGATTTCGTAGACAGGTTTTATCGAACCAGCTATCGAAGATCAGCTATCGTGCTCGTCCACCAGTGCACCGGTTTGCGGTTGCCGGTTGGCATAGTTCTCCTGGGCATTGTTACGTCACATGCTCGTGTTAGGATATCGGATAACTCATCACCACTAAGGCCTAGAGTCCGATTTACCCACCATAGTTATTCTTCCAGCAGTTTTAGGTCGAATTGCGAGGAACGCCATCCTACATCATGGGGGTATGATTGACCATAAAACGTATTTTCTGATGGTCACTAGCAGTATACCCTTCGTGAAGCCTCCATTCAGGTAAACTCCGTTTACCTTTTCTATAACAAAACCCTCATCATCAGGAGATGGCACTATCTCCTGGATAGGGTACCTTCCGCAAGTCAAGCTGAGCTACTTGCATGACCGAGCCCGTCTGGAGGCCGGTCAAGCCCTTCCACCGGATAGATCAAATAGATCAAACACCTTTTGTGCGGCCTGGCAGGTGTGAGCCTTGTGACCTTCAGCTCCACACCTCCGGCAAAGCTTACTCCGATCAGGACCTTCGCAGTCATATAACTTATGTCCACAATCGAAGCACTTGAAGCAGGCCTGAGGTTGTAGGTTTGCGCTCACCGAGCATACCGACCAACCCACCTGTAGCTTGGCCTTATCCAGTACCTTCTTGGCGTCAGCCAAAGGTACCTGGAATGAGGCAACCTGCTTTCCAGCATTTCGTCCTGGCCTCAGCATTGGATTATCTCCACTGGACATAGGGCTTTCACCTGAACCGTATCACCCAGCACCTCTCCTGCCAACTTTTTATACGCGGAACTCTTCCTCGCAGCATCCCGCTTCAGGACGAGGATTATCTCGCCCTTCTACGTTCTACGGATGCAGTTGACATCATCCCCAGTGAGTTTTTCATTGCCCCGCAAAGCCTTTAGAACGTCGGCATAGCTCTTACCATTAGCCTTGACGATAGTTGCTTCACCTCTGTCCTTCCTACCATGACCATTGGAAGATGTGCCCTTTCCTCTACGGGCACTTCCCTTCTTGGTCAATGGAGCCTTCACCTCCTCTGCCGTTTTTCGCTCCTTCTTCACCTTTTTGGAGTTCACAATTGTCCTGGAGGGAAGGCCTTCCTCCCAGCAAACTTCGGTAGTCTTCGTAGAAGGATGGACTAGTTTCTGTCATTCCTTAGGGTCGGCAACCTGCTCAGCCTTCTCCCGACGGATCTTAGTTGACTTCTTCTTCTGCAATACCGGCTTGGCGCTAGCTCCCTTCAGGTCGATTGCCATACTGACCTTGCTTAGTTTAGGAAGTTCTTCAGTGACAGCCATGCATCTGCGGAGTTCTGCAGTCTGTCTTTCTGCCAGCTGCATTTCTTCAGTAAGGACTCGAATCTTTGAATCGCCTTCCTGCCTGGCCTCCACTGCTTGGCTCACTGCCAACTCTTTCTCTTCGGTAAGTTGGGCAGATCTTTCATTCTGCCTCCTTACTGGCCTGCAGCAAGGACTTCCACTCCTGCTTTGCCTCTACTGCCTGTTGCAGAGGGTCAGCAGAGACTTTTTAAGGTCCTTGCTGTACTTCCGAACGTTGTTCAGAAAGAACATGATTACGTCCGTTACGTCTGTAATAACCTCTATTTTCTGGCCTCCACTCTCCTTGTGACTGGTTGACATCCGTGATGATCCTCGACGGACGGCTCCTCCGACCTATCACGCTCTTCTGTATCGCCTGCCACTGACGATCGGTGGATCGACCTATTCGGCCACTTGATCTGGCGAATAAATCAGCCGTTTCGTCAGACGCTTCTCTTCTCCACTCAGATGTGTTTTTTTTTGTTTGGTTGCCGTGATGCGCAAGGTTCGTCGATTACATTTGGACAAATATGGGAACATGGAAACTCACATTTTGACCCTGATGGATTTTGTTTGCGAAACTGAACGATCTGCAGTCTAACAACGTGCTCGATGACCAGTGGATGATAGCCATTCTGTTGAGCAGCCCACCGGAGGGATACGAGACCCTCGTTGCCACTCTAGAGTTCAGGGCAGAAAAAGATCTGACGCCTGGTGAAAATAAAGCTGATCAATGATTGCCAGAAAACCCGGCAATATGAAGATCCATAGCGAAAAATTCAAGGCCTGGAAAGCGGATAAAAAAAACAATCCAGCAGCACTAGTCAGATAAAACAGGTTGCAGCAACTTGATTGTAACTAAATCTCGTCACACATGAGTTGCAATAACCTATGTGTAATATGTGTGTTCCTAGGGTAATCAAGTAACAAGCAACAGAAAGTCAACAGTGTGGTGAAAAACAACGATGAGCCGGGAACTGGGCGTTCTGTACCGGAAATGCGCTACAATGTGAGGATCAATGGACCTTGGGTTCCGGAGCAACGTGCCACTTCTCTAATAGTCGCGTCGTGAGTTTTTTGACCACCTGGACGAGACGGTTCTGGCAACGGTTTGGGTTGCTCTGTTTGACAGAAGTGGCGCTCATATTATGAAAAAGGGAACTATTGATGCAGTTGCTGAGTTAGTAGGACGTTTGTTAGTTTATACTAAAAAAAATCCGCGTCATTGCCGCTGTTGCAAAACACAATGCATTTGGATTCGCTACACAGGTTTCATTTGATGTTAGAAGGTTTTAAGGAGATTTTATTTATTTCTAGAGACATTTAATTGAATTTCAATAATATTAAAATAACCTTTTAATTCAATACTGCTTTAAATACATCAGAACAGTGGGGATAATGTTAGTTGATGTCATGAATCGTCCAGAAATGTCTCCGGAAACTTCGTAGTGTTATGCATAATATCGATTGGGAAATTCTTAAATAAAGAAGAAACAAATCTGAAAGATCCTCCCAGGAATTCCTACAGAAAGTCCTCCAGAATTTCTTTCGATACTCTCTAAAAAAATCCTCTGAAAGTTCGTCCAGGAGCTCCTTCGGAAAATCCTCCAGAAATTCCTCCGAAAACTATTCGTTATGTTGTACATAATTCCGATAAAAACCCAAATAAGAGTCCTCCGGAATTCCTAAAGAAATTTTTTAGAAGTTACTCCAGGAATTCTTTCGGAAGTTCCTCCGGAAGCTGCTCTAAAAATTCCTCCGGAAGTTCTTCCTAGCATTCCTCTGCAGGTTTCTCCAGGATCTCCACCAGAATTTCCTCCTGGATTCCTCCGGAAGTTCCTCCTGAGTTCCTTCAGGAACTCCTGCGCAAGTTCCTCCAAGAATTCTTTTAGGAGTTCCTTCTTTCGTAAATTCCTCCAAGATTTTTTTTGGATATTCCTTCAGAATTTCATTCGAAAGTTCCTACAGAAGTTCCTGCAGGAATTCCTGCGCAAGTTCCTCCAAGAATTCCTTCGAATGTTCCTTGAGAAATACCTTCGGAAGTGGCTTCAAAAACTCCTTCGAAAGTTTCTCCAGGAATTTTTCCGCAAATTCCTCCGAAAGTTCTTCCAGGAATCCCTCCGAAGATTTCTCCAAACATTTCTCCGGAAGTTCCTCCAGGAATTCCTCCGGAAGTTCTTCCGGAAATTCCTCCGGAACTTTCTCCAGCAATTACCCCGGAAGTTCCTCGATGAATTCCTCCGAAAGTTCCTCCAGTAATTCCTCCGGAAGTTCCTCCAGTAATTCTTCTGGAAGTTCCTCCAGGAATTCCTCCGGAAGTTCCTCCAGTAATTTCTCGGAAGGTTTAAAAAAATTCCACATCTCTACGATGAAATTCTTGAATTGACTGTTTTTACCGATATTCTGGATCTTCCAGGGGTCCACCCGGTGACCACAATGGTCCATCCGTTGATGTCGTCGATGGTCGGAAACTCCGTTGGGAAGTACCGTGGGGCATCGAAATCCGTACACTTAAGCACGTTAGTATATGAAAAAGTCATTCGAAAATAGGAATCGAATGTAAATAAAACGTTTGTCATCGACACAGGAGCATGAAGGCTTCTACTTTTGAAGTGTTTCACATTTACTCATTAAAAACTACGAAAAACATGATAAAATAATGAATTAAATCAACTACTCCTGACTCGAAATCCGTCCACCGTGGACGGTATTTGAATCAAAGGATCAAAATCCGTACAGCTGTTTTTTAACTAAATATTAAAATTGAAACAGTCTGTTTGACTAAGCTACCACTGTCAATATTTTTAATAGTTAGCACCTTGAGAAGCGATCCCTACGATTTGTATTCCGCTTATCTTATGTAATGATTCGCAATAAGCAATTAAAACACAGTTACTTTTGGTGCAATTATGCTCTACCCGAAAACAAAATGGCGGCACAAACTCCGCGTTCGGTGGCTGGAGATTTGTTATTGATTTTTGTTGTTTTAATTTCAAAGCCTTCTTTCCAATTCTATACCCTAAAAGCTTACTGCCAAGAATCTGAACAGGAAAAGATTAATTATTTTTACATTAATTATCTTTAACCTTCTTCTTTAATTTATTGATATCTCATGAGGTGGATGGATTTCGGTGCTGTACGGATTTCGGTCCCGCACGGTAACAAAGCCATCAGCGCAAGCACAAAGTTGCTAGGGAAATGACGTTTGCTAATATTATTGTTCGTTGTTGTTTTGGTTGGAACAACTGTTCGTCAGACGGTTGTAGAGACTGAATTGGTCGGACTAACTTGGGGGCGGAGTCATAGTTGTACAACACGTCGGAGCGTGTGTAGAGCTCCTAATGACTGGTTTTACAGGCGATTTATTGAACCTGTGCATACCTCCTGTCTAGTCAGAGAGCCGTCGTGCCAGGTCTGTTTAGGATCCCACCAACAGAAGGACTTGGGCTTGAGTGCATTGAGCGGCACACGATTGCTTTGGCGGAGTCTGCTTGCGGATACCTGCAGCTTTTGATAGAAGTTCAACAGGGAACACTGCCAAACTCCTAATTTTTACGATACTTTTTTAGTTCATCACGGTTGGATGCGACACACTTAGCATGGAATACTTTACTGCACAATCCTTCACATGCAATGCAGTCATCATTCTGTACGAAAAACTACAGCAGAATTATGGAATTATCAGTAGGGGACACCGCCAAATGTTGAACGGCTAATTTTGTCGCCTATTGTTGAACTCCCATAAGAAATGCACGTGCGTTCAACAGTAGGAAAAGAAATTTGCCGTTCAACATTTGGCGAACTACCCTAGTTGATGCTTGTCGAAGTCGATTTATTTTAATTGAAAGTTATCGATACTTGTCGCATGCAATCTCATGAATAATACTTGATGAAATTTGGTGCTTAGTTGTACCGCCACAAATAATAAACAGAAACAATATTACAAATGTACAAATCCTAATGTTAAATCTCAAACAACGAATTGAAATGCCATTTCCATTGGCAGGGGCCACTAACAACTCACTTTGCTATTAGGTTCCCAGCAGCTTGCCCATCTCTCTATTTCACATATCAGCGAATTGATCCCTCCTCTGTTTTTTCAATACCTATCACATCTCGTGCTATTGCTGTCAGAACCTATCAACATAAATCAACAACCAATTCTACCACCTAAAATTAATTAAAATTTATGTACCTAGCGAACATTGCGGTACCATTGATAGCAAAAGCTTATTTTTTCCCCTTACACATCTGTTAGGAACGCTTTCACTCTTTTTATTGCTTGCCATCAATCATCTGGGAAATATTTTTATGGCAGCACCAGAAACGAAGAAACCAAGCGCATGAATTTTATTACATAATTAGATTTTGTCTTTTGAGCACTGTGTAGTTCAGCTAAATCTGATCAAACAGGACATTTTCCGCTGATTCTAGTTAATGAGATTTTTATAGTCTCGAAAAATCTTTAATGGTCTATTATGCATGTTTGTCCGTGCTTCAGATTTTAATCAAAATTCTCCATGAATCATTTCTCGCCAAATTGTGAGTGTAAACTGATTGGTCGTAAGCATAAGGCTTTTGCTTATCTTCTGCACCATTGTAAATATGCGGCTTTGACTACATCGCGAGCTCATCAGTTACTATTTTGAAAGCATATCAATTTATTCATCCAAGAGTTGTTGCTCTTCTGCCACTTTGGATAGTTTGCACAGGATTCCGAATATTAGACTCTTGATTTTACGCCGGCCGAGCACGTTCTATTGTTTGTTTGCAAACAGAATGAATAAGTCAACAGTACCCTCGGCTGGCTTCATACTCCACTCAAAAGCCAACAATTTACGAATACTCAATAAACCTGCGAACACCTCCATTTGCATGGCGACGGCTTCCGACAATGGCAGAAAGTTTGAGAAATCCTGTTCTCGGAAGGAAATTCTTCGCTGACAATGAAGTGCTTATTTTTAGACCCACTCTCCCCGGCGGCTTTCGGTATGCCGCGTCGGCATCACCGGAACGAAGCAAAACAAACTACCTTCGGTTGCGATGCTCCAGATCCCGCGTACATTTTGTATACCTAGTACACAGCAAGCCCGGAGTGGAGAATTATGATAAGCCCCAGCAGCATTAAATAATTTTGACGATTAAAGCATATATTTTACAGCGGCTTAGGATTTTTGGTAAGGCTGATATGTAGGCTATTTTGTGTGGCTTTGAAAGCACTATTTATTCACGTGGGAAATGGTTCCTGTTCAGCCATACATTGTCGAGTGGGATCAACATAAGCCTGATGAAAAAAAATCCTTGTTGTTGAATTTAAACCGGATACACTACGAAATAAAAAATCGTTGCCACAAATCCAGATGAAAACCGTATATTGGCATGCAAGACGGTTTCTATATCTGCTCACAGCTGCTGTGTTTTAGATCAGTTTTTTTGTGATTGCCATGAAATACTTAATTTAAATAAAGTAAAATCGTCTTCCAGCTGATCGATCCACCTTGCTCGCGCGTATCTTGTGCCCGTCGTATTAGTATCGATAAATATTTTTTTCTGAGTTACTTTCCGACATTCTGGCTACGTTCTCGGCCCATTGTAATCGTCTGATTATCGTGGTGTGAACGATGGATGGCTCTCCCAACAACTGATGCAACTTGTGGTTCAGTCGCCTCCTCCATGTACCGTCTCCCAGTGCACCCCACTACCATACATGGTGCATAGTACTTTTCTTTCGAAATCTATAAGTGCCCATTGGTCTTACATGAGCATTATCTAGGTCTCATGTCCGTACTACTGGTCTAAAGAACGTTTTGTAGGTAGTCTGTTTGGCATGAAGGTGCACTCTATTCAGTCGGATCGTTTTCCAGTGGGCCAAAGTGCACGAATTTCTCAACCTCCTTGGTTTCGTCTCTTGTATCGTGTGCTTCGGCTAGTTGATGACAAGTCGGACCCGCCTAGCTCCCTTTTCTGTCTGTCTGATGTAGGCGTCCTCTTTCTTTTCACAGTTACCTACCTATTTCTGTGGTGGCCGTGCACTCCATGTTGTTCTGAGCAAAACCGAATGTGATGTCATATTCCAGGTCGTTCGTTCATGGACCGTCAATTGTCAGCCTCCCTATACATCAGCCGCATGCGCATCTTCCTCGATTGCAAATAGCCAGCAAGTGCGGGGTTTACTCTGGAGCCGGCGTTCTTTTCCTGATTTGCACTATCTGACAAACCCACTGTAATGTACCATATTTCATTAGCCTGCCGATGACTGCATTATTGTACACTTAGTACAATTCGTGATTCATGCGTCTGTGCCTTTCACCAGTTTTACCCACTTCACCAAGTACTGAACGTGGTATTTTGCGCTCCGAGAATTCGATATTCTAGATAACGTCTAGTTAACGTCTATGCTAGACGGCCGTACAGGGCGACTGGACGAATCAGCGATGTGTACAGAGCTAGTTTACATGCTACAGAGCTAGCGATACATTGGCTGGCTGCGCAGACCGTAGAAAGTCCTACTTGTAGCCGCAATACGTTTTTAACGGCTAACATCGTTATCACATGTATCGAGTGTTAAATATATGAATCCGTCGACAACTTCTGACCGCATCCCATCCATTTCCACACATCTCAGCTCCATTGTTGTTTGCTGCGTATTACTCCGACAATCGGGTGTAGTAGCGTGGCGTCAAACTTCTGAAAGAGAATGTAGAGAAAAATATGGGAGGACTGTATGATGTGAATGTACGTGAAAATCTGAAACCATCTATCAAATTGATCGGCATGAGTGATGAATTGAGTGAACAAGAACTGAAAGATACTTTGTTTGACCAAAACGAAGCTGGCATGGATGTCGCATTTTAAATTGTACAAAACATACCGTAATGCAAAGTTTCAATTTAACAACGTGAGTGCAATTATTGAACTAGATGCAGTAACGTTCAAAAAGGTGATGCAAGAAGAAAAGTTGAACTGTGGGTGGGATCGCTGTCGAGTGATCGATGGCTTGCAAGTAACTAGATGCTTCAAGTGTTGTGCATTCAACCACAAGAGTAAGGATTGTAAGGCCGAAGTACCTAAGTGCCTTATATGCAGTGAAAATCACACAATGCAAAAGTGTAAATCTAACAAAAAGGAATGCGCGAATTGTAAACAAATGAACGTAGAGCGGAAACTACGAATCGAGACAAACCATGCTGCATGGAGCGAAGCATGCCCGGTATACCAGAGACAACTGGTGAAGCGTAGAAGTTTCGTCGACTACTCAAAGTAGCAACCAACGGTCTTTGAATACCAGCTCAACCGACTGACTGGTCCAGGTAAAGCTCACTGTAGTATATGTCCGCCCGAAGCTACCCATGATACTGCATCTGCCCTCAATCGAGTAAACACGTTCCAGAATGACTCTTCGCTGCTCGAAACAACTGTTTCCGGCACATCTTCGGCTCCTATTCGCCTTCCTCTGCTTCCTGACGAAGGACGCTTTATTTTGCCGGACTCTCCATCTCTGCCAAATTCAGGACACCAGCTCAACCGACTGACTGGTCCAGGTAAAGCTCACTGTAGTATATGTCCGCCCGAAGCTATCCAAGATACTGCATCTGCCCTCAATCGAGTAAACACGTTCCAGAACGACTCCTCGCTGCTCGAAACAACTGTTTCCGACACATCTTCGGCTCCGGTTCGCCTGCGTACGCTTTCCGACGAAGGACACTTCACCTCACCGGACTCTCCAAACCTACTGGATTTAGGACACCAGATCAATCAACTGGCTGGTCCAGATAACTCTTTCGTCTGCCGGCCGATTGAACTGACTAGCACACACGAACCGAGCGTGGAAGCTGAGCCAGCGTTGGATTTGTCTTCTGTCAGCGTATCAAACGAACTGACACCCACACAAGAACCATGTGGGGTGATTCAGCCTGCGTCTGATTCAGCCCCCAGCCTGAACTGATGACTTCAGAAGACAACCTAATTACTGTTTACTATCAAAACATCAGAGGACTACGCACTGAGGTTGATCATTTTTTTCTGGCTGCTTCGGAATCTGACTATGACGTTATCGTTATCACTGAAACGTGGCTCAATGATCAGACACACACTCGACACAGTTTTTTGGCGATCGTTTTACCGTCTACCGTCATGATCGAAGCCCTGCAAATTCGATTAGAAAAAGGGGTGGTGGTGTTTTGATCGCCGTTAATAATCGGCTGAGCTCAGCTTTACCCTCAGTACAAATAGACAATTCCCTTGAGCATTTATGGGTGAATATTTTCATCGGCGGTAATGTGAAATCAATCGGTGTTGCCTACTTATCACCAGAGATTTCTAACGACGTATCCTCCATTGAGAAACATGTCGAATCTGCCACGAGCATAGCTAACACCCTGAAGTCTGGTGATAGCCATATTCTTCTAGGAGACTATAACCAGAAGGACATTCACTGGGTACACTCTTCGTCTGGCTACTATTATGCTGATCCATCAAGTTTCAGATTAAACCAAGCAAGCTGTTGTCTTCTGGACTGCTTCGCCTTTCTAAACATGAAACAGATGAACAACGTAATGAACCATTGCAACCGAATGTTGGACCTAGTCTTCGTGAATTCGGAGATAGTATCGAACTGCTCGGTCGTTTCTGCACTAGATCCTCTTCTGGAACTAGATCCGTTTCACCCAGCCCTCGTTATGTCGCTCACCTGCAACCACCTTGTCCAACTCGAAGAGGTCGAAAGTCATAATGAATTTGACTTCCGTAGGACTAATTTTGAATCGCTGAATAACTCTATCGCACTAATGGATTGGACCTCATTATCGGCTGCACCTGACGTCGACAGCGCAGTGAATTTCTTCACTGGTACACTAAATCAGTTGTTTTACTCTCATGTTCCTAATCCTCTGCCTCGAAGGAAGCCACCATGGTCGAATAGCCATCTGCGCAATTTGAAACGACGCAGATCCAAAGCATTGCGAAATTACACAAACTTAAGAAATCTGGAATCGGGGCGAATTTTCAACTTAGCAAGCAACAGGTACCGAATATACAATCGACTTCTGTATACCCGCTACTCCAGGAGAACTGAGGCAAATCTCAAACGGAACCCGAAGCAGTTTTGGTCGTTCATGAATTCCAAAAGAAAGGAAGTCGGTTTACCTAAAACAGTGTTCTTGAATGATGAAGTAGCAGATACATGCGACGGAATCTGTAAACTATTCGGTAAACATTTTTCGGGAGTTTTCGAGCACGAATCGGTGTCTGCTGATCAAATCGCTGAAGCTTTTCTTGATGTCCCTCGTGATGATTTTAACTTTAGCAGATGCATTTTTTCTCAAGATGATGTTCTTAATGCTCTCAACAAATTGAAATCTTCGACGGCTCCTGGTCCTGACGGTACACCACTCCACTCACCATCATATGTAACAGGTCAATCGTTGAATCGAAATTTCCGACAAAATGGAAGGAGTCCTATATGTTTCCTGTATTCAAAAAAGTAGATAAACGTATATTAATTATTTATATTCAATATTTATCAACGATGTATGCTGCTTACTTCCTACTGGATTTCGCATTGCTTATGCAGATGATTTAAAAATGTTTATTGTATTGAGCTGCAGCATATGATTGATCTGTTTCAGAATTGGTGTCTAAGAAACCGCATGACTATAAGCGCTCAAAAATGTTCAGTTATATCGTTCAATCGGAAAAATTTACCTATTGTATGGGATTACGAAATATGCGGAACACAAATTGAACGGGTTACAGTCGTCGAAGACCTTGGAGTACTTCTGGACAGTAATCTGTCTTTCCGTGATCACTACTCGAGCATTATTGCTAAAGCAAACAGGAATCTGGGATTTATTATGTGATCAACTCGTGAATTTTCTGAACCTTTCTGCTTACGATCGCTTTACTATTCGCTCGTTCGTTCCACGCTCGATACTGCAAGTATGGTTTGGTGCCCATATGCTGATATCTGGATAAGGCGAATTGAAGCCATTCAAGCAAAGTTCACAAGATATGCTTTAAGATTTACTACCGTGGAATGACATTGCAAATATGCCCTCGTATGAAACGCGTTGCAGTCTCCTTGCTATGGAATCATTACGAGATCGACGAGCGTCCAGTAGAGCACTTTTTGCTGGGAAACTATTGTTAGCTGTGGTTGATGCTCCGTATATACTGGAAAAACTGAACTTAAACGCTCCATCAGTTACTCTACGACCGAGAGATCCATTGCGAACTGATTTTCGGAGAACATACTATGGACTCAACGAACCCATCACTGCGATAACCACAGAATTCAACAAAGCGTACTGGCTTTTTGACTACAACATCTCTGCATCTGTTTTCAAGAACCGACTTAAACAGCTGCATCTTCAACCTGACTCAATCCACGTCTGAAACAGAAACAGTAAGCCCGAATAAAAAGGAATCATACTACTATTTTTCTAGCTATCGTTTTTTGAGTATACAAATTCATAGTTGAATTTTTTATGGAATCATTTGAAATATTGTACGTTAATTATGTGATGAATGATATTTACGATAGCCTATATAATATTTGGATTTTGGATGATACATTGAATGGGTTGTTAAGTATCGTTACCATTCAAAAACATCAACTTTTGCTTATATTTTTGAAGAGCAATTTAACCACGAATCATTAGTTTATCTTCACTTTTTGTTTCTAGCGATTATTACGATTATGATTATATTCACGAAAGACTTTAAATAGTATGATTTTTTCAACGATTCAGCCGTTAATCCAAATTAAAAGCTGTGCAATAATCTTTCAATATTATGATTATTGTATTACAATATGTATAATATTATTTCACACATTATTGTACGGGGAATATTCATTTGAAGGGTTTCGGTTTTTGAAATAGATCAACATTTTTTTCTTCATATATTATATAATATAGCTCTTTAACTTGATATGATTTCAATTTATTTTATTATAAATAAAATTTATTTATTTTTCATCTTTTTAAATAAATTATAAATGTTGTGTTATTTACGATACGAGCCAGCCACGGACTGCAAGTCTCGTAAATAAAGAATGTTACATAAATGGCAACTGACGTCACCCCAATGAAGTTGAAAGCTGATTGGTCGTGCCAGACTCATTGTGTCCGAGACTTGGTGTATCCATCAGAATTCCGGAATCCTGAAACGATGTGTCGCAAAACAATTAAATAATTAGCTTGGTCGATCGGTCTCATTATTTTAAGCGTCGAACACTGCATATTAAAAAATATCCATAATAGAAGATTCTTACCTTCGCATGCAAATCCTTGCAGCTCCGCCGAATCCCCTAGCGCAGTGGCGGAACACCGTTTTACGATTTCCGCTTGAAGTGGAAGGAAACAGATGTTTCTAGGAACAAACAAAAATAGAAGAAACAGAATTTAATTGACTTCTTTATTGTATATAATAATTTCTTACTTACATGTATTTCAACACCGAATTTGCGAAAACTTTTTAATGGCCGTTGGTCAATTCGGCTCGACAAAAACTGCCGTTGGCAGAAATGTCTCTATTACACTGAAAATGAAATGTACCCAAGAATTTATCTAATTTCTGCCCTCGTGTGTGAATAGCAACCCAAATCATACCATGAATGATTTTGTACTCTACATATTATTTTTCATTTCCCATTCTAGTAATCATTATTGCAACATGTATAATCCGTCAATAATTTTATATGGTCAGGTCATTAAAAGTATAAATCATATGATTGTACATGTATCATACTGTTAATGATGATTAAAAGTGTAATGGAAAACTTATAATACTAATTGTTCAGCTTACGATTTATTTCTATGCGGGAGGTGAGTTTCTGACCATCACTTTTCAATTGTCAGAGTTTTGCTACTTTGTCTATTATTTTTTTTCTCGGTGAACTGAAAGCACGCGACGAGTGACGACAATTATCGTACCTTACGGACTGGATACCTGAATACTTGACCACATTTTAATTCTAAGAAACAAAATTTTGACTATGTTTATGATTGTTTTGATTTTATGTTTGTTGCATCTATGTAAGTAAGCGAGACTTTTTTTGTATTCTATATATTATATGTTATTGGAAAAGATATGTGGCTTTTATGTCCTCTTGAGTACGTCATCAGTGACATGTTCAAAAGGACTTTTCCACATCTACGCCCTCATTAAGATCACTATCAGATGAGGTTTGAACAACAAAAAAACAAATAGATTGACCAGTAGCTCATTTACCGATTTCTTCAGCGGACCCTCAGCTTCTAAGTGTGTAACCGCTGAGAGTACGCAGCGCAATCGCCAGTCAGCGGTGGGTTTCGAAACTGAACTTATAAAAAATATAGCTGAATTCTAGTACATACTCCGGTGGATTGGCTCCATTTCGTACCATCGTTTGATGATTTGTAGCTTCGCCTAAATTCTGCAGAAGAGAGATCATAATGGGACACGTAGGAACTAAAATTTAGGATCTACGAAGCGGACAATAATAGATCCACTTATCCAGTTTTGATGAAAGCTAGTTCATTATCGTGAGACTTGCGATAGCTCGGATCGTTAAACCAAGTGGCATATAAAAGTACCAAATCAAATAGCCTGTTGATAGAGCAGTAGTGCTTGGCACCAGATTCCCTGTAAATAATCTTGTGAATAAGGCTAGATTAGAAATTTAACAACACAGTGTTGTGTGTCCGATTTAAACACGTGAATTTAAACTTTTCCGGAAAGTAAGTTCAGTGAATACCACTGCGAATGGAGTCAAAACTAAACTACCACGTGCTATGAAATAGATCTAGATTTGCCACAAGTGAAATAAACGTTCAACACAAAATAGTAGTGGGCCTTCAAGGCTAAATAATGATAATTTAGATTGTTCGCTTACTTGTTCAAAGTTGGTTCTTAAAATTTGTGTTTTTCCGTATTTACCGAGCACTGATGTAATTTTGCTATCCCCAATCTCCGGAGGGAGGTTGAATAGTCTGAAATAACGCATAATGGCATTGACATGAGATAACTTCAACGTTGAACTTTACTGTATGCAAATTCCATTGTATCTGGTAAACGTTAGCAAATTGTTTTTGACGTAGAACTACGTCTGTCTTTTCTATATTGGGGTACACTTTGCGATTGCGAAAATTGGAGACCGCCACGAAAATATGATAGACTTTGAACTTTTATATCTCAGCCGTTTCTCGATGGATTTTCAATTTGGACCATTCGATCAAGGATGAGTCAAGAGTCAACACTTCTTTGTATTCATTCGTAAAAAATGATTTTCAACTATTTATTATTGATAATTGATAATAAGTTTAGAAATAGGTAAACTAACCAATCACGTACATGTATCGCAAGCACAGACATCAAAATCAAGCAACTTGCGGGTTTGGATCTAATCCTCAGTTTTAACAAGATTTCATGAAGAGCGGACGCAGCAGAAGTGGACACAGCAGCACGAAGGCACTGGTAATATTTTCAACGGGAAACCATCGCATTGGTGGTGGTCGTCGGCGTGTTGCTGCAGATGAGGACATTTTATTTTACTGCTACTGATGCCATCCATTCGAAAAAACTTATTGCATAATCTCTTTCCAACGCGCACCTGTGATTTTGTTATCGAAGGCAACTGTTAGTCGTCGCCAAATAATTAAGTTTTGCACTTTGAAGAAAGTTCATGTCAGAACAGCTTTGTTTTGTTTAAAATGGTGGACCGAAATAAATCTATTTTATTTACAATGACTAATAGAAATAATGGGGGCCCTCCTTAGCCGTGCGGTAAGACGCGCGGCTACAAAGCAAGACCATGCTGAGGGTGGCTGGGTTCGATTCCCGGTGCCGGTTTAGACAATTTTCGGATTGGAAATTGTCTCGACTTCCCTGGGCATAAAAGTATCATCGTGCTAGCCTCATGATATACGAATGCAAAAATGGTAGCCTGGCTTAGAAACCTCGCAGTTAATAACTGTGGAAGTGCTTAATGAACACTAAGCTGCGAGGCGGCTCTGTCCCAGTGTGGGGATGTAATGCCAATAAGAAGAAGAATAGAAATAATACTAAAAATTCTTGCCAGAAAGTTCACTTTTCGCCGACGACAGCAAAATCGATGAAGAGGCCACCTTAGTGAAAATTGTTAACAGCAACCACCCTTTGGCGACCGTCGCTCGGACCGACAGATGCCAAGCGATAATGTTATGTAATATGAAGAAACTTCGTCTTAGGTCAAATTTCTGATGTTATCCCTTGGCAATAATACGCATTTTGAATAACTAACATTTCATAACCAAATTCAGAATTGGTCCGCTCTCTGCGGAATCCCGATCAAAACGGCTCGCGTGTCGGAGAGCAGCTATACAAGAAAAATAATCCCATCAGCCCCGCCCCTTGATTAATCGTTATGAGTGCACATCATATTTACACCCATATCAGATCACAAAGGGGCGGGCCCAACGGGCCTAATTTATTAAATACAAGAGCCACTTTGATCGGAATTCCGCTAAGATCGGTCTCACAAGATTCCACGCACAGCAGACGCAGCGGACACAGCAGCACCAGTGACACAAGTGGCAATGCTGAAAATTTATTCCAAATTATGGCGTCTTAGTGAAAAATCATCGAGTGACTGTTCGACCATTTAAACGCAAGGCTACGACAAGCGTTTGGATGCAGTTAGTTATTGGAAAAGACGCATTGGGGAAAAATGGTCCTTTTCAGGACCAGCATTTCTTAGAAAGAAAGAGTTGATTCGGTGGCATTGGCGTAGCTTGGTTGCTGTTAGGTGGTTCCATCCCTTCAAACAAATTTATTGCATCATCTCCCTCCAAAAGGTACTTGTGATCCTGCTACCGAAGGGCAACTTTCAGTCGTCACCAAGCGATAAAGTTTTGCACTTTGAAGAAAATTCATCTCGGATCAAACTCTTTTGCAAACTCTTGGCCCGAAAAAAATCTTGCCAGAAAGTCGTTAAAGGCACCACCTTAGTGGGAAATTTTGTTTAGCGGCTGTTAGTGCTCGAAAAGGCGCATTATTGAAAATAAGGAACCGTCACTGTCGTTTAAACGGAGAAAATTCAAAAACTTCAACCGAACAGCCTGTTTAACTGAGTGAAGATTTTTCCCAACAGCTAATACCTCTTCATGGATAAATAGTTTTAGTTCTGAAAAGGACTGTTTGCAATCAATTCTTCAACTTCCTATCAATTTTCCACCAGCACTAAAGAAAACGATTCACGTATGCCTTTCCAGGTGGAAACCGAACGCCACAATTAAATATATTTCTTTATATATTTTTGAGAATGCTGACTTCTGGGGTTCCGATGTCCTCCACTGAAAGCCTGAAGAACGGCTTTAGCGGCAATGCAGCTGACGAGTGGTATTACATAATCCTTTTTCCATGGTTTCCATGGACTTAAAGTCCACCCAACTGGAAGCTGCTATTCGGCTTTACTGATCGACTGATCGATCGAAAATGGTATAACATTTGCATCTGACAGCTGGTATTGTGCCCATTACGTGCTGGCAACGCAATCGAGTAACAATGAATAAGCACGATACACTTTCCTAGCACAGACATCAATTTCTTATACCACCTGGTAATCATTGGAAGCTTTATCCTCAAATTCCAATCGGTGTGTTGGATAGAGTCCCTATCATTCGATAAAAAAGCGAACATTTTGAGAAAGTGTAGGAGCAGAAAGTGTGTAAATGGAAAGTGTAAGAAGAAAGTGGAATGTCATAACACATGGCTAAGAGTTAATACTGAGATTTTTGAAAGTTTTTTTTTTTGTCTTTATTAAGGAGACTTTCAGACCGAGGCTGGCTCGTCTCCGTAATTTTTGAAAGAGTGAAATATCAATGTTAATAAAGAGACACAAAATATGATGACAAATACCATCCATTTCGTATAGCCATGTAGTCCTACGTCACCTTTGCGTACAACCCGATTGGGCTACACCTTTGAGTTTTTAAATATGTTGAAGCTTGTTTAATTGATTCTCACTATGAAGCTGGTTTGTTTGTTTTTTATGTTTTTAAATATTAATAAATTTGTATGTCGTATTTGACCCGACATCTCGAAAAATCAGTCATTTTAATATCAAATACAGGAAGTCTTGTGTTTGGTATTTTCGTTCTCCTGTCCTTCTTTTTCAACCAAATGTCCTCCCTTTCGGCACGATTTGATGGAACTTCCTTCTTTGGAAAAAAAAATATGGTCACACTAGTTTTGGGTGAAGGATAACATAAGTAACAATTCAAGTTTTTTTTCCGCTCTACGAATAGTTTTAAAGATCCAATGACAAGAACTTACAATAAAACCCAATACTACAGGACAACCTTTTGATCACCACTATAAGAGTAAAATATGGCTAAATGGCCCTCTTTAGGTAACCACTATAAACCTATTATAAGAGTATTTAAAAATCCGTTTCAAGCCGCCCGCAAAAAAGGGAATTTGGCTGCGGTAGCCGTCAAAAATTGTTGCTTTAAAAAACAGAGAAACAAAAATTCGCAAACAAATAATATCAAACTAAATTGGTAATAAAAATCATAATAGAGGTTGCTGATATTTGATCATCTTTCTCTTGTGCGCGCACAGAATGGATAGGATTTGATTTCATCGGGAAACGCTTCGGAAGCGTTTCCCGATGAAAACAAATCCTAACCCCTCCGTGCGCGTGCAAGAGAAAGATGATTAACGTCAGCAAGCCTTATGAGGATTACCATTAGCATTGAGCATTTCGCACAAATTCGTAGGTGGTACAAGCCAAGAAAGAGTAGCATCACTTTCATCCGTTACCACAGATATTGATTTGGGACTAATCACTATCTCTTAGATGGAAGCAATGCACTCTCCAATAGTCGAGATATGTCCTGGCCACGTCCTTGCGAATGCTGAGGAAGGGGAAGGATGGTTAGTTGGACACCTACTTAAGAAAGATGCAGAGAACTCTACGACCTCTCATAGGTGCCACGGGAGGTTTTGGGATTGTGTGGGAGGTTATAACAGTAGGAATCGTTTTGAAACACAAAAAGAACTAAGATAGAAATACAAAGTAGGAAAGAGACGAGCCTGGAATTGAACCCACGACCTCCTGCTTATAAGGCAGAAGCGATAGTCATTAAGCATATGCGGTATTTGGAAAAAATTCGTTTTAGGTGATTCGAAACGAAATTCCGCGGAAATTTCGCTTGAAAAAACTAGCTTCTAACGAAATTTAACGGAACTTCGCTACAAAGCAAGACCATGCTGAGGGTGGCTGGGTTCGATTCCCGGTGCCGGTCTAGGCAATTTTCGGATTGGAAAATGTCTCGACTTCCCTGGTATCATCGTGTTAGCCTCATGATATACAAATGCAAAAATGGTAACTTGGCTTAGAAACCTCGCAGTTAATAACTGTGGAAGTGCAATAAACACTAAGCTGCGAGGCGGCTCTGTCCCAGTTTGGGGATGTAATGCCAATAAGAAGAAAAAGATATTTTTTTTACTATTTGCACAATATGAATGCGGAATCAATCGTGGGACGGCAGCTAGTCCGGGAAAACGCGAAGTGAAAAAAATCTACCTCGTGTAGCAGAAATTTGCTTAACTATAGTGTGCAATCGATCGTGTTGATGCTGATCACGTCAGCTAGTGTTGGAGAACGCAAAGTGATAAAACTAATGTCTGCATCGAAGAGCCCAACATTATTTAATGAATCGATAGTGTTGTAAAAGCTTATTAAACGCAGCACATTGATCTTGCGTTAGATTGATTTGAAACACAGTTTTCGTCTTCTTGTTTTCAAAATAACTTCGTTTACAATAAATATTTATTTATTTACTAGCAGACCCGACGAACTCCGTTTCGCCCAAAATTGAGTTATGAAGAAATTGGTGTTTCATTTGTATGGGAGTCCCTCTTTTCAAAGCGGGGAGGGGTCTCGAACCATTTTAAGAACCTTCCTCGGCCCCAAAAACTTTTGCATACAAAATTTCACGCCGATCGGTTCAGTAGTTTTTATAAGTAAGATTTATCTTCATCTTCAGTTTTAACTCAGCAATACAGGCTTTTCAAGAAGTAAACGTCATAAAAATCTGCAGCGTTCCGGTGCATTGAGCCTAGTACGGCGAAAGCCTTGGCAGTACTCGTTGCAATATGCTCATTAAAATTCAGCTTGCGGTCAAACGTAACTCCCAGGTCTTTTATGGAGCTCACACTTTCAGTTCGTTTCCGCATGCCGAGTAACGAAAGTTTATCTGCGTTCTGCATCTGGTACAACTTATTGAGTTGAATCACGACGCATTTATTTACATACCATTTAAACAACACCAGATGGCTATGACATCTAGATCTTGTTGCAGCGCAAGACAATTGGTCAATGATCGAATAATTCGAAATATTTTCTTTTCAAATCGTCGGCGTACATGAGGCGATGGGATCGAAGTTTATAGCATAAGTCGTTCACGAAGATGATGAAAATCAGCGGCCCTAGGTGACTGCCTTGTGGCACTCCGGATGGCGTAGGAAATGTATTGGATGAGACCGTGCCTAATTTAACGAAGGATGACCTACCAATCAGGTAAGAACGCAGCCAAGTGACAATCATGTCAGGAAAACCCAAACGTTCTAATTTCTTTAAAGTTAATCCGTGAGGAACTTTATCGAAAGTCTTCGAAAAGTCGATGTAAATGCTATCAACTTGACATCTCTTCTCCAGGTTAGAATTCAGCATGCTAGTGTAGCTCATCAGGTTTGTTACAGTTGAGCGATTTCGTACAAAGCCATGATGGTACTCAGAGATAACAGGTTTAGCAGCCGCATACATACGTTCATGAATCAGCAGTTCGAGTGTTTTGGCCAGACAACTAAGAATCGAAATTGGACGATAGTTTTCAACATTATGGGAGCTACCCGCCTTATGAATTGGAGTAACTGCTGATGTTTTCCACTCATCTTCAGCTACGGAGAATGTGGGACGCGGAAAGTTCATGTTGTATGATGGAAGAGAGTTAAGAAGGTCTGTCGAATCTGGAGGAGGGTTCGTATTGTACACCGACTTGAAAAAACTTGCGAATAGTTCAGCAGATTATTATTTGCAGCGATATTATTTGATGTAACATCAGCAAAACTCACAGTGGATAACATCGCATGCGATTTTTTTCCTGGTTTTAATGAAGCGCCAGAAAGCTGACGGGTTCGATTTAACTTCATTTTGTACACGGTGAACATACTCACGAAAGGTAGACGACACGAGATTTTCGTACTCCGATTCAACGGTTTGATAACTGGTATAAAATTGATCAGATTTGGGAGCAGACGCTCCACGATGAATTCCTTTGAAAGCGGCACAAATGCAGGGATATTGCCTTATCGCCGATTTAACACGTGCGGCAAGAATGCGGTGATTTATCACAGACTGCCTCTTCTGTTAGTATAACTCTATTGGTCGCAAAACAGTTATTTGACTTCGAAAAACTGAAATCAGAATTGCGTACAATATGTAAAACCAATTTAATAAAAAATTCGCAGAAAAAAAAAATTAAATTTCGTTTCGTTTCGAAAAATTTCGAAATAAATCAACCTTGATTTCGTATCATTTCGAAGTCTCGAAAGTAAATCTACATTTCGTTTCGTTTCGAGCCGAATCAACGTAGACATTTTAAATTTCGTTTCGTTCCGTTTCGTTAGGAAAAAGTATGTTATCGCATACCCTTAGCAGTCATTAGACCACCGAGCTCGTTTGATGAAAATAATACTTTTTTTTTCAGGTTTGTATTCCTATGAACTCTCATGAAAATGAGATGCGCGTTCGATATCATAATGAAAGCTAGTTCAAAAATGAGATTGGACACTACGCGCCCGCAAAATAATATTGTTCTGGGTGGTAAATTTAAAATTATTAAAACATCAATTTCGTAAATCTTCACTGAATATATTGATATTATACCCAAATATATTTTTAGTTAAATCAATTACCAAAAAAGTGTCTTTCGTGGTGAAAACATCGTCTATTTAATAATGAATTTCAGTGATAAATTTCACTGACTTGAAGATGGTTATCCATTTCAAATATGGCCATCATAGATTTCGGTCAGAAAAATGTTGCTCTTATTAAACACCGTTATAAACTCTTTGCAATGTAAATATTCTTATTGAGGTTATTCATTTGACCACATTACGACCAAAAATTGTGGCTTTGATCGAGCTTTGAAAATAGGACTTATTACGCTCTTCGTTATAACCGTAGAGCTGCTTACAAGACCAATCGGCATTTGACGTTTGAAGCTTTTTCAGCAGATTTATTAGAGCATGGTTTCCCAAACTGTGGGTCCCGACCCCCAGGGGGGTCGCGAGCGGATTGTTGGTGGGTCGCGCAGAACAAATATTAATGGCAGCTCGAATGCCGAACCTCTTGATAATTTTTTTCAGGAACATAATTTCAAGTTCAAACCGCATTTTATTTTAAATATCCATCACCGCGTTATTTTATTTAAACATTAATGCCTAAAAGCTGTCCCCTTAATGAAGTAAAATAAAAACGCTAACATTTTGACAAACAATACCATGTTCGTCATTTTTTGCATTTGCACATATAAGGAAACGCAAACGTAAATATGTTTTATGTGGAAGAAGCCGAAACAGATGACATTCTGATTCAATTAATGCTTAATACTACTTGGTAAAATGTATTTTTTCATAGGTGGGTCGCGAGACATATAGAATTTTACTTGCACATCCAAAAGTTTTGGAAGCTCTGTATTAGAGGTTTATTGATAGCAATAAGATCACCAATAAATCTGAGCAACTAGCCATAGTGACTGCTGTCATAAATCCGCTATAAGAATTAAATAAATCCAACAAGCTTAGAAATTGTTACTTGGACAAAAGGGACTACCTCGACGGCAACGAGAAACTATCTGGAGTCGTTCAAAAATTACGTCCAAGGTTTGAGGGTGGAGGAGGGTCCGAGTTTTGTGACAGTTTGTGACAAGGGGAGGGAGCTGTGTTCGTCTTATGTGACGTCCATCCACAAGAAAAAATCGTGAAAGTATTTTAAGAACATATTCAAACTGTTAGTAAAGGGACATAACCCACTATGTTATTGTAAAAATAGTTTACGAAAAAGAAAAACCAAAATAATCGCTAAAACAAAAATTACACATGTACGTACAGGGGGAGGGGGGAGGTCAATGATTTGTGACAGTTTGTGACAAGAGGGGGGAGGGGGTCGAAAATTCCAATGCCGACGCCGATGCGTCGAATAAGATGAAGCAATACCCCAGCAATACCCCCCTTTGTCTTTTTAATTTTTCATTTTAAAAAAGTCATTGCGAAATTGCCGCGAAATATTAAATTTCATGAATTGGCAGACGAAATTTTAAAAAATTCGCCGCGAGTTTCCTCCACCCATAGATAATAGTTTCGAGATAACATTCCCCGGAATAAACAAAACAATGTTTATTTACTAAATAATGTACGCACAAATTCCAATGTTGGCCCGAGTTATCTTAATACAAAACCGAAAATCACATGCCAGTGTACTTCCCCCTCAATAATACTCATGGGTAGGATGATGCTTTGGTTTCCTCACCCATGTATTTCAAAGTGTAGGTAGAACCCGAGTAGCACATTTCCATTGAATTTGGTAGCAGCAACTTGGCTGTGACCAAATTCGGCAACTGACTTGGGACATGTGTGCTACTTGGGAACATATGTAACGAATGCGGCATGTCCCACTCACTTCCGGTAGCATTGATTTTTATGGTAATTTTTACCATTCTTACAACCTTGTCCTCAACCGTTTCTTTGCCCCGCATCATTAAAAGTATGATAATGTCGTTTTGATTAATGTTTTATTGCGATGTAGCTGTCGTACTTTCTTCGAGATGTATTCGACTATCACTGTTCGCCTTTAAATTGATGCTTTTTACTTCGATGACTTAATACTAGGGGTTTTATGAAAACCATGGCTAAAAGTTGCTTCTACCGGGATATTGGAATAATAAGACACAAAAACCTACAAGCATTAACAATTTTATTAGATGAAGCTGGAGCATGGAATCAATGTCTTAAACTTTATTATGCTCATGATGTTTTAAAATGCCATTTGTGATTTATGAACCGGTATGCTTGCTCCGTCTTCATCAGTTGCCTTTTATACGGAGCTTTTCTTTTCTCTCTACAAGACAGCAGAGCTTATTGATGTTTCATCTTCTTTGTTGGCATTAAATCGCCGCTGGGACATTGCCGCTTCGCAGCCTAGTGTTCGGTGAGCACACTTATTAACTGCAGGATTTCTAAGTCAAGTTATATATTTTTGCATTCATATATTCATAGCACGATAAGACTCTTTACCCGGATGCCAAGAAAACTTCCCATCCGGACCGGACCTCGAACCCAGCCATCTTAAGCACTTGCTTTGTAATCGTGCATCTTAAAACTTGACTAAGGAAGGTCTGGTGTTCGATTAATATTATGACAATCAATCAACCGCGATCAGCGTCCTCTCCTGTGAGCATTATTAACAATCATTTTGACAAGACAAACAATAAACATCGTTTTTCATCCCGACGCCTAACAAATTTGTTTAAATTCCAACAACTGCTGCGCCAAAGTCAACCCCAAAACCGATGGCATTGTAGCTGCTTGATAATTCACAGCTCCAGCAACTCGTTTTTGCGAACAATCGTTCCGCAGGACGCGGAATTGCGTCAATGTGCTAGCAGAGTGATAGCGGAACAGCTAACGTGCGTTGGTGGTGTGATGAATAGACGAACATGTCAAATGTACTTCCACTTGCTTAACCACAATTCGACAGATAAATATAATTGCCACGTTTCACGGAAAGGTACTCCACAGTGAAGTTATTGGCTTCACCGCGGCTGCAACCGGGTTGAAGTTTTCCTGGTATGGAATTATGCATATTAGCATTTGGTCAGTGTGTATTCAATTAGTGGACAATTAATTCATCAAGTTTTCACACATTCTCATTATCACTTATTTCCCTAGTTTCCTTATGTGGGGGGATTAAATGTTCTTCTGGACAAACTGCCAATTTTTTTTAAAGTTTACACATTCAAGAAGTAAAGTATTTTTTCAAAAGCTTTAGTATTAGGACGTTTACATAGCAGGTGCCTTCTAATTTGTCGTGAATAAGCAAACGGAAGTTTTACTTTAACCAAGGATTGAATCCAGAGAAATATAAAAATAAATCACACTTTTTCTTTCTGTACATACCTATATCCTTACATTCACAATATGCATCATAAAGAATGGAACGTTTTACCGCGTTTTACGCAAGCTGTTACGACGATGAGGGATACCCCACGATAAATTCCCTTTAAATACTCCATTTCAGGACAAATGATTCAGTTTACTTGGTTTTACACAGCTATGTAAAAATATAACAGACTTTGAAAAATAATAACTTTTTCATAAGTTTTTTACAATTAGAAATTTTTGATAAACATTCAACGCTTGAAGCACCTTAGAAATTTGTCTATATGTTGATAGAAAAACGATTATAAAATATAAGTACACCTACTGAACTAAATGTTTTTTTTTTTCAGTTGTGGTCGTCCTCGTTGTCGTACATCCACCAGCTGATGAATGATGATAAAAGTTTCACTTCAGCTTGTTTAAAATGGAAGCGAAAACGGTCCATCATCTTCTAATTCCCAATCTGAAAGTTTCATGTGTCCCATGACTGACATGTTGGCGGATTACGGAAGTGTTTGGTACGCAATTGAAGTTGATGGGTTTTGTTAAATGGACTGTGTATTAAGTTTGAATGTCAAGTGTTTGCATGATTGGTAAACTGTTGGTAACGCATAGCGGAATTGAATGACCTGTGTATATGCACATTCCGTTGTGTTGGTATGAATAAGTAAACATTGGATAACCACCCCGTGCTACTGAAAGTGACTTCTAACTATTTTTTACGTGATTATTTACGATAGAATGTACTATTGACGTAGGACTTACGTCTCTCTTTACTATACCGGGTGTCATTCCAAAGTATTCAAATCGACCGCGTTACGCTGTGTTGCAAGATTTTAAACGTTAATAGCGTTCGTCTCAGTGGACGAATTTCTGCGGTAAGCCCCTCAATCGACAGATTTCAAGTATGCCTTTTATGTCCATGCTTGATAAGACCCGAAAAACTTGTTTCAATAGGCATGAAACTGTTTTCAATGAAAAACATTGAGATCAAGGGAGCCTATAAATATGAGTACCGCATAATTCTTGCATCATTCCATTACCACGTTCTCATTGGTGCAGACACCAGCGAATGAGCAGCCGCTGGGTCTGCCGAGAAGCTATAAAATAGCGCAACGCGATTTTTTCCTTTCATTCTGACCGGGACAAGCGAAGTAACCGCATCATCGATTGAACAGCACTCACACCTTTTAGCAGGGAATGAAGTCTGCACCGACCGCTTTTTCGGCTCGACACCATCGAAGTGACCATCATCAGCCGAAACCTAGCCAGTAAATCAGCAGTCCACCCTACAGACCCGACAAAGCAGCAATGCTGAGCAGATACCGGCAGCAGCAGCAGAGTCGAGCCGAGACCGGCCGGCATCGGTGATGAGCCGAGACAGGCTGAAGAAAAGCCACATGATGCAGCATGTATGTCCAAAAAACAAACGGTTCTTCAGAGAGACAATAATAGAGATCAATATCAAAGCTTTCTTGTACTTGGGTACCATATCCAATATTCTAGTGATAAAATTTTATGCGTGATTTTCATAAATAGCGTCAAAAATAACAGTGGATAATTTTTCTGATTTAACCGCGAAGTGGACAAAGGACTTCGCTTGACCATGCCTAAAAAAAACATAAGATGTCCAAATCTTTCACATAATATTTGGATATTTGGATTAAAAAAAAACACCGATAACAGCTCAAACATTAATGAACTATGAACATTGTTTGATACTGACCGCACACAAAGCGAACGTGACGGAATGATCGTCCCATGTTACCAATTCAAATTTTATCACCCGAAATCCCATGTCCGGGTGTTTCCTTCCATCTACTACTAACAATGTTGTCTCAGAAAAAAACACGTACTTCTCACCTGAACTGCAATTCTAAGCTCGCTTGCCCGGCTTATTGGCCTGTATCAAGCGAAAAATCCCGTTAGGAAATAGACGCCAGCAGCGAGCAACAAGCGTAAAAAAGAAGAAGCCCTTCTCGAACGCGTTGATGATGATGACACTTTGGCTGACAAAGAAGAGGGATACAAGACACTGGCTGATTGGCCCACCAATTGGGAAGCAGAGAAGATTCAAAATAAGGTATAAAAGAAAAGTGCATTCGCTCGCAGAGCATTCAGTCTTTTTTATACCACCACTAGAAATTCGCGGTTATTTGAAAAGATCGTTTTCTTACTTTTTGGACTTAGCCGAAGCAAACAGCCTTTTTCAAGGCTCTAAGAGTTAAAAATAATGTTCTCCTTCAGTCGCTATCGCACGGATTAGGAGGCCCTACATTCCCTGCTGGGCCAACTTGTGGCTTATTTCAGGCGATTATTCTGCTATGAACAACTTTCTCTCCAATATTAACTGGCCCGCATTATTTGATCAAGACCTAAATTCATCGGTTATTGTTTTCTCCAATATTGTGTTATATGCTATCGACCAATTTGTTCCTAAGCGAACTAGGAAGCCTCCGCTAAATCCACCGTGGACCAACAGTTATCTGAAGCGCTTAAGGCGTTTAAAACGATCTGCTTTGCGAAAATACTCTAAGTATAAAACTCATCGGTGTAAACTGCTGTACAACTCCATGAATGTCCGCTACAAACGCCTGAACAACAAACTGTTTTCTGCCTACCAACGCAAAGTTCAACGGAAGCTTCGTCAAAATCCAAAAGGATTTTGGAACTACGTTAATCAACAAAGAAATGAGTCTGGCCTACCTACAGTTATGTTCAGAGGTAACATAGAACGATCATCTCCAGAAGGAATTTGCGATCTGTTCTTACGCCATTTCTCAAGTGTCTTTATGCAAGAATCACTTGATGTCAGCCACGTTTCCAAAGCCGCCAACTTCATTCCCCCGCGTCCTCCAGTAGGTGATCATCCATTCATTGATGCGCACACAATAGCTAATACGTGTTGTTCCATGAAAGGTTCAACTAATTCTGGACCAGATGGCATCCCAGCATTCGTATTGAGACAATGTTCGAGTAGTCTTTCCATACCATTGTCATGTCTGTTCAACAAATCGCTACAAGTTGGAATATTTCCTAATCATTGGAAAAAATCGTATATCTACCCTGTCTTCAAAAAAGGCAGCAAACGCGAAGTTAGTAATTATCGCGGGATAGCTGCTCTATGTGCAATCTCAAAGTTGTTTGAGAAAGTCGTTTACAATTTTTTGTTCCACAACTGCAAAGATTTTATCTCCGAGCACCAACATGGGTTCATGCCAAAGCGGTCAACAAACACCAATCTGATTGTCTACACTTCTTTCATCATGCAAGCTCTACAAAAGGACAACAAGTGGACTCCATCTATACTGATTTCTCGGCGGCATTTGATAAAATTAATCATAAAATCGCTACTGCCAAGTTCGAACGCCTTGGATTTTCTGGATCGCTTCTTCGTTGGCTCGATTCGTACCTATGCGGCCGAGAAATGGCCATTAAGATTGGTGATTCCATATCACTATATTTTCCAGTCACTTCAGGTGTACCACAAGGAAGTCATTTGGGTCCGCTGATATATCTAGTTTATCTCAATGATGTAAATATGCTACTAAAATCTTTTAAGTTCTCCTTTGCTGACGATTTTAAGCTATACTGGATCATCAACAACATCCACGATGCATTATTTTACAATCTCAACTTAAAGTTTTCATTGAGTGGTGCGAGTTAAACCGCATGGTTCTTAATGCTGATAAATGCTCCATAATCTCATTTTCCCGTAAGCGCACCTTAATGGATTTTAATTATAAAATTGGTCCTACAAGTCTAAAGAGAGAATCTGTCGTTAAGGACCTGGGTGTGTTACTTGACTCTAAACTATCTTTTAAGGATCATATAGCTTTCATATCATCAAAGGCTTCAAAAACACTAGGTTTTATTTTTCGCATAGCAAAAATTTTTGATAGTATTCATTGTCTCAAATCGTTGTATTGCTCGTTAGTGAGGTCTTCGTTAGAATATTCGTGTGTTGTATGGGCCCCTTACTACCAAAATAGCATAGCGCGTATTGAATCCATCCAGCGCAAATTCGTACGCTTCGCCCTGCGTCGCCTTCCCTGGAACGACCCGACTAATTTGCCGCATTACGAAGAACGATGCAGACTGATAGGTTTAGAGCTTTTAAGTACACGCCGTGAAGTATCAAAAGCACTGATTGTTTCTGACCTTTTGCAATCTAGAATTGACTGTCCAACCTTGTTATCAAATTTAAATATTCATATTCCTACTCGAGAGCTTCGTTCAAGGTCCTTTATTTATATCAGGGGTGCCCGAACAAATTATGCCCATAATGAACCCTTCGTAAGCATGTGTCGTATCTTTAATCGATGTTCTACTGCCTTTGATTTCCATCTTTCTCGTTCTGCACTTCGAAGAAGTTTTCTTCTTATATTATCCCCACCTCGACACACAACACATTGAAAGTTACAGATTATATAATTGTAGTTTGTAAATAGAAGTAGTAATAATAGTTAAGAATAATAGTATTAAGCTGAATTTGTATATCATTTGGAAGCATTGTATTTTCTGTTGATATGAAAAGAAGAGGAGGTTTTGCGCCCATTTGAGAAAGAGCTCAAGTGCTCTACTCAAACGGGCTTTTCCCTGCTCCAAACAAATAAACAAATAAATCATTAGTTCTTCAGTGGGAAGGTTGCCACTGTCGAGGCTAATATTCCGTGACCGGACAGATACTTCCTGAATTGTTTTTGATGATTCTTGTTCGAGGTAGATTTGATTTCTGTGTCGTTTTGATGAGAATATTTTGCCAAGGAATGGTATGCAACGCCGATTATTTATCCAAAATAGTTGATGTGAGAACTTTGGACATATTATGTATCTTAAAGGCATGGTCAATTCAAGTCCTACGTCCACTTAGCGGTTATGTCACAGACATTACCCACTGTTCGTTTTTTAGAGCTTTTATGAGTTAAAATTCAACAAAAACTAATTTTCAATGAAAACCCAGATTGATCTACCTAGCGGTGTTAGTGCCTTCATGGGCGTAGTCTGGATTTCGAGAAAATTTCGAAAAATATTAACGAACTTAGTATTCAGAAAGAATATAAAATCGGCTATAACAATTATTATAAAAATCCTGCATTCTTCCATAAGTTTAAGAAAACTAGAACCATACATCTGAATTTCTAAACAAATCCTCTCTGAAATAATATTTATTATAAAATAGGCAGAAAAATCAATATGCAAGCTTTCTCCAGGAATTCCTTCGACAATTGCTTTAGGAATGCCTCCAGCAACTTCTTCGGCAGTGTCTTCAGGAATTCCACCATAAATTTTGCCGGGAATTGATCCGAAAATTCCACCATTATTTACTCCAAGAAAATCTTCACGAACTTCTTTATAAGTTCAGCAGAATTCCCTGCAATAATTTAAATAATTTGGTGCTGGTTCCCATAATTTTTAAGAATTAGAATATTCCGTGGAAATTCCGCAGAATTGCCAGTAAACATTCCTGAGAATTTCACGAAAAATCTTCGAATTTCTTGTGTAAATTCCATAAAATTTTCCGTGAATTGTTTCGAATAATTTCTTGTGAAAATTTCAAAGAATATCTTCAGGAATTCCACCAGAAATGTATACAGAAATTATACCGAAAATGAAATCAACACACTTAAAATAAATCGCAGATTTCTGTGAAAATTCACCGAAATCTCAGCAGCAGAGCTGTTCGGTGAATAATTTTACAGATTTTCGGTGGTTTTGACAGATGAACAAAGTAAAAATCGCAGAAAATTTGGTGAAATAATTACCGAACAATTCTGCTGTTGAGATTTCGTGAATTGAAGCAAAATTCACCGAAATTTGTTAAATGATTTAAGTGTGAACAATGGAATTTTCGGAGGAATTCCTAGATTAATTCGCAATGAAATCCTGAAAGAATTCCGGTGGTAACTTTAAGATTTTCACTGGGAGATCCTCCAGGAGTTTCTCCGAAAATTCCTCCTGGAATTCTTCCAGGAGTTCCACCGGCATTTCCAGCAAGAATTTCTCTAGGATTTCCTTCGAGAATTATTCCGGTAGTTCTATCGGCAGTTTCTCTGAAAATTTTTCCGGGAATTTCGGCAGAATTGGAATTTATTTAGTCTTCTTCAGGAATTTATATACATACTTAAAATAAAACGCCGAATTCGGTAAAATTTTACCGAAATCTCAACAGCAGAACTGTTCGGTAAATAATTTTACTGATTTTCGGTGATTTTGACAGTTGAACAATGGAAAAAATTACAAAAAATCTGTAGAATAATTACCGAGCAGTTCTGCTGTTGAGATTTCGGTAAAATTTACCGAATACGGTGAATTGAGTTAAGTGTGATAGATTTTCCACCAGAAGCTCCTCCGAGAATTTCTCTGCGAGCTCCTCAGGGAATTCTCCGGGAGGTCCTCTGATGATGATGGTACAGCTACAAACCCCAACAAAGGTTTCCGCTAGACGAGATTTGTTTTTAAGATGAATTCTCTTGTTTCCGAGAATGCTTCTTGTAGTTTCCCCGGGGTTCCTTTGAAAATTCTCCCGAGAGTTTCTTCAGAATTTCTTCCAGAAAATTCCTTCGAGAGTTCCTCCGGGAATTCCACCAGCAATTCATCCAGGAGTTTCTCCGGAACTTTCTCCGGGAGTTCCACCAGAAGCTATTCCAGGAAATTATTCAGGCTTTTTCCAGGAAATCATTTAGGCTTTCTTCAGAAATTAAGCTGGAAATTCCTCCCGAAGTTCTTCTGATAGTTTCTCTGGGAGCTCATCCGGGAGGTCCTCTAGGAATTCTTCTAGGAGTTCCTCCTGGAATTTCTCCAGGAGCTCTTACGGGAGCTCCTCCGGCAGTTCCTTCGGAAATTCATCCGGGAGATCCACCAGCAGTTTCTACGAGAATCCCTCCGGGAGTTTCACCGGCAGTTTCTCCGGGTGTTTCTCTGAAAAGGAACTCCCGGAGGAACTCCCAGAGTAATTTCCGGAGGAACTCCCGGGGGATTTTCTATAGGAATTTCCGAAGAAATTATTAGAGGAATTCTCGGTGGAACTTCTGGAGGAATTTATTGAAGAACTACAGGAAGAATTTCCGGAGGAAATCCTGGAGGAACTCTCGTAAGAATTCTAGTATGAACTCTCAAAGAAACTTCCGTAAGAATTCCAGGAGGAACTCCTGGAAGAATTCTTAAATGAACCTCCCGGAGGAATTCCCGTAAAAACTCCCAGAGAAATTCTCCGATGAACTTCTGGAGGAATTTGTAGATAAATGCTTAAAGAAATGCTAAATGAATTCCTGGAAGAAAGCCTGATTGAATTCCCGAAGGAATTACTGGTGGAACTTCAGAGGAACATCCGGTGGAATACCCTTCCGAAATCCAATTTCTCGTGAAATTCCTGCCAAATATCGTCCAGGAATTCCCTGCGAAGTTCCTGGAGGTATTACCGGAGAATTTCTTGGAAAAACTCCCAGAGTAACTCCCACAAGCACTTCCGCAGGAATTCCCACATGGAAGTCCTGAAATAATTCTCAGAGAAGTTCCTAAAGGAATTTCCGAAAAAATATCTGAAGGAATTCCCAGAAAAAATACCAGGAGGAATTAATGCAGAAATTGTTCTGAAGTTCTGTTCTGCGGATTGTTCTGAAGAAATTTCTGGAAGAACTCTTGGCAGATATCCGAGTGAGCTAGGTCTGGAAGAAATTCTAGTACACTTCCACGGAAAATCTCCCGAAGAAATTCCTGAAGGAATTCCTGGAGAAGTACCTGAAGAAACTCCCGAAAAAATACCTGTAAGAATTTCTGGGGATATACTTGGACGAATTCCAGGAGAAATTCAAGAAGATATTTCTAGAGGATTTCATGAAGGATATTCTGAAGTAATTGCGAAAAGAATTCCAGATTGGAATGCTAGATGATTTCGCTATTGAATGTTTGGAGGTATTCCCGGAAAATTTCCTGGACGTAATCCCGGAGGAATTAAAGGAAGAGTTCCGAGAGGAATGCCCGGAGAAGTTCCTAAAAGAATTTCCGAAGGAATTTCTTAAAGATTTACAAGTGAAATTATGGAGCTAAATCGGAGGATTTCCGTCATAAAATTTTGAAGAAACTTCTGGTAGAATTTTGGGAAGAAATTCCGTATGTATTCTTGACGGAACTCTCGAATGCATGCCTGAAGGAAATGCTGGATTCTTCCTGAAGAGAGAATAGCCGTAGAAATATCTAGAAGTAAATCTTGGAGAGAAGAAATGAAATCTTCAAGGAATTTCCTCGTGAATTTCTTTAAAAAAATTTAGTGGGGGGTTTCTAGATAAGGAGGAATTACAATCACATGATAAGGATTTTCGAACGATTTTCAGAGGAATTTGTGGATAACTTTCCGGAGGAATTCAGGGTTCCCAGGGGAGCTTTTAGAAGGATTTCAAGGAGAATTTTTTAGCCCGAAATGTTTCGAGTTGTTTTGAACTTTCATATATTAGGATCCTGGATGCCCTAATAAGTTTTGGGAATCTTTTGAATTTCAACCACCTATTTCTGTATATGATTGGATCGTAAAGTGCACATGTTTGAGGGAATTCATTTCAGTACCCGTTCAATCTTTCCACAATTTAGGGGGGTGACGCCCTGGCTGACCCGTCGAACTTCGTCTCGCCTAAAATTCGATTCGAGAGTATTCAGAAGTGGCAAATGTAATCGCAGAGCAAGGATTTCCAGGTGAAATCCAAATTCCAAAAAACTTCTTGATAAAATCAACTTTTTGAAAACCGTTCAGCCGTTTAGTTATTTTGTCTAATGACATGTTTGGCCATATAATCCTGAACGGGTCAAATGGAATTCTCGGCCGTATGATTCGTTCGGTCAAATGACATTTACAAACAAATGGTCCTTTCTTTCAAACGACATATTCGACCTAACAGCATTTTCGGCCAAACGGCGGAAAGAGCCGTTCAGCTGAAAGTCATTCGACCGACAATCATTTGTTGGAAGGCCACAGGACTGAAAGTTGTTTGGCCGAACAAACCATTTTGCTGAAAAAGTCTTTGGTCTTTGGGTAGTTATAAAGTCAGCTTGGTAAATCTCTACTTACGCTGCGGCCCTCAACCAGGCATCAAAAGAAAGGTAAGCGATATCATCAACAACTCCCCTGCCCTTGTCCACCTCATGGAATATATGAACGCGCATCATCCAGCCTGGGGCGATCGTAGGTCTGATCCCCGTGGTATCGCTCTTCTCGACTTTTTCGAGAACGCGGACCTAGTAGCTCTGAACAACGAATTGCCAATCTTCTTTAACGGCCATTCGGCCACTGCCATTGACGTGTCCGCAACCAGTCGGTCCATACTCTCATCTCTTAAATGGGATATGTCCACCTACCTTTTCATGAGCAACTGAGAGCCGACTGGGAGGAGGCATATGACCACCACCTTCGAAGCAAATTTGAGCGAAACACACGACGCAAATTTGAATTGAAAACACGTTGCCTGCATACCACAAACTAGCACTCGACCCGGACGAACGGCACTCCGTTGGTGATCGAACGACACGCGCCGTGTTGTTAAGGCGAGAAGAAAGGCTCTCCGAGCGCTGCGTAGATTTCCCGCTGGTCATCCTAACAAGGCAACTGCTCTCCAGGACTATATCTAAAGAAAAAACGAACAGTGGGTAATGTCTATGACATAACCGCTAAGTGGACGTAGGACTTGACTTGACCATGCCTTTAAGATACATAATATGTCCAAATTTCTCACATCAACTATTTTGGATAAATAATCGGAGTTGCATACCATTCCTTGGCAAAATCTTCTCATCAAACCGACACAGAAATCAAATCTACCTCGAACAAGAATCATCAAAAAAAATTCAGGAAGTATCTGTCCGGTCACGAAATATTAGCCTCGACAGTGGCAACCCTCCCAGGACTGCCTGAAATAAACCAAAAGTTGGCTCAGCAGGGGATGTAGACTGTATCTCAGCCCTTCCACTGAAGGGCCCTCTAATCCGTGCGATAGCGACTGGAGGAGAACATTATTTTTAACTCTTAGAGCCTTGAAAAAGGCTGTTTGCTTCGGCTAAGTGCAAAAAGTAAGAAAACGATCTTTTCAAATAACCGCGAATTTCTAGTGATGGTATAAAAAAGACTGAATGCTCTGCGAGCGAATGCACTTTTCTTTTATACCTTATTTTGAATCTTCTCTGCTTCCCAATTGGTGGGCCAATCAGCTAGTGTCTTGTATCCCGCTTCTTTGTCAGCCAAAGCGTCATCATCATCAACGCGTTCGAGAAGGGTTTCTTCTTTTTTACGCTTGTTGCTCGCTGCTGGCGTCTATTTCCTAACGGGACTTTTCGCTAGATACAGGCCAATAAGCCGGGCAAGCGAGCTTAGAATTGCAGTTCAGGTGGGAAGTACGTGTTCTTTTCTGAGACAACATTGGTAGTAGTAGAAGGAAGGAAACACCCGGACATGGGATTTCGGGTGATAAGATTTAGAATTGCTAACATGGGACGATCATTCAGTCACGTTCGCTTTGTGTGCGGTCAGTAGCAAACAATGTTTATCTAGATATTTCTTGATCAATGCCAAAAAATCCAACATTTGATGAAAAATCGATTGATAGTTTATTAATGTTTTAGCTGTAATCGGTGTTTTCTTTATCCAAATAAGATTATGTGAGAGATTTGGACATCTTATGAATCTTTAAAGGCATGGTCAAGCGAAGTCCTTCGTCCACTTCGCGGTTAAATCAGAAAAATTATCCACTGTTAGTTTTGACGCTATTTATGAAAATCACGCATAAAATTTTATCTCTAGAATATTGGATTTGGCACCCAAGTACAATTTCTATCCCGAAGGATATTGAAAGCATTGATATTGATCTCTATTATTGTCTCTCTGAAGAACCGTTTGTTTTTTGGACATACATGCTGCATCATGTGGCTTTTCTTCAGCCTGTCTCGGCTCAGCACCGATGCCGGCCGGTCTCGGCTCGACTCTGCTGCTGCTGCCGGTATCTGCTCAGCATTGCTGCTTTGTCGGGTCTGTAGGGTGGACTGCTGATGTGCTGGCTAGGTTTCGGATGATGATGGTCGCTTCGATGGTGACGAGCCGAAAAAGCGGTCGGTGCAGACTTCATTCCTATTAAAAGTGCTGTTCAATCGATGATGCAGTTGCTTCGCTTGTCCCGGTCAGAATGAACGGAACAATCGCGTTGCGCTATTTTATGGCTTCTCGGCAGACCCAGCGGCTGCTCATTCGCTGGTGTCTGCACCAATCAGAACGTGGTAATGGAATGATGCAAGAATTATGCGGTACCCATATTTATAGGTTCCCTTGAGCTCAATGTTTTTCATTGAAAACAGTTTCATGCCTATTGAAACAAGTTTTTCGGGTCTTATCAAGCATGGACATGGAAGGCATACTTGAAATCTGTCGATTGAGGGGCTTACCGCAGAAATTCGTCCACTGAGACGAACGCTATTAACGTGTGTGCGGTCAGTAGCAAACAATGTTGAATTGTTGAAGGAATGAGAAAACAGTGGGAGGATTTTCTCGACTCAGTCAAACCCGGCCAATCTGCGGCCGAACTCTGGGAAAAAGTGAACACACTCAACGGTAAGCGAAGATCTTCCCTCATCCATCTCGACGCACTGGATCGTACCATCTCCGATCCCCCGGAGGTGGCCAATGCTCTCGGGGAATATTTCGCTGGTTTAGTCTCCGTCAACGACTATCCAGCTCATTTTCAGCGGACTATTACAAGCAGATCTTCGTCTCTCTCCAACTTTCGAGTTCCTGCCGCCTTTAATTCTTCATTTTCCGCTACTGAGCTGTCGTTCGCCCTCTCAAGGAGTAACGGAAAATCATCAAGTCCCGATGGGATTGGTTATCCCATGATCAAAAACCGCCCTCCCTGCGCCAAAATCCAGTTTCTGGAGTTGATCAACCAAGCATCGTCTAATCAAACCTTTCCGGACGAGTGGCGGAAAAGCATCGTTGTACCCATCCCCAAGAACAACACATTTCCTCCCGAGATGTCACAAAGTACCGGCCTATGTCACTAATATCTTGTGTCTCCAAGGTCGTTGAGAGGTTAGTGAATTGTCGTCTGAGAGATAAATTAGAAGCCGATGGTAGGTTCGGCTTCCGCCAACACGCGTTCCAACCTGGATACGGCACGGGAACATACTTCGCATACCTTGGAGATGTACTGCACAACGCCTACAACGACGGAAAGCACGTGAATCTAGTTTCCTTGGATATGTCCAAGGCCTTCAACAGGACTTGGATCCCTTACGTCCACCAGCAGTTGAAAGAGTGGGGATTTTCCGGCAACCTCCTTGCTTTTGTCCGTAATTTCCTCACAGGGCGCTCTTTTCAAGTCATGATTCTTCTTCTTCTCTTCTTCTTTTTCTTCGTCACGTTGTTCCTCGTAACTATGAATGGGGTGTTTCGTTCGCTCCCCCTAACATATATATCTACGTATATGCAGACGATATTCTGTTGATCGTCGTTGGCGACACGCCCGGTCGTACACGGATTAGGGCATAATCCGCGGTCAGTGTCATCCTCCGTTGAGCTAACTCATTGGTAACTAACCCGTTGGGTTTTACTATGACAGCCAGCCAATGCGTACGAGGATATGTCTGCATGTGGAGACATCAACTATCTGGACCGAGCCTTAAATTGGGTGACCAGCCCATCCCCAACAAAAATATTGGTCAACCTGGTTCGAACATTGTCCTGTCGAACATTTGTCATCGAATCAACAACAGGGAGCTCCGGTTAAAGATCGGAGAGGCTATCATTGATAGCAGCCTATTCTAAGGCCTGGAACTGGCCTGTATCGCCCACCGTAACCTCGTCGAAACTTTGTCATCGACTTTTGATTCCTACGTTTGTGCCGCCTCAGGATTCTTTCCGTCAACACCAGCCGAGTCTGCCTGTACTGAGACAGGCATTTTGCCTTTTCGACACCGGTGGTGGCCATCTGCCGTAAAGCCGCCTCATTCACCGCAGCCACCTCCGGAGAATATATTTAGGATCCCTCTCCTCACTGTAGGGGACCGGATTCTGCGCACGATGTTCAGCGTCGATCTGCCCCCAGTGATGCAAGTCCACTGGCATGGAGCGAGGAGCTGGCACTCCTCAACAGCCACTATAAATAGCTCCATAGCTAGCAACTTCCGCAGGGGTGACAATTCAATGGCTCTTAGAAGGTCGGTGACCGAGCTCCTTAACAGAGATTTCGCCAACCAACCAGAGCGATGAGCCTAAGCACCCCTGGCCAGAGCATCTTAGCGAACATGCTCCTGAACACGACCTTCGCTTGGATTCCGGGGCACTGCGGTGTGCCTGGAAACATCACGGCAGATCACCTTGCCGGAGACGGATATCAGGGCAGGCGTTTTAGGTCATCCGTTCCGTTGGGTGACGTAAAAATCTGGATAAGGAAAGCTGTACGAGAAAACTGGGTAATTTCCTGGATTGTTACTGGAGATCTGGGACTGGAGATATTACCCGCAAATAATATTTTCAGTCGAATAGCCCTTCTTCTAGCAATTATTTTGGCCAAACAGCACTTTTGGTTTGGTGTGAAATTTTCGGAGAGTTTTCTTTGGAAGTTTTGGAAAATTTCTCGTGGAAATTCAGGCGAATTTCTTGTAAAAATTCCAGAGAGTTCGCGTGAAAACTTCTAAAAGCTTTTCGCGGATATTTCAAAGAATTTTCTGTGAGAACTCTGAGACTATTCGTAAGAAATTCCGAAGTAGGGGAGCGGTTCGCCACTTCATCTCATAGCTCCTATTTCCATCCCATCAAAAGCAAAGCAATGGAAAGGAATTGGGTTTGTTTATTATTTTTGTGATTTTTTTCAGCAGTGAGCACGCATGTTGACAAAAAGAAGCGTCGAATTTTGTGCCGTATTTCTTTGTTTAGCGATGAGATGGATATATGTACAGTGAGATGGAAATCGGAACAGTTCATCTATATTTATTAGAAACTAGCAGACCCGACGAACTTCGTTTCGCATAAAATTGATTATTTCACTGTTTAGTTCTCGGGTTATGCAGAAATTTCTTGTTTATTTGTATGGGAGCCCCTCTTTCCAAAGGGGGGAGGGCTCTCGAATCATCTTAAGAACTTTCCGCCGCGGCCCCGAAAACCTCTGCATACAAATTTTCACGCCGATCGGTTCGGTAGTTTCCGAGCCTATAAGGGTCAGACAGACAGAAATTCATTTTTATGTATATAGATTCCAACTTCCCGTGGAAATATAGTACATTTTCTCTGTGGTACATTTGCTCATTTTATTTAGAAACGGAATAAACTGAAAATAAGTGAAGTGTTACTGATTCCGGTTTTTGCTGCGTCAACGATTCGTCAACTGCACAAAAAACGTTGTTCATTCAATGAACAAGCCATTGACATGTTCAGACAGGATTCTTCACCTTCTTTTTCTATTCCATCTCGATTTCTTTTGCAGAGTTTTCAAGTTTGCGTCACCGGCGGTCCAGGCGTCGGAACATCTTCTCCACGCATCCGTTCTGTCGATGGTAGAGTTTGACGATGACATCTTCGCCGCCGGAAATTGCTTCGACTGGAACCAGCACACAGCGAAGAAGGGTTTATTCTGCCCGTTCGCGTACCGGCTGCCGCCCCCGGACCAGGGTGCCTCCCTCGCCAAGGACCTAGCCGCCGAGTACCATTACTTGGGCAACACATCGGAATGGTTTTTTCTCGCCCGGAAGAACGCAGAAAAAGTCATCGCACGGAACGAGCAGTATATTAAGTGTGAGTATGAGTTTCTCGTTTTCTTTTGTGAGATGGAACGGGTTCGTTGTCGAATAATGACGCATGTCATGTTCGAGGGTGAAGGTGAAACAGTTTGCAGAGCTGTTGTCTGAAAACTGGAAGAAATTTAGTAGGTTGGGGTAAACCGTATAAATAGAACTAGTTGAAGAGTGTTCTGTAGAGTAAAATCGTCAAGAGCTGATGTCTTCAACCGTGTTTCATACTACGGACTTGTATTGTTTTATTCGGCTATTTGGTTGACATTTCGCTTACCAATAAATAAAAAAAAACATTTTATAGCTTCGTAATCTGCAAACCTAAGATTATGCATAATAGAGTTGCCTATTTTTGGCCATCGCAGCAGTTGTCCAAAATGATATCTTGTAAACATGAAGCATTCGGTGTCAGAAAATTCCGTTCTCGAAAGAGTTCATTCGTTCATTTCATTCAACATTGTAGCCTTGTCTCCTTTGCAATTTGCTCTCTTTTATGTCCTTTTTTCTAGGAAATACTTGGGTGTAGGAAGCGAAATAAAATAACAACTTGGTGCCTGCACTGTTAGGAATATTTATTTGATACATTTTTTATTTAATCAAAACATACCGAACTAACTCTTTATACAGATCCTTCAAGAATTTCAAAGAGTTCCGTTATACAAAAGAAATAAAACCAAATATGTACAGCATTTATTTCTGATGTTGACCTATTTATATTTTTCATTTATTTGACCCTCCTGGTGTGCTTTCATTGCAATTCTTAGCTATATGCTAACGTTTTCTGTTTACTGATCACACAGGTTAAAGCGACAGCTGTTTATATCAGGACGGAAATATTTCAAGTCGGTCCTAAGTAAGTTTTCCTTACTCCTTGGTATATGAGAAAGGCAGTAAGGGGAACTTTACACCGAAAGTTGGATTTGGAAAATCCAAATTTGGTGCGTCAACTATTCCGCTCATTTATTCCGGAGAATGTCATATAAATTTGAGAATCGTGGTATTTTATCGCATTTTAATGGAAACTCAGATAAAAAGTTCGGGATTTATCAAATAAATATCCCACTCGGATGAATGTGGCACCATATGTTAGCTTTAGCTGCAGAGAGTTACAGCTGTAATGAAAACTCACAGCTAAAACAACGTTGACGGATGGGGTGTCGTAGTGCAACTGCCACATGACACCAACGTGCAAATATTGCTTCAACAACGTGGATGATGTTACTACCAAGCCACTACCGACAGTGAGTCTCGAATGGGATGCATGTGTCCTGATGATTGCCATTTAGTTTGCATGCCCAAACGGTGCTTCCAGTCAGTGCATATGCATCTGTGTACCTAAGTCATATATATGCAATGCATAATGCATGGAGCCATGCATTCAGCCCTTACGAGCAACGTCGGGGAAAATGGTTTGAAAAGCTCCAGTTGAGTTTGATTGGTTTGAGTCGAGAGTTTGAGGTTAAACAAAATCTCATTTGCACATAGTATACTCTCGAATGGTTTGTGGAAAAGCTCAAATAGAAGGCTCTTCAGCTGTTATTGGAGAAAAGAAAACTTCTAAAACGAAGTGTATATTAGATCTCCCTCCCCTGCATACCGACAGCAGCGAGAGCTTCCACCAGCTGCGAGAACCAAAGGAGCAAGTTCCTTTGAAACAGATTCGTGTCTTTGTGATGCATTTTTTATAAATCCTTTCCTCTTTGTATTTTTGTAGGGAGTGAGATAAAAAAAATAGGATTCATTCGGGATAACAATGGCTTTACGGTAGTGACACTGGACAAAAATTGAAAATAAACAAGGGAGAAATGTGGATAGAACTCGTCGCTTTTGTACGACAAGAATGGATTGACGCGAAAACAAATTTTTCTGTTCAGGAACGGGAAATTGAGCTGACTTCGTGTCAGCAATGCACATTGGTCTGTTGTGAATGCTGCTCATATGTTTGAACATAGCTCAACGGAGTTTGCATCACACATCAGTGAACAGGAATGCCATTTTCTCCCACCTTAGTTACTTGTAGCGAAGTGGTGTCGTTGCTAGAGCGAGAAATAATAAGAATAGTTTTAGTACACGAGTAGATTCCTTTGAAAGAAGCGGAAAGATATTAGATTTTCCGAGATGGAAAATTCCCATGGCAAATGACTAGGGAATGCACCGGTATCGTAATCAGGGAGCGAATTGATTACCGTTCGGGGAGCATTAAAACAGACCATTCTGGATCCGTGTTGTGTTCCCCTGCAGCATTATTATTATTATTTAATCAGACTAAGGCCGAAGTGGCCTGTGCGGTATATAAGAGTCTTCTCCATTCGGCTCGGTCCATGGCTACACGTCGCCAACCACGCAGTCTACGGAGGGTCCGCAAGTCATCTTCAACCTGATCGATCCACCTTGCCCGCTGCGCACCTCGCCTTCTTGTGCCCGTCGGATCGTTGTCGAGAACCATTTTCACCGGGTTACTGTCCGACATTCTGGCTACGTGCCCGGCCCATCGCAGTCGTCCGATTTTCGCGGTGTGAACGATGGATGGTTCTCCCAACAGCTGATGCAATTCGTGGTTCATTCGCCTCCTCCACGTACCGTCCGCCATCTGCACCCCACCATAGATGGTACGCAGCACTTTCCTTTCGAAAACTCCAAGTGCGCGTTGGTCCTCCACGAGCATCGTCCAGGTCTCGTGTCCGTAGAGGACTTCCGGTCTAATTAGCGTTTTGTAGATTGTCAGTTTGGTACGGCGGCGAACTCTATTCGATCGGAGCGTCTTGCGGAGTCCAAAGTACGTACGATTTCCAGCCACTATGCGTCTCCGAATTTCTCTGCTGGTGTCATTTTCGGCAGTCACCAGTGAGCCCAAGTACACAAATTCTTCTACCACCTCGATTTCGTCACCACCGATGCAAACTCGCGGTGGGTGGCTCACATTGTCTTCTCTTGAACCTCTTCCTATCATGTACTTCGTCTTCGACGTGTTGATGACTAGTTCGATCCGCTTGGCTTCCCTCTTCAGTCTGATGTAGGCTTCCTCCATCTTCTCAAAGTTACGTGCCATAATATCTATGTCGTCGGCGAAGCCAAATAGCTGGACGGACTTATTGAAAATTGTACCACTCGTGTTAATCCCTGCTCTTCGTATTACCCTTCCAATGCGATGTTGAATGGCATACACGAAAGCCCATCACCTTGCCGTCCCCCTCTGCGCGTTTCGAAGGGCCTCGAGAATGACCGTGCGACTCGAGCTACGCACATCACCCGATCCGTCGTCGCTTTGATCAACCGTGTCAGTTTATCCGGAAAACCGTGTTCGTGCATAAGCTGCCATAGCTGGTCCCGATCGATTGTATCATATGCGGCTTTGAAGTCGATGAATAGATGATGTGTGGGCACGTTGTATTCGCGACATTTCTGCAGTACTTGGCGAATGGCGAACACCTGGTCCGTGGTGGAGCGTTCGCCCTTAAAATCCGCCTGGTACTGCCCCACGAACTCCCTTGCAGTTGGTGCTAGTCGACGGCATAAAATTTGGGAGAGTACCTTGTAGGCGGTGTTCAGCAATGTGATTGCGCGGTAGTTGCTACAATCCAGCTTATCGCCCTTTTTGTAGATGGGACACACGACACCTTCCATCCACTCCTGCGGCAAAACTTCCTCCTCCCAAATCTTGGTAATGACCCAGTGCAGCGCTCTAGCCAGTGCCTCACCACCGTGTTTAAATAGCTCTCCTGGTAGTTGGTCAACCCCAGGGGCTTTGTTGTTCTTCAGCCGGCCAATCTCCTCCTGGATTTCCTGGAGATCCGGAGCCGGTAGAATTATGTCCTGCGCGCGTTCTCCCAGGTCCATCACCATACCGCCATCTTCGTCTGCCACATCGCCATTCAGGTGTTCTTCGTAGTGCTGCCGCCACCTTTGGATCACCTCACGCTCGTTCGTAAGAAGGTTCCCGTTTATGTCCTTACACATATCAGGCTGTGGCACGTGGCCCTTACGTGAACGGTTTAACTTCTCATAGAACTTTCGCGTGTTATTAGCGCGGTACAGTTGCTCCGTTTCTTCACGGTCTCGATCTTCCTGCTGGCGCTTTTTCCTCCGGAAAATCGAGTTTTGTCTGTTCCGCGCCTGTTTATATCGTGCCTCGTTCGCCCTCGTGCGGTGTTGCAGCAATCTCGCCCATGCTGCATTCTTCTCTTCCACTAACTGCTCACATTCGCCGTCATACCAGTCGTTTCTCTGATCCCCTGCAGCATCTCTTCCATTAATTTTTCACCGAAAGTAGCGAAGTTTGTAGTATTTTTTTCAAAATGTTCTTTATCAAAGCTTTATGTATTTTCTATACACCGTGGATAACCAAATTTCGGACACACTCAAACTTCGGACGCTTCAATTCGTATGGAAAAAAATATGAAATATTTCATCGAAATGTTTCGTCAAGCTGCAATTGAAGGACTAATAGTTTTAGCTTGTTTTAGTATAGTAACATTCTAATAAGACATGTAAAAATAATGCGACGAGATTATTAAAAGACAGTCTGAGCTGTACAGTGCGAATTATTTTCAATTATTCTTCCTAGTTCTGTGTAATCAGGTGTCCGAAGTTTGAATCTTTGTGTCCGAAATATGAATCCAACCCCACCGGTGTCCGAGGTTTGAATCGAACAGAAGCTGGACATTTTCATAAACTGCAAACATTCTTCGCACTATCTTGCACATATTTAATACGTAGTTCAAAGATGAATACTATACTTAGTGGTTGCAATGGTGATTTGAACGGTGTGATTTAAAATGTGAGTAAACAGGACTTTTCTGTTAACTAATTTTATTTGCTAAAGGTCTATTATATGCAATAATCACTTAGACTAAGTGTGCCTAAGGAGAGTGGGCCTTAGCCATTCGGTAAACTGTGCGGCTACAAAGCAAGGCTGAGGGTGGTTGGGTTCGGCTCCCGGTCCGGTCTAGGAAATTTTCGGGTTGGAAGTTGTCTTGGGCAAACAACCGTTTTTGACACCCTGGTAGTAAATCAGGTAAATCAGAAGTAAAAATGTTATACAATATGGGCCCCAGTATGCTACCTTGGAAAACACTAGCTCTAGCTTGAATTCTGATAGTTGAGCGATTTGATTAATAATTTTTGACCAGTTTTACAATGTACAGAGGACAATTAAAATTCATCAATTTTACAATCAAGCCTTCATGCCAAACACTGTCAAATGCTTTCTCTATATGTATCAAGAGAGCCATTCCAGTCGAATATCCTTCATATATGTTTTGTCGAATTGAATTCGTAACTCGTAATAACTGATGAGTGGTTGAATGCCCATGCCCATCAGCAAAAAATGAATTGTCATTAATATGAATCATCAATCATCATTCAATTTGAAACATTTTTTTCATACAGTTTTCTTATTGAAGAAAGCAACCTGCTAGACGATAATTAGAGGCCTCAGCTGGAATTTGGCCCGCATTAAAATTGGAACAACTTTGGCTTTTTTCTATTTATCTGGGAAGTGTTCCAATTGAAGATATTTTTGTTCAAATAAATTAAAGTTTTTTGATAAGTATAGCTTTTATATATTTAAATTGTTTGGTGATAATTCGCACTTCATCCAAGTAAGTTCCAAACGAAACATTAGAAACACTATCTTGACTGAGAATGCCTTTAAACGTTCGCGTGACCTGATCATCAATAAAATCATGGCTCTCTCAAACTGCTGATCAACTGCTGTGATTGTACAAATCGTGGAAGACTACACAATGCTCAATGGTACTTGGGATTAGTACCTTTTCCCATACAGTAGCAGTTGTATACCTGGCTATGTCGTAACAGTCACGGAAATGTGGTGTTTGAGTAAAATGCCAATAATGTGTGTTGATAGATGCTCACATCAGCGCGTCAATTGGCGAGCAGCAAGCCATGATTTTGCCCCCTTCCAGTCAGGCCTCCGCGGCGTGCACACGCATCCACGGAAAGTCGCTGTCATAACTTTGTTCCGGCCATTTAAGGTCACACATTTGGCGATCCTGCCAATCTATTTTTTGGATCCTGTCGCTGATTTCATGAGGTGAGTTGAATTCAATTGTGACGAGTGATACATTTAGGTTTGCAAAATCACAAGACGCGTCCCGAAGACCGTCGAAAAATGGTTTATGGTTTTAAGAACATCAAAGCCTCGCCTGGAAGACCGTAAGAAATTGGTTTGTGGTTTGCAAAATTACAATGCGCGTCTGGAAGGTCGGTGGAAATGGTTTGTGGTTTACAAAACTATAAGGCGTTTCTGAAAGGTGGCCGAAGAAGCAACGAAGATCAACGGACAGGAAATCAATATTCGAGCAACGCCCAACAATATACGCTTTGCCGTCAACAGAGTTTGTTACTGACAAACGCACCTTTATCAGAACCCAAACACAATATGACAAGAATCATTTGCCTTGCACGCTCTGATATTTCCGAGATTAGGGTTATGCGCTAATTCGTCCATGGCGCTAGTATCCGTCATATCAAATTCTAAATCACTAAATACTCGCGAATCGTAAACCAACATAATAAACTAATCATATGGCGAGATAGAAAAAAGTGTACACTACGATCTGCATTCATTTAAATTACATTCCGGTGTTACATACTTGAAATACAGTTAAATTTAACTTTGCGACTGTGACTTTTTGCACGATTTCCTACGTTATCCGTGCGACGAAGGAAAATCCAGTTCGTTCACTGCTGTAGAAGACGCGCAACACCGTCATCAAAATCAACGTTATTCACTGATTTTCACCGCACTTTTTCACATAGTTTTCTCACTGCGCACTAAATAAAAGCAATGTTTATTGCTCAAGTGAAAAATAATTGTAAAATAACTACCGGAAGGCGTTCAAATGATCTGTTTTTTCAAACTTTAGAGCGTTTGAAATTTATTTTCTTCATCGCCTTGTTTATAGTCGAAAAACGCGTTGCCAAACTGGCAGTTTGAACTGAAATAATCTTATGTTACACATTTGATAATACATCATACAGTCAATAAAAGTAGGTTTTCAATTATTTTCCGCTAGCGTAATAAAAGTAAAGTCTTCCAAATAAATATTGTTCATACACACTCGTTATTCATACTAAAATTTTCTACTATTCCAAAAGTTTGAAACAGGAGAAATAATTTCATAATAGAAATTTGTTGGCAGCACTACCCACGTACATGTTAAGCATGTGTGTTAGTTGTTTGACAGACTGAGGCATTTAACTGAATGGCAGCACAATCGAAACCATTTTTATGCGGTCGAAATGGGATTGCAATAGGAAATTTTTGTTAACTGGAACCGAAATAAACTTTCTAATTTGACTTTCAAAATTGACCGAAATGATAGTTATTCTTCATGAAGTCACAGATAAGTCATCCAGTTATCCAAGAAATGGCTTGAGCTCAGGAACAAAGATTTGCAGTCCTGTTTAAAGTATGGTACATGCTCCTTGTGGTACAGAGAAAGGATACGTAGATGATCAATTTTCCGATTTCATGGAACATGCTCTCTCTGTAGAACAAAGACCAGAATGCGTTCTTGACATATGTTCTTGGTCATCCAAGAAATACCTGGAGTAAGGCCTTTTTATCTACACGCGTAACTGAATATCAATTTTCCGGTTTCAAATATGGTAGCAATATCTGCAGTACAAAGAACAGAATGTGTTCTTAGCATATGTTCATGGTCATCCAAGAAATCCCTGGAGTAAGGCCTTTTGATCTACACGAGTAACTGAAGATCAGTTTTCCGGTTTCAAATATGGTACATGCTCTCTGTAGTACAAAGAACAGAATGCGTTCACAGCATATGTTCTTGGTCATCCATGAAATCCTTGGAGTAAGGCCTTCCGATCTACACGCGTTACTAAGGATTAGTTGTCCGGTTTCAAATATGGCACATACTCTCTGTAGTACAAAGAACAGAATGCGTTCTTAGCATATGTTCATGGTCATCCAATAAATCTCTGGAGTAAGGCCTTTCGATCTACACGAGTAATTGAAGATCAGTTTTACGGTTTCAAATATGATACATGCTCTCTGTAGTACAAAGAACAGAATGTGTTCTTAGCATATGGTCATCCAAGCAATCCCTGGAGTAAGGCCTTTCGATCTACACACGTAACTATAAATCAATTTTCCAGTTTTAAATATGGTACATGCTCTCTGTAGTACAAAGAACAGAATGCGTTCACTACATATGTTCTTGGTCATCCAAGAAATCCCTGGAGTAAGGCCTTTCGATCTACACACGTAACTAAAGATCAGTTTTCCGGTTTCAAATATGGTACATGCTTTCTGTAGTACAAAGAACAGAATGTGTTCACAACATATGTTCTTGGTCATCCAAGAAATTCCTAGAGTACGGTCTCTCGATCTAAACGCGGAACTTAAGATCCATTTTCCGATTTCAAATATGGTACATGCTCTCTTCATAATGGATACATTACATATTCAGAACAGGCCTTTGGATCGTTGGTTACGCGGGTCGACCTGAAGGCCTCCACTTCAGGTATTTCTTGGATATCCGCGAACGGCTTTCATACGCAGATTCTGTTATATGTACCACAATGGGTACATGACATTTACAAAACAAGTCTGTAGATCATTGGTTACGCGTGTAGACCTGAAGGCCTTTACTTCAGGGATCTCTTGGATAACCGTGAAGATATTCCATACGCATATTATATCATATGTACCACAACGGGAACATTACATTTACAAAACAGGCCTGTAGATCATTGGTTATGTCTGTTGACCTGAAGACCTTCCCTTCAGGTATTTCTTGCATAACCGCAAATATCTTGCATACGCAGATTCTATCATATGTACCACAATGGGTACATTACATTTACAAAACAGGCCTGTAGATCATTGGCTATGACTGTAGACCTGATGGCCTTCACTTCAGGGGTTTCTTGGATAACCGTGAAGATTTTCCATATGCAGATTCTATCACATGTACCACAACGGGTACATTACATTAACAAAACAGGCCTGTAGATCATTGGTTATGCCTGTTGACCTGATGGCCTTCACTTCAGGGATTTCTTGGATAACCGTGAAGATCTTTCAAATGCAGATTCTATCATATGTACAACAATGGGTACATTACATTTACAAAACAGGCCTGTAGATTATTGGTTACGCGTGTAGATCTGAAGGCCTTCATTTCAGGGATCTCTTGGATAACCGTGAAGATCTTTCATATGCAGATTCCATCATATGTACAACAATGGGTACATTACATTTACAAAACAGGCCTGTAGATTATTGGTTATGCCTGCAGACCTTTTGACCTGATCAAAACAGGCCTGAAGATCATTGGTTACGCCTGTAGACCTGATGGCCTTCACTTCAGGGATTTCTTGGATAAACGTGAAGATCTTCCATATGCAGATTCTATCATATGTACCTCAACGGGTACATTACATTTACAAAACAGGCCTGTAGATCATTGGTTACGCGTAAAGATCTGATTGCCTCCACTTCAGGTGTTTCTTGGATAACCGCGAACATGCTCCATACACATATTCTATTCTATGTTTCACAATGTACACATATCATATTCAGAACATGCCAATATTAATTGAATTTATGTTATTTTTATTTAACACGGTATGATACCGCATAAAAAACTAATTTGGTGTACTTGTAGAAATCGCACACCAATACCAACAGATTTTTTTGACAGCAATCCATCGAATTTAAGACTGGACGAATGAAAATTCTCATGGACGTAAACAGGTTTTCATAAGACAAATTTAAAAATTTTGAAGGGTGTTTTAGATTGCCGATTCTCAATAAACTATGATTTGTTCAATGCGCTAATAGTACACAATGAAAACTAGGAACTCTAAAATACGTGTTACATACAACTTAAGTAGTTGGGATAGCGTTAGAGTAAGTAGTTGGGATAGCGTATAAATTAGATTTGAAAACCAAGCACTACCTACTACGACGGGAATTAGCTCACTACCTACGCTGCTAATTTTGTAATCCTAGTTAGATTCTTGAATATTTTCATAAAAGTAGAAACTATGATAGCATAAAACCGAAATTTACGCTAGAGGGAATGCAACAGGATGAAAAGTTAGCAACAAAATTGTCTTCTTTTTTGTTTTGCTGACAAAATGTTTCGGATCTTTGTCATTATTATCTACGACAAAAACAAAGCATTGTCGTTGGTTCTCTTTTGCGGCTTGTTTGGCATGCGCATCCAAGAAAAAATGATTACCTGCCAACGAAAATGGTTTACTTCAAAGTCCTGCGAGCATTGATTTTGATTAAAACAAATTTAGATTTCATTGCCACTTGGCGACGTAGGGTAAACTGGGATAATATACACCCCCGGGGCAAAACGACCTTTTGTCATTTTTAGCAGTGTTCCAGAGATATTTTCAAGAATGTTTGCTACTGGACTGGTAGTTTGAGATCCGAACTACCGTCGTGCGGGGCTTCTTTTGACAAATCAGGGGCTACTTTGGACATTTTAAAACAAGAATTACAACGGAAATTACTATAAAATTGTCATTATCACCAATCGGGTGTCTTGTTGTTAGTTGGATGGCAACTTTCTGTTTTAAATTTCGTATTTTTTCCGTTTAATCTTTTCAAAAAATCAAAAATCCAAAGTAGCCCCCGGAGTCAAAAGAAGCCCCGCACGACGGTACATGCGCTGTGGTAAATACTCTCGAGAAACTGCCGAAAATGTATTCAAAAATGCCAAAGGGTCGTTTTGCCCCGGGGGTGCTTATTACCCCAGTTTCCCCTATATGAGACTACTAATTGAGCTACGATATAACGCAATCTGAGAGAAATGGAGAAATATCCAATGCTGTACTGTTCGAAACTGTTCGGAAAGCCAAATAAATTATCTAGAAATTTATTTTGGAATGTACTGACTTAGTAGCCATAGCGGGATTACCTGTAGGAGCAGATATCTTGGAATTTGAAAAATTAATAAGGGTGCCGGATCTTACAAAGCTATTCGGAAGTTCGAATTCATTATGCGTAAGATTAGCTTGGACTTGTTGGCTAGCTTGTTTGGATTGAATTTGGATTGGATTTGGATTGGATTTGGATTGGATTGGATTGGATTGGATTTGGATTGGATTTGGATTGGATTTGGATTGGATTTGGATTGGATTTGGATTGGATTTGGATTGGATTTGGATTGGATTTGGATTGGATTTGGTTGGTTGGTTTGGATTGGTTTGGATTGGTTTGGATTGGTTGGATTGGTTGGATTGGTTGGATTGGTTTGGTTGGTTTGGATTGGTTTGGATTGGTTTGGTTGGTTTGGTTGGTTTGGATTGGTTGGATTGGTTTGGATTGGTTTGGTTGGTTTGGATTGGTTTGGATTGGTTTGGATTGGTTTGGATTGGTTTGGATTGGTTTGGATTGGTTTGGATTGGTTTGGATTGGTTTGGATTGGTTTGGATTGGTTTGGATTGGTTTGGATTGGTTTGGATTGGTTTGGATTGGTTTGGATTGGTTTGGATTGGTTTGGATTGGTTTGGATTGGTTTGGTTGGTTTGGTTTGGATTGGTTTGGATTGGTTTGGATTGGTTTGGATTGGTTTGGTTGGTTTGGATTGGTTTGGATTGGTTTGGATTGGTTTGGATTGGTTTGGATTGGTTTGGATTGGTTTGGATTGGTTTGGATTGGTTTGGATTGGTTTGGATTGGTTTGGATTGGTTTGGATTGGTTTGGATTGGTTGGATTGGTTTGGATTGGTTTGGATTGGTTTGGTTGGTTTGGTTTGGATTGGTTTGGATTGGTTTGGTTGGTTTGGATTGGTTTGGATTGGTTTGGATTGGTTTGGATTGGTTTGGATTGGTTTGGATTGGTTTGGATTGGTTTGGATTGGTTTGGATTGGTTTGGATTGGTTTGGTTGGTTTGGTTGGTTGGATTGGTTTGGTTGGTTTGGTTGGTTTGGATTGGTTTGGATTGGTTTGGTTGGTTTGGATTGGTTTGGATTGGTTTGGATTGGTTTGGTTGGTTTGGATTGGTTTGGATTGGTTTGTATTGATTTGGATTGGTTGGATTGGTTGGATTGGTTTGGTTGGTTGGATTGGTTGGATTGGTTTGGATTGGTTTGGATTGGTTTGGTTGGTTTGGATTGGTTTGGATTGGTTTGGATTGGTTTGGATTGGTTTGGATTGGTTGGATTGGTTTGGATTGGTTTGGATTGGTTTGGTTGGTTTGGATTGGTTTGGATTGGTTTGGATTGGTTTGGATTGGTTTGGATTGGTTTGGATTGGTTGGATTGGTTTGGTTGGTTTGGTTGGTTTGGATTGGTTTGGATTGGTTTGGTTGGTTGGATTGGTTTGGATTGGTTTGGATTGGTTTGGATTGGTTTGGTTGGTTTGGATTGGTTTGGTTGGTTTGGATTGGTTTGGATTGGTTTGGATTGGTTTGGATTGGTTTGGATTGGTTTGGTTGGTTTGGATTGGTTTGGTTGGTTTGGATTGGTTTGGATTGGTTTGGATTGGTTTGGATTGGTTTGGATTGGTTTGGATTGGTTTGGATTGGTTTGGATTGGTTTGGATTGGTTTGGATTGGTTTGGATTGGTTTGGTTGGTTTGGATTGGTTTGGATTGGTTTGGTTGGTTTGGATTGGTTTGGATTGGTTTGGATTGGATTTGGATTGGTTTGGATTGGTTTGGATTGGTTGGTTTGGTTTGGATTGGATTTGGATTGGTTTGGATTGTGTTTGGATTGGATTTTGATTGGTTTGGATTGGTTTGGATTTGGTTTGGATTGGTTTGGATTGGTTTGGATTGGTTTGGATTGGTTTGGATTGAATTTGGATTGGTTTGGATTGGTTTGGATTGGTTTGGATTGGATTTGGATTGGTTTGGATTGGTTTGGATTGGTTTGGATTGGTTTGGATTGGTTTGTTGGTTTGGATTGGTTTGGATTGGTTTGGATTGGTTTGGATTGGATTGGTTTGGATTGGTTTGGATTGGTTTGGATTGGTTTGGATTGGTTTGGATTGGTTTGGTTGGTTTGGATTGGTTTGGATTGGTTTGGATTGGTTTGGATTGGTTTGGATTGGTTTGGTTGGTTTGGATTGGTTTGGATTGGTTTGGATTGGTTTGGATTGGTTTGGATTGGTTTGGATTGGTTTGGATTGGTTTGGATTGGTTTGGATTGGTTTGGATTGGTTTGGATTGGTTTGGATTGGTTTGGATTGGATTGGGATTGGTTTGGATTGGTTTGGATTGGTTTGGATTGGTTTGGATTGGTTTGGATTGGTTTGGATTGGTTGTGTTGATTTGGATTGAATTTGGATTGGTTTGGATTGGAATTGGATTGGTTTGGATTGGTTTGGATTGGTTTGGATTGGTTTGGTTGGATTTGGATTTGATTGGTTTGGATTAAATTTGGATTGGTTTGGATTGGTTTAGATTGGTTTAGATTGGTTTGGATTGGGTTGGTTTGGATTGGTTTGGATTGGTTTAGATTGGTTGGATTGGATTGGTTTGGATTGGTTTGGTTTGGTTTGTATTGGTTTGGTTTGGATTGGTTTGGATTGGTTTGGATTGGTTTGGATTGGTTTGGATTGGTTTGGATTGGTTTGGATTGGTTTGGATTGGATTTGGATTTGGTTTGGTTTGGATTGGTTTTTGATTGGATTTGGTTTGGTTTCGGATTGGTTTGGATTGGATTGGATTTGGATTGGATTTGGATTGGATTTGGATTGGATTTGGATTGGATTTGGATTGGATTTGGATTGGATTTGGATTGGATTTGGATTGAATTTGGATAAGCATGGATTTTCCTATCATTATTAGGTGGTTCTTAAATCTTATTAGTAATGAAGTTCAACACCACTTAGTTTTGGATTGCATTTGGATAAGATTTGGAATGTTTTTGGAAGAAATTGTCATTGTATTTGACAAACAAAAGAAGGTCATTGGCTTAATAAATGTGTTGTTCTCGAATCATCCAACGAAAATATGAATCGCGTTTTACGACACACAGTTTGAGAATCCACATTCTGAATCATTGATGTGATATTAAAACCATGATGTTGAGTCAAGTTTATTTTGGTGTGCAGTTTTCAATGGAGTTAACCGGTTGCTCAATAGACGAATCCAAGTAAAATAAGAAGAAGACGCACGACGGTGTTAACTTTGACAGGTCCTACAGCACAGCATTGGGAGATCATTATAAAATGCTTATAATAAATTCTAGACAAAATGTAATTAAAATCTGATTGATGTACGGTACGGTAAAAGTTCTGAATTACATATCGGGAAGCTTATCTTAATTTTTTGAATATTTTCCAAAAATGTATCTATCATACAGTTCGGAACTTTTTCCGTATCATACATCGATCATATTTTAATTACATTTTGTCTAGAATTTATTATAAGCATTTTGAAATGATCTTCCTATGCTGTGCTGTAGGATCTGTCAAAGTTAACACCGTCGTGTGTCTTCTTCGTATTTTTACTTGGATTCGTCTAAGGCAACCGATGCTCACCTTCGTCTCATTTAAATAAGGAAGGGAAAAGTGGGGTTTGAGTAAAATGCCTCCAGCGTGTGTGTTAATACAATCACACATCAGCGCGTCAATCGGTGAGCAGCAAGCCATGACTTTGCCTCCTTCCAGTCCTCCTTCCGCGGCGTGCACACGCATGCACGGAGATTCGCTGTCATAACTTCGTTTCGGCAATTTAGGGTCACACAAGAAGGATGGGAAGGAATGTTGGTTTAACATCTACTAGTGAAAATGCAGGGAACCCATACCGTTTTGGCTCAAATGCTCATGACTCATATTCAGAACACTGTCGTTTTAGCACCCTGAAATTAAAACTTCCATTGGTTTTTCGCACTGGGGATCAAGAACACAAATGAATTTAAGATCCTATGTAGAAAATATCACGAATAATGCCAAATGGTCATTTAAACGCGAGTGTTTGGAATATGAGTCATGTTCGGAATTTGAGCCGAAAAGGTACTACCTTCATAGATATCGTGAGAAGGAAAGATTGTGTCAGTGGGTAAGGAAAATTATTAGGAGCTCTATTCGTATATGCTTGAAAGCTATCGAAATATAATCATAAACAATAATTTACTTACAAACCTTCCAAAGCAGAACAAAGTAACCCGGATCTTGCAAATATTTCGCGTCATATTCAAAACACGTTGAATTGCACGGTCAGTGAGTTATTCACTGACCGTCAAAAACAGGACGATCGTATACCAATTAATTTACTCACTTGACCGTGTAAACTATCTGCTCACTGGGCAGAAACACTATAAACAGGAACTGATTGATTTTCATTCCGAACACACAGATCAAAACAAAATAAAATCAGACTGCTCGAACGGTCTGCTTACTGAGCAGAAACGCAATATTTTTGTCTTCTAAAGTTTTTTTTTTGCTAATTTCCAAAAGGGTTTTGAACTGGGATCCTTCTTCGAGACATTATTCACAAAGTTGGTATTTCGCAGAATTGTGAAACTTTTTTTCTTTTTTTGTAAACTATGTCTATGGAAGGCTATAGGACCACTCCAAAACCGAACATAAGGTTTGGTTATTCGATGCTTCATTCCAGTCGTTCTGCCCATTGACCGCAAAAACCGGACCTCTGTTGGCCAGTATCCGATTGCAATTGGAGATCGAGGCTTGCCTCTTTGGTGACCGGTGCCATTGGTGTCGGCTCCCTGGGACCGCATTTTGTTCTTTCGATGTCAGTGCAACCGTGCAAAACCAATGAAATGTCTTGGCATCTGTAGCAGGGCAAACGCTCGTCGGAGGGAAACGCTGCTTAAATTTATTCGCAGGGATGATCTCTCAAATCACGTTGGCATCAGTAGCAGTCCAGAGAATTTTTTTCACAAGATTCTGACTTTGGACTGCTTTTAGTAATAGGAAATGTGCATTATTGGAAATAAATCGATCCTTGTTTGTTTCGCCGTTATTTACAAGAGAAAGTTGAATAAAGTTTCTTCAAATTACAAAACACGACACAATCGCAAATAATTTGTGACGTCTAGTGAAAAACACACATTCTCATTCTCTTATAATAAATGGTACAGAAATGATACGCCTAGATCAGCGTCAGTGAACATATTCGGAATTTCAAAATTAAATTATTTACAGTTTATGTATTCCTGTGTAAAATTGACGGTTGTGTCTCAGATAAAACCGATAATCTCGACTGCGAGTCAAGTACGAGACACTGAAGACGGCCTTACTGTTGAAGTCGAAATACGTATCTGTCAAGATATTGATATTGACGATGGCTCAAATGGATTCAATCTATCGAACTTTACGATGCTACATAATTTTAGAAAACAAGCTAAGACAGTAGCAATGAAGCAACATATGTCAGAAGTTTATTGCACCAAAGCCACCAACGGAGTAAACTTGAACACGCTTAACTTACTTCCAGGGGCAGAGCAGCCTGTCGAGTAGAATCTTCCTCTATTGTGATGGAATTTGCTTCTTTTGACGTTTGAACTCACACACTTCCGCTTCGTTACGCAACGTCTTTTGCAACGTGGACATGGTATACCACTGCACAGTGGCGCTACAAACAATAAGATTTCGGTTCATTTCCATAACGTTTTTTATTAATTCCAAAATTTGAGCAGCTCGAATGGAAATCGAATTTATGATTTACGGCACACAATCGCTTTTAAGTTTTATGAATTACTAACTATTATGTGCTTTGTCATACTCAAGATATAAAATTAAAATTTTCAATTCAAATATTACAATGACGATACAACCCACCAGAGTGCACTTGTAAGATTTGTTTTACAATTGTGTTTAGAAATCTTTCAAAATCCGCATAACAACTTGAAATGTACGAAACTGCTAGATTTTTATACAAATATTGTATATAAGACCATACAACTTCGCAAGCTTTCTTTACAACACATGTGTATGGCCTGCTGGTTGGGTCTAGATAGATATTGGGTTGATAGATATAGATATCTTTTCTCTGTATCTCTAACTAGATGTTTGTAAATATAACTGTGATCGGTTACTTCAAAAGAGAACTGTGCCGTTTTAGACTGTATGCACTTGAAATTGAAATTGTCTGATTTTTTATTGAAAAATTGTCTAAACGACAACCTTACATATTGGGGAAAAATCCGCTGTATTGGGTCCCCATGTATTTGCAACCTGAAATTAAAAAGTATTTACTACAGAATAGAAGAAATAAATCCATGTTTGAGCCACCTTGGTGTTCATTCTAAGAATAATTGACGTCGAAATACGAAACGGCTATTAATCTCACTATTTAGCATATTCCGATCAACTGAATACCAGATAGAGCAAAATCCACCTTTTATGTTGGGCACATTAGTTAAACAACACTATTTGATTGAAGAGCTGAATTGTTGTTCCAAAAATTAAGGTTAAAATTATTTGGGCTCATTCGAAAAATGCTCCTAGAATTATTTCCAAGTGCATAATGACGAAAACTAAACCAGTTTTATGAAGGTTGTGTTTTTTCACGCACTTTTGAATGACCAGACCCAACTGTGTGTCATCTCTGAATAGTCAAGTTCTTCTCTAAAGCGATGAAAAGTGGAAGATATGGACCGACTAAGTGGTTAAGAGGCGAAAGAAGCAGCTCTCGGTTTAACTTCCCTTTATCTAAAATAATTTTGTGCTGACTTGCGGTTTCTCGCTCTTCAATTTTGTCCTAACTGACAATTGACTACTTCTGAAACGATGCAACTGAAAACGGTGAGGCTCCTTGGAACGATATCGGTGCCTTGTTCCGCCTGTCACTGTCTCCGGACCGAACCTGTACTTGGAGCTCCATAGCCCTAGATAGCATGCAACCACGGCTCCCCCGCGGCCATAAAAGCAAATGGAACCAACGTTTGCCAAAAAGGACATGTGGCGGAGGGAGACTCGTTTAGCGCAAATTAAAGATTCAAACGAAAGACCGTTACGGAATTTAATATATTCAACGCACTTCACGTTGCCTTTGTTCTCGTCTCGGCGTCAGACGAGAATGGAAAGCACGGAATGGTTGGTCGTCCATGAATGCATTATGGAGGATTAGGTTGGTGGTCGATTCGATCAGGGGCTGTTCGTATGCCACGTGCACAACCGAGTGAACAACACATACACACTTGAAATTCAACTTCACCGAATCATGGTAAAGTAAAACACTTTTTCCGAATGTAGGTTAAGTATTGGTGAAGTGAAGAATTAGATTAAAAGTTAAAACTTACTCTAATAAAGATAAAAAAGTGTATCTATTTACGAAATTTCAGCAAAGAACTTACCGATTTTGTAATAATAGTTCAAATTGTCCTAATTTAAATATCTTATTTTAACCCTTATACGTCTGACGAGAGGGATTAAAATTAACTTAAAAATCGGATATCTCCTGCGTTTATAAACCGATTTTTATAATTTTCCTTAAAAGAACCGAATAGGTTTCTAGATTTTGACTAGTGACTCAAGTCATTTGCCACTTGGTCCCGAAGTTATTTCGGGTTGTAGTGGGGTATGTTTTGCCTTTATCGTATGTCATATATATGTTTTTTACATATGTTTTTTTACTGATGAATATTGCTGACTGCATCTTAAGTCTATCCTTATAAAATTCCATATACTGTGATTGGTCAACACTTGTTCTTACCAGTCTGGGGATTATCCACCCTTCCGAAACCGACAATAAGGGCTCATAACCCGTGATGGCTTGTGACACATCATAATAGTATAGTTTTTTACCTTTCATCTATTTGATAGGCAACGGCGGTAAGCGTTACGGAGCCGAGATCAAGTTTTATAATACAGTATCTTGATTCTTATACATTATGTTAGTTTTAGGGAACCGAAAGTTGGGGAATAAAATTATACAATAGGAAAGGAAGGGAATTTAGGGTGCTTAAGTAATAATGATGTTCACATTTTTGACGATGTTTTATGTCAGTAAGGCCGTTACGAATATTTAATTTAAATTATGTTATACTGGTCTTCGAAAGGTCAAGGGGGGGGGGGAACGATAAAAAATAAATATTAAAATGGAAAAAATCAATAAAACTCCTCAGATTTGTTAAAGAATGTTTTGAAAATCCTCAAAATTTCCCGATTTTTTTTTTGTTGCCCCCTCAAAATATTTTTTTCGGGCGAAAAAAATCCAAGGGGGGGGGGGGGGGGGGGGGACATAATTGTTTTAAATATTTGTATCGTCCTAATAGTATATTATATTATTATATATTATATCAAGAGAAAATTTTCAAAACGACTTATCTGCTTTTGTAAACAAAGATTCAAACGACGATTTGACGAATCTGATAGCTCTCCCATGCAAACCAATACCATCAATAGGTAGGTGAACGATTCCGCTACCTGTTGGTGGTGTTGGTTTGCGTGGGAGAGCTATCAGATTCGTCAAATCGTCGTTTGAATCTTTGTTTACAAAAGCAGATAAGTCGTTTTGAAAATTTGTCTTGATATTATGAATCATATTATGTCGTTATTATGCGACCATGAGTCGGAAAATGACACCCAGGAATCGAAATGACCTAACATGGCCACATTGACATGGTCTACATTAATGTTAGATTATGCTAAATTTATACGTCCAAAATGTGTCGTTGATTGATGATATGCTGTTGAACCTATAATTGGCGCTGTAGGCACAAAACACGCTAATAAATTTTCACTCAATATGGACATGAAAAAAGTTTTTGTAAGAAAAACTTTTTTTCCTTAAATATGTCACCGGAACATTATTTCCAGAAAAGTTAGATAATTAAAATACCTATCTACAGAGAAAATTTCATCGATTTCTGAGATGAGTTTTTTGTAATATCGATATTAATTTTTAAAACATTTTTTTTCAGTGTAGAAATCGTTTTTTTTTTTATATTTTTTCAGAAAACTTCAGGGAATTTCGCGATAGTCCGCCATACAACACTGTTTTGTAAGTTTTGTCATTTTAGAGTTACATCGATTTAAAAAAAAAATCAATGAAAAAACTAGGCCCTCATTAAATGTTACTCTTGACATTTTTTGAAAAACTGAGTATGCAGAGTGGCTTAGAAATACCATATCTTTATGCTCACCAAGTTTCATTCGATTCTGAGATAGTGCTGCCAATCGCTGGTCAAGTTGGGGCGAAATTCGTCGAATGTGAGATCGATTTCAAGGAAGAAAGAAAATAAAAAAATGAAATGAAAAAACCTCAATTTCATCCAGTGCTGCCGAGTATTTACAAGCCTGGCGACACAACATGTCGACGGTTTCGTGCAATACTGGTACAACTCAAAATGTTTCATTTTTGACTTTTTGATGGCAAAGCACGGGAAATAGTATTAAGTTTTTCCTGACAAATACTCAGGTCGTAATTCGCAATATATCAAACTATTTTAGAAAATTTGACCATTTTTCGAAAAATCGGTATACATCAAATTTATCGATTTTTCAAAAGCTTTTTGCTAAAATATGCAAAACTAGTCTATTTATATCAACATATGCAAAAATTGGAATTCAAAATAATTACAAAAATATCTTAGTTCATTTTTTGAGTGAAATCTTTGAAACATCGTTTCTGAACATTTACAGATTTCGAGTTATGCCTGTATTGCACGAAACCGTCGATATGTCATGACTTGCAAAGAAGCATGTGGATTTCTATATTTCCAAGCCTATATGATCCGATTTTAATTTGATTTCAGAGGCTGAAACCGACAATATTTTTTTGTATATACCTATAATCTATATCGCCTGCTAGATCCGATATTACGAAGCGGAAATCATCGGTTTTTGATTTCGCGGACCAGCCATATCAATTTGACTAATTTGTTCATAACTTTCTTTAGAAGCAAAATTTCTTCCATAATTTTGAATGTACTCATAACGCTTGAGTAGGGTTATATTTTTGTCCAAGGGTACATTGCTCTAAGTATAACATCAAAGGCTGGAGAGTGAAAACTCTCCAAAATGTCACGTGTCATTTGACATAATGTCATTTGAATGACATTTTGCCTCCCACGCCCCAGATTACATACTTACAGCAAAGTATCGTTAGACAAAGTTGTAGGCCTATTTAACCGCTATAAGTTCGTCATACAACATGAATTGATAGCTACCTTCTGAAAAAAGTTCTGGGAAAATTATACAAACGAATGCAAATGACATTTTACAACACTAGTAATAGATTAAATCCAAATTTTGTTACTAGCAGATCGGATCCCGCGTTGATCGAGATCAGCTAGTTTGCTACTTTTATTAATTTTTTTTAAATAAAAAATGGGTTTAGTAAAATCTCCAATTTTTTGAAATAATAAGAAATTTTTCTAATGCCGTGTAAACATATTTTTTTGGTCTGACCTAACCGGAGATATCAAATTATGAAAAAAATGTATTTTGACAGAAAAACGATTATAACTTCTGATCGGAAAATTATATTGAGCATATTTACCCATCAAAAGTTGCAATTTTTTAAGCTCTAAAAGTCACCTGAAAACGACTTTTTCGAAAAATCTAAAACAAAAAAAGTAGATCAAAAATACTGTTTTGTGAGGTACACCCTAATCCAATTAAGTAAAATTGCTCTAAATCAGCCAACTTAAGAGCTACAGAATTTTGTTTTGCAAAATTGGTTGTAATAAGCTGCGCTACAACTTTGTAGAACATATCATGTCAATATTCCGAGAAATAAAAAAATATTTTCTAATTTTTTTGTATACGATGGGCCATCCTATTTTTTGGTTGACCATGATGATGGCCTTATTATTTCGAACAGTTTTGTAGAACATCAGTTTTTTCTAAAAAATATAGTTTTGGCGTAAAATGCATCTTTTCGCGTAAATCTGTACCCTGGACCATAGTGCAATGATGCGGCTCTCAAAGGGGTGGGGCCTAGGACTCAATGCCGACCAGCCGAAGTCTGGTTTTCTCGACAGAATCGGCAGGACAATTGCATCGCAGCGCCAAACCACACATCACCGGTGGTGGAAAGGCTGCGGAAAAGGCAACAGCGATGATGGTTGCTACTGGCGGGGCAGCAGCGACGATGATTTTGATCGAAAGCGTCGAGCATTATAAACAGCCTCGTAAACGACACTATGATTTACACTTTGAAGAAAATATTTCCTTCTCTTGCGTACAATGGTAGATTTGACAAGAATCGATTTTGATCCACAATGCGCATTTCTAATCACTCATAGCAAATAAACGGTAGTCCGTACCTTGCGTAAAAATTTCAGTTGACTGCTGTTACCTTCGGACAGTCATTCGATAATTTTCTGCCAAGTAACCACTATTGAAAAAAACATTTTCTGTGACGCCATTGGTATCCGGGGACCATAATCGACGACAATTTTGCAATCTCATAAAATTTTGATCCTGAGAAGATCCGATTTTCTTTTCACAATGCGCCACTAACAGTAACTAAACGATAGTCCGAAGATTGCTGCTTTTGGCGATGGCCTCTCCAAAATAATATTCATTCAATAAAGATAGCGATACCTCAATTTTATATTTTTGGTAACTAGTACTACTGCCCAACAACTCCAAACTAATAGCTTTGTGAAAGCTGGCAACGTTTTTTTTTAACTTCGTGAATTTTGGATATCTGATTCAACGGGCAATTCTGCTATGACTACTAAGTCAGTAAATCCCAAAATAAACTTCAAGATATGTAATCTATTTCGCTTTCCAAACCTCTTTGTCGCATATGGTAGTTCTGCATATCTCTCAGATTTCGTTAGTATAAGCTAAACTTGTCTTATGTAAACTGTCAATTGTATAAATTTATGTAAACCAAAATCTATACTTCCCGGACTCACCCTGGGATTTTCTAGATTGTCAACCCTTTTCTCGGCAGTCTCTCAGGCTTCGGTTTCGGTTTTCCAAGCCATTTTCAAGCAATCTCCCAGACGCGCTTAGTGATTTTCCAAACCACAATCCATTTTCCAGCGGTCTCCCAAACGTGCTTTGAATTTTCCTAACCATAATCCATTTTCCAGCGGTCTCTCTAATACGCTTTGTGATTTTACAAATCACAATCCATTTTCCAGCAGTCTCTCTAACACGCTTTGTGATTTTTCAAACCACAATCCATTCTCCAGCGCTCTCCCAGACGCGTTTTTTGATTTTCCATACTACTAACCATTTTCCAGCGGTCTCCCAGACTCGCTTTGTGATTTTACAAACCACAAACCATTTTCCAGCGGTCATCTCGACGCGCTTTGTGATTTTCCAAAACCACAATCCATTTTCCAGCGGTCATCCCGACGCGCTTTGTGATTTTCCAAACCACAAACCATTTTCCAACGGTCTCCCAGACTCGCTTTGTGATTTTCCAAACCACAATCCATTTTCCAGCGGTCTCCCAGACGCGCTTTGTGATTTTACAAACCATTTTCCAGCGGTCATCCCGACGCGCTTTGTGATTTTCCAAACCACAATCCATTTTCCAGCGGTCTCCCAGACTCGCTTTGTGATTTTCCAAACCACAATCCATTTTCCAGCGGTCTCCCAGACTCGCTTTGTGATTTTCCAAACCACAATCCATTTTCCAGCGGTCTCCCAGACTCGCTTTGTGATTTTCCAAACCACAATCCATTTTCCAGCGGTCTCCCAGACGCGCTTTGTGATTTTACAAACCACGAACCATTTTCCAGCGGTCATCCCGACGCGCTTTGTGATTTTCCAAACCACAATCCTTTTTCCAGCGGTCTCCCAGACTCGCTTTGTGATTTTCCAAACCACAATCCATTTTACAGCGGTCTCCCAGACTCGCTTTGTGATTTTACAAACCACAATCCATTTGCCAGCGGTCATCCCGACGCGCTTTGTGATTTTACAAGCCACAATCCATATTCCAGCGGTCATCCCGACGCGCTTTGTGATTTTACAAACTACAATCCATTTTCCTGCGGTCATCCCGATGCGCTTTGTGATTCTACAAACCACAATCCATTTTCCAGCGGTCTCCCAGACTCGCTTTGTGATTTTCCAAACCACAATCCATTTTCCAGCGGTCTCCCAGACTCGCTTTGTGATTTTCCAAACCACAATCCATTTCCAGCGGTCTCCCAGACGCGCTTTGTGATTTTACAAACCATTTTCCAGCGGTCATCCCGACGCGCTTTGTGATTTTCCAAACCACAATCCATTTTCCAGCGGTCTCCCAGACTCGCTTTGTGATTTTCCAAACCACAATCCATTTTCCAGCGGTCTCCCAGACTCGCTTTGTGATTTTCCAAACCACAATCCATTTTCCAGCGGTCTCCCAGACTCGCTTTGTGATTTTCCAAACCACAATCCATTTTCCAGCGGTCTCCCAGACGCGCTTTGTGATTTTACAAACCACGAACCATTTTCCAGCGGTCATCCTGACGCGCTTTGTGATTTTCAAACCACAATCCTTTTCCAGCGGTCTCCCAGACTCGCTTTGTGATTTTCCAAACCACAATCCATTTTACAGCGGTCTCCCAGACTCGCTTTGTGATTTTCCAAACCACAATCCATTTGCCAGCGGTCATCCCGACGCGCTTTGTGATTTTACAAGCCACAATCCATATTCCAGCGGTCATCCCGACGCGCTTTGTGATTTTACAAACTACAATCCATTTTCCTGCGGTCATCCCGATGCGCTTTGTGATTCTACAAACCACAATCCATTTTCCAGCGGTCTCCCAGACTCGCTTTGTGATTTTCCAAACCACAATCCATTTTCCAGCGGTCTCCCAGACTCGCTTTGTGATTTTCCAAACCACAATCCATTTCCAGCGGTCTCCCAGACGCGCTTTGTGATTTTACCAACCACAAACCATTTTCCAGCGGTCATCCCGACGCGCTTTGTGATTTTCCAAACCACAATCCATTTTCCAGCGGTCTCCCAGACTCGCTTGGTGATTTTCCAAACCACAATCCATTTTCCAGCGGTCATCCCGACGCGCTTTGTGATTTTCCAAACCACAATCCATTTTCCAGCGGTCATCCCGACGCGCTTTGTGATTTTCCAAACCACAATCCATTTTCCAGCGGTCTCCCAGACTCGCTTTGTGATTTTCCAAACCACAATCCATTTTCCAGCGGTCTCCCAGACTCGCTTTGTGATTTTCCAAACCACAATCCATTTTCCAGCGGTCTCCCAGACTCGCTTTGTGATTTTCCAAACCACAATCCATTTTCCAGCGGTCTCCCAGACTCGCTTTGTGATTTTCCAAACCACAATCCATTTTCCAGCGGTCTCCCAGACGCGCTTTGTGATTTTACAAACCACGAACCATTTTCCAGCGGTCATCCCGACGCGCTTTGTGATTTTCCAAACCACAATCCTTTTTCCAGCGGTCTCCCAGACTCGCTTTGTGATTTTCCAAACCACAATCCATTTTACAGCGGTCTCCCAGACTCGCTTTGTGATTTTACAAACCACAATCCATTTGCCAGCGGTCATCCCGACGCGCTTTGTGATTTTACAAGCCACAATCCATATTCCAGCGGTCATCCCGACGCGCTTTGTGATTTTACAAACTACAATCCATTTTCCAGCGGTCATCCCGATGCGCTTTGTGATTCTACAAACCACAATCCATTTTCCAGCGGTCTCCCAGACTCGCTTTGTGATTTTCCAAACCACAATCCATTTTCCAGCGGTCTCCCAGACTCGCTTTGTGATTTTCCAAACCACAATCCATTTTCCAGCGGTCATCCCGACGCGCTTTGTGATTTTCCAAACCACAATCCATTTTCCAGCGGTCATCCCGACGCGCTTTGTGATTTTCCAAACCACAATCCATTTTCCAGCGGTCTCCCAGACTCGCTTTGTGATTTTCCAAACCACAATCCCGACGCGCTTTGTGATTTTCCAAACCACAATCCATTTTCCAGCGGTCATCCCGACGCGCTTTGTGATTTTCCAAACCACAATCCATTTTCCAGCGGTCATCCCGACGCGCTTTGTGATTTTCCAAACCACAATCCATTTTCCAGCGGTCTCCCAGACGCGCTTTGTTGAAATGGTTGTGATTCCTTTCCGTATTTAAAATTAAATACAGTATCTTTTCGCATATTAACCACTGGAATTCAACTCACCTTTTGAAATCAGCGTCAGGATACAAAAAAAAACAACCTGGCAGGATCGCCAAAATGTGTGGCAGCGAAAGGCGATGACAGCAGCTCTCCTTCGGTGCGTGTGCACGCCACGGAGATCGGTCGAGAAGAAGCCGAGTCATGGCTTGCTGCTCACCGATTGACACGCTGAGGTGGTAATATATAATCACACGCTGATGGTAACTTACTCAAACCCCACACCGTCGTCTCCTGAACATCTTCATCGCATATTCACCGAAGCATATCGGAAATATGGAATTTGGCCAGCTGAAGCCGCAGCAGATCTGCAGATTTCCAGCGGTCATCCCGATGCGCTTTGTGATTCTACAAACCACAATCCATTTTCCAGCGGTCTCCCAGACTCGCTTTGTGATTTTCCAAACCACAATCCATTTTCCAGCGGTCTCCCAGACTCGCTTTGTGATTTTCCAAACCACAATCCATTTTCCAGCGGTCTCCCAGACGCGCTTTGTGATTTTACAAACCACAAACCATTTTCCAGCGGTCATCCCGACGCGCTTTGTGATTTTCCAAACCACAATCCATTTTCCAGCGGTCTCCCAGACTCGCTTTGTGATTTTCCAAACCACAATCCATTTTCCAGCGGTCTCCCAGACGCGCTTTGTGATTTTACAAACCACAAACCATTTTCCAGCGGTCATCCCGACGCGCTTTGTGATTTTCCAAACCACAATCCATTTTCCAGCGGTCTCCCAGACTCGCTTTGTGATTTTCCAAACCACAATCCATTTTCCAGCGGTCTCCCAGACTCGCTTTGTGATTTTACAAACCACAATCCATTTTCCAACGGTCTCCCAGACGCGCTTCGTGATTTTCCAAACCACAATCCATTTTCCAGCGGTCTCCCAGATTCGCTTTGTGATTTTACAAACCACAATCCATTTGCCAGCGGTCATCCCGACGCGCTTTGTGATTTTACAAGCCACAATCCATATTCCAGCGGTCATCCCGACGCGCTTTGTGATTTTACAAACTACAATCCATTTTCCAGCGGTCATCCCGATGCGCTTTGTGATTCTACAAACCACAATCCATTTTCCAGCGGTCTCCCAGACTCGCTTTGTTGAAATGGTTGTGATTCCTTTCCGTATTTAAAATTAAATACAGTATCTTTTCGCATATTAACCACTGGAATTCAACTCACCTTTTGAAATCAGCGTCAGGATCAGGGTTGTAAATTTTCGGCAGCACTGGATGAAGGTGATGTTTTCTTATATCATGTTTTTATTTTCTTCCTGCTTTGAAATCAACCTCACATTCCCGGAGAGGCAGAAAAGTAAACAACAGAACTCACATCACCCACTGCGCCGCGAAGATGAAATTTACCACAGCAAAATGTACACATTCACCCACCAAATTGAAAAAATTCACCACGCGTTTAAATGGGCCACTCACAGTCATACGGTACGGCGCGAAATGAGCAGCCTGTCAGAGCGACTTGTGAGTGGCTGAATGCGAAATTGAACTGTCGGTGTTGGAAGTGATTTTTCGGCTGCACCCAGTCGCACTCACCACGGCGGCGATGAAGGCGACTGCAGATTATGTTGTCGATGCAGATGAAATTAAGAACATGTATTAACTTGTCTCAACTATGTCGCTCGACTGAAACGTCGCTGGTCACTGGCGACCCTTTCCAGTAAGTACTCCAGCGACGCAGGCAAATTAAATGCGTCGCTGCAGCACCAACTGGAAAGCGCTTGCTGGTTGAGCGACGCGACGGTCCAGCGACGTTCCAGCGATGACTCGCATAGACAATACTGAGATCCATGTTTTTCACTGCATTAACTGTGAAATATTTCTACCCTGGTCAGGATACAAAAAAAAACAACCTGGCAGGATCGCCAAAATGTGTGGCAGCGAAAGGCGATGACAGCAGCTCTCCTTCGGTGCGTGTGCACGCCACGGAGATCGGGCGAGAAGAGGCCGAGTCATGGCTTGCTGCTCACCGATTGACACGCTGAGGTGGTAATATATAATCACACGCTGATGGTAACTTACTCAAACCCCACACCGTCGTCTCCTGAACATCTTCATCGCATATTCACCGAAGCATATCGGAAAGATGGAATTTGGCCAGCTGAAGCCGCAGCAGATCTGCAATCGTATCGCCAATACCTGTCGAGTGAACGGACACATCGCTTGCAACAGCTAAGGGAGAGCCCAGGTTCTACTCTTCTTCCTCCAGAAATGTTCACAAGTAAGGATGCCTTCTTCGAATGCATGAAGAAAACAGCACTATTTAATCTACCTGCAAAAAACTTCTTCAGAATTTATACAGAATGCGACTAAAATTTTTCAAAATGTCAATCGCATGAAAAGTCCAAAATTAAGGAAATATAAAAACATTTTAGGCACATCTTTTTCAGCCATTTTGGCTACCAAATTAGCTGAAGTGTACCAAGTTTTTGGAAGCAGCTTTAATGTATTTCGAAACGACAGGAATTTATAAGAGTTCAATATAAAATCAGGTGGGGAGTTCTTGTAGCTATTTCGACTTCTTTTAATTCAGAAATCATTCCTACATCTAAATTTAAAGGCTTTAAGTATGTTCGGGTGAAATCATACATGCAGGTGAAACACACGTGTTTGCCTCAGTGCATGTTTTACTGACCATGCTCATAAAAGTACGTATGGCATAAGAATTAAACGATGCGCTTAGTATAAAAACTCAACTTCCTTAAAATTCGAAAACGTGTTTGCTCTCGCGGGAGGGTACGATGATAGAGATTTGGGAATGATTATAATTATACCAACACTGCGACGAGGTCCACAGTACATTGCGATTGAATGCATGTCGACACTAACCACACGGACACGAACCTCACAAAGGGAGCACTTGTTGGTATTCCAATGAAATTCCATCGTAATAATAGATTGGGCCCATTCAATTATATCCATTGGCAAGGAATTATTTTTTCCAATCACGTAAAACGGAAACCTAACACAAATTGCCTGCAGTTCTTCCAGGTAGATAAACAAATATCGAAGAACAACCTATCGTTCTTTGCTCCCTAATGAGATGGTCCTTGCATTTTTCGCCTGTTTCGCCCAGGTATATCTATTGCCAAAGGAAATATTTATTCTGCCAGAAGCGAACTTCTTGATCGGGGAAATCGAAGAAAAAACCGGTCGGCAAAGGAAGTGATTGTTGCGCTTGATGGAAACGATTGAGAGGTGAAGTAAAAAGTTGAGTTAAGGTGAATTGTGATAGAATCCAATTGAAAAACTTTATCACATTTTTGGGGCACACATATCTGGGGGCAATTACTAGTTTTTCATTATATTAAGATATATTGATCACCTGTTGGTTAATTGACATTAGTGCCGCTAAAACGCCAGGTGAGGTGAGTCAGTAAGGCAACTGTTTTGGACTCTGTCGTGATTGTCCTTAAATGAAAGGTAATTCAGCTCCAGATGGTCGTTCTGTATTTGATTTTTCCATTTCTCGTATACTGTACCGAAAGGCTATATGTTCCCTTCAAAAACAAACTTTTCGACCCATAGTGTTATGGTATCAATCGACTCAGCTCGACGAATTGATGTCATGTCTGCCTGTGTATATGTATTTGCGCAAAAAACTCACTTATTTTTTGGACACTTATCCTAGACAGATTTGCTCGCAACATATTGTACCCGGCGTAGAATCCCATAGTTTCCTATTAAAAATTGGCCAGATCGGTCATTCCGAAGTTATTGCCACACTGTTTCCCCCTGGAAAAAAGAGAATGAAAAATCGAAATAAAAAGTTTTCCTTTAGAGCGGAAATGTATTTGATCTATCTCCCTAAAGTGCTATTTTGACTTATCTTATGTACTTTTCTTTATACAGTTTTCTGTCACACGAGAAAGGCACCATCATCGATAGGGAGATTAAAATTGTTTTTTTTTCGTGGAGTTGGTAAAGCAAGATGATGGATGCACGAGAAGATGCTTTCGGGGCACAACTTCAATGTGTAATGAAAGTGGAACGAATCTGTTTGTGCTACGCTTCGAACCCAATCTCATTCGCCGTCGGTTCGATGTTCGCAAAAGTGCTTCGCTCTTCACTTGAGATGAAAAGTGTTTCCGCTAGAATGCAAGATCGAGCTATTCCTGCCCGACAGCAACAGAGTTGTACCTAGTTTTTATGTTTTGTTTGGATTCTCATCGATACGGATCGAATAATAAAGCAGGTATGGCAGGAAACTGGAATCAGTTGAAACGATAAGCGAAGAGAAGCTTTCAGAATACAAGTAGATTGGTAATTTATTCGTGCCTGAGCTTCTGGGTGATTCCTGCATGAATTTTCTGACATCTTGTATAAATCTACTTTCACTGTTTTTGAATTATCAATTTGTTTCTCTAGTTCCGACTCACAAATAAAAATGCTTTCAGGAATTTAAATCATTTAATATTTAAAACTCCCGGATGGCCAGAGGAAGAGTTTTAAAAAATATATCGAACGGTGCTACTCTCGTCTTCGTATAGAAGACAGTTATGTTTTAGAAAATATAGACAAGTGAATTGAAACATTTTTAAGCTTGTCCATCTCCATTCAGGTGATGCTTCTCCCTGCCTGAACTTCGAGTTGATATAAGTATGATAGCAAAATATTGATTACAGTGATACGTAATCACTGTCTCTAAGCCAATGACTTGTTTGCCATGAGGAACCGAAATCCATCCACCTCAATAAAACATCATTCAGTTGAAGGGGGTTTAAGGTAGTTAATATATAAATAATGTATCTTCTCCTGTTCAGGGGCTAAACTACGTAGACTCTTTATCCATGAAAAATCTTCGGAATTCAAAACAAATTGTTGAAAATTTCCAAGAGAAATGATTTGAACTTCAAAAAAAAAAAACTCTTTGTGTTTCATAGAACAAATCTTTGCAATTTTTGTAGGAAAGCCTTTGTATTTTTCATATCCGACATTTTAACGAGAAATTTACCAAAACTTCAATTGAAAATTCTTTTTTTATTTCCCATAACTATTTTGTGCTTTATCAGTTTTTTAACCAAGAAAAACTCAATTGATCCATACGCCTAAGGAGCTTTTCCTTACTTACATGGTTTGCACCAAACAACGCTGACGGGTCGCCAATCAAATCGTGGAGAAATTCCATAGAAAAGAGTCCATCAACCACTTCAGCAATAACCAAAGCTAATCAAAAGAACACTCTCGTTTACAAAAACGACTTTCTTCCTCAACTCAGTTACCTTTGTTACTGAAAGAAGATTCGAATCCAGACCAGAAATAAACAAAACACTGTGAAGTGTAATTTTATTCATCCAATGACCGATTTGAGGGTCACTCCTGACGGAATCCAAGTTTCAAAGTGCTCGCGTTTTCGGGGGCACACCACTCGATACGGAAGCAACGTACAACTGTCATTTTTATTTTTTCACGCATGCTGCGACGCAGCAAAGCTAAATCAACAAAAATGACAGTTGTGCACCGTCTCCGTATCAAGTGGTGTGCCCCCGAAAACGCGAGCACTTTGAAACTTGGATTCCGTCAGGAGTGACCTTAATTTCATTTTACCTGTTTGCGTAGCCCGAAGTACCTGACCGGATTTAGAAATGTAGAAATTGCAACGGGCTTGTCCAGCACCTTTACGTCCTCCTAAACTGTCTTGCCGCTGGGTCGCGGACGACTCCCAGATGGCGGCGATCTGCACAACAGGCCGGTTTGCGGTCCAAGAGGTCGTACACACACCTGTCGAAGGTGTCGCCATAGCTAAGATCAACGGGGTGTTCTATTGTAGCTGCTATGCCCCACCACGGTGGCTAATAGAGCAATTCACCCGGATGGTCGATAGGCTATCGTCCGACCTTGTAGGTCGGAAGCCGGTTCTCTTCCCGTCCCATGCCACAAGCCCATGGCCATCCCAGAACCGCAGAACGCGAGTGCTGAAGTGGCTGAAGTGGCAGCGGTGACGAACGAAGAGTTGCTTGCGGTGGCCTGAGCCCTTGATACGAACAAAGCTCCGGGGCCCGGCGGAGTGCCAAACCTCGCTCTGAAGGCAGCGATCATGGCTAACCCCGACATGTTCAGGTCAGCCATGCAGAGATGCCTCGACAAGTGCAGTTTCCCCGATAGGTGGAAGAGACAGAAGCTGGTGCTGTTGCCGAAGCCCGGGAAACCACCAGGTGACCCATCGGCGTACAGACCAATCTGCCTACTGGACACCACAGGGAAGTTGCTTGAGAGGATTATCCTCAACAGGCTGACCCCGTACACCGAAGGTACGAACGGCCTGTCAAGCAATCAGTTTGGGTTTCGTAAGGGTAGGTCCACGGTGGATGCTATCAACTCGGTTGTGAAAACTGCGGAAGTAGCGATACAACGCAAGTGGCGGGGAACTCGATTCTGTGCGATTGTGACGCTCGACGTCAAGAACGCATTCAACAGCGCAAGCTGGGATGCCATCGCGCTCTCGTTACTCCGGTTGGGAATTCCGGTGGGCCTGTACAACATTTTCTAAAGCTATTTTCAGAATCGCGTACTCTTATACGAGATCGATGAAGGGGAGGGTAGTGCTTCTATCACCGCAGGAGTCTCTCAGGGATCTATCCTGGGTCCGGTGCTATGGAACACTATTTACGACAGTGTTTTAAGACTGAAGTTCCCCCCAGGTATTAAGATCGTTGCCTTCGCCGACGACATAACGCTGGAGGTTTACGGAGAGTCGATTGTTGAGGTGGAACTGACGGCGGCCCACGCGATCGCTATAGTAGAGGAATGCATGAGCTCAAGCCAGCTGGGGCTAGCTCATCACAAAACGGAGTTGGTTGTTGTTAACAACCGTAAGTCGGTACAGGATGCAGTGGTTCGCGTGGGCGACATTTCCAAGCGGGAGGTGAAGCTCCTCGGGGTGCTGATCGACGATAGACTGAACTTCGGCATTCACGTAGATTATGCCTGTAGAAGAACTTCGACAGATATTGCGAGATTATCCAGGATGATGTCCAATAGCTCGGGGGTGCGCTCCAGCAGACGCAGGTTATTAGCTGGGCTGCACCCAGCCAACAAATTGGTCCACATAATAAACTTCTAGTTCTGTTAAGTGCACTCTTACCCGATATAAAATGATTGTATAAAATGCATAGATTCCCTCTATGTGAACAAAAGTGGAGGCCATATACGTACAAATTAGTGTTATGGTACAACGAGATATACGACGTATTCTGACTTCAATTGAATATATAAACAATCATGATGTTTTTCTTCAGAGATCGCATATGCTCAGTCATACAGTTGCATAACAAGACTGTTACAACTTTGAAATCTAGAATGGAGAAATCAGCATGTATGCTTATATATGTATATATATTATCAAAAAAGATTTTCTTGTTATTGTATATGCAATAAAAAATATTTCTTAGATCAGATCTGAATTAAATCATCATGGAAAATGTTGTGGGCTTTAATGCATATATCTATATTCTAAACTTAACCTCCAGCTCCTAGTTTCGATGCTCGGACCTTCTCATTTATATCCTAGGACGCTATCCGTTCCTCCACGTTCACACAGCTGTATATCCATAATTTATACTTGATGGTAACATAGGATCTACGAATATAATCTGTAACAGACAACGCATTGCACTTTATATAACTTTATTTTTATGGTTGCATCAAGCAACATATGTGATTTGACTGAACACAAATACAATTTCATGTTACCGTTTGAACGATTCCTGAGTTATGAACTGCAATGTTTCCAATCTATGAGAATTGTCATAAAAAATCATTTTCAAAAACACTGCACCATAAATATTTTATTTTTTAATATTGCTTTGTATAGGGGAACTGTACCGGTTTTGGCCATGTTCCTAATTTGGCCAATTTTGCAAATAACTCCAAAAATAAAGCAATTCGGGAGGGTTTTATTAGTTCCAACAAGAGATATATCCCTCACGATTCAACGCTGTTTTTAACTGATCGATTATTTTGGAAAAATATGTATTTTTCAGGGTTGGCCAAATTAGGCACTAAGTTGGCCAAAACCGGTGCACTTCCCCTACTCCAAGATGTTCTGAATTAAAACCTATAAAAAAGCTCAGGGTATAAAAACTGATAGTGAACATTGGGCTGAATTTCATTTTTCTGTTATTAGAAAATGCCTTACATTGTGTACGAGCTTGCATATAACTCACAAAAGTACTCGAATTCTAAACTTGTTTATCGTGGTGAGGTATCGCGAAGTTTATTCTGGAGTGGTAAAATAGGGAGGAACAGGTAGTTTTTTTTCTGATTTAAAATTTTGTTATAATTTCACAAATATAAAGCAGTGTATGGATTAATTCAGCACTTGTTTGAACGGTTCTTGTTTTTATTTGCCATTCAGACTTTCAACAGTTTGGCTGAAATATTGGAATGAGTTATAATAAAGAACAAACGATAACAATAATGTTGTGGAAAGGTTTATTTCCAAGTGTAAAAATCTGGCCATGAAGAGTGAAAAATGGGAATGGATATGGGATGTCATCTAATAAAAATGAAAGTGGATAAAATCGGAGACAGATAAAATCAGGATGTTATAAATCGGGTCTGTACTGTATATCTTTTTCCGTATCGGGTTGGGAGTCCACTCTAAACTATTCATCCTAGTTAGCAAAAAGGGAGTTCTATATGAACTATTATATCGTATATCAGTTTTTTTTAGTGAATATCAGGCTTCTTCTTAGTGCTAACCAGGAATTCTGGTAACTTTGTTTGTTCCTGCCTATTCACTGAATGCTCAAAAATAAACCATTAATACGCTCTTTAATACACTAAGCGACAAATAAAAGTAAGTATTGTATTGAAAATCGTGCTAAAAATCAAAACTCCAAATAGCAGAGTTGAAATATACGATATACATGAAATTATTATTACAAAGGACTTTATAATCAAGTCTCAAATGCATTATAACTTCAGATGGAATTAAATACAATTGTAGAATTATTCGCGATATGTGATTCCATTTTGAGTTTAAATTGCAATTTATACAACTAATGATATAGATTATAATTTGATCGTTAGTTTGCATTATATGTGACCTTTGTACAATTTCCCATGACTTTCGTTCGATTCATATATGATTGCGATTTGATCTGCGAACATATATGATTTTTTTGTTCATTCATATACGATTGCTGGTTTGCTGGTCAGTATCTATCCTTAGATACAGCGGCCCAGCTTAGGCCTCAGCGCTTAGCGTCGAACGTAACCTGCAGAAGCTGGAGAGTGTACACAGGCTAGCGTGCTTCAGAGTGATAAGTGCCTACCGCACGGTATCACGGGATGCAGCTTGTGTGATTGCATGTATGTTACTCATTGGACTAGTCATACGGGAAGACGGGGAGAGTTTCGACATGCGCGGAACCAGAGGAGCCCGTAAAGCCATTAGAGTCACCTCGACTGTCAAGTGGCAACGGGACTGGGATAACTCTTCTAAGGGTAGGTGGACCCATCGGCTGATACCTAGCGTATCAAGATGGGTTAATAGGAGGCATGGGGAAGTTCACTTCCATCTGATACAGTTCCTGTCAGGCCATGGCTGCTTTAGATGGTACATACATAGGTTTGGGCATACGGACTCTCCCGTCTGCCCGTACTGCCCAGGGGTCGACGAAACTGCCGAGCACGTAATATTCGTATGTCCTCGTTTCGTCGATGTGAGGAGCGGATTGCTTGAGGTGTGCGGGAAGGATAATCTTATCCAGAGGATGTGTCAAGAGGTTGAAAAGTGGAACGCGGTCTCGGCCGCTACCACCCAGATTGCCAGCATCTTGCCGCTGCAATTTGTTACGGTTTATTTTATCTTACTTGTTAGTGACAAATGTTTGAATGGATTTGTGTACGTTCTATTCCTGTTGTGTTGTGTTTGGGCCTGAAGATAGGCAATAAAAATTATGAATAGACAAAATTCCCAAACACAGACTTTATATTGCTTGTGCCACATGGCACAAATTAATTCAGAGGTGCCCAAATAGGATCTGAATCCTACACAAAATAGAGCTATGAATACAACTTTTTGGCTGTTGTACCCTAAATGCAAAACGCAATAAGAATACATTTGCGGGATTTGACTGATGGACCAAAATCTTTTATGAAACCTCGTCATATCTCGCAATGGGCATCACATTGGACGTTTCTCTCGAGGCACAGAGAGATCGTCAGTTATTTTGATTTGTTGAATGTGTTTATTGTTTATTTTGTATGTCTTTAAAATTTTTATTGTAATATGTCTCCCTGGCTATAAAATGAAAAAAATATAATTCCCACCGAAATACGAATTTCGATTTTTGAGTTATTGGCTGCCTTCGAACCATTGTGCGGTATGATTAGATCATATTCATCAAACAGTTTTTCTAAACTAAACTTAAACATACTTAAGCGCTGGCGCATACTCATGAGAGCACCCGTGTCTGTCTTTTTATACGCTCGTATCAGTATGTCCATCGCTTCTTTTGCGTAGGTAACCCCTACTATTTTGTGCAACACTTCATTGCTGATCGCCATCACTATTTCGTCAATAGCATCGGTGTCTTCCTCTGGCTTCCTTCCAGTGCTCCATGCGCCATTTCCATGCCGGGAAATTTTTCTAGGTGCCATCGAAGATATGTGTTCGATCTTCACGAAAAATCCTACCGCCGTGTACGATCTCTCGGCAGCGACCCCACCGGTTCGATCGCTTGGTTGACCACCAGAGCTAGTACATCCGCTGTTGCCGCTGCCGCCAAGGCCACTACCGCCACCGATTCCGCTACCGCTTGCTTACGGGTCCGTCCTCTCTGCAACTAGAGCTCGTCTGGTTTTACAGCTACCCGCTGGGCATATAACCTGTTGAAGTTTCTCTTCGTTGTGATAAAAACACACGGAATAGGTTTGAGAACTGAGAATTGCATCGTCCGTATTGGCTATTATCTTCCACGTTTTGGTTGTGAAACATAAAATATTATTTATTAAGCCATTTGGATAATTTGAAATTGAAACTTTACAAATGACATGTGAAATACATCCTACCACAGTTTACTATTACATGTATGTTCCTTAAGGGAACGGATGGAAAAAGAATTGTTTACAAAACAATCGTTATGGCCTCGCGAGAGTTGTTATTGTTTATTAGGTTGTCTTCTACTCTCGTGAATCGATGGGTATTTTAACAGTTTACAACATGATGATCTGATATTCCATGCAAGTAAAGAAATAGTTTTCAATAGTTTTCTTTTGTACTACAAAAGATGGTGAAGGGACATCTGAAAGTGTGATCTTGATATGTGTACGGCATTGGGAGGTATCCGACGCTGAGGGATCTCCCCTACAGGCAATAGAAGCACTCGCGAAAAGAATACGAGCTTCTATCCCAGTTGATCTTTGACAGCGCTCTTCAGGCACAACGCCGGCCGGTGCAAGTAGCTTCGGTTCGTAGGGAACCACACAGTCCGTGGTGGGATGTCGAGTGTACACAACTTTATCGCGAGAAATCCGCCGCGTTTAAATAATATCGGAAACATAGTCACGGTGTGCCTGTGACGGTTATTAACGAAAAAAAATGTCCATCCATTCTGAACTCGCCTTTCGAAAGATATAATATCCAGGCGTCTGCTATGAAAATTTCAAAATATTTCATCTAGGGAATCAAAAGTTATAGCAGTTACAAATTTATTGATTTTTGGGTTCGATATTTCACTAATATGCAACCATATATACCGTGAATTTTCTCCTGATTACATCCAAATAAATTATCATCAAATATGCATTTTGCAACCTCAACCAGCTGTAACCTAAAACCTATTCTTTTAATAATATAAAAAAAAATAACAAATGATGTTAGAGATAATATTGTTCTAATGTCAATGACAAAATAGACAATACACCCACAATACAGTATTCAAATTACAGAATTATTGCCTGTTCAATCTCCTGATCATACCAAAGTGTGAATATTGTCTATGACAGACAAGTAACTACACTCTGTATGATGATTCTGCTTTTATTAAATATGATAATAGTTGGTAACATAGAATACCGCGCTGAAACAATTTTGTTTTTCATGGGTATTGGGTAGTTAGTAAGACTAGTAACCAACATTTAAACAACAATGTGCATCATTTGTTGTCAGTTATACAACCATCATCCAGTTCGATTCAAGCAGTGGTACAAAAACGAGTTCCATTTGGAAAAAAATGGGAAAGCCTAGATCACACGAGGAAAACCGCCTTTTCCGAGAACGGTAGACGGAAAGAGCATATATGCCCCACTTCGGAACGTCTCAACAATTTAACTGACTTGTTGAGCTACGATGCATTTACTTCATAAATTAATGCATTTACTACATAAATTAACTGACACAGGGAATACTAGTATCCGACTTAGAACTAGAAGAGGGAAACCATCGCATTTTCATAAAGCCAGGTAAGAAAATGAGAGATTTCAGAAGACTGAAACTATTTAAGAAATATTTCACTGTCATGAGACGAGTTTAGTACAGTTCCATTCAATTCCACCAAATCGTATTACTTTTACATATACGTATTTCGACCTTAACTGTACACACTTAGTTTTTATTTCTGCAGCTCGGCAAAAATCCGCACAGCCGTACGCCAACAAAATAAAAAGCTGATATTCTGGCAAAAATGATGTTTGTTAGCTAATTTTTGGCAAATCATTTGCTGATTTTCAGCACTCTTGACAGAAATCTCGGCAAAAAACATGTTTCCTGGGGCGCAGCTGTGCGAATCTCGGTAAAAGTTGACCATTTTGCTGAGATCCCGGTTAAAAAAGTTAAGTGTGTAAGATCGTCTCGTACTTAACTCTACTCACGTCGAGACACTGAAGACGACCTTACATGTCAACAGACTTGAGTCGAGTCAAGTACGAGACACTGAAGACGACCTTACAGTTGAGGTCGAAAAGCGTATATGTAAAAGTAATACGATTTGGTGGAATTGAATGGAACTGTACTAAACTCGTCTCATGACAGTGAAATATTTCTTAAATAGTTGCAGTCTTCTAAAATCTCTCATTTTCTTACCTGGCTTTCTGAAAATGCGATGGTTTCCCTCTTCTAGTTCTAAGTCGGATACTAGTATTCCCTGTGTCAGTTAATTTATGTAGTAAATGCATTAATTTATGAAGTAAATGCATCGTAGCTCAACAAGTCAGTTAAATTGTTGAGACGTTCCGAAGTGGGGCATATATGCTCTTTCCGTCTACCGTTCTCGGAAAAGGCGGTTTTCCTCAAACAGCATCAACAAATGATGCACATTGTTGTTTAAATGTTGGTTACTAGTCTTACTAACTACCCAGTACCCATGAAAGACAAAATTGTTTCAGCGCGGTATTCTATGTTACCAACAATTATCATATTTAATAAAAGCAAAATCATCATTCAGAGTGTAGTTACTTGTCTGTCATAGACAATATTCACACTTTGGTATGATCAGGAGATTGAACAGGCAATAATTCTGTAATTTGAATACTGTATTGTGGGTGTATTGTCTATTTTGTCATTGACATTAGAACAATATTATCTCTAACATCATTTGTTATTTTTTTTTTCTATTATTCAAAGAATAGGTTTTAGGTTACAGTTGGTTGAGGTTGCAAAATGCATATTTGATGATAATTTATTTGGATGTAATCAGGAGAAAATTCACGGTATATATGGTTGCATATTAGTGAAATATCGAACCCAAAAATCAATAACTTTGTAACTGCTATAACTTTAGGTTCCCTAGATGAAATATTTTGAAATTTTCATAGCAGACGCCTGGATATTATATCTTTCGAAAGGCGAGTTCAGAATGGATGGACATTTTTTTTCGTTAATAACCGTCACAAGCACACCGTGATAGTTTGATTGTACTTCACAAACACTCGAAATCCAATTCAGAAAAACTATTCAAAGTAATGAAACGGTAGTATCGGCGTAGTTTTATTGAACGTTTATAGCGCGAGATTCCTTTGAAAACTCTGTAAATGAAGATCGTGAAAGCTCGTCGCGGTTGGTACTGAACCTCGCAAAAAAAAAAATTCGGCACAGGTAGAGCAAGAGTCACGTGATAATTTTGCTGACAGGGATGGCATGGATCACCCCTTTTTAATGATTGAATTCTCACTTGTTCTCTTTTCGTGTAACAATTCAGCTCCGGAAATGGATAGAATCAAGTTTAATTTACCCAAAAACCATCCAGACCTCGCGAAAGGGTGTGCGTTGAGCTTGTTCAATCAATTTCTGGAGTGTAACTTTGTTCCAGATGATTGAAGGCAAGTCTATATAAAAGCCTGGAAACCCCGGGTCGGATTATAATTCGTATCGCCCCATCGCAATGATGTCCTGTCTTCGGAAGTTATTGGAGAAGATTTATTATTTCTTGCAGAGGCAAGGGAACGAACGACTGTCTTGCGATACTTTCAGAAATTTAGCTTACTTTCGCTAAAAAAGAGCAAATGGGCTCAGTGTTTTGCCTTTCTCGTATACAAAGTATACGTAAAGGCTATATGTTCGCAACAAAAACGAACTTTTTATAGACCCATAGTGTTATATACCGATCGACTCAGCTCGACGAATTGAGGTGATGTCTGTGTGTGTGTGTGCGCAAAATTTCTCACTCATTTTTCAGGCACTTATCCTTTCTCGCAGAATCCTAATTATTTCCTATTAAAATTGGCCATGTCGGACTATGGGCTCAAAAGTTATGGCCAAAAAACAATTTTTATAATTCACGAGAAAAGTCCATCACCGCTAGGTAGATTAATCTGGGTTTTGAACATTAAGGGAGCTTTTGATTAAGTTTGCGTCGATCTCTTATCCGACAAATTCCACGAGTGAGGGCTTCCACCAATTTTCAACAACTATTTTTACAATTTGTTGTTAGGAAAGCGTGTGAGTTTTTCTCATGGTGACTCGGCAACTTCACGAATTAGTTTCATGGGTTTATGTTCAAGCCCTTCTTTTTACAATTTTTACGTCAGAGAACTTGATAAATGTCTCATGCCAAATTGCTAGTTAAGACAGCTTGCAGATGACTTCGGGGCCAACTGCAATTGATCTGCAAAGATTCATTAATTTATTTAGTCAACATCTAAACAGATAACACTGAATCAACAATTTGATGCCACAAAACACGGTTCGAGGCCGCATCTATCCATCCTTGAATACGCCCCACGCTCACCAAATCGTTTTGCACGTGGTTTGCCCTTCTCGCTCGCTGCGCTCCACGCCGTCTCGTACCTGCCGGATCGGAAGCGAACACCATCTTTGCAGGGTTGCTGTCCGGCATTCTTGCAACATGTCCTGCCCATCGTACCCTTCCGGCTCTAGCTACCTTCTGGATACTGGGTTCGCCGTAAAGCTGGGCGAGCTCGTGGCTCATTCTTCGCCGCCACACACCGTCTTCTTGCACACCGCCAAATATGGTCCTAAGCACCCGTCTCTCGAGCATTCCGAGTGCGTGCAAGTCCTCCTCGAGCATTGTCCATGTTTCATGTCCTTAGAGGACAACCTGTCTTATTAGCGTCTTGTACATGACATATTTGGTGCGGTGGCGAATCTTTTTTGACCGCAGTTTCTTCCGGAGCCCGTAGTAGGCCTGACTTCCACAGATGTTGCGCCTTCGTATTTCACGACTAACATTGTTATCAGCCGTTAGTAAGGATCCGAGGAAGACGAATTCCTCAGCCACCTCGAAGGTATCCCCGTCTATCGTAACACTGCTTCCCAGGCGGGCCCTGTCGCACGAAAGTCCATCACCTTGTTTTAGTTCCCGGCGCGATTCGAACGAACTGGAGTGTTCGCCCGAAATCTTTACACAGTTTTGCACACCATCCACCGTTGCTTTGATCAGTCTGATATGCTTCCTAGGGAAGCTGTCCTCGTCCATAATTTTCCATAGTTCTGCGCGGTCTATACTGTCGTATGCCGCCTTGAAAACAATGAACATATGGGGCGTTGGGACCTGGTATTCACGGCATTTTTAAAGGATTTGCCGTACAGTAAAGATCTGGTCCGTTGTCGAGCGGCCGTCAACGAAGCCGGCTTGATAACTTCCCACGAACTCATTCACTAATGGTGACAGACGACGGAAGATTATCTGGGATATCACTTTGTAGGCGGCATTAAGGATGATAATCGCTCAAAAGTTCTCACACTCCAGCTTGTCGCCTTTCTTGTAGATGGTGCATATAACCCCTTCTCTCCACTCCTCCGATAGCTGTTTAGTTTCCCAGATTATGACCCATCTTGATGAGCTCAGCTCCGATACCATCCTTACCAGCTGCTATATTGGTCTTTAACTGTTGGATGGTATCCTTAACTTGCCTCAAGATGGGGGCTGGTTGGCTTCTATCGTCCGCTGAACTGACGTAGTCATCTCCTCCGCTGCCTTGACTTTCACTGCCTGTACTCTCAGCGCCATTCAGATGTTCCTCGTAGTGCTGCTTCCACCTTTCGATCACCACACGTTCGTCCGTCAAGATGCTCCCATCCTTATCCCGGCACATTTCGGCTCGTGGCACGAAGCCTTTGCGGGATGCGTTGAGCTTTTGATAGAACTTGCGTGTTTCTTGAGAACGGCACAGCTGTTCCATCTCCTGGCACTCCGCTTCTTGCAGGCGGCGTTTCGTCTCCTGAAAAAGGCGGGTCTGCTGTCTCCGCTTCCGTCTATAACGTTCCACGTTCTGCCGGGTACCTTTCTGGAGCGCGACCGCCCGCGCTGCGTCCTTCTCCTCCAGAATTTGTCTGCACTTTTCATCGAACCAATCGTTCCGTCGAGTTCGTCCCATATACCCGACGTTGTTCGACGATGATCAGCCGCCCCTAACATGGAGAACAGAAGCTGTTGTGAGCCGATCCTGACATGGAGAACAGACCCTCAGTAATATTTGCACCTCCAGAGAGGAGCAAACCCCGCTTCCCTGTCAGCATACGACCATAGATAGTTCCCACCGAGGTTGGTTTGGTATAAGGTTGCTCATATCCCGGCCAGCACTACGGGGAGGTAGGGATAGGAGTTGCTGGATAAAATGCTAAGGGCCGCGAGATGGGGTCTATTTTTTCCTTCAGGAACGTGAAGTACGCTTAACCCAGCATTTGCCGTGCCAAATGCAAATATACTGCAAAGATACTTTGGACAATTTGTCTACTTGGGCTTCAAAACTGACTATCGAATTCTCTCCGAAGAAAACTGAGATCAAAACACAAACCAGCTAACTTCTTGCTTCAACTGAAGGTTAAGGTAATTAATCCTAGCATGTCTTTTGAATATCTTGGGGTCTAGTTAGAATCCAAATGCATCTTAGATAGCACATTGTGTATCTGACACAAAAACGAAACAACCAGAAACGAATCAACTTCATGCGGACAATAACCGAAACATGGTGGGGTGCGCACCCCGAAGATCTTATCTCATTGTACCGTACAACCATTCTTTCTCGAATACGGTAGTTTTAACAACTTCAAGACAAAACCCTTAATCTCGATTCATGAGTATTTACCTCTGGTATATTACGCTGAAGGTGGACCCATCTTCGGTTTACACCAGTTGCCCTAACTTCTTAAACTCTTACAGTTCATCTGTTACTTTTGATCTGTCCATGCAGCATGTTCATGGTATACCTACGCGCGGAGATTATATTTACGCTATTTCCAAGCAAATACGGGAACGATAGCGAGGAGGCAAGCTGTTTCACAGACGGGTCAAAATGGATGACTCCACTGGCTTTCACAATGATACTCTTCACTCCCTCTTATTATGGGAGTTTGGCAGAAGGATGGTCGTGAGATTTATACCATTACAATTATTGCCCTCCGCTCGCTTTCAATTCCACTTATATAGAACATTCTTCATGCCTGTTATATCCTGGGACGGGACTTGCAAAGAGGAAAAAATGTAACTTCATCTGCAACCAGCAAGCGCTGTCACGAACAGGGATGCCAGATAATATTTTCCAATGTCTTCACAGTCGTTTAAAAATGTCTTCAAATGTCTTCAATATTAAGATTATGATTATCAGCGAAAAATTTCAAAATCCAATAGGTCTTCTTCTTCTTCTTCTTCAATGGCTCTATATTCCAATTGGAACTTGGCCTGCTTTTCAACAACTCAACTAATACCTGCAGTATTAATTTAGCATTTCCTCAGTTATTAATTGAAAGCTTTTCTATATGCCCGTATCTTGTGTGGCAAGTACAATGGATACACTATGCCCATGGTGTCGAGAATGTTTCCGACCCGATAACATCCTAGACCGGACCGAGAATCGAACTCACCATCTCCGGATTGGCAATCCTACGCCTTTGCTCGCAAGGCTACTGGAGACCCCAATAGGTGTGTAAATTCAATAATCTCCTTGTATTACTGATGTTGAATAATGTTTATTTTTTTAACATTCAAATTGTTAGAATTCAAAAGAATATTTTTTAAAATTCCTTATTTTTTAAAAACGAGTTTCCCCTGGATTTTGTACTGAGTCGGATTTTTAAACTGAATTTCCACGTTGAACTCTTCCAATTTTTTTTATAGAATACCCTGTTGGGATTCAAAATTTACTGTGAAATACTTGAAAAACATTCAGAGAATTTTCTGAAAGATCGTCCGGATAAATATCTAGATAAACTTCCGGATAAATTCCCGATGGAACTTCCTATAGCTTTCTTCTGGATAAAGCTTCATATTATTTCTGAAAGTCTCCTGAAAAAATTTCCTGAGGAATTCCTGTTGGAACATCCAAAGGATTTACTGAAGGAACTTCTGGAGAAAGTTCTGAAGGAACTTCCGGAGGAATACTTGGAAGAACTTAAGGAGGAATTCCTGTAGAATCTTCAGGATGATTTCCAGAGGTATTTTCTGGAGGAATACCTGAAGGATTTTCCTGATGAATTTCTGAAGGATATTCCTGAGGAGTTATTGAAGCAATTTCCGGTAGAATTCCAAAAGAAATCTCTGGAGAAATTCTTGAGGTATTGCTGTATAAAATTCCGAAAGAAATCCTGGAGGAAATAGAAGTATTCTATACGGAGGCATTTTTGGAGAGTAATTCGGCAACCTTGAGGGATCTTCCAGAGGAACCCCTGGAATAAGTTCCGCAGAAATCCCGGGGGAAACTTTTAAAAGAACTCCTGGAAGAACTATTGGAGGAATTCGTGAAGGAACTACCGAAGGAGTTCTGAAGGAACTTCTGGAGGATCTTCCAAATGAATTGAGGATTTTTCGAAAAAAATCCCTCAAACTTCCGGACAATTTCCTGGATGAATTTCGGAAAGAATACCAGAACGTATGTTTGAAGAAATTCTTAGAGGAATTCTCAGAGAAAATACTGGAAGAATGTCCAAAGATATTTCTAAAAGAATTACCAAAGGAATTCAAGGAAGAATTTAACGAAAGTGAGAAACAAGTTTCCTCTGATTTTGCTACTTAGTCAATTAAAATTCCCTCGATTTTTTTTGTGGAATTTCCCTGAATTTTTTTAGGAACATTTTCACGTAGAAATTTACCATGGAAATAATGAGAAATAATTATTTAACAGAACATATTCAATTTCTTGTCGACATTGGTAAAAAAAATTCTATTAGAGACAATTTTCTTGTGGAAATTAAAAGGGATTTATTGTGGAAGTTCAGAAGAACTTGTGGAAATTAAAAAGAATTTTCAATTAAAATTTTGGAGGATTACCTTTATATCTTTTTATGGATATCATTAGATATAAATTTTGAACTGAATTCCCAATTTCAATTCTCTTGAGTTTAGACAAGAAATTCCTCATAATTTTCATCGGAAATTCTCCTTATTTTACACGAAAAATTCTTTGAAATTTTCACAGAAAATTCTTTTAAAAATTCACAGAAAATTCAGTTTCCCGACGGATATTTACAGGAAAGTCCCATGGAAATGCCGAAAAGAACAAAAATAATTCAGAAGAAATTAAGATAAAATTCAGGTTCTAGCTTAACGGTTGAATAAACTAAATCAAGTCATAGAAAAGTTCAATCAATTTTTGCGTTCCGATGTAATAATCGAAATACTTTTTAACATACACGTGAAAAACGCCGCCGCCGCCAAGGAAAATTCAAACAAATTCTGCCATCGGGTATTTTTTAACCAGCGCACAACTCAAAGTTAAGTGCGTATGAGGTCTGAAATGCGTTGCAGTTATCAGCCCGCTAGTGTGAAGGTATTTTTATGTTTGAGATTCTAGGCCCGAGACAAAGACTTTTAAAATTTTTGTAATGTTTTTGTATAATTTACATATAGAAGTCGCAGAATTTATAAGTAAAAAATAGAATTTTATTTTCCACTCACTGGTTTATCGATTGTCTTCAAGTATCTTCAAATAAGTGGATAAGTCTTCAAATATTTTGAAAAGTCTTCAAAATGTCTTCACGAAATAAATGTCTTCACAGAGATTCAAATGTCTTCAAATTGAAGACATGTCTTCAAATCTGGCATCTCTGGTCACGAATTGTCAAATGCAACCAGCACCTTTTTGTGTAAAAGTATTGGTATCCCTCAAAAAGTATTCCGAATGTTTTTGTTTTACGAGTACTTTTTCACTTTGAAAAGTATTCTAGAAAAGCCGGACAGCTTAATATTGAACTGTTATGAACACGTGTTTTATTTCCGATAGGAAAATCTTTATAAAAATAAGTTTACAAATCCGTAAATCACAAACACTTTTATTGTGCTCAGAAGATTCTACCCGGAATTTAGGTGAAACACTCAAGGAAACAGTTGAGAATCGATGATCAACTGTGATGAAAAGAAGAACAAGTGTCAAAACAAGGAAAAAGAAGCCGTCTTTGCAGGTCTCGTCTCAGGTTATATCCATATCCATTTTTTTTAATCGAAATAATTCAACTTTCGTACTATTTCTAACTCGAAAAATCAAACTGTTTTCGACTAAAAGTGTTTTAAATTTAAGTATTTTGAAATTGACGTCTTATATGCCTTGCCGGGTAAAATAAAAAAGCATCTCCCAGCTCCCATTTTTCATTCGCGCTGCCATCGGGGCCAATTAAATGGTTCACCAGGGAGGCACCCGAAAGAAAAATATGAGGTGTAGTCGTAAGCAAATGCTATCTGCCAACCGTAACAGAAAACAACCATAGGGAAAATTGTATTATGTTAAGCTGTTCTTCATCGTATTTGTCTATCCCTCGAAAACGATACTGTACCAACTTTTTGTTTACTTGTTAAGTTATTCAACAGATATGGAATGAAAAGTGGTCAAGCAATGTTCATATCATATTTTCATTCTTCTGTACGCCGAAGTAAAATAATCGACCCACAGAGCACATCACCGCTTGACATGAAGGCGAAAGTAATTCCCAAATACTGTTGCAGAAAAGCATGCCAGCATCAAGATTGCAAAAATCTGTTATTTTACCATAATAGGTACTTCGACACGTTTTGAATTTGGATTATAAATGCACTTCATTAGATACCAGGCGGAGATATATTTTCCAGTAGACTAAAGCTCTCATGCCAGGCAAACCGACTAAAACCACTTGCATCAGCAAGTATTCCACTCACGTATCGTTATCGTAAAAGTTTTCACCCCAGGATTGGATCTTGTGAATCTGCATCTGCAGAGCTTCTGCACGATGTTATCAGCAAATAACAACAATTTGATTTACCGGCAACAAACTTGAACTTAAACAAAGTATGTTTTACCGGATTCTTCAAGTGCGAATGGAAGTTCTTTCCACTCCAAGGGCGCTTTTATGGGCGAGTGCTATATTTAGCATTCCGGTGTGGCTGGCTGACGAACGAACACGTCCGTGGATGAGATGTAGGTATCCCGGAGCAGGCATACGACGAAGCGATTGGAAAATATAAAATCAGGCAGCAAAGTGTGAGATTGCACTCTGGTTCTCGGAAAATCACATATCAGAAACCCCGCCATAGATGCACCCTTTCTTTGGCTGCGGTGAACCACTTTTCACAAAGTTTTACGGCCAATAAATGTCGACAGAGTAGCGAACGATTTAACAGAAAACCTGCAGCATACCCATATCCATTGGCGTAACTATCTGGCTAGCCCCATTAATTCACTTGATGGATTTACAGTTTTTAAGAAGTACGTTGATGTGTGGTTTTCTTATCGAGCATAAGTTAGGTAGGGGAAAACACCAACTGTAAGCAACCGAGACACCCAACCAGCGGATAGCCGATTTTAATACAGTTCTGAACAAGAACCTTACAGAAACTGTATGAAATTTCGGTATATACAATTGCAGATTATTTTAATACAACCATTGTATTGAAATCTAACAATTTTGTACTATTTTTTACAGTGTCTGTAGAAAATCTTTATTCAGGACTTCAGTTATTACCTGCTAGATTTCTGAGCTAGGTTACCATTTTTGCATTCGTATATCATGAGGCTCCTTAGCATAGCGGTAAGACGCACGGCTACAAAGCAACACCATGCTGAGGGTGGCTGCGTTCAATTCCCAGTGCCGGTCTAGACAATTCTCGGATAGGAAATTGTCCGGATTTCCCTGGGAATCAATATCACTCCTTGATGTAAAACTATAGAAAAAAATCCTGGAGGTATTTCAGAAAGAATTCTATAACGATTTTTTTGAGAAATTCATAGACGAATTCTCAGAGAAAACCCTGGAAGAATGTACAAAGATATTTTTAAAAGAATTACCCAAGAAATTCAAGGATGAATTCAACGAGTGTAACAAGTTTCATCATGGGTCGAAGTCGACGGAACGATTGGTTCGACGAAGAGTGCAGACAGATTCTGGAGGAGACAGCGCGGGCGGTCGCGCTGCAGCAAGGTACCCGGCAGAACGTGGAACGTTATAGACGGAAGCGGAGACAGCAGACCCGCCTTTTTCAGGAGAAGAAACGCCGCCTGGAAGAAGCGGAGTGCGAGGAGATGGAACAGCTGTGCCGTTCTCAAGATACACGCAAGTTCTATCAGAAGCTCAACGCATCCCGCAAAGGCTTCGTGCCGCGAGCCGAAATGTGCCGAGATAAGGATGGGAGCATCTTGACGGACGAACGTGTGGTGATCGAAAGGTGGAAGCAGCACTACGAGGAACATCTGAATGGCGCTGAGAGTACAGGCAGTGAAAGTCAAGGCAGCGGAGGAGATGACTACGTCAGTTCAGCGGACGATGGAAGCCAACCAGCCCCCACCTTGAGGGAAGTTAAGGATGCCATTCAACAGCTAAAGACCAATAAAGCAGCTGGTAAGGATGGTATCGGAGCTGAGCTCATCAAGATGGGCCCGGAAAAGCTGGCCACTTGCCTGCACAAACTGATAGTCAGAATCTGGGAAACCGAGCAGCTACGGGAGGAGTGGAAGGAAGGGGTTATATGCCCCATCTACAAGAAAGGCGACAAACTGGTGTGTGAGAACTTTCGAGCGATCACCATCCTTAATGCCGCCTACAAAGTGATATCCCAGATCATCTTCCGTAGTCTGTCACCATTAGTGAATGAGTTCGTGGGAAGTTATCACCGGCTTCGTTGACGGCCGCTCGACAACAGACCAGATCTTTACTGTACGGCAAATCCTTTAAAAATGCCGTGAATACCAGGTCCCAACGCACCATCTGTTCGTTGATTTCAAGGCGGCATACGACAGTATAGACCGCGTAGAGCTATGGAAAATTATGGACGAGAACAGCTTCCCTGGGAAGCTTACCAGACTGATCAAAGCAACGGTGGATGGTGTGCAAAACTGTGTGAAGATTTCGGGCGAACACTCCAGTTCGTTCGAATCGCGCCGGGGACTAAGACAAGGTGATGGACTTTCGTGCCTGTTGTTCAACATTGCGCTAGAAGGTGTCATGCGTAGAGCCGGGTGTAACAGCCGGGGTACGATTTTCAACAGATCCAGCCAATTTATTTGCTTCGCGGATGACATGGACATTGTCGGCCGAACATTTGCAAAGGTGGCAGAACTGTACACCCGCCTGAAACGTGAAGCAACAAAAGTTGGACTGGTGGTGAATGCGTCAAAGACAAAGTACATGCTTGTGGGCGGAACCGAGCGCGACAGGGCCCGCCTGGGAAGCAGTGTTACGATAGACGGGGATACCTTCGAGGTGGTCGAGGAATTCGTCTACCTCGGATCCTTGCTAACGGCTGACAACAACGTTAGTCGTGAAATACGAAGGCGCATCATCTGTGGAAGTCGGGCCTACTACGGGCTCCAGAAGAAACTGCGGTCGAAAAAGATTCGCCACCGCACCACCTCTACGGACATGAAACATGGACAATGCTCGAGGAGGACTTGCAAGCACTCGGAGTATTCGAGAGACGGGTGCTTAGGACCATCTTTGGCGGTGTGCAAGAAGACGGTGTGTGGCGGCGAAGAATGAACCATGAGCTCGCCAAACTCTACGGCGAACCCAGTATCCAGAAGGTAGCTAAAGCCGGAAGGATACGATGGGCAGGACATGTTGCAAGAATGCCGGACAGCAACCCTGCAAAGATGGTGTTCGCTTCCGATCCGGCAGGTACGAGACGGCGTGGAGCGCAGCGAGCGAGATGGGCAGACCAGGTGCAGAACGACTTGGCGAGCGTGGGGCGTATCCGAGGATGGAGAGATGCGGCCTCGAACCGTGCATTGTGGCGTCAAATTGTTGATTCAGTGTTATCTGTTTAGATGTTAACTAAATAAATGAAATGAATGAACAAGTTTCATCTGGATTTTCTACTGAATCTTTAATACAAAATTCCACCGATGAATTTTCTCTAAGAAGGTTTTCCTGTAGAAATTTAGCGTGGAAATTCTGAAAAGTATCCATTTAACACCTGAACAATTTCGATTTCTTGTCGACATTCGTAAGAAATTTCGATGGAAGTTAATTGAGACAAATTTCTTGTGGAAATTTGAAGGGATTTATTGTGGGAGTTCAGAAGATTTTCTTGCAAGAACTTAGAAAAAAATAAATGGAGATTAGGAAGAATTTCCCGTTTAAATTTTGGAGGATTTCCTCTATTTCTTAATACAGAATTTTTGATGAATTTCCAACCAAATTTTCAATTTCAATTCTCTTGATTTCTTACGCGAAATTCCTCATATTTTTCATCGCAAATTCTTCTTATTTTACACGAAAAATTCTTTCAAATTTTCACTGAAAATGCTTTAAAAAAACCACTGGAAACTCAAAGAGTTTCTCAAAATCGTTTCTCATTGCCGACGGGTATGCAGAGGAATGTCACATAAAAAGATAAGATGAATTCAGAAACAATCTAGAAATAATTCTTGTTCTGGCCCAACAGTCGAATAGATTAAAATGACTTAATTTAATCTAGAAGAATTCAGTCTATTTTTGCCGTTTGAAATAAATGAGATCGGTCATTGCATTCCGATGTAATGATCGAAATACCTGTCTACAGACACGTCAAAAACGCCACCTTTGCCAAGGAAAGCTTAAACGATATTTTTTTAATCTACTCACAACTCAAAGTTAAGTGTGTTCGGCGTCTAAAATGCGTTGCAATTATCAACCGGCTAGGGTCAATGTAATTTTATTATTGAGAATTTAATCCCGAAACAAAAACTATTATAACTTTTGTAATATTTAAATAATTTGCATATAGAACTCGCAGAATTTATAAGTAATAAAATTGTATTTTCTATTCGCTGGCTTATTTATTGTTAAGTATCTTCACATAGGATGGTAGGTCTTCAAATATTTTGAAAAGTCTCCCAAATGTCTTCACAGAGATTAAAATGTCTTCAAATTGAAGACATGACCGTTTTTGGCAGGTTTTGTTTTATTATTGTCAGGGGGTTTTCTATAGCTTATTAAGCTCAAATTTGGCCTAAACATTCTTTGCATATCAAAGAATATTGTTGTCGAATTTTATAAAATCTGGTCAACGGAAACTTTCCTGACAATAATGAACCAAAACCTGCCATAGCCACCATCACTCATATATTCGGATCAAGTATAGAGTGGCCGTCGATTGAATTTTGCTATAGGATGATTTGTTCACCGGTAAACTTCATTCAGCGTTGGATACTTATTAACCTTCCGGAGCTCGCATAGTTCACTTAAGCAGTCTCGTCTGCATTGCCACAATGTAGCTATGTAGCTATATTTGTTTCAACTGTTTCAACTGTGCGTGCCCTCAAAGGTTATCTTCAAGCGCAATAAATATTACATCCACATTGAAACGAATCGCCCAACTTGTTTTTCATCCACTCGAAATCCTTCGACAATTGATTTGGTTTTAACGGATTCAAGTCAGCTGTGTGGCCAATTGGTAACTCATGCTGACTTTGACTCTGGTCACCTTCCTGTGACATTTGAAATCTCACAAGAAGTCATTTATAGTCCAATCAGCTCTACTTTTAATTATCATAGAGCTGATTGGGATTTATATGAAACGTATATCGATAGGAATTTTGATGTGATATTGATAATGCTCTCGTATCTTTGACAAATTTAATTGTCGAAGCCAGAGACATTGCAATTCCTAAATGTGAAATTAAATTCAACTCCATTATTATTGACGACGATCTTCAGCTACTGATCCGTCTTAAAAATGTGAGGCGAAGGCAATACCAAAGAACTCGCAATCCCGCGTTGAAAGTTATTTGGTGAGATTTGCAAAATACAATTAAAAAACGTTTCGCTATTCTGAGAAATACCAACTTTGAGAATAATGTCTCGAAGTTGGATCCCTGTTCGAAACCATTTTGGAAATTAACGAAAATTCTTAAAAAACCTCAAAAGTCAATTCCAGCGCTTACAGAGGGAAATAAAATTTTATTAACAAATAGCGAAAAGGCTCAAAAACTTGCTCAGCAGTTCGAGAGTGCCCATAATTTTAGTCTAGGTCTCACTAGTCCAATTGAGGATCAGGTTACACGGAGCTTCGAAGACATTCTCAATCAAGAGAATGTTTTTGACCCTTCGTTGGGAACTAATTTGGATGAAGTGAGATCTATTACTAGAAAATTTAAAATATGAAAGCCCCGGGTGATGATGGTATTTTCTACATACTTATAAAAAAAACTTCCAGAGAGCTCTTTATCCTTTTTGGTTAATTTATTTAACAAATGTTCCCAGATAAATGGAAAAACGCCAAAGTTGTTCCAATTTTGAAGCCGGACAAAAATCTAGCTGAGGCTTCTAGTTATCGCCAAATCAGTTTGCTTTCTCCAATAAGCAAACTGTTTGAAAAGATTATTTTAAATAGAATGATGGTTTATATTAATGACAATTCTATTTTTGCTGATGAGCAATTTGGTTTTCGCCATGGGCGTTCAACCACTCATCAGTTATTAAGAGTTACGAACTTAATTCGGCTCAACAAATCTAAAGGATAATCGACTGGAGTTGCTCTTCTTGATATATAGAAAGCATTTGACAGTGTTTGGCATGAAGGTTTGATTGTAAAATTGATGAATTTTAATTTCCCTTTGTACATTATTAAACTGAACTACAATAATTTATCAGATCGCTCACTGCACGGTAAACTATCAAAGTTCTAAATCTGATAGCTTACCTGTAAGAGCTGGTGTTCCCCAAGGCAGCATTCTGGGGCCCATATTGTAAAAAAATTTTACTTCTGACTTACCTGATTTACCACCAGGGTGTCAAAAATCTTTGTTTGCAGATGACACGGGCCTTTCAGCCAAAGGACGAAGCCTTCGTGTCATTTGTAGTAGATTGCAAAAAAGTTTGGATATTTTCTCCACTTACTAAAATTTCCCCGAATGCTTCAAAAACTCAGCTTATAATTTTCCCACATAGGCCGAGAGCTTCTTATTTGAAACCTTCTAGCAGACATATTGTCACTATGAATGGGGTTCCAATTAATTGGTCTAGCGAAGCTAAATATTTAGGACTTCTGCTAGATCAAAACTTAACTTTTAAAAATCACATTGAAGGCCTTTAAGCCAAATGTAACAAATATATTAAGTGTCTATATCCACTTATAAACAGAAAATCAAAACTTTGTCTTAAGAACAAACTTTTGATTTACAAACAAATTTTTAGACCTGCCATGTTGTATGCTGTGCCAATATGGACTAGTTGCTGCAATACCAGAAAGAAGGCACTTCAGAGGATTCAAAATAAAAATCTGAAAATGATTCTGAAGTTGCCTCCGTGGTATAGTACCAATGAACTTCATAGAATTTCTAATATTGAGACATTGCACTATGGTCCAGGATACAGATTTACGCGGAAAGATGAATTTTACGCCAAAACTATATTTTTTAGAAAAAACTGTTGTTCTACAAAATTGTTCGGAATAGTAAGGCCATCATTATGGTTCTACCAAAAAATAGGGTGGCCCATCATATAAAAAAAAATAGAATTTTTTTTTTATTTCTCAGAATATTGACATGTTATGTTCTACAAAGTTGTAGCGCAGCTGATTCCAATCAATTTTGCTAAAAAAACTTTTTCTGTAGCTCTTAAGTTGACTGATTTAGAGCAATTTTACCTAATTGGATTAGGGTGTACCTCAAAAAAACAGTATTTTTGATCTAAATTTTTTGTTTTAGATTTCTCGAAAAAGTCGTCTTCAGGTGACTTTTGAAGCTCGAAAAAATGCAACTTTTGATGGATAAATATGCACAATATCTTTTTCCGATCAAAAGTTATAATCATTTTTCTGTCAAAATTACATTTTTTTCATAAGTTGATATCTCCGGTTAGGGCAGACCAAAAAAATATGTTTACACGGCATCTAAAAGAAAAATTGATATTCTTCATTATGTCAAAAAATTGGGGATATGTTATTTTTTTATCTCAAGTTTCACCAATTTTACTAAAATCATGTTTTTTCAAATAAATTGGTATAACTCGACAACGGAAGAAGATACAGACGATATTCTTATAGCAAAACACGCGTTTTGAAAAGCTCCAAAAGTCTTCAGAAGGTGACATCCGTGAAAAATAAAAAATTAAATGAGCAGATCATAAATCTTGTTTTTTTTAGGGACACCCTAATCCTGGTAAGTAAAATTACTCTAAACAAGTGAGCTTAAGAGCTACATAAAAAGTTTATATAGCAAAGTTGATTGGAAAAAGCTGCGCTACAACTTTGTAGAACATTTTACGTCCATATTCCGCAAAATAAAAAAAATTAAGATTTTACATTTTTATAAAATGGCCCACCCTATTTTTCGGTGACTCTATAATAAGGGCCCAAGTATCCAGAAAAACTTTGTAGAACAAATTTTGTTTCTTAAAAGTATGCTTCAGACCGAAAATGCTACTTTTCTCGTAAATCTTGCAATACGATGATAATGATAAAACTTATAAAAAGTGTTACAGCTGTAGATTTTTTATTTTTCATTTCTCACGAATGTCATCTTCTGAAGACTTTTGAGGCTTTTCAAAACGCGTGTTTTGCTATAAGAATATCGTCTGTATCTTTTTCCGTTGTCGAGTTTTATTAATTTATTTGAAAAAACATGATTTTAGTAAAATTGGTAAAACTTGAGATAAAAAAATAACATATCCCTAATTTTTCAATATAATAAAGAATATTAATTTATCTTTCAAATGCCGTGTAAACATATTTTTTTGGTCTGCCCTAACTGGAGATATCAACTTATGAAAAAAATGTAATTTTGACAGAAAAACGATTATAACTTTTCATCGGAAAAAGATATTGTGCATATTCACCCATCAAAAGTTGCATTTTTTTGAGCTCTAAAAGTCACCTGAAGACGACTTTTTCGAGAAATCTAAAACAAAAAAATTAGATCAAAAATACTGTTTTTTTGAGGTACACCCTAATCCAATTAGGTTAAATTGCTCTAAATCAATCAACTTCTTCTTCTTCTTCTTCTTCTTCTTCTTATTGGCATTACATCCCCATACTGGGACAGAGCCGCCTCGCAGCTTAGTGTTCATTAAGCACTTCCACAGTTATTAACTGCGAGGTTTCTAAGCCAGGTTACCATTTTTGCATTCGTATATCATGAGGCTAGCACGATGATACTTTTATGCCCAGGGAAGTCGAGACAATTTCCAATCCGAAAATTGCCTAGACCGGCACCGGAAATCGAACACAGCCACCCTCAGCATGGCCTTGCTTTGTAGCCGCGCGTCTTACCGCACGGCTAAGGAGGGCCCCAAATCAATCAACTTAAGAGCTACAGAAAACAAGTTTTTTGCAAAATTGATTGGAATAAGCTACGCTACAACTTTATAGAACATAACATGTCAATATTCCAAGAAATAAAAAAAATATTTTCTATTTTTTTTTATATGATGGGCCACCCTATTTTTTGGTAAAACCATAATGATGGCCTTACTATTTCGAACCATTTTGTAGAACTACAGTTTTTTCTAAAAAATATAGTTTTGGCGTAAAATTCATCTTTCCGCGTAAATCTGTATCCTGGACCATAGTGCATTGCAACAAATGTCCAACAAAATAATTTCCAATTTTAGACAAAAATCGTTGCAATCTTCTATTGCAACGATTAACTCCTTGTACCCTTAGTATAAAATAGGTTAAGTTTAGTTTAAGTTGAAAACATTGTAATTCCTACATGGTTCAATTGAACCTGAGGAAAAATTCTAACTGCCAGAGGCAATTGAAATGTATTAATAATAACTAAAACTGTAACATAGCAAATAAGGATGATAGTGTTAAGGAAACACATAAACAAAATAAACAAAATAAACAAAATAAACTGTGTACACTTATTCGCTATGATATATGATCTTGTGTTTGCTGGGTATAAGGAACGATCCTACCAAATATAAGGTAATTTTGAGGGATCATATCAATAATGTTGGAACTGGATGGCTGTATATTTTTATTTGAGGCTAACAAAATAAATGGAAGAAGTACTTAATTTATTTCGTGTATTTACATTCACGCTTCGAAAATTGAACTCTAAACTATAGCATAAACAAAACTTGACCAAATTTTGAGTTCTTCAATTTATGTTAATTTTGAGTAAATTTTTTTAGCGTGTTAGCTCGAAGATAAAACGACGCCAGAAAATTGCGAGATTAAACATCGAACAATATCCCGGATGTGTTTTTCTACTAAAAAAAGCCCCCCCCCCCTTGTCGCCCCTTATTCACCCCCTCCCTCCCTAGCTACACTACTGTACAGAGTACGGAAAGTATTTACCAATCAGATAAAAATTCGCGAGATTACGTGATAATCATGCATTTAATTTCGCACGGCACCGAATACGCCTGCATCGCTGCCGCAATGGTCGGTGGTACGTTGCTCTCATTTTAAACACCCCTGGGGGACACGCTCGACACCCTCGACTTTGGATGCCTATAACTTGGCCAATTTCAAAGGGATTTACATCCGGTCTTCACCAGTCGCTTCCTTATATAAACAAGGTTCTACATTTTGTCCACAACAGGAATCTGTCGACTACAGCGCCACCTAGAAGCAAAAAACTTAAACGGTTGCGTTTCTCCATACATTTGGATCACTTTTCCCATACAAACTTTGAGCCATTTGCGCACGCCAACCACTGGACTGAATGAGCTGAAATTTTCAGGGGAGCTTCTGGGACCACCAAACTGTCATTTAAGGGTGCAAGGTTTGAAATTCAGGATTTCATGCATTTTGGGCCAGTCTAGTGTGCATACACAAGAAAATAATCATCTCTTCACCGTTGCGAGATTTGTTTATTGGAAAAAGTCATTGCTGTTTGTCGGATTGAACAAATAAATCAAAAATAAATATTTAAACATGTTATGTAAGCATCTGTTACATTCCAAGTGGTGTATAAAAAATTGTAACCGATAAAAACCCATATATTTGATACACCGTGAACATGTGTTATGATATAAAATAAACATTTCGTCAAGTCTGGCAACATTATGCATCAGCTGGCAATTTTTAACACCCCATTTCCACTCACCTCAGTTGTAAACAAAGTTTATTTATCACTGCTGCACTTTTCCGTACCAATTGCCTCACTATTACAAACAAGCGATACAGTCATTAATTTTCAAACCATTGTGATGGAGTCTTGAGCCTTAACTTGGGGGTTAGTTACATTTGGCGAAGAATATTAACGGTTTTTGTCGCGGCTTCCACTACGAAAGTGTGTATCGTCATCCGGTAGTGCCGGTTGGCGGATTACACGGTAAACCATGAAGTTTCTACCGCATAGGGTACCCGGGGGCCCCATAATAGCGGCAAATTGTCTTGACGGTGACTCCACCAGAAGAAAGCTTCCTCTGATCAATAGTTAATGGCTAAAACCAACATCAAGGGGCACTTTAAGTTCGGAGGCTGCTAACAGTACTTGATACGTAACAACAATATTACCACCATTTGTCTGTCAGCGAACAATATCACCAACAGTTTTAAATTCACACTATACTGCAGTTAATAGTCGTTTCAGCTAATAGTTCACAGCACATTTTTTACGATGGCGGAGATTGGTACATTCAGATATTAACAATCATCATCAACATAATAAAACTAAATCCACAATTTACATCCGCTTCCACTCCCAACCGGAATTCAGCCTTACGGTCTGGTTCGTTGCCAAAATGTATGTATAATATTTATACTTTATTACATGAATTTACACCTTTCTGACTTTCCCACTTCCTTGAGACTGGCAAGTGTTGGAATATCTCGCAAATTGTACGCCATAAAACGGAATTCGTAGCAGTAAAAATTCGCCTTCTTATCGCGCTATGTTTAAAGGCTCCCCCAAACCTAAGCGATTTCATCGCCACTACTATGCTGTTGGGTTGCTGCAAGTAATGCTTCCATACCAACGGGAATAGAATCGCAGTCGCCAAGCGACGGCGACAGTAACGTCGCGTGTGTTTGGGGGATCCTTATTGCATGGCACATATAATTTAAGGCGTTGAATCACACCGTGAGAAGGTGCTGCTGAGCCTGCAGAATTCATGTTGAACTTGGGTTTGGCTTTGTTCCCTTGCTTTTGGCAACCGCGAGCCGCATCAAGTACTGACCTAATACAAAGGATTATGGGTTTACACGATTGTATTTCCGCTTGTATTTTTGATCGTGTGAATTCAATTCACCACCAAAATCTCTGCAACATGTTTCAAAAAATTCTGAATAAATCAAAGAAAAATCATATGATAATTAATATGCCGTAAAAATCTAGGATAAGTGCACAATTCAGAAGATGTAATTCGTGTAAAGAAAGGATTCAGTGTACCAACATTGCTGAGTACATCTTTTTTTTTTACAATAATTTTACCGAAATGTAGTAAGATCGTTCTAATAATCAAGGTTTGAATAACTGACATAAGGTAATTCTAAAAGACACTTTTCATTACCGTAGTATTTTTTCTTGTTTATACATTGAATTACGAAGCGCATAGGATAACTACAAAAATGAATTAATTAGATAAATATAACGTATTTGGCCAGCTGTTAAAGTGGCTATCGCTTCTGTCTTAAAGGCAGAAAGTCGGGTTCAAAACGCAGGCTTGTTCCATTCTTGCTTTGCAATATTTTTGCTATCTTATAAAAAGAAGACATTTGGTGGAAAAGGAAGACATGGAATAAAGTTGTACAAAACAAAGATTTTCTAATAGCATGACATAGCATAACTGACCGCACACCAACCTGGATTGGCTGTCGATAAAGACTGTAAATGCGCCAGAAAGCAGCCTGGGACTTGACATGTTTTCATTCAACACCTGGCCAGGTCCTTACGATTATGGGTAGGTTATGGGTGGAATGAAGATACGGAGAACTCGTGCGAAATTTGTAAATAGGGTATCTGTTCCTATATCAATAACAATAAGGCAATGCGCATATGAAATGCATTGATTTCTCACCCAATAATCAAGAAACATGTGAATAATTATGCTCGGCTCATGTAATTTTTAATTGAAAACAATTTGGTAACTTCAAAAATGAAATTTTCATCACATTATAGAAGTATTTAGCTAAAAAACATCATCACCGCCATGCACCTATTTCAATAACATTCAAAAACAGTTAATCCTATGCTTGTACCTATATCAATAATACTGTTTCCAACATAAAATACGCACACTATTACATGTGTGTATACGTAACGATATGATTGCAGTGATGCCGAATTCTTCAATATTTTGTATTTGAGTTGAAATATAATTACAAAATTGCTGTTTTTGTTGCAGTTTTCCATCTTATCAGTTCAATTTTGTGTTTGTCATAATTTATCTTTCCGATATAATTTATTTTACAAACATAAGAGTTGAATTTCACAATGAAAGTTCATTCAAGCATTTTTTAAATAAAAATGTTGGTCGGCAACCCTTGCAGATACTGCCAGCCATGTAAACAGTTTGGAATACGGACAAGGATAATTGAGACGTTGTTCGAAAGAAACCTATATCAAACTATAGGAAATCGCGTTGGTTTTTAAAATATAATTATATTCATAGTGAAAATGTGATGTGCTCTTTGTGCTGTGAAGTGAATTTTGAAGGGATAAAATTGTTTTAGCCAGAAATTGAGTGGAAAATAACGGCGTGAAAACAGATGAATCTGCTAGTAGCAATCGAGCAGTGCATCAAAACATCAGTTCAAAGGTAGGAAAATGCAAATAAAAGTGTTTTATAATTTTATCTTTTAATAATTTGACTCTTGTGAATTAAAACATTACTCAAACAAAATCTTGAATAATATTCCAAACATTCAAGAATGTGTTCCATCCATTATTGTGTACACACGATGTGAGAAATTGTAAATAAATTGATTTTTTATTTGGTTTATCGACGGTTGGGATTAATATACGGGCTGTTATTAATATGGGAACAGATACCCTATGAGAAGCGATGTATGAAATTTAAAATATGGAATAAGGAAAAAGTATTTCAATCTAGTTTATTTATTGAAATAAAAAAAAATTGAAAAATTTCAATGTGTAATGAGGCGAATCAGTACTATTCCATTTAATTTCACCACTTGACACACATTATTGCATTTTGCATTGAAACTTGGCAGCCCAAAAATTGTTCATTAAAACAGATGAAATTATCCTTAAACGATTGAAAAATGCTCCTTAAAAAAACTGATCATTTTTCCTTAAATTATTGAACAAATTACCTTGAAATATATAAAACGCTCCGTAAACATTTGAAAAGTGTACCGTGAAAACGAAAAAAATGTACCTTAAACAATTGAAAATGCTCCTTAGAAAATTTTGTAAGCGCAGATTTCGGCAATTTAGAGTTCCTCAAGCCGTGGGTGGTTATAAGAGACATTCAAGTTACAAGATAAAAATTTTCGCTGTCGTGGCTGTCCGGAACATCTTTTGCTGGCGAGGATAGGGTGCTAAATGTCAATGAAGGAAAAATACATACAGTTTGACAGTTCGGTACCCAACATGTTTCGGACAGCAGAACAAAGGGAACCGAAGCGACAATATTTATCTTATATCTTTTGTGGTTATGCAGGGAAATTGATGAATAAACCTATTAACATTATATGCAATGTGATTTTAATGAAATTCGTATCGTCAAGAATGTTTATGCGATGTGCAGTTGTATGGGACGTCTGTTTGTCTATGAGCAGTCTGGTGCACAATTTCTTCAACAATGCTTTGAATTGCTTGTAGGCTAAGATTACATTTTGTATAAGTTTATGGAGCATTTCATTTTTTTTACGGAGCACTGTTTTTAGTTCAAGCAGCATTTTCTCAGGTTAAGGAGCATTTTTTATTGGTTTAAGGAGTATTTCTTCTTTTTAGGGAGCATTTTCCTTAGTTTTCGGTACATTTTTCTGTTGAATAGGGTTACCAAGCAAAACAATCAGCTTCATACTCCAGGGGCTATACAATGGTGCATAAGATTCTACTTTATGACAGCCAATTTCAAGGTACTTTTTCAACTATTTCACAATAATTCTTATATCAATATACTGCGCAATTATCATTAGTTAAATAGCAAACATTTGTTTTTCTAAGGAGCTTTTTCAATTGTTTACGGTACATTTTTTTCGTTTCTACGGTACACTTTTCAAATGTTTACGGAGCATTTTATATATTCCAAGGTAATTTGTTCAATAATTTGAGGAAAAATGATCAGATTTTTTAAGGAGCATTTTTCAATCGTTTAAGGATAATCATGATTGTTTCATGATGCATTTACCATTTTCCCTTGAAACTTTTCGTTTCGTCACTGAAACCATTGACACTTCAAGACAAAATTTTCAAAACGACCTATCTGCTTTTGTAAACAAAGAATCAAACGACGATTTGACGAATCTGATAGCTCTCCCACGCAAACTAACACCATCAACAGGTAGCGGAAGCCTTCACCTGCCTATTGATGGTGTTAGTTTGCGTGGAAGAGCTGTCAGATTCGTCAAATCGTCGTTTGAATCTTTGTTTACAAAAGCAGATAAGTCGTTTTGAAAATTTTGTCTTGACTTGTCTTCAGCGACTGCTTCCGCGATAGAGCATTTGCACATTTTATTCACTCATACATCTGTATTGCTGTCAAAATGTGCATTTGACAATTAAATTTTCAGCTAAAAGCTCTATTTTTTGACACCGGTGCACTCACACAATCAATCGATATCAGTTGTCAAAAAATCATGAGTACCAACTTGACCACTATCTCCTTGTCGCCGGCGTGCTCGGCGCGGAAACCCAAAGGTGGGAATAAAATTTTGGGGCTTATGCGCAATAACTTAACTCGTGTATAATGTAGCAGTGAAAAGAATATATGTTATCGTTTCAAATGTCTCAATAATCTACTATGGAACGAATCAGATTTGTTTACAAATTGCGTGCGTCTATAAACAAAAATACCCTGACTTTTGAAAACGTCGAATGTCTAAAAGAGAGGTTCTCTTTGAATTTTTTTTTATTATTACAGAGCCATACTAGCATTTACATTGAATTTTTCAGCAGAGATTTGAAGAAATTAACTTTGTCTAGCAGAAGAAAATAACTTTATCACATCAGCCCGTGAAAAATTGCAACAAATGTAAAACTAGGCTCGAGATTATCGAAAGAGAGCGTAATGAAAGAAAGTCCCTCACCTGGACACACGACGTTTTCAAAAATCATGCTAGAAATATCTTGCAACATGTTACTGCATTGTTAAAGGAACGTTCACACCAGGTGTTTTGACGTAGGACTTACGTCTTTTTTTACTATGCTAGGTGTCGTTTAGATTTTTGGAAATCGAGAGCGTTACTTAAAATTATTAACGATAAGCTATTCAAAATTTCAATTCTTGTCATAGCCAGAAAAAAATTTATATATTATATAACCAATTCCGTGCATTCCTAACACGGACATCGGAATTTGGTATGTCACGGGCCTTCGGGTCCACCGCAAGATTTTCTTTGTGTATATAACAAGCAGTGCCTGCCGTGTACGAGTCATTACAATTTGTGACAGCAGCGCGTACTGACGAGATTTTTGCTCGCGCATTTTTCGTTTCGTTCGTTTGTTTGCTGTATTTACCTATACAGCATGCAGTCGCCAGCGGGAGAGCTTCCGGTGGGTCTGCGATTATGCATAAAAGAAGTGGACGCATTTTGTTGTCATTCTGTGCTTGATGATGGTCGGATGTAGTGGTGTAGGTTGCGATGGATGCAATCGCCGAGCTGATGCATCGAGAGCAGAGGTGGTGGACGAAGAAGAATAAAATTTGAGAGATTTGGTCTGCTGATCCACGAAAAGTAATTGCACAGACGAACAGACATAACACATTGAACATTCACTCATTAAATTTATCGTCATTCAAACACTAACGACATCTGTTGATTTGAGTTAGTTGGGCAAATCACGAAGCAGATGGCAGTGAGCAAATGTCAAACTCGAGCAAATGCGATGCGCGTGCCACGAGTGATCGATTGGCCAACTAATGATTATGTAAATCGACCAGTAAATCAGTAAACGATGGATATTTGTCGAGTGTTATGTCTGTTTGTCGGTGGTAATTGGTTTCATAATCCACATGATCCCGGGATGGGTACGAGTTATGGCATATGACTGACGACCATATGTTAAATTGTGCTTGGTACTAAACGACACGTACATTAAAACATGGTTATACCATACCAGTTCTGATTCCACAGCAAAAAAATTAACTACACTGATGAAAATAAAAATCTGATTAAAATAATCGCTATAATTTATTCGCAGAAGGCATAAGCAATTGAAGATGCACAATCAGCAATAGTGTTAATATCCATTTTAGATTAGAAAATTTCGCTGTATTACATGTAAATGTTTTAAAAAAGTTCGCAAAAAATAATTTCCAGAAGAATATTTAAATAAACATTATCTTATTCATTTTCTGATAAATAATATTAAACTTGACATAAACTTTTTTTTTCTTTTTTGACGTAGAATTACGTCATCAGGAAGTAAGAGTAAATTACACAGCCGTTTTTTAATGGATTCTGGAGATTTTACTATGAATCTATCAGTTAAGGGGCCGTTCAAAAATTTCATCCAAGGTTTGAGGGGGGACAGAGTTTTGTGACAGTTTGTGACAGGGGGAGGGAGGGGAGTTCGTCTTATGTGACGTCCATCCACAAGAAAAAAAATACTGAAAGCATTTTAGGAGCAACTTGCATTTTAAAAACATATTCAAACTGTAAGTCAGGGACATAACTCATTATGTTATGTTACGAAAAAGAAAAACCAAAATAATCTCCAAAATAAAAATGACACATGTACGTACAGGGGGAGGGGGAGTCAATGATTTGTGACAGTTTGTGACAGGAGGGGGGAGGGGGGTTGAAAATGCCGAAAAACGATGGACGTAATTTTTGAACGATCCCTAACTCTCTAAGATTTCATTCAACTTTTGTAAACAATTGTTTCAAAGCATTTAACTATTTAAAATTGAATTTCGACAGGTAGGGTTCAAATTTCACTTTTACAGTAAATTGCCTACATTCCGACTTTATAGGGTAAAACGGTATAATATGCCCTCCCCCTAAGACAATACCTTGATAACTTTTTACTTCTCAACGCAATTTATGCAAACTTTTTGTAATTTGGTAGTCCAGGAAGTCGTAAATGCATTGTCCGTGAGTAGTCATATAAAAATGTTACAGATAACACGTAATAAAGTTTTTTTTGAAAAGTAGTGAAAAATGGATTTCAAAAAGAGCATGGACAATACACCCCACCTTAGCCAAAGACGTTTCATAGCCCTTCTTTAGTATTTTATCGATCCCATAATAAAAAGGTTACAAATCCTTATGCGCTTGACATTGAAAAACCACCATAGGTCCATTTAAGCAGGTGTGAATTACATTTCAATATTTTCCAAACAATTTGGAAGCAACTGCTGCAGGCTCGCTGCGCATGGGTCCAATTGGTAAGGGCATATCGTCCTGCCTACACTGGGGCGTTTTGGCCAGTGAAACATGTTTTCGAAAATCGTTACATTTTTGAAGATGGAAGCAATTTGGAGAAAAGTTATTTTGTTGCCCAACTAAGTGTTGCAGTGCAAGTTTTGTGGAAAGTATGCCAGAGTCGCTCCAGAACAGTGATTCCCAAAGTGCGGCCCGCGGGCCGCATGCGGCCCTCCAAGCCTTTTCCTGCGACCCGCGAAGGTTTTCTGAGAATACACTACGTGTGGCCCATTGATAAGCATTATATCACAGGAGAAGCTTTTTATCATTCCCAATATCTCTCGGGAACCTACACACTTAGTTCCAATTTCTGACTTTGGTAAAAAAATTACCGAAAACATCCTGCAAATTTCCGTTTTACAGGTTTTTCGGTGGACACGCATTATTTTACCGAATTTCTGTAAAATATCACCGATGTTTCAGTTCCGACTGTGTCAATCGCAAAATGACTTTAAAAAAACACCGAAATATCTGTAAAAATGTTCGTTTTACCAAACTCTGTAAATAAAAATAACCGAAATGACTGTAAAATAAAAAAAAAATACCGAAATTTCGTTAATGTCCATCATACTTGTCAATTGTCACCTCAACCTCCATTACATGACAACTATTGTTCCACCAATATATTTTTCACGCTTTGTGCCGATTGAAATCTTCTCTGTATAGGATATTGGATCATCAAGGTGAAGTATATTTTGCTATTCACATCAATTAACTGTACTTAACCATGGTTCGAATACTATTTAGACAGGAACTACCACGCTATCGATTTTGCAACAGCACACGAAGTTTAGCATGGAGCTTCCCCAATATGGAACACGACGTTCCGTATTTTTTCATCTGGCGGATTTCTCGCTGCAATGGCTTCTTCCGGCAATGGAGAATAGATATTTCTCGAGCTCTAGGTGTTCGCGGCAGTAGACGAAAAAATACACTTCTGTGGATGGAAAACATTTCGTCCTCCAAACGTACTTGTGAATCAGTGCAATTATTTTTGTCATTACTTTATTTACATAATCTACAACATTAAAAAAAACAAACAACAGAAAAATAAAATGGTTATGCCCTGGGTTATGCTCTACATTGAAGCCAAAATGAATGAAATATGTTTTTAATATTATTCGAACGAAACATGAGGGAGCGAAGGAGCACGCAAAATATTGAAAATTACCGAACTTCGGCTCAGAAATTTACTGAACAGTTCGGTATTGTTGACATTTCGAGCGATGAATCAAGTTACCGATCGATCGGTGGCTGAAATATTTACCGAACGTTCAACTGTTGAGAATTCGGTAATCGAATTACCGAGGTCGGTAAATTTTAGAAAGTGTTTATCAAGTTTACATCACTATGAAAATTTGTGGATTATTATCTGCAGAAACTACGTTGACTATCAACAATGGAATCTGTTCAGAATACCATTCGAATTCTTGTCAGAATCCCAAACAGATTCTGTTCAGAGCCTTCAATCGGATTCTATTCAGAATCTCAACAGAATTCTAAACAGTGTTGGGAAAAACTCGAAATCTCCAAACTCATGAACGATTCAAATCAATCGTGAGGTGAAACGCACCCAACCCAGCACCTAAAAAATCATGGCTGAGTTGAAGCATTCATTTGAATCATCGTAGGTTTTGTTTTGTTCTCCTTCGTAAATTAACAGTAAATTAACCTTCAACACATATAACAATGGATACTCTTGCGTGTGTAAAGAATAAAATGCCCCCAAATTGATTTTAAACACTTTTTGGAGCAAAATGATTCTTTGGGAAATGAGTGAAATGATCCGTTTTAGCATGAAAAACTCGGACGTGATGCATTCCTTAAAATTCGCAAACGAGTTAGCTCGCGCGGGAACGAGATTTATGAATGATTTTACCAACACTGATTCTAAACGAACTCTATTTAAAATTTCATACAAATTCCGAAAAGATTCAGCCCCGAATCACTACCGGAATTCTGTTCAGAATCGCGAATGGATTCTCACTAGAATTCCAAACGAATTCTGTTTAAAATTCTGATCGGATTCTGTTCAGATTCCCGAACGAATTCTTTTCAGAATCTCAAATGGATTCTGTTTATTATCACAAACGGATTTTGCTTAGAATCTCAAATGAATTTTGCCCGGAATCTGGAGCAGATGCTGCTTAGAATCCCAATAGAGTTTGTTATTTGCTACGAATAGTTATAGTGAACAACAAATATGAAAAACATTAGATCAAAATTACAGAATCAGTTGCCACATGATTATTAGGGAAAACAGCATAGAGTATTTTCTGCCAACAGAGCCGACAAGATGCTATGGCGAAAACAGTTTCTTATGTCAAGTCCGCTACTGCAACAACGATAGTGTATACAAAAAGTCAGCTACGGCGATAAAATATGTAAAATGAAATGTCCTTACAAGTACATATTTTGTTTGAAAAAGATTCAAAGGAATACAATATATTGTTCGAATATTTAATATTCTATAATATGCAATATAAACAGAAAAATAAATCTTGCAAATATGCTACGGCCCGCTTGAACTGCTCAAAACGTCTGTGCGGCCCTTGATGATAAGCATGCTGGGGACCACTGCTCCAGAATGTTGAGCTAACAAACACGAAAAGTTACATCAAAACTGAAACTTTTTGTATTTTGCAATTATTTTCATTGTGTAATACAAAAATACTTCCAAATTCACATAGTATGATGGGTTTACAAATACTTATAGGTACCAACTGATTTTGACCCTTAATTAGTTATAGTTTTGTAGCAATCAAATTATACCGTCTTACCCTACATCCGCAATAGGGTGGCTCAAATTAGTATGGGAAAAACTTTTTTCAATTTGTTTGATGGGCCGCCCTCTTATTCGGTTCTATTTGATGCCCTGATGCTCTGGACAAAATTTCAGCCAAATCGGACAACGTTTGGGCGGTGCTAAACTCGTTGGAAGTTTATATGCAAAAATGTATGCAGAAACCAAACATCTAAAAACAGTGAATTGCAGTTGGACGGCACAACTTAGGAAGAAGAACTATGATACTTATCCAGATCTTGAAGAATTTAATACAGAATGTAATGCAGAAAACCGCGAGAAGATTAGAGTTTGCCCGGCTAAGTTATTAGCATTTCTCTGTAGTGGGGTTTGAGCAAATTTCGTTTCTTTTACCTTTGAAAAGAAATAAATTCACCCCTACAACACTCCAGTAAAATGCTAATATCTTTGCCTAATAAACTCTAATCTTCTCGCGGTTTTCAGCATTAAATTCTGTAATTCTACAAGAACTGAATGAGTATTATTGTTCTTGATCGTAAATTGTACCGTCCAACTGCAAATCACTGTTTTTGGATGTTTCTGCATATATTTTTCTATATAAACTTCCGACGAGTTTAGCACCGCCCAATCGTTGACCGATTTGGCTGATATTTTGTCCAGAGCTTCAGGGCATCAGATAGAACCGAATAAGAGGGCGGCCCATCACAATTTTAGAAAAAGTGTTTTTTGAGCCACCCTAATCCGCAATGAACATGCACAAAATAATTGCTTTTCGCATCCACTATCGAACTATACATAATTCTACGTTCAATTTGTGGTCGTGTCTTTAATACAACCTTCAACTTTTTTTATAACTTGACGTAGAATCGGAGTTCGGAATCAAAACATTAAATAATTTTTCGTTGACGTATTAGCAGTACCTCCTCCATTTTAGTAGGCTCCTTGACTTGTTTCTTATTGTTGTGTTTTTTTAGCAGTAAGCACGCATGAAAGCATGTGAGTAAATAAGGGCCTAATAGTTAGAAACAAATCAATTCTAATTATGAATTTAATTACTAGTTTTATTTCCGGAACTTTTGAATAAACAAATTGCTGATTATTGCACACAGCATGGAAGTTGTCGTTTCTAATATCAATCCAACAGTTCCAAAGTTAGAAGTTAAATGTAGATACGTTACGTTTATAAAAGTCTTACGTCTTCTCGCGGTTATGTTAAAAACATTACCCATTGCTTGTTTTCTTACAACTGATGGCATGACGAACGCATCAAATTGGAAGAAAAGGAGAAGATCAAGAGACTCTAAACCAATATGATGGACTCATCGTTTGGATTGGGAACTTCTAAGAAGCATTTGATGAATCAAGAACCAGAAATCACGACAAAGGTGTGCCCCATCCAGTCTCCCTTCCGTTCCCGAATTCCAGTTTCTATCGGCCTTTGTTATCCAGTTGTGAGGTCACCATGCTCGGATTATGTATCGCAGGCATCTGCTGATAAACACCTGCAGCCGTTGAGTGTTCTCCACTGATACACACCTTGTTTCACTAGCGTATAGCAGCACAGATTTCATGGATTCGGATTTTGATACGCTCACTAGTCTGCCAGTTTTTCCAGATATTTCGTAAACACACAAAGGCAGTCCTTGCTTTCTAGATCCGAGCGCTGAGCGTCTTTCTTGATTGATTACGTCGTCTAGTTGGCTACCAAGATGCTGGAAGCTTTCAACATTATCCACTGATTGCCCGGCTACTGTGAATCTGGAAGGGGTCGCAGTGTTTACATCCAACGATTTGGGTTTATTGACGTTGATAACTATACCAGTCGAAGAAGAGCGCTCGGTTATGTCGTTGAGCTTACTCTGCGTATCAGCAGTGCAACGAAATCCTGTTTTGGTGCTCCATAATTATAAGCGGTCCGCAGTTTAGTTCACGGTCAATCGCACCTACCAAAATCTCGTGGAATACGATGAGGTGAATGTATTGGAGGGAAATTTAAAAAAAAACACTTTAATAAAGAATTAAAAAAATTGGATTAAAGATACCACGGTATGTCGTGTCAAGGGGGCTGTACCATTAATGAATGTTTATCTACAATCGTGCCACAAGTGAAATAATCAATTGAGAGAAACATTTTTATAAAATTTCTAGTATCGCTAGTAAAGCCATAACTGGCGGTTCGCTTATCTTTTAAATTATGCGAAAAAAATTTGCCGTTGTATTTGTGGAACTTGATATTTTTGTATTGAATTCATGCTATACATACAATTCGCATGAATAACATTTTCAATTATGATCTCAAAAATCAGTAAACCGGCATATAAAAAGGTTATTTTGTGGAAGTATTCATCGTTATATTTCCAATCCTTTCTCAAACAGTGGAAATATAATATGTATCAAGTCACCTCCTAGAAAACTGAACCAGCCGGATAGACACATTGAACAATACAATTTCCGTTGGCTTTTTTTTGACGTAGGACTTACGTCTCTCTTTACTATACCGGGTGTCATTTCAAAATATTCAAATCGACCGCGTTACGCTGTGTTGAAAGATTTTAAACGTTAATAGCGTTCGTCTCAGTGGACGAATTTCTGCGGTAAGCCCCTCAATCGACAGATTTCAAGTATGCCTTCCATGTCCATGCTTGATAAGACCCGAAAAACTTGTTTCAATAGGCATGAAACTGTTTTCAATGAAAAACATTGAGATCAAGGGAATCAATAAATATGGGTACCGCATAATTCTTGCATCATTCCATTACCACGTTCTGATTGGAGCAGACACCAGCGAATGAGCAGCCGCTGGGTCTGCCGAGAAGCCATAAAATAGCGCAACGCGATTTTTTCCTTTCATTCTGACCGGGACAAGCGAAGCAACCGCATTATCGATTGAACAGCTCACACCTTGTAGCAGGGAATGAAGTCTGCACCGACCGCTTTTTCGGCTCGACACCATCGAAGCGACCATCATCAGCCGAAACCTAGCCAGTACATCAGCAGTCTACCCTACAGACCCGACAAAGCAGCAATGCTGAGCAGATACCGGCAGCAGAGTCGGGCCGAGACCGGCCGGCATCGGTGCTGAGCCGAGACAGGCTGAAGAAAAGCCACATGATGCAGCATGTATGTCCAAAAAACAAACGGTTCTTCAGAGAGCCAATAATAGAGATCAATATCAATGCTTTCAATACCCTTCGGGATAATTGTACTTTTGTGCCAAATCCAATATTCTAGAGATAAAATTTTATGCGTGATTTTCATAAATAGCGTCAAAACTAACAGTGGATAGTTTTTCTGATTTAACCGCGAAGTGGACGAAAGACTTCGCTTGACCATGCCTTTAAAGATTCATAAGATGTCCAAATCTCTCACATAATTTTGTTTGGATTAAAAATACCGATAACAGCTCAAACATTAATAAACTATTAATCGATTTTTCAACAAATTTTGGATTTTTTGGCATTGATAAAAAAAATATGTAGATAAACATTGTTTGATACTGAGCGCACACAAAGCGAACGTGACTGAATGATCGTCCCATGTTACCAATTCTAAATCTTATCACCCGAAATCCCATGTCCGGGTGTTCCTTCCTTCTACTACTAACAATGTTGTCTCAGAAAAGAACACGTACTTCCCACCTGAACTGCAATTCTAAGCTCGCTTACCCGGCTTATTGGCCTGTATCTAGCGATGAATCCTGTTAGGAAATAGACGCCAGCAGCGAGCAACAAGCGTAAAAAGAAGAAGCCCTTCTCGAACGCGCTGATGATGATGACGCTTTGACTGACAAAAAGCGGGATACAAGACACTAGCTGATTGGCCCACCAATTGGGAAGCAGAGAAGATTCAAAATAAGGTATAAAAGAAAAGTGCATTCGCTCGCAGAGCATTCAGTCTTTTTCATACCATCACTAGAAATTCGCGGTTTTTTGAAAAGATCGTTTTCTTACTTTTTGCACTTAGCCGAAGCAAACAGCCTTTTTCAAGGCTCTAAGAGTTAAAAATAATGTTCTCCTTCAGTCGCTATCGCACGGATTTGAAGGCTCTTCAGTGGAAGGGCTGAGATACAGTCTACATTCCCTGCTGAACCAACTTGTGGTTTATTTCAGGCAGTCCTTCAGTGGGAAGGTTGCCACTGTCGAGGCTAATATTTCGTGACCGGACAGATACCACCTGAATTTTTTTTTTTGATGATTCTTGTTCGAGGTAGATTTTATTTCAGTGTCGGTTTGATGAGAAGATTTTGCCAAGGAATGGTATGCAACGCCGATTATTTATCCAAAATAGTTGATGTGAGAAATTTGGACATATTATGTATCTTGAAGGCATGGTCAGTCAAGTCCTACGTCCACTTAGCGGTTATGTCACAGACATTACTCACTGTTCGTTTCGGACGTCAGGTGAGATCCCTCTATTAGGCAGCAGTAGAATAGTTGCATCTGCTGTGTTGCACCCTCTATCGAATGGTGATTAATGATAAAGCTTGTCTGTTCAGACACGTTATATGAGATATGTATCGATGCAAGCTCGTAGAGCTTCATTATTCGTTGCAAAAAAAAATTGAAAGCATGCTTGAAGTGCTCTGCAAACAGCTCACTTTTATCGCCTGATGTATTGGCGGATTCGTTTCAATTTTTTCAACTAATTTTATTTGCTAATTATTTAATACATGCATTCATCTCTTAGACTAGGCGTTCCGTGTTTTTATTTGTTTATTTTGTTTATTTTTAGGAAAAGGGAAAAGCCCGTTTGAGTTGAACTCTTTTTGTTCTCTCTCAAATGGGCGCAAAACCTCTTCGTCTTTTCGTACCAACAGAATACAATTTAACTCCAAATGATACATAATCCAATCGTTGACCGATTTGGCTGATATTTTGTCCAGAGCTTCAGGGCATCAGATAGAACCGAATAAGAGGGCGGCCCATCACAATTTTAGAAAAAGTGTTTTTTGAGCCACCCTAATCCGCAATGAACATGCACAAAATAATTGCTTTTCGCATCCACTATCGAACTATACATAATTCTACGTTCAATTTGTGGTCGTGTCTTTAATACAACCTTCAACTTTTTTTATAACTTGACGTAGAATCGGAGTTCGGAATCAAAACATTAAATAATTTTTCGTTGACGTATTAGCAGTACCTCCTCCATTTTAGTAGGCTCCTTGACTTGTTTCTTATTGTTGTGTTTTTTTAGCAGTAAGCACGCATGAAAGCATGTGAGTAAATAAGGGCCTAATAGTTAGAAACAAATCAATTCTAATTATGAATTTAATTACTAGTTTTATTTCCGGAACTTTTGAATAAACAAATTGCTGATTATTGCACACAGCATGGAAGTTGTCGTTTCTAATATCAATCCAACAGTTCCAAAGTTAGAAGTTAAATGTAGATACGTTACGTTTATAAAAGTCTTACGTCTTCTCGCGGTTATGTTAAAACATTACCCATTGCTTGTTTTCTTACAACTGATGGCATGACGAACGCATCAAATTGGAAGAAAAGGAGAAGATCAAGAGACTCTAAACCAATATGATGGACTCATCGTTTGGATTGGGAACTTCTAAGAAGCATTTGATGAATCAAGAACCAGAAATCACGACAAAGGTGTGCCCCATCCAGTCTCCCTTCCGTTCCCGAATTCCAGTTTCTATCGGCCTTTGTTATCCAGTTGTGAGGTCACCATGCTCGGATTATGTATCGCAGGCATCTGCTGATAAACACCTGCAGCCGTTGAGTGTTCTCCACTGATACACACCTTGTTTCACTAGCGTATAGCAGCACAGATTTCATGGATTCGGATTTTGATACGCTCACTAGTCTGCCAGTTTTTCCAGATATTTCGTAAACACACAAAGGCAGTCCTTGCTTTCTAGATCCGAGCGCTGAGCGTCTTTCTTGATTGATTACGTCGTCTAGTTGGCTACCAAGATGCTGGAAGCTTTCAACATTATCCACTGATTGCCCGGCTACTGTGAATCTGGAAGGGGTCGCAGTGTTTACATCCAACGATTTGGGTTTATTGACGTTGATAACTATACCAGTCGAAGAAGAGCGCTCGGTTATGTCGTTGAGCTTACTCTGCGTATCAGCAGTGCAACGAAATCCTGTTTTGGTGCTCCATAATTATAAGCGGTCCGCAGTTTAGTTCACGGTCAATCGCACCTACCAAAATCTCGTGGAATACGATGAGGTGAATGTATTGGAGGGAAATTTAAAAAAAAACACTTTAATAAAGAATTAAAAAAATTGGATTAAAGATACCACGGTATGTCGTGTCAAGGGGGCTGTACCATTAATGAATGTTTATCTACAATCGTGCCACAAGTGAAGTAATCAATCGAGAGAAACATTTTTATAAACTTTCCAGTATCGCTACTAAAGCCATAACTGGCGATTCGCTTATCTTTTAAATTATGTGAAAAAATTTGCCGTTGTATTTGTGGAACTTGATATTTTGTATTGAATTCATGCTTTACATACAATTCGCATGAATAACATTTTCAATTATGATCTCAAAAATCAGTAAACCGGCATATAAAAAGGTTATTTTGTGGAAGTATTCATCGTTATATTTCCAATCCTTTCTCAAACAGTGGAAATATAATATGTATCAAGTCACCTCCTAGAAAACTGAACCAGCCGGATAGACACATTGAACAATACAATTTCCGTTGGCTTTTTTTTGACGTAGGACTTACGTCTCTCTTTACTATACCGGGTGTCATTTCAAAATATTCAAATCGACCGCGTTACGCTGTGTTGAAAGATTTTAAACGTTAATAGCGTTCGTCTCAGTGGACGAACTTCGACAGATTTCGACAGATTTCAAGTATGCCTTCCATGTCCATGCTTGATAAGACCCGAAAAACTTGTTTCAATAGGCATGAAACTGTTTTCAATGAAAAACATTGAGATCAAGGGAATCAATAAATATGGGTACCGCATAATTCTTGCATCATTCCATTACCACGTTCTGATTGGAGCAGACACCAGCGAATGAGCAGCCGCTGGGTCTGCCGAGAAGCCATAAAATAGCGCAACGCGATTTTTTCCTTTCATTCTGACCGGGACAAGCGAAGCAACCGCATTATCGATTGAACAGCTCACACCTTGTAGCAGGGAATGAAGTCTGCACCGACCGCTTTTTCGGCTCGACACCATCGAAGCGACCATCATCAGCCGAAACCTAGCCAGTACATCAGCAGTCTACCCTACAGACCCGACAAAGCAGCAATGCTGAGCAGATACCGGCAGCAGAGTCGGGCCGAGACCGGCCGGCATCGGTGCTGAGCCGAGACAGGCTGAAGAAAAGCCACATGATGCAGCATGTATGTCCAAAAAACAAACGGTTCTTCAGAGAGCCAATAATAGAGATCAATATCAATGCTTTCAATACCCTTCGGGATAATTGTACTTTTGTGCCAAATCCAATATTCTAGAGATAAAATTTTATGCGTGATTTTCATAAATAGCGTCAAAACTAACAGTGGATATTTTTTATGATTTAACCGCGAAGTGGACGAAGGACTTCGCTTGACCATGCCTTTAAAGATTCATAAGATGTCCAAATCTCTCACATAATCTTATTTGGATAAAAAAATACCGATAACAGCTCAAACATTAATAAACTATCAATCGATTTTTCATCAAATGTTGGATTTTTTGGCATTGATAAAAAAAATATGTAGATAAACATTGTTTGATACTGACCGCACACAAAGCGAACGTGACTGAATGATCGTCCCATGTTACCAATTCTAAATCTTATCGCCCGAAATCCCATGTCCGGGTGTTTCCTTCCTTCTACTACTAACAATGTTGTCTCAGAAAAGAACACGTACTTCCCACCTGAACTGCAATTCTAAGCTCGCTTACCCGGCTTATTGGCCTGTATCTAGCGATGAATCCCGTTAGGAAATAGACGCCAGCAGCGAGCAACAAGCGTAAAAAAGAAGAAGCCCTTCTCGAACGCGCTGATGATGATGACGCTTTGACTGACAAAAAAGCGGGATACAAGACACTAGCTGATTGGTCCACCAATTGGGAAGCAGAGAAGATTCAAAATAAGGTATAAAAGAAAAGTGCATTCGCTCGCAGAGCATTCAGTCTTTTTCATACCATCACTAGAAATTCGCGGTTTTTTGAAAAGATCGTTTTCTTACTTTTTGCACTTAGCCGAAGCAAACAGCCTTTTTCAAGGCTCTAAGAGTTAAAAATAATGTTCTCCTTCAGTCGCTATCGCACGGATTTGAAGGCTCTTCAGTGGAAGGGCTGAGATACAGTCTACATTCCCTGCTGAACCAACTTGTGGTTTATTTCAGGCAGTCCTTCAGTGGGAAGGTTGCCACTGTCGAGGCTAATATTTCGTGACCGGACAGATACCACCTGAATTTTTTTTTTTTGATGATTCTTGTTCGAGGTAGATTTTATTTCAGTGTCGGTTTGATGAGAAGATTTTGCCAAGGAATGGTATGCAACGCCGATTATTTATCCAAAATAGTTGATGTGAGAAATTTGGACATATTATGTATCTTGAAGGCATGGTCAGTCAAGTCCTACGTCCACTTAGCGGTTATGTCACAGACATTACCCACTGTTCGTTTTTTGGACGTCAGGTGAGGTCCCTCTATTAAGCAGCAGTAGAATAATTGCATCTGCTGTGTTGCACCCTCTATCGAATGGTGATTAATGATAAAACTCGTCTGTTCAGACACGTTATATGAGATATGTATCGATGCAAGCTTGTAGAGTTTCATTATCCGTTGCATAAAAAATGTTGAAAGCATGCTTGAAGGGCTCTGCAAACAGCTCACTTTTATCGCCTGATGTATTGGCGGATTCGTTTCAATTTTTTTTTCAACTAATTTTATTTGCTAATTATTTAATACATGCATTCATCTCTTAGACTAGGTGTTCCGTGTTTTTATTTGTTTATTTTGTTTATTTTTTAGGAAAAGGGAAAAGCCCGTTTGAGTTGAACTCTTTTTGTTCTCTCTCAAATGGGCGCAAAACCTCTTCGTCTTTTCGTACCAACAGAATACAATTTAACTCCAAATGATACATAATACAATTATTTCTTACAACTATTAACAATAAATTAACTTAGTCTAGATCTAGTATCAACAATTTAAGCTAACCTTTCTAAAAGTGTGACAGGGTGAGGGAAAACCTTTTCCGAAGAGTGTTACGACTCAAGTAAAAATCGAATTCATTTGAGCAGCGATTGAAAATTCTGCACATGCTCAAAAATGGTTCGTTGTGCCCGTAATTCGTTCGGGCACCGCGGAGGAAAAAGAATTGTCTAGAACGAAGGTTTTGTTGGCTGACGTTGAAATTCAGCTGGGACAAAAGAGGAGGCGAGTCAATGTTCAGAAGTAAAAGGTCTGCTACAAATAACGCACGGGCAGTATCACGACGGACGCTTAGTAAATCTAGCTCAATTAACCTACAGCGGTCCTCATAACTAGGCAAAATGTCACGGTTTCTCCACAGAGGTGACGTAATCCAAATCGTACGAATTTACGCTGAACTTATTCAATATGGGAAATATTATTCTGATAGTAAGGTGCCCAAACTACAGATGAATATTCTAAAGTTGATCTTACTAAAGAACAATATAGAGCCTTTAAACAGTGGACATCATTAAAATTCCTTGCTATTCGAAAAATGAAACCCAGTGTACGGGAGGCCTTAGAGACTATGAAAGCAACATGTTCATTAAACGTCAGCTTAGTGTCTAATAATACACCTAGATCCTTGACAACAGTCTCTACGTAGTGTGGTGGATCCAATAGTATAGTCAAAGGCAATTGCTGAATGTTTACGAGAAAACGAAATGAAGGAGCATTTATCTGGATTGAGAACCATACAATTCAGCTGACACCAGTCAGTGAAGAGATCCAACTGCGATTGCAAAAATAGTGTATCTTGTACACCGTTTACGATCCAAAATAATTTGAAGTCGTCGGCAAATGATAGTTTAAAGCACTTGAGTAGCAAGTTAATGTCGTTCAGGTAAACTATAAAAATTAAAGGACCAAGATGGCTGCCCTGGGGAACTCCTGAAGTCACAGGGAAAAACGAAGAAACACAGTCGCCAATTTTATTCGCCATTTTACGGTTTCCTAAATAAGAACTGAGCCAACAGAGAATGGAACCAGAGAATCCAAGTCGTTCAAATTTGGCGACAGCGATTTGATGATTGATTTTGTCAAAGGCTGATGAGAAGTCAGTATATATCGAATCGATTTGTTGTCCTTTCTGAAGAGCTTGCATAATAATCGAGGAGTAGATAATCAAGTTAGTATTTGTAGATCGCTTTGGAACAAAACCGTGTTGATCCTCAGAAATGTAGTTCAGGCAATTGTAGGATAGGAACTTTAGAACAACTAGTTCGAACAATTTGGACATGGCACATAGCGCTGCTATGCCACGATAGTTTTTACCTCTTGCTTATTACCTTTCTTGAAGACAGGGAAAGTGTATGATTTTTCCAAAATTCCGGAAAAATTCCTGAACGTAACGATGAGTTGAATAGGATTGACAAAGGTAATGACAAACTTGTAGAACATTTTGAGAATAGTTGAAGGAATACCATCCGGGCCCGAACTGGTAGATGATTTCAGCGACGAGCAGCATTCATCGACGTATTCTGCCGTGACTAAAGGATGTTGACCGACTGGAGGACGGAGGGGTACGCTGGCAGCAGCTTGCTGTACTAGTTGCTCAGTAACCGAATGATTAGAAAATACACCAGAGAATTGCTTTAGGAAAAGGTCACATATTCCCTCCGTGGATGTTTGTTCGATGAGTCCATTCGTCATGACTGTTGGAAGGCCAGATTCTTTTCGTTGTTTGTTCACATAGTTCCAAAATCCTTTTGGGTTGCGACGAAGTTTTGCTGGATTTTTCGTTGATACGTTTTGAAAAGTCTATTGTTTACACGCTTATATCGTTGGTTGGCGGAGAGATAAACTGCTTTGCTAAACCGAGATTTGTACTTGGAGTATTTCCTCAAGGCGGACTTTTGATATTCTTCAAACGTTTCAAATAACTGTTGCTCCAGGGTGGGCTTATAGGAGAGGATGATAAGCATTTGGGGACGAATTGGTCAATAGAATACAGAACAATATTTGATACTAATGTAACGGCTGAGTTGACATCAAAGTCTGCAAGGATCTCATGCCAATTAATGCTTTCTAACAGACGATTCATGCCACAGTAGTCGCCATTTTTAAAGTCATAGTAGATGCTTTGTACTGGATCGGAGAAGATGCAAGACGTAGTGCTATTTAGTGTAATTAGCAGTGGTGGATGATGAATAGATGACGTTACAAGGGGTGAAGGGGCCTCAATTAATGTGTAACGTATGTTACTGTCCAAATTAGCGAAGCAGAGGTCAAGCATCCTACCATTATCATTCAATATATGATTCAATTGATGAATGCATGCAAGGCTGTAATTGTCTAGCAGTATGTTGCTTGCTGAACTGAGCGAAGAATGATGAGCGTCGGGATAGAGATGTATCGATGAACTTTGTTTCCATTTGATATTTGGTAAATTGAAATCGCCGAGAATCAATATACTATCACTAAGCTGCATACGAGCTGTGATCCAAGAGAGTGAGCGAACATGTTGGTCAACGACTACCTGATCAGTTGTCCTATCCGGAGGTATGTACAGAACGCAAATGTACAATGTGTGGCTTTGAAAAATAACTTCAATCCAAATCTGTTCAACAGCTTCTGAATTTGGAATTGATAACTGACGAGCTTTAAATCTATTTCTGATAGCCAGTAACACTCCTCCACCAGACTTTGTTACTGTTACTGCAATTACGATCTAGGCGGAACACGTTATAATCAGTACCAAAAATTTGATTTGAAATTGTTGTTTCGTTTAACCATGTCTCGGTGAGAGCAAAAGCGTCATAGGTTGAATCAGAGGAGGCGAGGAGATAATTTGAAATCCGTGTGTTCATTCCGCCAACATTTTGATAATAGATTAAAAGTTGCTTATCTATACCATTGTCGATAATACTCTGTTGATTGACGGCATTGGTTTGGGTGGAACTGGAAGTCGATTGCTCGAAATTGGATGAGATGGCATTGCTCTCCGCTGGGTGGCAAGTGGAGACATCATCTGTTGTTGACGGATTAAGGGAAGGGCTGCACGTTGTCGAGGAGAGGGGGTACTGCGAATATCGGCACGTTGGCGAACTGTTTCTAAAAAAGGTCTGGATCGTTGCACATTTCGATCATAAAACGGCTTGATAAAGACACCAACTGGCCAGAAACTTTGAGACACAATAATGGGTTCAATCGCGGTAGGGGCACCTAATTTGAAAGATACAAATGTTAGCGGCACATTTGCACTACGATTTTCGCTGACCAGTTTATGACAGGTAATTAGGAGGGGATTGCATTTTGTTTTTCCCGCAACAAATGCGACAATATTGTCCGATGTCTCGTGTGGTTGGAATCGTGTTAAATAAAACCATTTGAGTGGTGCAGATGGTGTCGCTGGTGGTGCGACTGAAAGAGTGGGTATAACGAAGGGCATAGTTTGAGTGTTTCTTCTATGGTTTACATTACCTACTGTGTCTTGTGTGCCACTAGGTATGATATTCACTTGTCTCGATTGGAATGTGTTGCTGGGTGATTGCAGAGCATTTTGATGAGCAGAAACGATTCTCGATTGAATGACGGGCGCTGGTAACACAGATTGCTGGTCGGCTGCAGCGGCGATGGTGGGACAGGTACTCAGCGAAGACGCAAAAGATCTGACTCGTTGTGGTAGAACTGCCGTAGGTATGATTGATGCCGGCGTGTTCATTGATGAAATGGCTTGAATTGGTGCTTGCGTGGCTTGATTTTCGGCGTGGATCGGTACTTGTTTGTTTGTGGCGAAGCTTGGAGGAGGGAGAGCGGCTTGATTTTGGACAGGAACAAAACTTGTGATAGCAACGGAGTGGCTTTGGCTAGTTGAGGTAGTGGTACATATTGGTGCGGGTTGATTGTTGGTTGTGGCAAAATTTGTAGCAATAGTAGTGGCGATAGAGTCTGCGTCGTTGGTACTTGCGTGATGAACAACAACAGCAGCAGCAGCAGTAGATGTATCGGAAGTTATGGTGGCGGCATTAGATGTGAGAGGGCTAGTGATCGGTTGAATTTGCTGGGACGAGTCAACCGTCCGCGGATTGTTTATCTGGACATTAAGGTCATCGGCATCTGCAAGAAGAGGGACTATAACTTCTGTGTAATCTGAGGTACCAACTGAAACGTCAACTCGCATTCTCTTGTCGTTTCTCGGGAATGATGACGTAGAGCTGGATGTGCGGTCGCGTTTGTTTGCTCCGCTGGCAGCAGGATTTGTGTCGTTGTTTATAAACGAATTGAAGACCTCGGTAAACTCGAACTGCATACGATCAAGCTCGTCGTGGAAGTTCCTTGAATCACTTTGGGCTGGTCGGGTTGGTGGAATTTGACCACTAGGTCGCGGAAAGGGCGATCCAATCGCACGGCAAAGGGAACGAGTGACATCAATTTGAGCACCGACGAGTTTCAGAATGGAAGTAATACGCTGAAGAATCAGTGCGTATCCGGTGTCGGTTCCATCTGAACGTTTTGCACCAGTGATATCACTGTTACGGCATACGACACAGAACCAGAGAGCACCGGGACACTCGCGAACAGCTTTGAACTGATTCCCGGTGAGGCTAACACATTTTAAGTGAAACTGTTTTTGGCATTTCATGCATTCCACTTTTCCACCTCGAGCGGAACCGTTGAAGCAGGGATTCCCGTCGCACTTCTTCATCGTTTTGCAGCTGACGACGAATGTAAATAAACAAACGAGCCGGCACGATGATACTCGGAACGTGCGATAGGCGGCGTGCAGAATAATCAGTAGAAAATGGTCAACAGAAGACCAAAGCAAAACAATTCGGTAGTTTAATTAAACTGATTTTTCTCGTAAAATATCAATCGCGAGATTATTCTAGCACCGGATGCGGACGCATCGATCCGATGGGGTGGCGATTAACGAGAGAATGTAAATAACTGATGTAAAAGCGCATGGAAAACTATCGATTTATAGGACCGTATAAACAATGCTACTTATCGCGGCTGTAGTACACTCATCCAGTTCCAACATTATTGATATGATCCCTCAAAATTACCTTATATTTGGTAGGATCGTTCCTTATACCCAGCAAACACAAGATCATATATCATAGCGAATAAGTGTACACAGTGGAGGCCATATACGTACATTTTGCATGCAGTCAAATGGAGGCATGCCCCTATATCGCCTCCACCTTGTACACTTATGCGCTAGCATATGCGACTTTGTGTTAGCTGGGTAGAACAATATTGGGACCATTTTATTATTTCCCCTTTATTCAGAAGGGGTATTTCAGAAAAATAGGTATTCAGGTATTCAGAAAAATCGATCATTTCAGGAATTTTAATTTTTCATAAAATTGTAACTCCCAAATCATTAGGCCTATTTGTTGTATTAACAAATCAAATAAAAGCTCTTTATTTCTACAGGTATACTTCGATATAACGTAACTAATTTTTCACTCTTCAAATCGTTGTATCTCCAAAACCACTGGTCCTGCAAGAAAAATGTGCTTCTTGCTTTTGCGAAATGATATTTGATGTGCAAATGGAATACATAAAATGGATTCAAAATCTGAGGAAGAATTAAGTATGGAACTTGTTGTCCCAATTGAAAGTTTTAAAGGTGTAAAGTTGCATTCAAACGGTGATGTGCTTGGTCGGATGTGTTTTATAATGAAAAATCAACACTCGAGTATAAAACCAGCTGCTAAAACTGTAGTAACTGAACTTCAAATTTTTTGGGAGACATATAGAATTCCTCTAATGCAACACTACAATGCTGTTGTTAAGCTTCTAAAATTATTTAACAAAATGCGAGCAAATATCAAAAAATCTTCTCACGCGGGAGATAAACAGAAAAAGTAAGAGAATTAAGACGTAACTGTCGAGCTCATCGGAGGGACCACTTCTAGTACTGCATTCGGTCCCTCGGTACCCAAGTTTGACAGTTAAGATGAAACCCCACTTTTTAACTACCTTGGTGCGTAGTTTAAAGTAGTAACTTATAGTAACCAAACGAACTTTTGTACGGAATGTGAAAACTATGTTTGTTTTTGTGCATCAGAATTTTTTTTCCAGGATTTAATCCTTAATTCTTTCAATTAATTTGAAATATTATTAATTAATAAAGGAAAGAGTGGCCAAATATTCGTAAGGAGATTGTACACATTGTACAATTTTTGTACTTCAGACCAATTTTGCTCCCTTAACCACTTGCATGATTTTTTTCACCAGACTGCATTTTTGAATAAGAACCTTTCCTTTTCACAATGATACACAATGCTTGGTCATCATAAGGATTTTTATTAGTGATTTGTGATAAGAACTATTATTATGTATTCGAACCAGGACCAGAGTGATCTCTGCAATACATAAAAGATGTCTCCAGTCCGCTTGGTCCGTAACCGCCACCCACGTACTTTACAGAGTCCTACTCGTTGCGCATCTCGCCTTGTACCATTTGGAGTACTATTGAGGATTACTAGTAAATTAAACATTATTGTCTTCACTGTCATCAGACTTACAGTTGAGGTCGAAATACGTATATGTAAAACTAATACGACGTGGTGGAATTAAATGGAATTGTACTAAACTCGTCTGATGACAGTGAAAACATTCCACTAAAAAAAGAGCTATACTAGGTATACCTAATTTTCTTGATTATTGTCTTGTTTGTCATGAGGATCCAAGTTTTAAAATTTAGTTCATTAACATACCCTCACCCTACAACATCGCCCTTGGTCGTTATCTAAGCGGAAAATACAAACATACATCTACAAATTTTCATTACTTTCGGATCTACTTCACAATTTGCGCTGCACGTTCAATATTGCGAGTGCAACTTGAGTGCATGAATTTTTGTGTGATTTCTAAAGATGTTCAAAAGCTCATGAGATGCTCAAGAAATCACTATAATATATATCAAAAAAATAAAATGTGGGAAGAAAATTATGAAATTATGTTTCATATTGAAATGAGCTTGTGCCATCTGAATATTTCCCTTTGTGTGGGACCTTACAATTTAAAATGAACGCATCCGATACTATTTTCAGATAGTAAGTTGAAAACTCATCTGAAATAAAAGAATGTTTAAATAGATACAAGGATGCAAATACAACAAAATAAATTACGACGGCAAACATATTTATTTAGCACAATTTAAAGCTTCTTCCGGCCTCCCCATCACCGTTTGAAGGATTTGGCACAACTATCCCTAGAGTTGTTCGTAGTAATATTGGACAGCGTATCATGTTGCTGTTTTTCATTGATCGCTCTAAGGTTCAAGCCGTCGAGGCTCTGCGTACGACTTTAGTCGTAAAGAGTTCCTGAACCTGCAGGTAGAAGTCGTCTGGTTCCAGTTGGATGCAATGTCCAGTTCAAGATTGTTTACAGGACCGCTGGCCAGCATCAGTGTCCCCGATTCGGCATGAAAGAGGTAGACTCTTTCACAATGGTTGCCCGTATGTTCCAAGTTTGATTACAGCGAACATTTTTTTCCGATGTTTTGATTTAATTAACATTTGGGAGGTTGCCTTAGCAACGCATGAATAAGTACCAGTTACTTGGCGCTGTACTTGCATCAAGGTGATATCATAATGCGGTTGTCCAATTTTCTACTCTAGTACTTCGTGAGCACTAAAATAGTGTGCTCTAGTATGGGACATGGACGTCTTTGGTTTCTCCATACATTTGGATCACTTTTCCCATACAAACTTTGAGCCATTTGCGCACGCCAACCACTGGACCGAATGAGCTCAAATTTTCAGGGGAGCTTCTGTGACCCCCCAACTGTCATTTAAGGGTGCAAGGTTTGAAATTCCAAACTTTTCACTTTTTCCATATAAGCTTGGGCCACTCTAATGCACACCTTTGTTTGCTCGTTGGCGTGGCGTATACGTTGTATTGTTCGGATTGAATGAAGTTGCATCGCGTAGATTTTGTTCTCACCATTTCACTTATTGCGCTAGTCAATTTGAGTCTTCCGCATTTTATTGCATTTACAATACGGTCGTCAAATTTGTCTCTCACTTCGATTTTTGGATTTTTTCCCCAGGCCATCTGCGAGTTGTGGGGCTTGCCTAGGATGTGGTGGGGTTTGACAGTGGGCCCTGTTAAACCTCTATAAAAAGCTGCATGTATCCGCAAGTAGGCCCCACCAAAGCGACCGTGTGCCGCTCAAAGCGCACAAGCCCAAGTCCTGGTGTTAGGTGGGACGCTAAACAGCCCTGACACGACGGCCCTCCGACGAGACAGGAGGTTTGCGCTGGCCCAATAAGCCGCCTAGAAAACCAATCATTACGAACAATATAAGAGATAATGCGACTCGATATAATCGGCAAAGACCTAGGCGACGAATACAGGATCACGATTGGAAGCTTGGAACATGGAATTGCTAGTCGCTAGGTTTCGCAGGTTGCGACAGGATGATCTACGATGAATTACATCCCCGCAACTTCGACGTCGTGGCGCTGCAGGAGATTTGCTGGACAGGACAGAAAGTGTGGAAAAGCGGGCATCGAGCGGCTACCTTCTACCAAAGCTGTGGCACCACCAACGAGCTGGGAACCGGCTTCATAGTGCTGGGTAAGATGCGCCAACGCGTGATTGGGTGGCAGCCAATCAACGCAAGGATGTGCAAGATGAGGATTAAAGGCCGTTTCTTCAACTATAGCATCATCAACGTGCACTGCCCACACGAAGGGAGACCCGACGACGAGAAAGAAGCGTTCTACGCACAGCTGGAGCAGACATACGATGGATGCCCACTGCGGGACGTTAAAATCGTCATCGGTGACATGAACGCACAGGTAGGAAGGGAGGAAATGTATAGACCGGTCATCGGACCGGATAGTCTGCACACCGTATCGAATGACAACGGCCAACGATGCATAAACTTCGCAGCCTCCCGCGGAATGGTAGTCCGAAGCACCTTCTTTCCCCGCAAAAATATCCACAAGGCCACATGGAGATCACCTAACCAAGGAACGGAAAACCAAATCGACCACGTTCTAATTGACGGTAAATTCTTCTCCGACATCACGAACGTCCGCACTTACCGCAGTGCGAATATTGAATCCGACCACTACCTCGTTGCAGTATGCCTGCGCTCAAAACTCTCGACGGTGTACAACACGTGTCGAAGTCGGACGCCGCGGCTTAACATTGGGCGGCTACAAGATGGTAGACTAGCCCAAGAATACGCGCAGCAGCTGGAAGTGGCACTTCCAATGGAAGAGCAGCTAGGCGCAGCGTCTCTTGAAGATGGCTGGAGAGATATTCGATCCGCCATTGGTAGCACCGCAACCGCTGCACTTGGCACGGTGCCCCCGGATCAGAGAAACTACTGGTATGACGGCGAATGTGAGCAGTTCGTGGAAGAGAAGAATGCAGCATGGGCGAGATTGCTGCAACACCGCACGAGGGCGAACGAGGCACGATATAAACAGGCGCGGAACAGACAAAACTCGATTTTCCGGAGGCAAAAGCTCCAGCAGGAAGATCGAGACCGTGAAGAAACGGAGCAACTGTACCGCGCTAATAACACACGAAAGTTCTATGAGAAGTTAAACAGTTCACGTAAGGGCCACGTGCCACAGCCTGATATGTGTAAGGACATAAACGGGAACCTTCTTACGAACGAGCGTGAGGTGATCCAAAGGTGGCGGCAGCACTACGAAGAACACCTGAATGGCGATGTGGCAGACGAAGATGGCGGTATGGTGATGGACCTGGGAGAACGCGCGCAGGACATAATTCTACCGGCTCCGGATCTCCAGGAAATCCAGGAGGAGATTGGCCGGCTGAAGAACAACAAAGCCCCTGGGGTTGACCAACTACCAGGAGAGCTTTTTAAACACGGTGGTGAGGCACTGGCTAGAGCGCTGCACTGGGTCATTACCAAGATTTGGGAGGAGGAAGTTTTGCCGCAGGAGTGGATGGTAGGTGTCGTGTGTCCCATCTACAAAAAGGGCGAAAAGCTGGATTGTAGCAACTACCGCGCAATCACATTGCTGAACGCCGCCTACAAGGTACTCTCCCAAATTTTATGCCGTCGACTAGCACCAACTGCAAGGGAGTTCGTGGGGCAGTACCAGGCGGGTTTTATGGGCGAACGCTCCACCACGGACCAGGTGTTCGCCATTCGCCAAGTACTGCAGAAATGCCGCGAATACAACGTGCCCACACATCATCTATTCATCGACTTCAAAGCCGCATATGATACAATCGATCGGGACCAGCTATGGCAGCTAATGCACGAACACGGTTTTCCGGATAAACTGACACGGTTGATCAAAGCGACGATGGATCGGGTGATGTGCGTAGTTCGAGTTTCAGGGGCATTCTCGAGTCCCTTCGAAACCCGCAGAGGGTTACGGCAAGGTGATGGTCTTTCGTGTTTGCTATTCAACATCGCTTTGGAAGGGGTAATACGAAGAGCAGGGATTAACACGAGTGGTACAATTTTCAATAAGTCCGTCCAGCTATTTGGTTTCGCCGACGACATAGATATTATGGCACGTAACTTTGAGAAGATGGAGGAAGCCTACATCAGACTGAAGAGGGAAGCTAAGCGGATCGGACTAGTCATCAACACGTCGAAGACGAAGTACATGATAGGAAGAGGTTCAAGAGAAGACAATGTGAGCCACCCACCGCGAGTTTGCATCGGTGGTGACGAAATCGAGGTGGTAGAAGAATTTGTGTACTTGGGCTCACTGGTGACTGCCGAAAATGACACCAGCAGAGAAATTCGGAGACGCATAGTGGCTGGAAATCGTACGTACTTTGGACTCCGCAAGACGCTCCGATCGAATAGAGTTCGCCGCCGTACCAAACTGACAATCTACAAAACGCTAATTAGACCGGTAGTCCTCTACGGACACGAGACCTGGACGATGCTCGTGGAGGACCAACGCGCACTTGGAGTTTTCGAAAGGAAAGTGCTGCGTACCATCTATGGTGGGTGCAGATGGCGGACGGTACGTGGAGGAGGCGAATGAACCACGAATTGCATCAGCTGTTGGGAGAACCATCCATCGTTCACACCGCGAAAATCGGACGACTGCGATGGGCCGGGCACGTAGCCAGAATGTCGGACAGTAACCCGGTGAAAATGGTTCTCGACAACGATCCGACGGGCACAAGAAGGCGAGGTGCGCAGCGGGCAAGGTGGATCGATCAGGTGGAAGATGACTTGCGGACCCTCCGTAGACTGCGTGGTTGGCGACGTGTAGCCATGGACCGAGCCGAATGGAGAAGACTCTTATATACCGCACAGGCCACTTCGGCCTTAGTCTGATTAAATAATAATTCGATTTTTGGAGAGCAGTTTTCGACAGTTTTTGGACGCGAAGTGAATTAATTGGTAGTTAATATTGAAGAAAAATGTGAAACTCAGTTAGTGAATATGTTTTAGGAGTGATTAAATCAAGGAAACGGTGGCAAAAGATCAAGTGAAAAATCAAGTGTGTGTGTGTAAGTGTTTGCTCCGAACGTTCGGAGTTAGTATACGTTCGATAAAAATACGAATGCCGGCCCAGGAAAAAGGCAGTTTTCAGCGTTTTTCCAGCAATTCCTCAGTAATTGTTAATTTAGATAAGTGAAAAATTAATATGAAAATTTAATGAATATGCTATGATGGAGGTAAGTCGGCAAATAGCCCCAAAATATTGAATTTAGTTCAAAACTTTATTAGTATTAGTGCGGGTTCGAATAAAATCATCGTCATCATCGGATTGATTACGGTTTATAGAGCCTTAAACCGACGAAACTACCGCGCAAATATTTTTACGCACAACCGTGCGTCTCCATCTCACTGGCTTAAAAGGTTTTGCTCTACCACCGCGCAAAACTTTTTTTATGCAAACCACATTCGCTTCGTCGGAAAAAAAAAGTCTACCGACCAGCCATCAACGGAAGGATATCAACCGGGAAAGAAACGGCTGTATCTCCAGCTCCCGTGGCCGGATTATGCCGGTTTTTAGTCTTCGACCCCCGATTCTGGTCCTGATGTTACTGACCTAAAATTACCGCACTGCTACTTTCACTATTGGCACAATTTATTGCAGCCGACATGCTGCTTTCAACATGTTCGTACTATCTCATTTAATCCCACCACTTGATTGTAGCTATAACAGATACATATTTCGACCTCAACAGTAAGGCCGTCTTCAGTGTCTCGTACTTGACTCGATTGAGTACGAGGCAATGACGACGATTAATCTGTTAAAGTTGAAATACGTATCTGTTAAAGTTACAATCAAGGGGTGGAATTAAATAAGATACTAAGAACTAGTCTTATGGTATGTGAAGACATTCCACTAAAACATCAAATAATGTTCTTATCAAAATATTTGTCAACTCTACAGTGATCTGCGGTTAAAACAGAAAAAAGAAGTGTTTGAAACTAGAGGCATGTATTCTTTTATAGCAATTTTTAATTCTTCTGATATAGACTGAGCGCAAATTTCTCCACATCAACTTAACTTTTAAGCAATGCTTACCAATACGCTTGATCTAAGCTTAACATCTACGCGGAGGTGAAGAAATCAACCCTAAGACACTATGTTTCTATTATTGGAATATCATTGGAACTAATTGTAGCCAAATCTAAAAAAAATTCCCCTCACGCTAGCAGCACACATGTTTCACTTAGGTTATTGCAATTGTTATGTGACCAGATTTAGTGACAATCAAGTTGCTGCAACCATTTTTGTTTGACTTGTGCTGCTCAAGCAGTGTGCACTCAGCTGAAACGTACTGTAATATTCATTAATTTTCGCTTCATAGCAATATGATTATGCTACCTGGAGCTCCGTTTCCTAATTGATTCGTTCGCTGGTCTCTTGCTTTCGGTATCGGCCTAAAAGGCTTTATGATTAATGTGTCTAATTAAACCTGCAGGCAATGTACCAACTCGATCTGTTCAACAAACTTGTTTATTATGTGTATAACCAGTGTTGTGCTTAATCATTATCAGACGATCATGATTGCAATTTTCATGTGAAAACTTCTCACGTGAAAACAGTAGGCGAGTTGTCACCGGCGACAACTTCTCAAATTTTATACTCAAACGATAATAAACACAGAATTTTCATTCAATCATTATTCTTTACTAATAACAGCTAATTGTTAACAGTCCCGTTATATCTTCTATTTGGCGTTATAGCTTCATGCTAGTGAGGAAAAAGAGTTCAAAATGTAACGGTAAATGCTTCAAATCAAGATACGATTTTCAAACGATTCTTAATCGCTGGCGAGTTTTAATCACTTGATAATTTAAAAGTAAAATCGCGGGTGAGTATGATCATTCTCGATTTTTCGAAAATTTGATTTTTCCCAACCCTGTGTATAACCAGTGCAAAATACACAGTTTGCCGCTAACGCTGACACTATTGTGGGAAAAGGCTCATTGATTGGACATTCCTGCTACAATACCCATTAAACGACTAGCTACACACATAACACCACAGTGCGGGACAAGAAACTTTTACCGTTCAATCATTTGTTTCAAAGTGCATTATCGAGGTTGGTAATTGTTCTCATATAACCACTAATTGATGCACTTCGTCTGTGATGTTGCCAGTTGGTACAAACGTCATACATATAGGGGAACTGTACCGGTTTTGGCCATGTTCCTAATTTGGCCAATTTTGCGAATAATTTCAAAAATAAAGCAATTCGCGAGGGTTTTATTAGTTCCAACAAGAGGTATATCCCTCACGATTCAACGCTGCTTTCAACTGATCGATTATTTTGCAAAAATATGTATTTTTCAGGGTTGACCAACTTAGGTACTAAGTTGGCCAAAACCGGTGCACTTCCCCTATCATAACCATGAATGAATGGCTACTGTATCGCAACAGAGGTGAACTTTCTACTAAAACTCAAAACGTGTAAGTCAGAAATAGCTTAATTTTTAATACGAAATCGAACATATGACGATACATATAAAATGATCGATAATGATATCAATTCGTATTTGTTGCCAATTTTAAATTTCACATAGGACTTACAGGAATCCGGGGGAACTTTGATCGCCAGGGTTACATTGATCAGTTTGACAGTTTTCAAGAAATGGAACGTTCTACATACAGTAGTCTTCTTCTTCAATGGCTCCACATTCCAACCGGAACTTGGCCTGCTATTCAACTTAGTATTCTATTAGCATTTCCTCTGTTATTAACTGAAAGCTTTTCTATGCCCGCCATTGCATAAGTATGTGTCTTGTGTGGCAAGTAAAATGGATACACTATGTCCAGGAAGTCGAGAATGTTTCCAACCCGAAAACATCCTAGACCGGACCGAGAATCGAACTCGTCATCTCCGGATTGGCAATCCTACGCCTTTGCCCACAAGGCTAGTGGAGACCCCACATATAGCAGAACTCGTTTTAAAAATATGAAAACAGTCATGATTTCAATTACGGAGGAAATATTTACAAAACGATTTAAAAAGTGATCACTGTTCCCCCGGATAACGGTACTGGAGGAACAATTCATTATGAAGTCGGGTGGATTCCGGCAGCAAAATACCACAGTAGATCTCGACACATAAGCGGTTAAGTAACACAGAGTGCCTACCAAATAAAGAAAGGAATAAAAAAACGCACCATCAAATAAGTTAGTACCAAAATCAGAGGTACCGAAACAATGCGTAGAAGGCTTTCATTGTAACGTAATTATTTGGATAAGGACAATCACTGCCACCACTTAAGCGCTAGAAATCGGAGTTGCCGTGGAGGAGCACGGTCTCAAGTATGAGTTCCCATTCCGGCCTCTCTTCAAAAACTTCCCCTAGATTTTTTCAGAAAAGACAGAAACACACCTCAACACCTAGCATAAAACAACGGACATAATACATAACACCCAGTGGACCAGTACAGTTTTTCGTATCTCGAAAAGTTTTCTCCTTTTCGTGGCGGGAATTGAATCCACGCTGCAAAGCATATGCGTCTAGATCAATGATGTCATCAATCGCACAGCCACGAAGCCTATATTTTGATGCTTTCCATGTAAATTTCTTGCAATATCCCGTTGAACTATCAAAGAACTTTTCGTAAAAAAAATAAAAAGAATTTCTCGTGTAAATTCTGAAGAATTATCCACTGAAATATAAAGAATTTCCTAATGAATTCCAAAAGTTTTCCAAATTGCAAAGGCTTTCCCCTGGCAATTACGAAGTTTATTTTTATGGAAACTCGATATTCTCCGGAGAAATTTCTGAAAATTTCCCGTGGAGTTTTTTAAAGAATTTTCTTTGGAAATTCCCTATTCGATTGACAATTCTAAAGAATTCCCATTTGCAATCCCGACAAGAAATTGCCGTCAAAATTTCGAAAATTTTCCCGCGGAAATTCGGATGGGGTTTTAAGGAAAATTTCCAAGAACTTCCCTCACTAATTCCTGTGAGTTTCCTGTGGAGCTTGCAGAGAGTTTCTTTTAGAAATTCCCAAAGATTTTTTTATTCCGAAAAGCTTTGCTATAGCTATAAGAAATTCCAAAGAGCAGTGTTGGTAAAATCACTCATAAATATCAATCAACGAGCGCTCCCGTGCGAACGAAATCGTCTGCAATTTTAAAGGAATGCATCACGCTTATTCATGCTAAAACGCATCATTTCACTCATTTGCCAAAAAATCATTTTGGTTTTAAAACGCATTTGAAATCAATTTGGGGGCAATTTATTAATTATACATAAAAGAGTTTCTAATATTTTATGCGACAAACGTCAATTCACTGTTTTTAACGAAGGAGAACAAAAGAAAACCTACGATGATTCAAATGGATGATTTAACTCATCCATGAGTTTTTAGGTGCTGAATTGGGTGCGTTTCAACTCACGCTTGATTTGAATCATCCATGAGTTTTGAGATTTTGAGTTTTTACCAACACTGCCAAAGTGTATCAAGCTATGACGATATATGCAAATTTCTAGGCTACTAGACCATCTTGGGACAATAACAAATACATCAAAAACGTGAAATGACATTTGTTTTAAATTAAAATAAAAATGATCCCTAAAAGCTAGTAGATTTCCATAAAAAAATGAAAATCGCCAATAAAGAAATCAGAGTATGGGCAATAAATATAAAATTTCCACACATAATGCAAAATTTCCATAAAGAATTAAGAATTTTCCACAATGTTAAAATTAAATTTGCACTTTTAAAAGCAATTATAAACGAAAAATTTTCCATAAAGAAATCAAAATGTTCCGCGAAAAAAATAAAGAATTTATATAATAATAAATAAAATAAATAATAACAAAATATTCCTCAAAATATATTTTTTTCCACAAATAAACAGAAAAAAAAATCCGCTAAAACTTGAAATTTTTTCACGAAAAAATCAATGAGAGCGATAAAAAATATGAAAGTATCCATAAAAAAAAATCCTGAACAAAATATGATAAGAACACATCGATATAGAGAATATCAAGATAGAGAGGTTATCGAGATGTAGAAAGCCAAAATGTATGTAGATTAAAGGGACCGAGAAAACCATCGAGAGAACATCGAGATGTAGCGAGTCTCTACTTCGGTCTAGAAATTTGCTGTATGAAGCACTTCAAAGATCCAACTATTTATACCGCCAAAAGCTGCTTTGTCGCTATCATTTGCCGATATTTTGAGGTGAAACTGTCCAGTACAGAATATAAAGTTGACAGCTGATCATTAATCGATTTTATATTGTGTTAATAGCTCAATTGTTTCAAATGCTACAACCGTGATTATTGATTCTGGTGCATGATACAATCATCCTTTATCACACCAAACCATTATATTATCGACAAACTAGCTCAATTCGGTACAATAATAAAAAGAAAACATCGACGAAGACAAATTGCTTCATTATTGAAAGTGGTGCATTTGAAAACGCAATAAATGGAATAAAATTGATTCTCGAAAAGTTCGTCTGTGATGACTGACAATGTTGATTTTTTTTCATTACATTTTTACGTAGACCTCAGAGACAGATGAAATATAGGAATATAAAACAAATAAATTTAAAAATATAAGATTGTATCAACCCAACAAACAACGACAAGCCACAAATAAGCATCTAAGTTGAATTATTGTTTATTTGTAATCCTCAAAGCTGAATAAAATGGATGCTGAATAATTCGCTAGACAGATTACATCTCAGCCTTTGATCCAACTAATATTCGACTTGGCCTATTTATTTGTTTACCACCTTCATTTAAGGTCGAACTAACGTTTTAGTTTTATCACATTTCAGCACATTGGTGAAGTTTATCAATGTGCTGAACTAATGGTTTTCAAAATTCTCTGTTCGACTATGATGTGATGCTCTAAAAGGGTGGTCGAATTGAGTTTGAATAGTAGATTAATAAGCGCATTGGACATCCTTCTTAACCGTTGTTCTTCCTAACCACTGGATTTCACCTTTACCGGATCTGTCGCACAGTGGAAGAAAACATCATAATAGTTTATGCTTTTTCCGTTTGAAAGAAAATCGCGATGGCTTGAGTTGATGATATTTGGATAGGGGTTGTAGGACAAAAGGTCGAAGGTCAAAAGGTCGAAGGACAAAAGGTCCAAAGTCAAAAGGTCGAAAGGACAAAAGCTCGAAGGGTCAAAAGGTCGAAGGGACAAAAGGTCGAAACACAAAATCTGAGTCACAATGTCGAAGGGTCAAAGGGTCGAAAGGACGAAAGGTCGAAAGGACAAAGGTCGAAGGGTCAAAAGGTCGAAACAAAAAATAATCTGAGGCAAAAGGTCGAAGGTCAAAAGGTCGAAAGGTCGAAAGGTCAAAAGGTCGAAACAAAAAAATCCAAGCCAAAAAGGCAAAGGACAAAAGGTCGAAGGTCAAAAGGTCGAAGGGACAAAAGGTCGAAACATAAAATCTGCGTCACAAGGTCGAAGGGTCATAAGGTCGAAAGGACGAAAGGTCGAAGGGTCAAAAGGTCGAAACAAAAAGTCTGAGCCAAAAGGTCGAAGGTCAAAAGGTCGAAACAAAAAAAACTAAGCCAAAAGGTCAAAGGACAGAAGATCGAAGTTCAAAAGGTTGAAAGGACAAAAGGTCGAAAGTCAAGAGGTCAAAGGACAAAAGGTCGAAGATCAAAAACTCGAAGGTCGAAAAAATTAGGCAAAACGTCGAGAGTTAATCAACCATTATTGTGTACATTTATGTTTTACCTGATAATATTTTATTGTTAATTTTTTCCTTCTTTTAGTCATAGGCCGTTCATTCGAGATTCGCATATTTATATTTATTTGTGTTTCACCTGAATATATTTTATTGTTGAATTTTTCCTTCTTTTAATGAAAGACTTGTCATTCGAGTTTCGCACATTATTATTTATTTTTGTTTAACCTTATTTTCATTGTTGATTTTTTTCTTTCTTTTTTTCATAACCTTTTCTTACGAGTTTCGCATTTTTATACTGCATATGAAATACCAAAAGCACTTGAAAAGATTTCATTTTAGAATTTTCCTTTTGTTAAAACATATGGTATTCTTTAGAGGTGTATTGTCAAATCAATAAGTTTATTAAAGTATTGCCAGAATTTTTTAACTTTAATTGCAATTCATGTAAAATAGTTCTTCTCTCATTTTTATCAAAATGATAATTCAAAATATATCATTTTAGCTCAACATACCATCTTCTAATGACAGTAATTTTATTTTTATGTGCTCAAAAAATGATACGTTTTTGTTCACGAAATTTGTTGTTAAGTAACTATAAACGAATATACATAATACATTTATTTTTAATAATAGAAACCGTTACGTAGCGCTGCAAAGTTGGGAGGGGTATGAAATTGCCAAAATTTGCGTTAGGGAAGATCCATTAATTAGTGCCTCCTTATTCACTCTTTTTGTAAGAAACATCTAAAAATTTTGTATGGATCGTCACATTTCGTTCAAACTTCCTCCCCCTCTAAGCGTTACGTAATTTATGGACGCTCCTTTACGTGATTTGTGAACGTTTGTATTTAATTTTAAAGTCAACTAGTAACCCTCTAACGCCCAAGACCGCCTTCAGACGGGAAACTGTAGTATTTTTTTTAAATTTAAATTGTTCAGATTTCAAAATTGATTTTTTACCTGTTTTTCATTCAACCTTCTGTTAATTTTTCGGCCCTTTTTTCCTTCGACCTTCTGTCATTTCGATCTTTCATCTTTTCAATTTATTGACTTTCGACCTTTTTTTCCTTTCAATTTTTTGACTTGCGACTTTTTGTCTTTTCGACATTTTGTTCTTTCGACATTTTATCCTTTCGACCTTTTGTTTTCAACCTTTAATTCTTTCGGCCTTTTGTCCTTTCGACCCTCTGTACTGTCGACCTTTTGTCCTTATGTCCTTTCGACCTTTTGTCCTTTCGACCTTTTGTCATTTCGACCTTTTGTATTTCGACCTTTTGTCTTTTCGACCTCTTGTCCTTTCGACCTTTTGTCCTTTCGACCTTTTGTTCTCTCGACATTTTGTCCTTTCGACCTTTTGTCCTTTCGACCTTTTGTCCTTTCGACCTTTTGTCCTTTCGACCGTTTGTCCTTTCAACCTTTTGTCCTTTCGACCTATCGTCCTTTAGCCTTTCGACCTTTTGACACAGATTCTGGATAGGAACATAATAATTTATTTTCAAGACATTGTTGAATTCATTGTCAAGAACACTCAGACTTTCTATATTCGTGGGGCAATGCATAATTGATTCATGATACATAATTAATTCCTGATCTAGAATAAAGCTGTTGGAGATTATAACAAACAAAATTGCAAAACAAAAATTCATATAAAATCGACCATATTGTATGTCTGTTACAGATTTCCTATGTAGTTGTTTTTTTTTATGTGTACAGAAAAAAATATTGCGGTGGAAACTACCATTCCGAGGGTTACTTTAAGAATGTGCGCCGACGATTTTCAGCAGATAACAAACCCGTTTGATTTTACCATGCACGCAGTAAAAATCAACTGTGGTCCTTGCAAATGTTGTTACCTGAACTGAATCAGTGGTGAATTTTCTCTGTAGGGGAAGGTGGGTAGACTTGATCACCGGGGAGACTTGATCACCCCCTGTTTTATCGAGAACTAAAGTAGTTTTGTTCTAGCGTATTTTTTAGTATAGATCCTCTAGACAAATGACCTTTATGTGGTGAGTTATTTTTTGGATTGACAACCTTATTTATTCCGCAGGGCGGTTTGTATGTTTTGACCTTACCAAAGATTTTTTTATTTACCACGCAAAATTTTATCAACTTTTCATAACAATGACCAAATGCTTTCGTTTTTTCACAGCACAAAACCATAAATATGCTTAATGATCTGTACTGATGAAAATGTCAACATTCCATCAAAGTTTTAAGAAATTTGGATTTGAAGATATTGCCTCAATATGGGGACACTTGATGATTAAGCACCAATATAAAAATGGTCGAATTGAGTTTGAATAGTAGAATAATAAGCGCATTGGACATCCTTCTTAACCGTTGTTCTTCCTAACAACTAGATTTCACCTTTCCCGGATCTGTCGCACAGTGGAAGAAAACATCATAATAGTTTATGCTTTTTCCGTTTGAAAGAAAATCGCGATGGCTTGAGTTGATGATATTTGGATAGGGGTTGTAGGACAAAAGGTCGAAGGTCAAAAGGTCGAAGGACAAAAGGTCCAAAGTCAAAAGGTCGAAAGGACAAAAGCTCGAAGGGTCAAAAGGTCGAAGGGACAAAAGGTCGAAACACAAAATCTGAGTCACAATGTCGAAGGGTCAAAGGGTCGAAAGGACGAAAGGTCGAAAGGACAAAGGTCGAAGGGTCAAAAGGTCGAAACAAAAAATCTGAGGCAAAAGGTCGAAGGTCAAAAGGTCGAAAGGTCGAAAGGTCGAAAGGTCAAAAGGTCGAAACAAAAAAATCCAAGCCAAAAAGGCAAAGGACAAAAGGTCGAAGGTCAAAAGGTCGAAGGGACAAAAGGTCGAAACATAAAATCTGCGTCACAAGGTCGAAGGGTCAAAAGGTCGAAAGGACGAAAGGTCGAAGGGTCAAAAGGTCGAAACAAAAAATCTGAGCCAAAAGGTCGAAGGTCAAAAGGTCGAAACAAAAAAAACTAAGCCAAAAGGTCAAAGGACAGAAGATCGAAGGTCAAAAGGTTGAAAGGACAAAAGGTCGAAAGTCAAGAGGTCAAAGGACAAAAGGTCGAAGATCAAAAAGTCGAAGATCAAAAACTCGAAGGTCGAAAAAATTAGGCACACGTCGAGAGTTAATCAACCATTATTGTGCACATTTATGTTTTACCTGATAATATTTTATTGTTAATTTTTTCCTTCTTTTAGTCATAGGCCGTTCATTCGAGATTCGCATATTTATATTTATTTGTGTTTCACCTGAATATATTTTATTGTTGAATTTTTCCTTCTTTTAATGAAAGACTTGTCATTCGAGTTTCGCACATTATTATTTATTTTTGTTTAACCTTATTTTCATTGTTGATTTTTTTCTTTCTTTTTTTCATAACCTTTTCTTACGAGTTTCGCATTTTTATACTGCATATGAAATACCAAAAGCACTTGAAAAGATTTCATTTTAGAATTTTCCTTTTGTTAAAACATATGGTATTCTTTAGAGGTGTATTGTCAAATCAATAAGTTTATTAAAGTATTGCCAGAATTTTTTAACTTTAATTGCAATTCATGTAAAATAGTTCTTCTCTCATTTTTATCAAAATGATAATTCAAAATATATCATTTTAGCTCAACATACCATCTTCTAATGACAGTAATTTTATTTTTATGTGCTCAAAAAATGATACGTTTTTGTTCACGAAATTTGTTGTTAAGTAACTATAAACTGTAGGATTGAGATGAATTAAATGAAAATTGAATATTTAATAAAATGTTGATGTGTTTAAAATTAAATAATAATTATACATACTCGCAATCTGACCAAACATTCGTAACAGTGTAATATTCATTAGGAACCTATACATAATTAGAGTGTATGTCAAAAATGACGTATTGAGTACCTTGACAAAGAACTCGTGAAAAATAACAAAGAAAGTGGAGAGAAAGAGAGAAACGATTTTGAACGAGAGGTCGCACCAGAAAAGCTTCAGTTTTTAGACGGACGTCAATGTAGACGAATGTGTACAAAAAAAAAAATGAAAAAAATAGAGCTATATAAGAAAAATTGAAAACTTGTGTTGTGTTATTTATTTGGGTATGGACTCCGACAATGGCGCCAGTCGGTAGATCGGTAAGTACCGCAATCTTTTATGATATGATTAAACGCCTGGAACAAGGATAATTAGCCCCAATAGAGCGGAAAGTGGAATGGAGTAAGATTCGGCTGCCCTGCGTAGGGCTGTTCAAAACTTTGTTTCTTCGTCCGCAACACAGGGCTGTTTCAGAGTTTTATACTATGAATAATTAAACAGTGTTATTTTCTACAGCTGCGTTTGAAAAGTTAACAAAAAAAACTATTACATATTTTGCAATTAAATTTGATATGGAATTCTACTTTGTGGTGGCGTTAGTTTATATGAGTTTGCCGATTGGATTTGATATGGCGAAATCAATTATGTTTAGCAAGTAGTCACGTTCTACGATGCGGTTCGGAAAATGGAAACCGTAATTCCAATGATCAATTTAGTATCGAATTCTTCCGTTTGGCAGCGCTAATTCATATGAGATTTCCGATTTGATTAGATATCGTGAACTCTGCGAAGTTTTTAAGTTGACATGTTCTACAATGTTGCTCTAAAAGTCGAAACCGTAAACCGAAACCGAAGTCGTAAAAGTAGAAAATCGCCATGTTCTACAAGTTTAGTTTGAAATTCATTCGCTTGGTGGCGGTAGTATACATGAAATAACCAGATGGATTGGATATTTCAGAATCTATGAGAAATGGAAAATTGTTATCTTCTCCAAAGTTATTCGGAAAGTCAAGACTATAATTTTGAAAATAAGTTTTTCTTCGTAAGATCAGCAGTTGCCATGTTTATAGTGTTAGAAAGTGTAAAGTGAGATGAACTGAGAATATTGTTGTAATTTTTCTGGTTTTGATGCAAGATTGATTTTCTAGAGCCTGGTAAGCTTTACTCATGACTGCATGAACAAGATCAGCTGTTGTCACGTGTATAGTGTTAGCAAATGTAAACTAAGATGCACTGAGAATATTTTAGGAATTTTCCCGATTGTAAACAATAATTGTATTTAGAAACGTTGATAAGAGTGAATGACATGAAGAAATCCAATCTCTGAGTGGGTTGGTGCGTCTCTGGGTGGACGTTTGATCCGGGTGGATCACATGGAAGAAATCCAATCTCCGAGTGGATTGGTGCGTCTTTGAGAGGACGTTTGATCCGGGTGGAGAAGCAAATTTAATCTCCGTATGATAAGCACTGTGCATGACTGCAAGACAAAGATCAGATGGGACATTGTATATAGAATCAGAAAATATAAATTGAAAGGAACTGAGAATATTGTTGGAATTTTTCTGGTTTTGGTGCAGGATTGATTTTCTAGAGCCTGGTAAGCTCTACCCATGACTGCATGAACAAGATCAGCTGTATAGTGTTAGAAAGTGTAAACTGAGATGAACTGAGAATATTGTTAGATTTTTTCTGGTTTTGATGCACGATTGATTTTCTAGAGCCTGGTAAGCTTTATGCATGACTGCATGAACAAGATCAGCTGTTGCCACGTGTTTAGTGTTAGAAAGTGTAAACTGAGATGAACTGAGAATATTGTTGGAATTTTTCTGGTTTTGATGCAAGATTGATTTTCTAGAGCCTGGTAAGCTTTATCCATGACTGCATGAACAAGATCAGCTGTTGCCACGTGTATAGTGTTAGAAAATGTAAACTAAAATGCTTTGAAAATATTGTGGGGATTTTCCCGATTGTAAATAATAATTGTATTTAGAAACGTTGATGAGAGTGATTGACATGAAGAAATCCAATCTCTGAGTGGGTTGGTGCGTCTCCGGGTGGACGTTTGATCCGGGTGGATCACATGGAAGAAATCCAATCTCCGAGTGGATTGGTGCGTCTTTGAGAGGACGTTTGATTCGGGTGGAGAAGCAAATTCAATATCCGTATGATAAGCACTGTTCATGACCGCATGACAAAGATCAGATGGGACATTGTATATAGAATCAGATAGTATAAACTGAAAGGAACTGAGAATATTGTTGGAATTTTTCTAGTTTTCATGCAAGATTGATTTTCTAGAGCCTGGTAAGCTTTACCCATGACTGCATGAACAAGATCAGCTGTTGCCACGTGTATAGTGTTAGAAAGTGTAAACTGAGATGAACTGAGAAAATTGTTGGAATTTTTCTGGTTTTGATGCAATATTGATTTTCTAGAGCCTGGTAAGCTTTATCCATGACTGCATGAACAATATCAGCTGTTGTCACGTGTAGTGTTAGAAAGTGTAAACTGAGATGAACTGAGAATATTGTTGGAATTTTTCTGGTTTTGATGCAAGATTGATTTTCTAGAGCCTGGTAAGCTTTATCCATGACTGCATGAACAAGATCAGCTGTTGCCACGTGTTTAGTGTTAGAAAGTGTAAACTGAGATGAACTGAGAAAATTGTTGGATTTTTTCTGGTTTTGATGCAATATTGATTTTCTAGAGCCTGGTAAGCTTTATCCATGACTGCATGAACAATATCAGCTGTTGTCACGTGTATAGTGTTAGAAAGTGTAAACTGAGATGAACTGAGAAAATTGTTGGAATTTTTCTGGTTTAGATGCAAGATTGATTTTCTAGAGCCTGGTAAGCTTTATCCATGACTGCATGAACAAGATCAGTTGTTGCCACGTGTTTAGTGTTAGAAAGTGTAAACTGAGATGAACTGAGAATATTGTTGGAATTTTTCTGGTTTTGATGCAAGATTGATTTTCTAGAGCCTGGTAAGCTTTATCCATGACTGCATGAACAAGATCAGCTGTTGTTACGTGTTTAGTGTTAGAAAGTGTTAACTGAGATGAACTGAGAATATTGTTGGAATTTTTCTGGTTTTGATGCAAGATTGATTTTCTAGAGCCTGGTAAGCTCTATCATGATTGCGTGAACAAGATCAGCTGTTGCCATGTGTATAGTGTTAGAAAGTGTAAACTGAGATCAATTGAGAATATTGTAGGAATTTTTCTGGTTTTGATGCAAGATTGATTTTCTAGAGCCTGGTAAGCTTTATCTATGACTGCATGAACAATATCAGCTGTTGTCACGTGTAGTGTTAGAAAGTGTAAACTGAGATGAACTGAGAATATTGTTGGAATTTTTCTGGTTTTGATGCAAGATTGATTTTCTAGAGCCTGGTAAGCTTTATCCATGACTGCATGAACAAGATCAGCTGTTGCCACGTGTATAGTGTTAGAAAGTGTAAACTGAGATGAACTGAGAAAATTGTTGGAATTTTTCTGGTTTTGATGCAAGATTGATTTTCTAGAGCCTGGTAAGCTTTATCCATGACTGCATGAACAAGATCAGCTGTTGCCACGTGTTTAGTGTTAGAAAGTGTAAACTGAGATGAACTGAGAAAATTGTTGGAATTTTTCTGGTTTTGATGCAAGATTGATTTTCTAGAGCCTGGTAAGCTTTATCCATGACTGCATGAACAATATCAGCTGTTGTCACGTGTATAGTGTTAGAAAGTGTAAACTGAGATGAACTGAGAAAATTGTTGGAATTTTTCTGGTTTTGATGCAAGATTGATTTTCTAGAGCCTGGTAAGCTTTATCCATGACTGCATGAACAAGATCAGCTGTTGCCACGTGTTTAGTGTTAGAAAGTGTAAACTGAGATGAACTGAGAAAATTGTTGGAATTTTTCTGGTTTTGATGCAAGATTGATTTTCTAGAGCCTGGTAAGCTTTATCCATGACTGCATGAACAAGATCAGCTGTTGCCACGTGTTTAGTGTTAGAAAGTGTAAACTGAGATGAACTGAGAAAATTGTTGGAATTTTTCTGGTTTTGATGCAATATTGATTTTCTAGAGCCTGGTAAGCTTTATCCATGACTGCATGAACAATATCAGCTGTTGTCACGTGTATAGTGTTAGAAAGTGTAAACTGAGATGAACTGAGAAAATTGTTGGAATTTTTCTGGTTTAGATGCAAGATTGATTTTCTAGAGCCTGGTAAGCTTTATCCATGACTGCATGAACAAGATCAGTTGTTGCCACGTGTTTAGTGTTAGAAAGTGTAAACTGAGATGAACTGAGAATATTGTTGGAATTTTTCTGGTTTTGATGCAAGATTGATTTTCTAGAGCCTGGTAAGCTTTATCCATGACTGCATGAACAAGATCAGCTGTTGTTACGTGTTTAGTGTTAGAAAGTGTAAACTGAGATGAACTGAGAATATTGTTGGAATTTTTCTGGTTTTGATGCAAGATTGATTTTCTAGAGCCTGGTAAGCTTTATCCATGACTGCATGAACAAGATCAGCTGTTGTTACGTGTTTAGTGTTAGAAAGTGTAAACTGAGATGAACTGAGAATATTGTTGGAATTTTTCTGGTTTTGATGCAAGATTGATTTTCTAGAGCCTGGTAAGCTCTATCATGATTGCGTGAACAAGATCAGCTGTTGCCATGTGTATAGTGTTAGAAAGTGTAAACAGAGATCAATTGAGAATATTGTAGGAATTTTTCTGGTTTTGATGCAAGATTGATTTTCTAGAGCCTGGTAAGCTTTATCTATGACTGCATGAACAATATCAGCTGTTGTCACGTGTAGTGTTAGAAAGTGTAAACTGAGATGAACTGAGAAAATTGTTGGAATTTTTCTGGTTTAGATGAAAGATTGATTTTCTAGAGCCTGGTAAGCTTTATCCATGACTGCATGAACAAGATCAGTTGTTGCCACGTGTTTAGTGTTAGAAAGTGTAAACTGAGATGAACTGAGAATATTGTTGGAATTTTTCTGGTTTTGATGCAAGATTGATTTTCTAGAGCCTGGTAAGCTTTATCCATGACTGCATGAACAAGATCAGTTGTTGCCACGTGTTTAGTGTTAGAAAGTGTAAACTGAGATGAACTGAGAATATTGTTGGAATTTTTCTGGTTTTGATGCAAGATTGATTTTCTAGAGCCTGGTAAGCTCTATCATGATTGCGTGAACAAGATCAGCTGTTGCCATGTGTATAGTGTTAGAAAGTGTAAACAGAGATCAATTGAGAATATTGTAGGAATTTTTCTGGTTTTGATGCAAGATTGATTTTCTAGAGCCTGGTAAGCTTTATCTATGACTGCATGAACAATATCAGCTGTTGTCACGTGTAGTGTTAGAAAGTGTAAACTGAGATGAACTGAGAATATTGTTGGAATTTTTCTGGTTTTGATGCAAGATTGATTTTCTAGAGCCTGGTAAGCTTTATCCATGACTGCATGAACAAGATCAGCTGTTGCCACGTGTTTAGTGTTAGAAAGTGTAAACTGAGATGAACTGAGAAAATTGCTGGAATTTTTCTGGTTTTGATGCAAGATTGATTTTCTAGAGCCTGGTAAGCTTTATCTATGACTGCATGAACAATATCAGCTGTTGTCACGTGTAGTGTTAGAAAGTGTAAACTGAGATGAACTGAGAAAATTGTTGGAATTTTTCTGGTTTTGATGCAAGATTGATTTTCTAGAGCCTGGTAAGCTTTATCCATGACTGCATGAACAATATCAGCTGTTGTCACGTGTATAGTGTTAGAAAGTGTAAACTGAGATGAACTGAGAAAATTGTTGGAATTTTTCTGGTTTTGATGCAAGATTGATTTTCTAGAGCCTGGTAAGCTTTATCCATGACTGCATGAACAAGATCAGCTGTTGCCACGTGTTTAGTGTTAGAAAGTGTAAACTGAGATGAACTGAGAATATTGTTGGAATTTTTCTGGTTTTGATGCAAGATTGATTTTCTAGAGCCTGGTAAGCTTTATCCATGACTGCATGAACAAGATCAGCTGTTGCCACGTGTATAGTGTTAGAAAGTGTAAACTGAGATGAACTGAGAAAATTGTTGGAATTTTTCTGGTTTTGATGCAAGATTGATTTTCTAGAGCCTGGTAAGCTTTATCCATGACTGCATGAACAAGATCAGTTGTTGCCACGTGTTTAGTGTTAGAAAGTGTAAACTGAGATGAACTGAGAATATTGTTGGAATTTTTCTGGTTTTGATGCAAGATTGATTTTCTAGAGCCTGGTAAGCTTTACCCATGACTGCATGAACAAGATCAGCTGTTGCCACGTGTATAGTGTTAGAAAATGTAAACTAAAATGCTTTGAAAATATTGTGGGGATTTTCCCGATTGTAAATAATAATTGTATTTAGAAACGTTGATGAGAGTGATTGACATGAAGAAATCCAATCTCTGAGTGGGTTGGTGCGTCTCTGGGTGGACGTTTGATCCGGGTGGATCACATGGAAGAAATCCAATCTCCGAGTGGATTGGTGCGTCTTTGAGAGGACGTTTGATTCGGGTGGAGAAGCAAATTCAATATCCGTATGATAAGCACTGTTCATGACCGCATGACAAAGATCAGATGGGACATTGTATATAGAATCAGATAGTATAAACTGAAAGGAACTGAGAATATTGTTGGAATTTTTCTGGTTTTGATGCAAGATTGATTTTCTAGAGCCTGGTAAGCTTTACCCATGACTGCATGAACAAGATCAGCTGTTGCCACGTGTTTAGTGTTAGAAAGTGTAAACTGAGATGAACTGAGAAAATTGCTGGAATTTTTCTGGTTTTGATGCAAGATTGATTTTCTAGAGCCTGGTAAGCTTTATCTATGACTGCATGAACAATATCAGCTGTTGTCACGTGTAGTGTTAGAAAGTGTAAACTGAGATGAACTGAGAAAATTGTTGGAATTTTTCTGGTTTTGATGCAAGATTGATTTTCTAGAGCCTGGTAAGCTTTATCCATGACTGCATGAACAAGATCAGTTGTTGCCACGTGTTTAGTGTTAGAAAGTGTAAACTGAGATGAACTGAGAATATTGTAGGAATTTTTCTGGTTTTGATGCAAGATTGATTTTCTAGAGCCTGGTAAGCTTTATCCATGACTGCATGAACAAGATCAGTTGTTGCCACGTGTTTAGTGTTAGAAAGTGTAAACTGAGATGAACTGAGAATAATGTTGGAATTTTTCTGGTTTTGATGCAAGATTGATTTTCTAGAGCCTGGTAAGCTTTATCCATGACTGCATGAACAAGATCAGCTGTTGCCACGTGTATAGTGTTAGAAAGTGTAAACTGAGATGAACTGAGAAAATTGTTGGAATTTTTCTGGTTTTGATGCAAGATTGATTTTCTAGAGCCTGGTAAGCTTTATCCATGACTGCATGAACAAGATCAGCTGTTGCCACGTGTATAGTGTTAGAAAGTGTAAACTGAGATGAACTGAGAAAATTGTTGGAATTTTTCTGGTTTTGATGCAAGATTGATTTTCTAGAGCCTGGTAAGCTTTACCCATACTGCATGAACAATATCAGCTGTTGTCACGTGTATAGTGTTAGAAAGTGTAAACTGAGATGAACTGAGAATATTGTTGGAATTTTTCTGGTTTTGATGCAAGATTGATTTTCTAGAGCCTGGTAAGCTCTATCATGATTGCGTGAACAAGATCAGCTGTTGCCATGTGTATAGTGTTAGAAAGTGTAAACTGAGATCAATTGAGAATATTGTAGGAATTTTTCTGGTTTTGATGCAAGATTGATTTTCTAGAGCCTGGTAAGCTTTATCCATGACTGCATGAACAAGATCAGCTGTTGCCACGTGTTTAGTGTTAGAAAGTGTAAACTGAGATGAACTGAGAATATTGTTGGATTTTTTCTGGGTTTGATGCAAGATTGATTTTCTAGAGCCTGGTAAGCTTTATCCATGACTGCATGAACAAGATCAGCTGTTGTTACGTGTTTAGTGTTAGAAAGTGTTAACTGAGATGAACTGAGAATATTGTAGGAACTTTTCTGGTTTTGATGCAAGATTGATTTTCTAGAGTCTGGTAAGCTTTACCCATGACTGCATGAACAAGATCAGCTGTTGTCACGTGTATAGTGTTAGAAAGTGTAAACTGAGATGAACTGAGAATATTGTTGGAATTTTTCTGGTTTTGATGCAAGATTGATTTTCTAGAGCCTGGTAAGCTCTATCATGATTGCGTGAACAAGATCAGCTGTTGCCATGTGTATAGTGTTAGAAAGTGTAAACTGAGATCAATTGAGAATATTGTAGGAATTTTTCTGGTTTTGATGCAAGATTGATTTTCTAGAGCCTGGTAAGCTTTATCCATGACTGCATGAACAAGATCAGTTGTTGCCACGTGTTTAGTGTTAGAAAGTGTAAACTGAGATGAACTGAGAATATTGTTGGAATTTTTCTGGTTTTGATGCAAGATTGATTTTCTAGAGCCTGGTAAGCTTTATCCATGACTGCATGAACAAGATCAGCTGTTGTTACGTGTTTAGTGTTAGAAAGTGTTAACTGAGATGAACTGAGAATATTGTAGGAACTTTTCTGGTTTTGATGCAAGATTGATTTTCTAGAGTCTGGTAAGCTTTACCCATGACTGCATGAACAAGATCAGCTGTTGCCACGTGTATAGTGTTAGAAATAATGAACGTAATAAATGAACATAGAAAAACCCAGATTAGTCCACCTAGCGGTGATGGTGCCTTTCTCGATTATTCGAGTGACTTTTTGTATGAAAAAAAAAAATTTGGCTATAACTTCTAAGCCCAAGGTCTAAGGTCTTTACGTATACTTTGTATACGAGAAGGCAAAAATAGAGATTTAATGGTGATACTGTTTATGTAATATTTTATTCTAATTATTTTTCATTTAGTTATCTTTTAGATTTTTGTTTAAGGTATATTACTCGATGCGTAACAAATAATCTTGGAAATATTAAAAAAACGCATTTCTTGGTAAGTATTCTCATAAATAGACACTTGAATTAACGATTCCTCTTTTCAGATTATAAATTGGATAATCATGCAGCACAGTCTATCTTATTTAAAAAAAAAATTGTATGTAAATAAAGAGTAGGGGTAGATAAGGATGTAGGATTGAGATGAATTAAATGAAAATTGAATATTTAATAAAATGTTGATGTGTTTAAAATTAAATAATAATTATACATACTCGCAATCTGACCAAACATTCGTAACAGTGTAATATTCATTAGGAACCTATACATAATTAGAGTGTATGTCAAAAATGACGTATTGAGTACCTTGACAAAGAACTCGTGAAAAATAACAAAGAAAGTGGAGAGAAAGAGAGAAACGATTTTGAACGAGAGGTCGCACCAGAAAAGCTTCAGTTTTTAGACGGACGTCAATGTAGACGAATGTGTACAAAAAAAAATGAAAAAAAAAATATAGAGCTATATAAGAAAAATTGAAAACTTGTGTTGTGTTATTTATTTGGGTATGGACTCCGACATAAACGAATATACATAATACATTTATTTTTAATAATAGAAACCGTTACGTAGCGCTGCAAAGTTGGGAGGGGTATGAAATTGCCAAAATTTGCGTTAGGGAAGATCCATTAATTAGTGCCTCCTTATTCACTCTTTTTGTAAGAAACATCTAAAAATTTTGTATGGATCGTCACATTTCGTTCAAACTTCCTCCCCCTCTAAGCGTTACGTAATTTATGGACGCTCCTTTACGTGATTTGTGAACGTTTGTGTTTCATTTTGAAGTCAATAACACTCTAACGCCCAAGACCGCCTTCAGACAGGAAACTTTAATATTTTTTTTAATTTTAATTGTTCAGATTTCAAAATTGATTTTTTACCTGTTTTTCATTCAACCTTCTGTTAATTTTTCGGCCCTTTTTTCCTTCGACCTTCTGTCATTTCGATCTTTCATCTTTTCAATTTATTGACTTTCGACCTTTTTTTCCTTTCAATTTTTTGACTTGCGACTTTTTGTCTTTTCGACATTTTGTTCTTTCGACATTTTATCCTTTCGACCTTTTGTTTTCAACCTTTAATTCTTTCGGCCTTTTGTCCTTTCGACCCTCTGTACTGTCGACCTTTTGTCCTTATGTCCTTTCGACCTTTTGTCCTTTCGACCTTTTGTCATTTCGACCTTTTGTATTTCGACCTTTTGTCTTTTCGACCTCTTGTCCTTTCGACCTTTTGTCCTTTCGACCTTTTGTTCTCTCGACATTTTGTCCTTTCGACCTTTTGTCCTTTCGACCTTTTGTCCTTTCGACCTTTTGTCCTTTCGACCGTTTGTCCTTTCAACCTTTTGTCCTTTCGACCTATCGTCCTTTAGCCTTTCGACCTTTTGACACAGATTCTGGATAGGAACATAATAATTTATTTTCAAGACATTGTTGAATTCATTGTCAAGAACACTCAGACTTTCTATATTCGTGGGCAATGCATAATTGATTCATGATACATAATTAATTCCTGATCTAGAATAAAGCTGTTGGAGATTATAACAAACAAAATTGCAAAACAAAAATTCATATAAAATCGACCATATTGTATGTCTGTTACAGATTTCCTATGTAGTTGTTTTTTTTTATGTGTACAGAAAAAAATATTGCGGTGGAAACTACCATTCCGAGGGTTACTTTAAGAATGTGCGCCGACGATTTTCAGCAGATAACAAACCCGTTTGATTTTACCATGCACGCAGTAAAAATCAACTGTGGTCCTTGCAAATGTTGTTACCTGAACTGAATCAGTGGTGAATTTTCTCTGTAGGGGAAGGTGGGTAGACTTGATCACCGGGGAGACTTGATCACCCCCTGTTTTATCGAGAACTAAAGTAGTTTTGTTCTAGCGTATTTTTTAGTATAGATCCTCTAGACAAATGACCTTTATGTGGTGAGTTATTTTTTGGATTGACAACCTTATTTATTCCGCAGGGCGGTTTGTATGTTTTGACCTTACCAAAGATTTTTTTATTTACCACGCAAAATTTTATCAACTTTTCATAACAATGACCAAATGCTTTCGTTTTTTCACAGCACAAAACCATAAATATGCTTAATGATCTGTACTGATGAAAATGTCAACATTCCATCAAAGTTTTAAGAAATTTGGATTTGAAGATATTGCCTCAATATGGGGACACTTGATGATTAAGCACCAATATAAAAATTTGGCGAAAAAATTCAAAAAAATATAAATCGGTATTCAGGCTTCTAATTTTCTGTAGATTTGACAGATTTGATGAAGTTTTGGCAGGAAAAAATATTTATTGCGTAGATTCATAAAAAGGGGATCAAGTCTCCCCAAATTTTAAAATTGCATGTGCTGTCGAATTCAATAACAAAAATCGTTTATGTATACGCACAGCAATTCGAAAATTCTGCGTATTTTGAAGAAAACATATTTGAAAAATCTGGGGGCACTTTTCTAATTTTATCAAAGCAAGTTCTTGGAGAGGGATCAATTTCCCCCGAATATTTTAAAAGTCGAGTTTTGACAGCACTCCAAAAAATCGATTGTGTATCAATAACAACAATAATTAAAGGACTGCCATACATCAGTAAAGTTAAATACTATATTTCTTAGAGAGTCTGTGGGGAAATCGCGTATGTTTATTTATTTTTGGCTGTGATACATCGGAAATCAGAAAAGGGGATCAAGTCTACCCAGTCTCCCCTAATCATGGTTAATTTAACTGAAATTTCATAGTCGTTTCAAAAACAAGACGTAGTCTACGAATTAGTAACTTTTACCATGGATTTTTTTTCTGTTTGTAAATAAATCTCGCGCTTAGATTCATAGGGGCGTAACTGTATAGTCGATGTTTTCTTTTTATTATTGTACCGAATTGCGCTAGTTTGTCGATGATATAATGGTTTGGTGTGATAAAGGATGATTGTATCTTGCACCAGAATCAATAATCACGGTTGTAGCATTTGAAACAATTGAGTTATTTACACAATATAAAATCGATTAAGAGACATCAATCAATACAATTACGCCCCTATGAAACTAAGCGCGAGAAATGTCGATATGTGTAGTTATTTAACCGCTGCATGTATGGTATTGATGGCAGAATAATATCGCAACCGGTTATTCAGATAATCCGAGCAAGGTCGAACATAAATTCATTATTTTTTATAAATCCCATCATTGGAGACGAATTTTATTTTATCGTTTTGACATTATTTTCTTTTGTTTTTCCCAGTGTTTAATGGTTATGACTGGCTGAACAATGGTTGAAATAAAAATCTTGTGCAGTCATTAACCAACTGTAGTTTGACAGATTGACTTGTTTATTAAGAGTCCAATTATGATTCATATTCAGCCATACGATTATTTATGTTTTACATTGAGTAAGCCTTAACTTGTAAATCAAGGATGGCGCGGATGGCAACGTTACCGGCGGATGATCAAATGTCAGCAGTTCGAGACCCGATTTAGGAAAATTTTAAAATCATTATTTGAAAATAGCAATTGCAATACGTTCAATAGAGATCTCTTGATGATGTTACTCTCAATGCGTTATTATTTTCGAAGAATTTACATGTAGCTGAATTAAGGCTAAGTAAAATGCTTATTATAGGTTTAACAAATCAGGTAATGAAGTTGTTTTTCAAAATGAGATGTTGTAGCTGTATAACTTCTCCAAAATTGTGTGAACAAAGCCTGAACAGAAGTTGCGATAAGAAATAGTATAGACATATAAATAGACATAATTCAACACAGTGCCGAACTGAATAATCACACTGATGTTAGTTAATCTAGCGATTGTTTGTTGGGAAGTTTGTTCCAATTAGCAGAATAGAAGAAGACTCAAGACACATAGTGCAATTATTTCTATTACTAATGAATTCTTTACAGCGCTCAAAATACTCGAAACGCAAGCCAACAATTTGTGTGTTCCGCCGACGTTTGTCACCACGTGATGACTTCAATGCGTCCTATGTCATTATTGCTCGCCATTACGAAGAAAATCCCTTCGAGGGTACTCGACATACAATGGCCGAACAAAGTCGAGATAATCGGACGGCATTCGTTACTTTTCTAACGACGTGACTAGATTTGAATCACAATAAAGCTAACACGATGTTCTTATGGCATGTGAAGAGTCAGGAGCTAAGCTTAGCAGAAGCCACTGCTGGCTGCCCAGCTCACGTACCGGTCGTTATGCATCGGGAATGTTTGACCACTGCCAACTATTGTGGCACTGCGAATCATCTGCTTCTGCACTGATCTAAGGGTGCAAGTCAATGGCTGTTGTGTTAGTGTGCGATAAAACCGTCCCCGGGGAGCCATTCATGATAGGCTGCTTTATTTGAGTCTGATGCTGTAGGCTGCAACCAATTGAGGCAGGCACAGTAACAAATTTAGGTCAAACATAGGTGTTCAAGCTGAATCAATTTATTGAAGTTGTTCTTTCATTAATAGTCAGGATTTTCATTAGTCTGGAACCCTTGCTGAAAGATGAATGCATTGAGTCAATTTTCCCTACACTATCGATTAACGATTATCATAATGGTAGAGAGAAAACATATCTAATAGTTTTTAAAGTGTAGTGGCATAATGCAGAGAAGTATCAGCAATGTTTGTAATACAATACAATTTATGCGGTACAACTAACAAAAGTTTCCTCGACTAGGCCAATATTAGCCACAGGTTGCTATTTACGGAATTATTCTTTCCGGGAGATGTTATCGTTCTTGGTTTCCAAATCCAAATGTTGAATTATCGCTATTCGCTTCGTCAATATGTTTGTTAACATGTAAATGTTTAAAAATGAAAATGCAAACAACAGCTAGTAATGTCAAAGAACTACAGTACGTCAGATTGAAAAAAAACATGCAATATGTAAATACATATATTTTAATCGACATCACTGTTTGTGAACATTCCGAACAATCCGAACAGTCAGCTCCAATTGATACTTCATTCTATACTAGTTACGAGCTAGATTTATGATACGCTCTGCTTGACGCTCATAGCGACAAACATGAACATATACAACCACTTTCGCTTTGTCGTAATCCTTCTCAAACAACAGCACAAAACAGCCCCACCCAATCGCATTATCCGGTCTAACTCAGCCAACGTATGCCTCCAGTCGACCAACCGATGCATGGAACGGAGCTACCTAGTTGAAAAGGAGTTAGTTGTTTTGGTAACAACCGGAAGTATCAAATTGGGAAGGAAAATATGTAACCAGCATAAACAAGGGTATACTTGCTGGGGAAAATTTTAGACATTATTCGCCGTTGATCGCTTAATTACGAATTGAAATTTGAAACTGTTTCATTTTCCGTTTTATCTCGAATAAGAAGAACGAGGTATCAATTCCGGTGATTATTTCTTTGCGATGAGCGATGAGCGTGATTGTGCCGGCAGAAGTAATATCTTCGACACCGGATGGCCTCAATGACACTCAGCTGAAAGCTTGACAGCAGGTGACAATTGATGTTGTAGCGAACAGTAATGGCCAGACCACTCCCCTCAAGCCGTTACGATGCGAAAGTCCGGGAGGTTGACGTTAACATCCGGTTTTGTGCACGTTTTCGGTGATGACGTCTATTTCCTTCTCTTCTAGGAAATTCGATGGGTTTGCTCTTAAGCGTACGAGCGTTCCAGTTGACCAGGCCCTCCGTTGCAGTAATTTTCAATGATGAATATGACAAGAGTGAAGACCTGTTTGAAATAGGTTTTGTAATCGCGCCGCCGAGTGGCAAGCTGCTAGAAAATTGACATCAGTTGCTCCGGGGTGTGGAGCGGATGTGGCAATTCCGGGTGCCATGCCCAAAGTTGAAACAGTCTGTGCACTGTGTCACGTCGCGGTGCGCGGGCTGGTTTCAGTTGATCACGTTGATAAGCTTTAGGTCCTTCCAAGGGGGCAGCAGGGACAGTAGGGACAGCATGGACCACGTCCAAGGGCTTGACGACCCCTCCCCAGCTGTCTGCGAGTCAGGGAGAACTGCCTAGGGCGTGGTGGGATTTAGCAGTGGGCTCTGCTAAAATCCCTCCCAAAAAAACCACAAGTGCCCGTAAGCAGACTCTATCAAAGCGACTGTGTGCCGCTTCAAAAGCACAAGCCCAGGGAGTGCCATTGGCACATCAGGATTGATCCCAGTAAGATCCTGATTATGGTATACTGGTTGCATGTTATTGGTCTTGTTTTTGGATATTGAGATATTGTGAACGCAAAGACTGGTAGTCTGGTTATTCTATTCTCTTAGTAAGGCCAGGTGACACCGACCTGGAAACGGCGAATGGGCTAATGGCCAGGCTGTCTTCAAATCCCTAAAACCGTGGCAGGCCTTGTGGCACGCGGTACAATCCTGTGGCTCAGCTGGTAGCTGAGTGGGGAGTGAAGCTCAGATGCTCCTTCTGACTAGCGCTGATCTGGCTCTGAACACGAAATTATCAACCCTCGCATGGCCTCACTGCATGCCGCAAGGTATGTATAGATAACCATGGGATCGCGAAGGCGACTACACCAACAGGATTCGACAGCAGCCTAAAGAGGACCCAACAAACATGAGTTTCCCATTAAAAATTTCAAAAACGACGAAGGAAGGAGGTGAGGCGAATGGCGACAAGGAGAACCCTTTCGCCAGGCGCAGTGTATGATCGGTCACCCCAAAGATCGCCGGGGAGGCGATGGCGGAGCACGTGGTGGGTCGGAAGAGGTGCCGGTGGATGTTAAGATGGACCCCACCTCTGACCAAAGTCATTAACTCGGTGATGACTAACCACGGTGAGATGGAGTCAGACGATGGAGGTGATTACGGACGTTTCGGACGTAATCATGTCCTTCCTGGACAACCAGTGAATTATAAGTAAGGACTTAAAACAGGCCGTACTAACCCTCTGCGCTCTAGTCGTGGAGGCGAAGTCGGGTGGAAGTCCTTGCTGGAAGCCAATGGGAGGCGGAGCACAAGATCCGTCTTCTTACTGAAGAAAAATTGGCAGTTAGCCAAGCCAAGAAAGGCCTCGAAGGAGGCCGAATCGAAGATTCGGCTCCTTGCAGAAGGGAAGCAGCTGGCGGAGAGCCAGACTGCAGAACTTAAACAGCGTATGGCTAACAGCGGAGCAACTCCTAAGCTTAGTAGGGTCACGCAGGAGGCGGACCTGAAGTAGCTAATAAAGCTTCGGCACGGACCGCAGAAAAGGTCAGTGGAGACCGAGAGGAAAATGGTACCTCCACCTAGGAAGATACCAGAGGACCGCCGGGAGGAAGATCTACCATGGACAAGGTGGTAGAATCCTAAAAGGAGAAAAGAAGCCGCCAGCAGGTCGCAAGGAGTGCGACCAAGGGAAAGGATCAGCCACCGCCAAGAAGGGCAGAGCCCGTGAGGGAAAAGGTGCGCCTTCTAGTGGGAGTGGCAAGCGGAAGGATAGAGGTGAAGCGATCATTGTCAAGGCTGACGATAAAAGCTACGCCGAAGTCCTAAAGACTATGAGGCACTGAAGCTCTCTAGTCTGGGAGGGGATGTCAACTGCATCGAAGAACGCGCGCAAGGCGAGATGATTCTCGTCTTGAAGCGGGATGCTTCTCGGAAGAGTTCAGAGTATAAAAAGTTGACGGAAGAGGTCCTGGGTGACAGGGTCAGGTTAGAGCCCTGTGCCCAGATCCTGAACATCCAGTGCAAGGGCATGGATGGAAATAACCCGAAGCCGGAGACCTGGTAGACGCACTGAAGGATCAGTGTAATGTCGAGATCCAGAATCCGCGATTCGGTTACGCAAAAACTTTGCGGGAATGCAGGTTGCCTCATTCCAAGTACCTATGGCTGAGGCCAAGAAGGTGCTGGATAAGGTAAAACTGAAGGTGGGTTGGTCGGTGTGCTCGCTGAGCAAAGCCAACCAATCAGGAGCCTACTACAGGTGCCTTGGCCACGGTCATAAGTCCTATGACTGTAAGGGACCTGACCGTAGTAAGCTGTGCCGTAGGGTGCGGGCCGAAAACCACCAGGCTCGCACCTGCCAGGCTGCACCGAGATGCCTGATCTGTCCTGCAGGGGCAGACAACGGGCATCTCACCGGTGCGCAGCCTGTCCGGCCTCTAGAAGGGTTCAGACATGCAAGTAACACAGCTAAACTTGAACCACTGCAGAGGCGGCCCAGCTGCTGCTACAACAGTCGGTTATCGAGTGTAAAGCTGATGTTGCCTTGCTGTCGACCCATACCGCATCCCTGCTGGAAACGGCAGCTGGATTGCGGACAAGTCCCGGTATGGTGGGAATCTGGACTTGTGGGCGCTACCCCATCAGAAGATAATATCTTCGCCCTAACGATGAGGGTTTCGTCATAGCAAAGGTAAACGAGTGTTTACTTTTGTAGCTGCTACTGTCCTCCTAGATGGAGTATAGAGGCAGTACACTAGGGTAGTTGATACTCTTGCGGCGAAGCTAACTGGCCTTAAACCAGTAGTTGTAGCAGAGGATTTCAATGCGTGGACAGTGGACTGGGGTTCCCGGTTTACGAACGCTAGAGGTCATATCCTGTTAGAGTCACTAGCGGCATTGAACGTAGTTCTGCTGAACGAAGGTCAAGTGCCAACGTTCAGAGGACCGAGCGGTGATTCATGTATCGATGTCACCTTCTGCAGCGCAGGATGGACTGAAGAACCGAGATGGATGGTCCACGAGGTCATACTTCTAGCGACCATCAGGTAGAACGTTTTATGGTCTGGTATACCCGGAGAACTACGACGAGAAGAGGTGGTGCAACGGATCCCGGATGGCGCACGTCACAGTTCAATCAAGAGCTGTTGGTGGAGGCACTGCGCTGGGAGAGTAGGACTACAGGACTAAGCGGTAACGACCTGACGGAAGTACTTACACGTGCTTGCGACGTGGCGATGCCAAGGAAGACCCAGCCCCCAGGAAATCGACAACCAGTGTACTGGTGGTCTGACACGATTGCAGATCTTCGTAGAACCTGTCTTAAAGCTAAAGAAGGTTGCGACGTGCTAGAACAGACGCTGAGCGACTCGATAGACGAGGGTATTCCGGACAGCGAGCAGAGCCCTGAACTACGAGATTAAATGTAGCAAGCGAGCCTGCTTCGAACAGCTGTGCAGGATGGCGAATGACACCCGTGGGGCGATGCATACAGGATAGTGATGTCTAGGACCAAGAGCACACCTCCTGAAAGATCCCCAGAGCTGTTAGCCAGTATAGTAGAGGGACTGTTTCCGACACATGAACCATCGGACTGGCCCGCTACACCGTACGAGTCAGTCGACGTGGTACCGCTAGTGACTAACGAAGAGCTTATCGTAGCCGCAAGAAAACTTAAGCTCAATAAGGCGCCAGGCCCGGATGGTATTCCAAACCTGGCCCTTTAACACGCCATTCTTGCCAATCCAGATATGTTCAGGAGCTGCCTCCAGAGATGCATGGACGAAGGAAACTTCCCAGATCGATGGAAACGGCAGAAATTGGTGCTATTACCGAAGCCTGGCAAACAGCCGGGGATCCTTCGGCATACAGACCAATTTGCCTACTCGACACAGCTGGAAAGCTGCTAGAGAGGGTCATTCTGAATAGATTGTCGGCCTATACAGAGTGTGCTGGTGGCTTATCTAGCAACCAGTATGGCTTCCGTAAGGGCCGTTCTACCATCGAAGCAATTCGAGCGGTAACGGATACGGCCAAGACATCGAGAGGTCTAAACAGAAGAGGTATTAGGTACTGCTCGTTGAGTACACTCGATGCATAAAACGCGTTCAACAATGCTAGCTGGGCAGCAATTGCTGACTCCCTGCACCGATTGAGAGTTCCGGATTACCTGTGCAGGATACTGAAAAGCTATTTTCAGAATAGGGTGCTGTTATACAACACTGATGCCGGTCAAAAGTCGATCGTAGTGTCCGCGGGTGTTCCACAGGGATCGATCCTCGGACCGGTTCTGTGGAATATTATGTACGATGGAGTATTACGCCTAAGTCTTCCGGCCGGAGTGAAGATAGAAGGCTTCGCGGATGACGTAATGCTAGAAGTAGCAGGTGACACTCTCGTCGAAGTCGAACTGAAGGCTTCATACGCGATTGGCAGAGTGGAGGAATGGCTCAACTCGAGGCGGTTGTCCCTTGCACATCACAAGACAGAAGTTGTGGTAGTGCATAACCGTCATGGGCTGCAACAGGCGAGGATAAGAGTAGGGACCTGCACAGTTAACTCCGTGAGGTCTCTCAAGCATCTGGGCGTGATGATCGATAATAAGCTCAATTTTACGAGCCACGTCGATTATGCATGTCAGCGGGCTTCATTGGCGATAAAATCTTTATCACGAATGATGTCCAACAGATCGGCGGTGCATAGTCAAGTGCGTAGGCTGATAGCTGGCGTAGCATTGTCTATCATCCGTTATGGCGTGCCGGCATGGGCCGTAGCACTAAAAGCCGAGTACAATGTAAAGAAATTGATCAGAGTACACCGGCTGATGTGCTTACGTGTCGCGAGCGCATATCGCACCATATCATATGAGGCGGTGTGCGTTATAGCTGGAATGATGCCGATAGACACACTCCTAGAGGAGGATGTGGAGTGCTACAACGAAAGGGACTCTGTGCAAGTGCGACGTGTCAAGAGAGCAGCTTCGTTGCTCAAATGGCAAAGAGCATGGGACACCGCAGTCAAAGGTCGTTGGACCCACAGACTGATTCCAGATGTGTCCAACTGGGTTGATAGGAAGCATGGTCAAGTCAACTTCCACCTAACACAGGTGTTGTCTGAACATGGCTGCTTTAAGAAATTCCTACACAGGTTTGGCTTCGCAGATTCTGCGGAGTGTCCTGAATGTGTAGGTGAGGTAGAATCGGCAGAGCATGTGATGTTCGCATGCCCGCGATTCGAGGTAGAACGCAATACCATGCTGCTTATTAGTGGTATGGATACAACCCCGGACAACCTCGTCGAGAGGATGTGCCGGGAAGAAGCTATATGGAATGCGGTGAACACAGCATCTCAACAGATCATGTCGAAACTGCAGCGGTGGTGGCGTCTTGAACAAAACCAACGAGTGCAGTAAGGGCACCTGTGATGCAGTGAACACCTTGCTCACCCCGACAACCAACATGTCGCGGGTGGGCTGCGAGGACCTCAGTATGTAGATATAGAGGTCATTGCAGTGGTTGTTGTCGGGGTGCTCGTCTCCAACGTGAGATTATGATACGGACCTTTAGGTTACTATCATAGCTTGCGATCGACGGGTGGGAGGTAGCCACCCTTGAAGTCGATGTTGTGTGTATTGACGTCAAGTGCGTAAGAATAGGCGAGAGCGTTCTCAATAGCCCCCCTGATGTATTGCTTAATTGCGGGCCGGGGGTACGAACTGGCGAAAGGGTTTTGGTTTTAGTGGGTCGGGTAAGAGTTACATGACATACCCATCCCCACACTACCTGAGTACCTCCTCAGGTGTCTGGTTGCAGATTTCCGTTTACCCTTGCTCAAGAAAAAAAAAAAAAAAAAAAAAAAAAAAGGTCCTCCCAAGTAGTAGAGCCGTGCTCTACCTGCACCATGGAAAGCTGATCACGATACTTCCTCGCCTTGTCGTAAGGGGCGTTTTTAAGGCACGGCCACAGGTTTCAGTCTGTAGCTTTCTAGCTCCGCAACGAGCTCGTCTTTCTTCATTTCATGGAGCCCTCGCAGCAATGCCTTGAGCGGCTTCGTGAAGGGGAGGTCATGAGTGTAAAACTCATACTTGTGGACCTCGAGGAGTTTCACGATCGATTTATGGCGGTCTTTATTAGTCGGCATCACTTTCACGCCCCCGCTTCAGAGCCGAAAAGTACATTTCAACCCTTTTAAGATCAGCTGGCGAATCTTCGAGCGCATTTCCGACCTTTCTACGATCACTGACAGGTGGATACTTTTCCTTCTATTCTGATTGCACTTGAGGCAGCTGCGTTTGCAGCTTCCTAAGCTTTTTGTCTGGCGGGTTGCCGGCTTCGTCGATCGGCAACGACGAATAGACGCAAACAACGTCATTCATACACACATTCATTCACACACACATACAGACATCACCCCAATTCGTTGAGCTGATAGTCTATTGGTATATAACACTACAGGTCTCAGGGCCTTGTATAAACAATTTTTTTTTTGGTGCGAAAATTTAGCCTTGGGTGCACTGCGGTTTGCGTCTCTATCAAAAGTAGTACACTAGGGTCATTTTTTACGCGGTTAAATTTTATCAATTTCTGGGTATACCTCAATTTTCACAGCTTTTTTAATATTTCCTCATGTTTCTTCGATTTTCTGTGTTGTTTTCAATTTTTGGGTAACTTCAATGTTTGGTATTAAACTTTTAATGAATTCAAAGACCAAAGATAACTAAAACTACCCCAGTGTAGTACAAAGTGACAAGTGATGTATGTGATGTAAGTTAGGTTCTACTAGACCTGTGCGCCGGTCATGTAATCGGCGGCGACGGCGTGGTGGAAAAAACATGTAGGTAGTTTAGGTAAAATTCATTCAAGTTCTCTTTGGGAAATTCATTTAGTAAAATCATATAAATTCCATTCCTTGAGAATCTAGCAATAACATTCAGCAATTCGTATGTACTAAACATAGCCTTTTGTAAGCGACTAATCACAGTCTTAAAATAATTTCTGAAGAAATTCCTTGAATCATTTTCTAGGGGATTCCTGAAGGACTTTTCGAGAGAATTCTTGAAGTAATGTTCAAAAGAGATTTTGAAGGCATTTCCATTTTCAAATTTTTTGAAGAAATTTCCTGAAGAACTTAGGGAACCGAAAGAATTCTCGAATAAAAATCAGAAGGAACCTTTTAAAGAAATTTTGGAAAAATCCCCAAAGACATTTGAAAAATTCTTAAAGAATTTCCGAATTCATCCCAAAGGCATTTTGTGAAGATATTTTTAAAGAAATTTTCAATGATATTTTCGAAGAAATTTTCAAAAAAAATTCCAGAGGAGGTCCCCGAAAAAAATCACAGGAAATGGAGAATGTTGTAAAGAAATCCTGAGGGAAATGGCCAAAAATTTCTTCCTGTAGTTACCAAACATACTGGAATTGTCTAAAGATTACCTGGAGAATCTCCCAATGAATTGCTTAAGGTAGTTCTGAAGGAATTCCTATGGAGATTTCAGGAAGAAATGTCAAGGAGCTTGCTTAGGAATTTCTAAGAAATTTTTCTGTAGATATTTCAAAAAAAATTTGTGAAGGATTTTTGGAAGGTATATCCGAAGGGAATTACTGAAGAATTTCTAGAGGATTCCACGAAGCAATTTCTGATGGAATTTGCTAAGGAATTCCTGAAGGAATTCCAAAGGAATTTTCTAATTTCCTGTAAGTAAGAACTTTTACTTAAAGGATTCCTGGGGGAAGTTCTGGAATATTTTCTAGAAACCCTTTGAATTTCTGGAGGAGTATCTTAAAAAATTTCAACCTTTATTTAATTTCTAGATTTATATCCTTGAAAAATTCGGCCGATTTTCCGAAGAAATCCCTTAAGGAATTTCTGAACGACGTCTTGACGGAATGTCCAACGGAATTTAAAAAAAAAAAAAAGATTGTCGGAAGCTCCTTCAGGAGTTGCTTTAAAAATTTGGGAATTCTTTTAGGAACTTGTTCAGGAATTCTTAAGGAATTTTCCAAGGTTTTCCTTTACAAATTTCTGAAGGAATATGTGGAGGAAATTCCTAACTAAGCCCTGGATGAAATTCCGAAAGACTCTCTGGAATTCGATTCCGGAGGAGTTTTGTAGAGCTCCTCGAGGCGATTTCCGAGGAAATTACCAGACGAAAATCCAAGGGAATTTCTGAAGGAAATTGGGTTGTTTAGGGGTATACATGTTTTAACATATTCTGAATCTGCATAAAAACTGAGCCTAACTCCAATTTTCAGACGTGATGAACTTATCTGTAAAATAAAAAATCACGATAATAAAGTTTAAAAAACAAAATGCAATTTTCAGAATTTTTGCAGCCCCGGAACGATTTTTAATTTGCATTTTAAATTTATATGGGACTAAAAATTTGTTATTGTGCTGCATGGGCCAACTGTCATTCTATTAATGTTAGTGTCATTCTATCAATTAAAATGACATATTGTTTGCTATACAGAAATGTAAATAAAAGGTTTACAAACAAAATAATATGTTGGAGTTCAGAAAAGCATGCTCTTTATCTTAAACTATAAAAAACCTCATATTTTTCTCTGCTAAACAACCCAATTACGGATAATTACTAAAAAACCCGAAGGAATTCCTGAAGAACTCTATGAATTACTGCAGAAATGCCAGTAGGCATTTCCTCTGAAAACGTATTAGGATTTTTTTTCGTAAATGCCTTTGAAATTTTTACTTGATTAATGACTTGTGAGGGAAGTCAGGGTTCTTGGTTTTTCGAAAAAGATTTTCAATTTTTATACACACAGTTAAGATTGTCATTTAAGGTGTTTTTTTATGAGAAATTGCGAAAAAAAAATCGGCTGTCGGAAGGACTAAACCCACACTGTTTTATTAAGTACATGGACGTATTACCAATTATACAATAGCTGCCGTTGCTGAACCTGTTCCATAACCAGCTAATAATGATGGGATATCAGATAATTCTGTATTCATCGAATCGACTTTGGTAACATTTCACACCTTCTCTCTACCCATCAACAAGCCTTTGAGATTTCCAGTAGAAATTTGTTCAGAATTTTGTTTACGGATTTCTCTGGAATTTCATCTAAGAAGAGGAAAGGAGGTCTTTTAGAAATACCTACAAAAACTCATTTAGCAGTTTTTTCTGGAATTATTTTCGAAAATCTTTTCAGATTCTTTTTAGAAAACGCCTTCAAAAATTTATTTGGAAATTGCTGCACAAAACCCTTTATGAATTTCGTCAAAAACTCCTCCAAAAATTTGCTTGAGTAATCCTCCAGGTTTTTTTCCTTAAATAATCTAAAACTTACGTCCGATACCAATCAAATTTTTGAAAGAATTACTAAAATAAACACCAAACGAAGAAAAATCAGAATGTATTACTGAAAGATTTTCGGAAAAATTCATGAAGGCATTTTTGAAGGAATTCCTGCAGGATGTTCAGGAATTTAAAAGAAACTTTTCGGAGGAATATCTGAAGGAATTTCCAACGAAACTTCTTTATTTATTTCCGAAGTAATTTCTGGAATATTTTCCGAAGGAATCCCTGGAGGAAATTTTGAAGGAAATCTCAAATGAATGTCGAAACGATACTTCTTAGAATATTCTCAGGAATTCCAGGAATTGGAAGTTTTTGAAGAAACATTTCCTGGAATTTCCATTATAGTAAAACAATTTAATAGTAAACAATTTCAAAAAAATAAAACCAGAATAAAATTTCGTAATGTTTGAAGCTGTCTGTGGTTTTCATATTCAAAAATTGATTTAAAACTTAAAATTGGTTATTTGAGACACAAAGGAAAATATTATCAAGATAATGAATGTTCTACTAAACTTGATATTCCTGAGCTGTTATGATTTGCCTACAACAATGCCAGATCCTATAATAATTGGGGAGGAGCTTTGGGCATGTATCCAGGCCCACACAAAAGCAATACAGATAGCGTGGTGGTGTGGCTAGAGTAAGCGCATCCTCACAGATATTATTTACAACGCAACGCAACGTATCCAGGCCCACACAAAAGCATATGTACCACAACAAACATATTTTGCGAGTCACCTACAAGTTTAGGTGCTCGACAGAATGAGGCTTTGACTTAGACGAATTCCAAAAACCAGTTAAACAATGTATGTATTATTCTACTAGATAAAGCATCATTCAAACTCTCAATCTAATCAACCAACTAATTCATTAACCAAGATAATACATGTCACTACATCGACTTAAAGACACCATCGCTTGAAGTAGATTTGAAATTGAATTCTGACGAATTCCACCTTAACATCATTCATGAATTGTCATAAGACAAGTTTAGTACTTTTCCAATCACGTTGCATTGTTTTAGAGATACGTATTTTGACCTCAATTGTTAGGCCATCTTCAGTGTCTCGTTATTGACTCGATTAAAGTTAATTGATTTGTTTTATTGCTATTAGTCATCGGCGTGGCAAAATTATGACCGGGGTGCGCCGACCCAAAATCGTCGGCGGTGGCGGCGTGAGTAAAACCACCGGCGGCGGCGGCGTGGCGCGGCGGCGCATAGATCTAGGTACTACACCACGCGGAATCAGGAAGCATAAGATCCAATGTTTGGCGTCAGGTCGGAATTAGATCTCGAAATACTGTGGAGTATTTGGTACGCGCTTAGCAGTTTTGGCCAAAACTTAGAAATAGAACTGGCTTCAATTAGTATCGAGATAAATGGTTCTTTCCTAGAGACCTCCCAAGAGTGAAGAATTTGCCTGGTCAGGTATTTTTCTGCCTCAACCGTATTTTTTGCTTTGGATTAAGCTGAATGCTTCCGGACTGCATGATTTTTCCTAGCAATTGCAGAGCTTCGCGGCTGAGATTTCTCAATCTTTTATTTTGTTAATGCAATTGTTTAAAAAAAATGGGCACAGTTCCATTATCTGGAAATAGATTAATTTGTTGTTGAATGTAACACAAGATTTCCAAATTAATGGCGGATTATGTTGCTTGAAGCAAAACAGATTTCTATCTCCTTCAGCTGTATGCATTCAGTAGACAAATATTCCAAACATAAATGTCCATGACAACATAATTTATGGTTCGTTTATATGAAATAATGTGCCACAAACGACTTGGCCTCACCATGTCCAAGGTTACAGTACCTTTGAACCGGGGTTGTCATCCAACTGTTAAATTAATTTAAAACAAAGCCATCTGTCGCTTGATACGAACCACATTCTTCAACAAAACCGGCGAGATCTGCCACGTTGAAATAGTCCCAAATTGTGAAAAGGTACACACAATAGTCCCTTTTTGCGTCATGCAAATTCTCGCATTCAGCTCAGCTCAGCACATCCCAACAGATTCTTCATCGGACTATCTGCTCCTCTCGAGCAGGAACATTTGCCAGCAAGATAAAGCTTGCTAACGAACCGAACCAGAAACCACACAAACTTGCGGCCGGGAAGACAAACCCAAGGATCGAAACCCTCGAGAGAGGAGAACGTGAAAAATGTGACAGACTCCTTCGGGCGCGAAATCTAACATGGGCTATAAATAAGGGGATGATGATGATGAGAAAATAGTTAATTACCAGGGTCTGGAACGATTGCCGCGGCAACTGAATGGCGTGAAAGTGTGTTTATATTGTCGTTTGCGTAGTAAGACGCTGAATCTGTTCGCCGCACAGTGCACCACAGTAGTCGTTAGTTGGGTAAAAAGCAAGCAACAAGCAAATTTTCAACATGAAAAAACAATCAACGTAAGCGCCACCTGAAAAGGCTACTTATATTTTGTTTTGCGTGCTAATGTTGTAATATTGTCTTCAAAAATTTGCTTGCCGAGAGTTTCGTAGAAACTGAAATATTCGTTTGACAGAAAGGCCATTGGCCCGAAAATTTTCTTTTTGCACTACAACTATTTCGGTCAAATGAAATTTTCTGCCAAATGGCCTGTTCGGCGGAACGGTTTTTTTGGCAAAAATATCAATTGAGCCGAGCGACACTTTCAACCGACTGCCTATTCTACCCAAATGACTATTTGTGCCACTTGACCATGTCGCCTAATTGAGCTATTCGGCCAACCGTTTTTTTTTTCGGCCAAAGAAGCTGTTCGACCAAATGACATTTTCGGCAAAATAATTTTAGATTAAATTACATTTTAGCACAGATAACAGACACTGAGGCCCATACAAAATTTTGTTGAAAACATGTGTAAAGCTCATCAGAGTTGTCAACGGAGCTATATAAGTTATAGAGCCTTCAATGGTTGTTGGGTTGTGGCCTTCCACAAAATGGCTCTCCGTTCAAAAATTCTATTACAACGAGAATGTCTTTGGTTTCCAATGGAAAATTCTTCGAAAATTACACTTGAAGTTTTTCTTAGTTTTTCTTAGCAAAGTTTTTCAAAATTACAACAAAAATTGTTGTAATTGTTTGTGGAATTCCCGAGAAAAAATGTCATGTCAAATTTTAAAATGTTTAATTTTAAAATGTGTCAAATTTGTCAAATTTTGTCAAATTTTAAAATGTTTACGGATAACTGTTACGTATTTTAACGGAACATATTTCTGAATTTTCTTTATACCAGAAATCATTGCATTGTTAATCAGAAACTGTTTGGAAAATACGACGAGAGAAAGGTGGAAGGGTCGTTTAACCGAAAATCAATAGGCGGAAAGCCATTTGGCCGAAAATGCCATCTGCTGACTGAATGGGTACTATTGACCCATTTGGCCAAATGACATTTTCGGCCTAATGGTTTTTCGTCAATCTACCATTTCCAGGAACGGAATTTTCAGTCATGCTACCTTTTTGGTCAAATGATCTTTTCGGTACGACTTTTTCGGCTCATTTCGGCCCATTTCGGCTTAATGACATTTTGGGCCAGATGGGTTTAAGCATAATGGTTTGTTCGGTCAAACACTTTCTTGTCGTTTGGCTGGAAAGCCGTTTGTTCCAATACTCCTTTAATGAATAACACGTTAAGCCGAAAGTCATGTAGCCGAATTCAATTTGGCCAAATTGAACATTTGTCTGAAACATATATAAGTTCGAAAATGTTATGTCTTTTGACCGAAAGCGACATCCTGCCGAAAAGAATATTCAGTAGGGTAGTTAACATTTCAAAAATTCAAACTCCCATATGTCGATCAGTTTCTTTTTGATATACTTACAGAGGATTCTGTTTTTACACGATTTTTTTTCGTTCGTATTTTTGATCGTGGGGCTTTAATTTGCCACCATAATCTTTGCAATATGTTTTAGAAAATCCTAAAAAATCAAAGAAAAATTACATAGTATTTTATATGCATTAAACATTTAGGATGGGTGCAAAATTAAGAAAGTGTAAAATAGGTGGTTTAAGGGTGGCGCAAAGACAATTTATGTTATTATGGGAATTTATATGGAAAAAAATGTTCAATTGCTCCGACAAATATCAAATAGTTATGAATTCAAATGTAAAACCCCAACCTCCATTCTTGGAATCTATGTGAATGAAACCTGCGGTTAAAGGTTCCCCCAAACACACGCGACGTGACAGTCGCGACGTGATTCTATCGCTTGGCGACAGCGATTCTGTCACCGTTGGTATGGAAGCGTAAACAGAACATCGCCTGCAGCGACCCAGCGATAGAATCGCGGCGGCTACTTAGGTCTTAGGTCGCTTAGGTCTGGGGGAGCCTTAACTCGTTAGCCGTGCGATAAGATGCGCCAAATGGGTCTCCAGTAGCCTTTCGAGCAAAGGCGTAGGATTGCCAATCCGGAGTTGGCGAGTTCGATTCTCGGTCCGGTCTAGAATGTTTTCCAGTTGGAAACATTCAAATTCCATTCAAATGACATTTTCGGTCATAGAACTTTAGGCTAGGCGGAGGATAGGAGATGTGATCTACAGAAATTCTGCGGTATGTGTAACAGCGACCATCACGGTATTTCGAGCCGATCATGCCCCGGTTCTTTCTTGGTCTTGATGGGCTACAGCTCTTCGATGAGCCTACGCCGAATGGAGTATCCTTCTCCACTGGACTCGATCCTGGGCCAATCGCTTCCAGTCGCCCTGAACATTGAGCGCCCTCAGGTCCTCTTCAACTGCAAAAAGCCATCGTGTACGCGGCCTTCCACGAAGCCTGCGGCCTCTTCCGGGTTCTCTACTAAATATTATCTTCGCTTGACGTTCTTCCGGCATACGAACAACCTGACCAGCCCACCGTAGTCTGCCGTGTTGTATAAGCTTAATAATATCCAGCCCTTCATACACCTGGTACAATTCGTGATTCATGCGACGTCGCCAGATACCGTTCTCCTGTTTACCGCCGAGTATTGTCCGCAGCACCTTACGCTCAAACACTCCGAGAGCTCTCCGATCAGCCTCCTTTAACGTCCATGTCTCATGGCCGTATAAAGCCACCGGAAGAATCAGAGTAGTATACAGCGCGAGTTTTGTTTTCGTTTGCAGACTACGGGACTTAAGCTGGTTACGAAGTCCGTAATAAGCCCTATTTGCAGCTGCAATACGCCTTTTTACCTCGCGGGTAACATCATTATCGCACGTCACTAAGGTTACAAAGTTGTAAACGACGTACAGAGGATCAAAGTCGACTACGGTTGCACCTACCCGGAGGCCAGAAGAATCCTCCAACAAGAAAAGAGAAACGAAGGGTCTTATGCTGAAGCCGCCCAGAGGAACCTTACCCCAGCAAACCAGCCGACTCAGCCAACACCAGTGGCGGACCCACGGAACCACGTTTCCCCGCAAAATACCAAGACTCCCGTACCTCCGCCGAACTCCAAGAATAATATCTAGCGCCACCTCACCGGAGGCGGCTTCCAACAACGACTCTCGTACCACCCTCCTCGCCACTAAGACTTCGCAAAATAGTAACGCCAACATACCCAAAATATCGCCAGATAAGGCAGTTTTCTACTCTCCAGAACCGACAACTTCAAGCAAAGATCTAGCATCTATGGGTAAAATCGCCACTTCCAACGTCGGAATCAGCTTCAAGGCTTCCAATACCCCTAAACGAAGCCTCACCAATACATCCCCAGACCTTAAAGGCCCAAGAAATAACCCAAAAACCCAGCGTGTCACCAGCAAAAAGGGTGGCGGACCTTCTTCCAAACCTTAACCACCTTTTCAACGAGCACCCAAACACACTACACGCTATAGCTTCTAACGTGCCAAAAACAGACTACACTACTGCAACGTGTGTGCCGTTACCTGATTCGGCCTGTCGTGGCACCTTGGGATCGGAAGCCATACCCCAACCGTAATCTTTGTATCGACCACGGCGTCCGGGGATGGTCTTGCACGAAGAGCACAATGACGGTGCCCTGGGTAGTCGGGGCGCCGGTAGACCGGACGTCATTACCCTACCGGAACGATCGGGTCGACCCCGGCACCTAGTGGACGAAGAAATGTCTAGTAAGAAGAGCCTGTCCAGATCATCCGGTAATCGGCCCTCCCCCCCAGCACGGACGTGCGCAAGGTTTCAAGCCGCTGCTGCTCCGGAGGACTTCGAGTCTAGCGTTTCCTGCTAGGCGTGCTCGGGACGCATTATTTTTCTCCGATGGAAGACGTGGGATACAAGCCATCGATAAGCAACGTGTCCAGCCGAACAACAACTAAAATAATTAAGTAATAAGACCTACAACTTCCAGAAATTTGGCCCAGCTCCTTCTTCCGACCCTCTCCCTGGGTCCAGAAAACATACAGTCCTGCAGGGACGGGAATGGTAGACATTTATTTTTACCATTCATTCTTTCATACAAAAAAATAAAAACAAAACCACGGCAGTCACAGCAGCAGCCACGCCAAGCAGATGACAGTCAGCACATGCTTTTACCATTTTCTCTCCCCACAATTAATGTTTTCGTACAATAATTTCACAACGTTTTAAGTGGAAAATATTCATTTCATTACTACTTGCTTGATTTAAAGACAAGAACGAATAAATCAGTACCTACGGATCACTCCTTCTAGGCTTTGCGCCACAGGTAATTAAACTCGATTCTGTGCTGTTTGCGCTGCGCACGAGCCGAAACATCAACGGCTTCTGGAATAACCTCCACAACCTAACTGCTTACGCACGACAACCCGCCGTGGATCATTGGCCTTCAGGAAGTCAATCGGGTTGTACTTAACTTCATGGACCACTCCCTTGGAGGGAAGTACAATTGGGCCATCAAGGTAGGTTCGAATATCCGGCATTCGGTGGCGATAGGAGTCCTTCGGCCTATCACGTTCGATGTACTTCAGCTTGGCAAAGACCTTCCAGTTGTCGGAATGCGTCTCCAAGATAGGCATCGAAAGACAGGTAAGCGATATCATCAACAATTCCCCCGCCCCTGACCTCCTCATGGGGGATATGAACGCTCATCATCCAGCCTGGGGCGATCGTAGGTCTGATCCCCGTGGTATCGCTCTTCTCGACTTTTTCGAGAACGCGGACCTAGTAACTCTAAACAACGGTTCGCCCACCTTCTTTAACGGCCACTCGACCACCGCCATCGACATGTCCGCAACCAGTCGGTCCATGTTCTCATCTCTTAAATGAGATATGTCCACCGACCTTTTCATGAGCCGACTGGGTGGAGGCATATGACCACCACCTTCGACGCAAATTTGAGCGAAACACACGACGCAAATTTGAGTTGAAAACACGTTGCCTGCATACCACAAACTAGCACTTGACCCGGACGAAAGGCACTCCGTTGGTGATCGAACGACACGCGCCGTGTTGTTAAGGCGACAAGGAAGGCTCTCCGAGCGCTGCGTAGATTTCCCGTTGGTCATCCTAACAAGGCAACTGCTTTCCAGGACTATATCTAAAGAAAAACACTTTGAATTCAGGTCAGTGATTCTTGAAGGAAAGAGAAAACAGTGGGAAGATTTTCTCGACTCGGTCAAACCGGGCCAATCTGCGGCCAAACTCTGAGGAAAAGTGAACACACTCAACGGTAAGCGAAGATCTTCTCTCATCCATCTCGACGCACTGGATCGTACCATCTCCGATCCCCCGGAGGTGGCCAATGCTCTCGGGGAATATTTCGCTGGTTTAGTCTCTGTCAAGGACTATCCAGCTCATTTTCAGCGGACTTCCAGCAACTTCATTTCTTTTGTCAGTAATTTCCTCACAGGGAGCTCTTTTCAAGTTATGGTTGGTAATCATAATTCGAGGACCTTTTCGGAGGAAACAGAGGAGCGGTTCCACAGGGATCCGTTCTAGCCGTCACGTTGTTCCTCGTGACTAACGACATATATATCGCCAACATATATATCTTCGTATATGCAGACGATATTCTGTTGGTCGTCGTTGGCGACACGCTCGGTCGTACACGGATCAAGGCACAATCCGCCGCCAGTGCCGTCCTCCGTTGGGCTAACTCAGTAGGTTTAACTATGACAGCCAGCAAATGCGTACGAGGACATGTCTGCATGTGGTGGCATCAACTATCTGAACCGAGCCTTAAATTGGGTGACCAGCCTACCCCCAACAAAAATATTGTGAAAATTCTAAGAGTGTCCATTGACCGGAGCCTCTCGTTCCTCCCGCACTTCCGCGAAGTCAAAGTAAGTTGTCACACCAGAGTCAACCTGGTTCGGACATTGTCTAAGCCTCAGCGAATCAACAACAGGGAGTTCCAGTTAAAGTTCGGAAAGGCTATCATTGATAGCCGCCTATTCTATGGCCTGTAACTGACCTGTATCGCCCACCGTAACCTTGTCGAAGCTCTCTCATCGACTTTTGATTCCTACGTTTGTCCCACCTCAGGATTGTTACCGTTAACACCAGCCGAGTCTGCCTGTACTGAGGCAGGCATCTTACCTTTTCGACACCGTGCGCTGGCGGCCATCTGCCGTAAAACCGTCTCATTCACCGCAGCCACCTCCGGAGAACATGGGATCCCTCTCCTCACTTGAGGGGAGCGGATTCTGCGCACGATGTCTAGCGTCGGTCTCCCCCCAGTGATGCAAGTCCACTGGCATGAAGCGAGGAGCTGGCACTCCTCAACAGCCACTATAAATAGCTCCATAGCTAGCAACTTCTGCAGGGGTGACAATTCAATGGCTCTTAGAAGGTCGGCGGCCGAGCTCCTTAACAGAGATTTCGGCAACCAACCAGAGCGACGAGCCTAAGCACCCCTGGATCCAAAGCACCTTAGCGAACATGCTCCTGAACATGACCTTTGCTTGGACTCCGGAGCACTGCGGAGTGCCTGGAAACATCACGGCAGATCACCTTGCCGGAGACGGATATCAGGGCCAGCGTTTAAGGTCATCCGTTCCGTTGGGTGAGGTAAAAACCTGGGTAAGGAAAGCTGTACGAGAAAACTGAGAAATTTCTTGGATTGTCGCAACTTCCGGATACCTTCGGAAATTTAGGGGACCTCATCGGCATGGACATACCTATCCAACTTAAAAGAACAGCACATCACCGAACCGGACACACACGGCTCTCGCATAACTTCGACGGGATCCATTTTCATACAAGCTGCGACGTCTGTGATGTTCGCAACGCCGTGGAACATTATGTCTGTCGATGCCCCAAATATCAGGCTCTCAGGGATACCTACGGGATATCTTCTAGCATCGGGGATGCACTATCGGACAACGCTGCTAGCACCGCCGCCATCATCTCTTTCTCAAAAGATGGGGGCCTATACAAACAAATTTAATGGCTTCACAATTCACAGCTCCCACAACTCGAGACTTTCGGGCATTCCATGGTTACCCAAGGCACTGGCGTTGCCAGAAAATTGATTTAGGGGGTTGGCGGGGAGCTTTCTGATTTTTTTTTATTTGAGAGGGCTCAAAAAAAAAATCTTCAGAAAATGTTGTCTCTGGGGGGGGGGGGTTTGTCCAAAGCCATTCCTGCCAAGGCTATAAGTCCCCACCCCTCCAGTGACCTGGCAGCCCGGGAACCCCAACCCGGGTTCTGAGTCCATCTAAAGATGTTATTCAGCGTTCTGATATTGTTTAATTCATTCTCCGGCGTTCTGTAAACTTGTTACTACGGTCGGATATATTGGAACATTCTCGGAATTTCACTTCCATTTCGAATTCGGATTGCCAGAGGGAGTATGAGGCTTGACCGCGACATTAGGGGTGAGTCTCCTGCCTCAAGCCATTTAAATTATCTCCAGAGAGAAGCGCACTCAACGTCACTTGGACCTATTTTATTACTACCAAGGTTTACCTGGATTCTCCGTGCTTCCTTTCCTGTAGTTGGATTATTTTGACTTTATTGTCTGTTATGTTACGTCATAGTTTCCTCTCGTCGACCACTTTTAGTCATCAACGACTTCTACTGAAATTTTAAAGTGCTAGTATTAAGTTTAAAATTATTAATATTAAGTTCATTTGAATTAAAATTTGCGATTGGAAGGTCCTACGGTTGGACCTGAGGGTGGCCCTCTTCCCCTGCCAAGTGTCCCTGACCTTGGTACCCTCGACGAGTAAAGAACTTAAATTTTAAAAATTCACATAAAAAAAAGGAAAAAAAGAGGTCAACTTTCCCAAAGAACTCATATTTTTTTAGGCCTTAGTATTTTTAAGTATTTGCCGTTTTTCAAGATGCAGCCCTTTTTCGGTTTTTGTTTTCGATTTTTATAATAGTTAGGGGCTTCAGAGGGTTTTTTGGAAAAGCTTACCTTAAATGAGCCAAAAAATCCACTGAAACAATATAATGAGATACAATTTTTGACGGGAAAGGAATTTTAAAGGAAATGATATTTTCACGAAAAAATATCTGAGGCTTCAACGCAATGTTGTGGGATGACAGTCGGGGAATTCTACGAAACATCAACTGAATCGAGTGTGCGATCAAACGTGAATCGGATCACATGCAGAACTTTCGCAAGATCCAGGCGATTAGTACTGTTTCGTGCGGTCGGATGTAAGCCAATCAGCAAGGTCGAAAGCTAAATCAATAAGTGCGAGAATAAACGTGCTTCGTACCGGACACAAAATTTTCGCGAGATCTGGGTGATTAGTTCTGTTCTGTATGGTCGGAAAGTAAACCAATCAATGCGGTCGGAAAATAATTCAATCAGAGCAAATTCCCGAGATGTGAGGCTACCTTAACTTACACCTCGGGAATTTGGTCCGCGGATTTTTCCCCATACATTTTTGCATATGCGATGTTTTCGGGATTTGGGTACGGAAAATCAAAATCCCGGCCCCATTTTATGGGGACCAAAATCCGGCGGAAAATTTTCCCGAGGTGTAAGGTAGCCTTTATGCGGTCGTAGCGTAAATCAACTAGGGGAACTGTACCGGTTTTGGCCATGTTCCTAATTTGGCCAATTTTGCGAATAATTCCAAAAATAAAGCAATTCTCAAGGGTTTTATTAGTTCCAACAAGAGATATATCCCTCACGCTTCAACTCTGCTTTCAACTGATCGATTATTTTGGAAAACTATGGATTTTTCAGGGTTGGTCAAATTAGGCACTAAGTTGGCCAAAACCGCTGCACTTCCCCTACTGCGTGATCGATCGTGTTTTGAGTGCGTGTTTGCTCGTGTTTTCTATCGGACGCATAACGATCACACAATCATCGAAATGCTTAGTTCTGCTTTGTGCGAGTGAGTAAATTACTTCAACATAACTTCGCACCAAACATGTGAAACGACGTGCAAACTTTAGATCAGCGGCGTAACAAAGTTAAATCGGCGGCGCGGACGCAAGAATGTCGGCGTGCCAAAAACAGTAAGCCGGGATCGAGACTAGGATGAGATTAAGCTCCCAGCTAAGGGGGCCGTACACTAATTATGTAAGCAATTTTTACGGGTTATCCCTACAAACCATGTAAGATTTTTCCCATGCATATATTTTTTTATGAGCATAAGAAGTACGGCAAACAAAAAAGCACATACATGTGTGTGTCTCTGAGCTTTCTACAAAAAAAGTACTCAAACTGTAGCTTAGGGTGGCTCAAAAAATAATTTTTTGATGGGCCGCCCTCTTATTCGGTTCTATTTGATGCCCTGATGCTCTGGACAAAATTTCAGCCAAATCGGTCAACGTTTGGGCAGTGCTAAACTCGTTGGAAGTTTATATGGAAAAATGTATACAGAAACATTCAAAAACGGTGATTTGCAGTTGGACGGCACAATTTACGATCAAGAACCATGATACTCATTCAGTTCTTGTAAAATAAAATACAGAATGTTATGCTGAAAACCTCGAGAAGATTAGAGTTTATTACGCAAAGATATTAGCATTTTACTGGAGTGTTGTAGGGGTGAATTTATTTCTTTTCAAAGGTAAAAGAAACGAAATTTGCTCAAACACCACTGCAGAGAAATGCTAATAACTTAGCCGGGCAAACTCGAATCTTCTCGCGGTTTTCTGCATAACATTCTGTGTTAAATTCTCCAAGATTTGAATAAGTATCATAGTTCTTCATCGTAAGTTGTGTAGTCCAGCTGCAATTTACTGTTTTTGGATGTTTCTGCATACATTTTTCCATATAAACTTCCAACGAGTTTGGCACCGCCCAAACGTTGACCGATTTGGCTGAAATTTTGTCCAGAGCATCAGGGCATCAAATAGAACCGAATAAGAGGACGGGTCATCAAAAAAATTGAACAAAGTTTTTCCCATACTAATTTGAGCCACCCTATTGTAGCTGCTGTGGTAGAAAATTCAAAGCTGCGTATTAGAAAATTTCCAAATAAACAAGATAATCCTTTTTCTTCTACAATTCCAAAATATCTTAACACTTCAATCGAATTCGCGGAATCCTTTACAAGGATTTGTTTGCCTTTTGCTCAACTGTCTGCCGCTGTGCGTCCCAGTAACTCTTGTTTGTTTCGACAAAGATGTTTAAAAAAAAAGTTTTTTCACCTCTCTCCGCTTTTCTTCGAACGGACGAACGAAGGACAATGGTCGCCCAGGGAGCAACGTCGGTAGCTTTTGACTTTAATGCGATTATAAATGTGCTCAGTAATGATGACTCACCCAAATACAATGCCCGGAAGAAAGGTCAGCTATCATAAATCTTGAACCGAATGGATTAGCTACGAGATATTTATTGCAACGACAAAGTGCTCCCAGATGATCAAATTGAGCGTTGTCGGCCATAAATTTGCGGCTTGTAGCAATGGGACCGGTGCAATCTTGGAATCAATCTCCGGGGGGTAATGAACTGTGTTCTTAGAATTGAAATGCATTGTTTCAAAGATGGGAAAACGACAGATGTTCTCGGCGGGAAACCCATCCCTGTACGGACCATGACTATTTTGATAAAAACTCATTTTGTGTTTACTCAAGAATTCCCAATGCTATTTTAAGCAGAACATTTAAGATAATTGTTTCGAAGTGGAAATCCATGCCGGAAATACCTGTTGGTTGTCTAAAATATCATTTGTTCATCTAAAAATTATTCTCGAGATCAGGATGATTGTGTATTACCTATTGTTTTACAATATGAATTCATATTAAGGGGTCGTACACTTATTACGTAAGCAATTCTTATGGGTTTTTCGAACCCCCCTTTCCCCATGTAAGATTTTTTTTTCATACAAATGAATTTTTACTTATATGGAGCGTAAGATATTGATCGACCACCCCCCTCCCCCCATAAGTGCTTACGTAATATGTGTACGGCCCCTAATGTAGAACTCGGGATTCATGTGACATCTGCGTTTTCTAACATGGCACTTCTTGCTTGAAACGTCAAATAAAGCAGATTAAATCTTAACAGCGCTGTCTATCGTGCTGAAGTGAAAATGTAGCAAAAAATGCAAAATTAGCTTATCTATTAGCGAAAGAGAGCGCATGCAAAGAGAGACTCTCTTTTGCACATACGACCTATTCTCAAAGCAATCTAGATTTATCCATGACGACTAGTGCGGATCCTATAATAGAATATTCTCATTTTATCCAATCAATTAAACCGAACAATTTCACCATGTGACTGCTCTACATCCATTAATATTCCAGAATAATGAGACCATCATGCGAAATTGCTAATCTGCTGATAAGACTGCGGTAGTCGCGAGCTCACCCCTCGTGTCCCGGATGGCCAACAAATAAGCAATGAGTGACATATTTACCACAATTTTATGCATATCATGAGAACCAAAAATGGCCCAACGTAACAATGCTAATAAATATTTTCTATCTTCTTTTCTCGTTTCATGACATTTCCATTATGGTCGGTGCCGCCCCATAGCGTTTCATATCTACACGAATAACACTGCCCGTCAGTCGGACGAGATCCTGTCGGTGAAGTACGAGGATGGACGGTGGTCTAAGCCGTATTACGACTGCGGTGGCGGCAATATTTGGATGCTGACATACACGGTACCTTTTTTCGGCTACGAGAACGGAACCTACTTCTTCAAGTGAGTACACATGAAGCTGGAAAAAAGCTAAGGGTATGCATGCATTCAACACTGGCTTTTATTTGGTTGAACAAAAAAAAAACAATTCGTCGTGTCACATATGGTTGGTTTTTGGTTACCCTATGAGCCCGAAACTAATTTTAATGACAGTACCACACCATCAAGTTCAAATTTCCTGAATGATTCAATTTACTAACGACCTGATTCCCATTGAACAGTCGTCTACGGCCATTGAATGCTGATATTCTTATTACGATTGAAATAGTTTACACAATCTGTTGATCACAAAATGCAGAACAAATTAGCCTTTAATCATCCGCTTTTCAGCGTGCAAATCCAAAAAAATTACGATAACGTGACAGTTCAAAGGAGTTTATACTGATTTTTCCAGGAGTGAAGTTTATCTTGGAATTACTAGTTCTTCCTAAAATTTATTCTGGAGCTAATTCCAGTATTCTTCATGTTTTTAACGTAAACTTCGTTTAAGGGGAAATCTAGGATACAGGATGTAAAACGAAAATTTTCCAGAAATTTAGCGAAATCACAAACGCTATTAGCTCCTTTATCTTTAGATGGATTTTCGAGATTCTTTCATTAATCGATTCGGAAACACTCCAGCGATTTTCCAAATTTATTGGAATTATTAATTATTAACGTAGAACTATTGAAAATTTCAATTGTTTCCAAACCCAGTAAAAATTTCAGAACTCCAATCAATCCCGTTCATGCATCGACTACACTGCCGCAAACCGCAAGTCAGACTTATCTGGATATGGCGTCCATATACAGATAAGTCTGACTTGTGGTTAGCGGCAGTACATACATAGCGCGATTCAGTCATTGGCCTACTTTTCGCTTACTTTTCGGGTACTACTGTAAAATCTTCTTTCACGCTCAAAATTCTAAATAATGCGACTAAAATGAAAACTCCCCCTTAATAAATAGGAATACCAATAAAAAATTAGGATATGAGTAATAAATAAATGTTAAATTTCCACGAATAAGGCAAAATTTCCATAAATAAACAAAAAATTTCCGCAAAACAAAAATAAATTAGCACTTTTAAAAGCAAAAATTGCAATTATAAAAGAAGTATTTTCCATGAAGAAATCGAAATGTTCCACGGAAACATACAAAATTTCCATAAATAAATCAATATTAGCATTAAACAGTTACAAAATAAACTTAGAACTTTTGAAAATATGGATCAAATGACCAAATTTATGTTTATTGTGATTCTTCCAAGAGTAGCTCCAGGAATTCTTCAACGAGTTTTCCTTGAGACCTCCCAGGCGAGTCCCAGAAGGAACACTTTGGGAAATTCCTGGAATAATATGTAGAATTAATCTTGGTGGAGTTTTAGACAAAAATCCTGGGTGAATTCTAGACGAAACTACTGGATGAGTACCAGAATGAACTTTTTAGGGAATTCCAGGAAGAAAAGATTATGGAGGAATTTTCAAAAGAACTTTTGTTTTGGATCCCAAAAAAAATCGTGCAGAATATTCAACAAACACATATTTTTGTGCTGTACGTAATATCGCGGTATCTGCGGATATCACACGCATACCCCTAACCGAGAACCAACGGATACCGGTAGTCGTTGAAGCTTTTGTCGTTTCCTGCTTATTTTCACATCCAGTCGAGAGTAGGCTGTGTCCGTCGGTTTGGTTTCGTTTCCCTTTCAATTAGAAGTTGTCGGTGACGCGTCAATCACGGTGTCAAGTTTGGGCGTGATGACGTCGCTCCGGAGGCCATTTGCCGTTCACTCCCGCTTTGACACAACGAAGCCGTGATGGATGGCTTTGTGGATCCGATCGGGCGGGCCCACTGTGACGATACCATCGCTCTCGACAGCTGCCACCCGGATTTTGTTTCGGAAGGGGCTTTGGGACAAGTGACCGTGAGAGTCGTCTGGCGGGTGCGCGCTGGGACCAAATCTGTACCAGCTGGTTTGGAAGATTTCGTTAATTTGCCCGGCTCAACATGTCAATGGGCGGAAATGGAGGGAAACTGTTGATTGAACAATCGGAATAGCTATTTATTGCTGTACTGTTGCTTTGTGATGTTGACATCTCTGCCGCAGCGATGAGGAATGACTAATGAACTTCAATTAGGGTGACTGACAGTTTTTTTTAGATGGTGCGCTTCTATTATTGACAGGGATGCTTTTAGCGTACTCATTTCTACACTACTAAAAATCCACACATATTTATTGGCAAAAATTCAAAGATTTAACTTATGATGTATATCAGCGCACACATAACCATTCTCCACGCGAACAACTAATAAAATATATATTCAAATAAACTTTATGTGTGGTCTCGAATTAGCAATTATTTAATTTATGTGTGATTCTATATCGATTATATTACACTGCCAAAAAAATCCATATTAAGTTTATGTGTGAGCTCTATAGATATTTGCAATTAGTCCATAACAATAAATTTTATGTGTGAGCCTCATAAAATATGTATAAGTCTCAAACATAAAATTGATTATTGATAGCGATACACCTTATTAGACTTATTTATAAACTCTGTAAGAATGTATTTATATATACTAACAGTTTTTAAATAAATTATGAAAGCAATAGAAATAATTCAAGTGATTTTTTTTCAATAGTGTTTGGATTTATTGTCACAAAAATCGTAAATCGATAAACAATACAAACCTGGATATAAACTATGAATTTTGGGTTATACTTCTAACACATTGAGTTCACAATAGTTTGGACACAGACAAAGTTTGGAGCATACTGTCGGTTTTTAAACATTGTTGGAGTATAAGCGGAATTGAACAAAATCAGTTGCGAAATGTCGAAGATTATGTAGCTATGTGCCATAATAGCAGCAACGAATGTTATCCATTTTCGACACTTATATGTAGCATCACTAACACATCATCATTTAGCAGCTAATGATGGCCTTGCGGGGATGCTTTTTCATTGGAACAAAATGGTATTACCACCGGAGTTTTGTTTTCGTGGACGCCTCGGTAATTGAACAGTATTTCTTACGACTCCTCAGAAATAACTGCATTGCTCCAAAGTGAATTATGATGTCCGAGTTTTTCGATATCCGACGCCTTACGGTAGTGCAACTCTGCAAGTTCGTACTGAGCCATCTTCTGTGCAACATTTATGTATTTTCATGGAAACCTTTGCGCTGTGTGTTTGCTCGAAGTAATGTTTTTGATTTGGTCCTACAGCAGCAGATTTACGGTACTGCTATTTAGATTATTCAACCACCAACTTATTATTCAACTGGGGACTTTTGTCAAACTTCTCGAAGGAACAATTTTTGGAATAGCGCACAATTGGTGCGTGCTGTGCGTGGATAAACTCATCCGGCTTCTCGTCCGGTTTCTGGTCCGGTTTCGTGTATGTACTTTGTTGCAGCAGGAGCATTGTCGTTGCCTAAAACAGTCATATGCGGTTCAAATTTGCTTTGAATTTGTAATTGTGAAAACGCAATTTACTTACCGTCGTATCACTTTCCGCTTGCAATTTTTTCTTATAGAATTAATTGTGGCGTCAGCGTGTCTTCTTATTACTGCTCGATAAACCAATCTTTTGTTGATCGATCAGCGATGTTTGATGCTGTTGCTGGCTGGTTCCTTCTAGGTACTAACTGCGAATAATCCGATGCAGATCAAAACTGATGTTTTGATGGTACCATAGCGCATATAATGGGAATTTCCTAAATAGGTAAATCGGTGAGGCAGTCGTATCGCCGTCATCTTCTCTCGTAAGCTTAAGCTCAATTGAGTTTTGGAGCAGCAGCCGGAATCTAGCAGATACGAAGCAGTATCTATTATGGAATGATGAAATAGGAAAATCGGAATAAGGCCTGGAATAAGGGCTATTATTATCACGGACTTAATTAATATTACTTACGTTAGTTAAAATCTCTCGGATGAAAAGTGCTGATCCAGACTTGACGAGTGCAGCCATTTTGATTTTTTCGCTTCGTCGTGCTTTCTCGCTTGATTCATATACGTATCGGTTATATGTTTAAGAATTGTTCATTTTATGTGTGGCACGTTATGGATTTTAGCCATTACATTGTACACATGTTTTCGAATAGGATTTTTAATGAGAACAATTATTTATGCTAATTAAAGGTATGTGTGTGGTTTTGTGATCCATAAAGCTCAAATACACTTTATGGTTGAGGCGTTCTGGATATTTTATGTGTCGTTACTTATATTAAATAATATTGGATTTTTTGTAGTGTAGAGTGGAGCTATTGCAAAAATTTATAACGGCGACACATATATCGTATATAGATATTTTTGGCAGTGTAAGAATTCAAAACCAAGTGTTTCGTACTCTAACAAATTTGCGACACATTTCGAATGAAATCCTGCTAAAATGCACGCATTACTGTATTATATAAATTGTAAATTATGAAACCTGTTCCATTTTAATTGACTGAGCTTAATTGAAGAGAAAGCGATAAAAAGTGTTTCTTCTTTGTCGACGTTTCATCTCCAACTGGAACATTGCTACCACACTGAAAACAGCATTGTGGTTAAAAATACCATGTTAATAGTTTAAATTAAATGCACAACACCAATTGATTTGTGCAGACTACATACTGCATTTATTTCAAACGAATTGCGTAGTATTTTTTACCATGGTTGCAAAATAAACAAACAAATGTCAAAAATACCATAATACGTAGTTATTTTGACCGAGAAAAAATGTTAAAAAATCAAACATTTGTTGCATTTAAAATTATAAGTGTGTAGTAAATTTAACTGCATTGTATTGTAGTTTTTTCTAATGGATTTTTCTCTTTTTAGTAATAAAAAATGTATTTATTCAATTATTATAAACATATTATATTTATTGATTCTTTTAAGCGTTCATAGAAAGATCTCGTTGGAAATTTTTCCCAAAGATGTAGGTCTCTCTCAAGAATGTGCTCATTGCCTGTCCACTTCGCGACTGGAAATTATATACCAGGACCGCTTCATAAATGACCGCATGATGTTCCGCCGTCCTATATCGAAAGGATCATATATGAATTCAATAAAAAATAACAAAAAATGATCTTACTTTTCAAAGTAGAGTGAATTGGTGAATCCAGTTGTCCATTATCAGCTACCATTTCACGGGCTGCAGAAAGGAAAAACAATTAAATTTGTTTTCTAAAACATTGCTTAATACGAACTTTCAACAAGCTGTGTTTCTACAACTATATCGTCGATAGCAATTTCAACCGTTCGAGAATTGCTATAGGCACTTATTTTAATATAAAACTTATCAGATTCTCAAGAATTCGCAATGTTTACACTCTTTGGTCGGGGAAGATGGCGTGAAATGTGGAAAAAAGTGAATCGAGTGAACAAGAACAGATGTTGTTAGTCTAACCATGTAAGTGGTCAATTATACCACGGCAGCATAGTGTTATTGAAAACTATGTTGTTGTTTTGACAACATCATGAATTGTTATTTTTACTACACGATCATAGTTAAATTTACTGTAAACTTGGTTTCAGTGCACGCAGTTTCATGTTTTTTAGGTACAGTTTCCCAGTTATTGACTGCAAGGTATTGACCAAAGAAGTCCCATGGCAATAAAGAAGGTGAATGTGATCATTTTTGCTTGCCTTCGAACTGTAACACTCTTTCCATGTGTTGGTTTAGTAGAATTAGCAGAAGAAAAATTGTATTAGTAAGGTTAGCAACTAAAAAAGTTTCTTTGGTCAAGAATAAACAAGTGAAGTTAAACAACAGTGGTAAAAATTTAAAGAAAGAATTGTGTTGGAATTACGCAGCCGATGAGGAGGTGAGGATCAGAAATGATCGTTTGAGGCTTCCCTAAACCTAAGCGATTTCATCGTTGGGTCGTTGGGTTGCTGCTGGCAATGTTCCATGTACGCTTCCATACCAATGGCGACATAATCGCAGTCGCCAAGTGATAGAATCGCGTCATATCACCGTCATGTAGTAATGTTTTGTACTCCCCTCTTTCTTTTCGTCTCATCTTGTCAGGATTCAAGAATTCTATTATTTTTTTATTATTTTTAAAAATTTCCTTAAATACGTTGACTTCAACAACCAACAATCTGAATTGAATCCTGTTCTAAGCGGGGTGCCTCAAGGTTCAATTTTCGGACCATTACTTTTCTCAATGTGCATTTGTGATCTTCCACTGAATCTGCATGCAGATGACTGTCAATTATACATACACCTGTGTTAAAAATAGTAGCAGCGGAGGTCGATTTTCATACAAAATGGCCAACATCGACAAGCTGTACCCCAATGACCGATTGAACTGAGATTTTGGCGGTGAAATACAATTATTTTGAAATGTTCGTATACTAAGTATCTTTTTTTTTCGAATTACACGTTAAAAATTACACATCAAATAGTTCAGCTCAATAGTGCATTGAAGAACATAGTTAGAGCTTGTCAAAGTTGACCATTTTGTATGAAAATCGGCCTCCACTGTTATTATTCTGAACACAGGTGTATCTGGAATCCCTATCTGCTATGATGCGAGCATAATGGTATCATTAAACATTCTAATGTTGTAAAAATCTTGGTTTAATGATCGATTCTAACTTGAACTGGACATTTCAGGTTACTGCTGTGTGGAGTGAAATTTATAATGCCTTACACTCGCTTGCATTATTAAAACGTTGTACTCACCAACAACTGGTCAGGTCTCTTTAAGTTTCACTGTTTGATTATGATGGTATTTTGTTTGGCCTTGTTACTAAGAAAAATACGAAAAAACTAAACCAATTTACCTAGAAATCAAAGGTGCGAAAGAAGTTTATTTTCATTTAAACGGAATCTAAATATCTTATTCAGTATGTCATTATTGGCATTACACATACATGGTAGCAGCAACTGGTACTTCCACAGACACTAACCCCACGAAAACTTCCGCAGCTGCCAAATCAGTCACATTTGGACTAACTGTTGGGCATTGCGACCACGTTGTAAATGGAAGCAAAGGAGGATAATGCAAAACTCTGAACGAACTAAATTGGTCCCAGTTCCTTACTTTTCCTTCTCTTATTGCTTCACCTACATATAAGTTTATTTGAATGAATACTAAATACGTACAAGGCATCGTTCGCTGCTATTGTCGTGGATATTTTAGAAGTTCCAGGTATCCGGTTCACGCTTTAGTTAACAACGGTGTCTCTTCTAGTTAGTACGAATATGGGCGTACTTGTCAGTTTTGCTGTACCTGTTATGAACAACTAGTACATCCCATTCTCTTATTTTCTAAAGACACTTTTCTTGCTTCAGAAGTGAATCCTTTTTGTATAGTACTTGTCTTCGTAACAAAAAGGGCACCATTACGGAACATGAGATGTGATAAAAATTTTCGTAGTAGGGGAAATAAGTATAATATGCGCCAGTTGGTTATTAACCCAAATTATGTCTCTATAATTAAAATCCTGTACGGCTGAAGCCAATAAACATTTTTAGAACGCGGCTTACACAACAAAACTTAGTCAAAAACTCTGTTATAATTTATGACGTATTATAATTTATGAAAATAAAACATTTATTTAGCCCCTTCCGATGCAATTTCGTTGTTTTCGTCAACAATGCATTTCCTTTAGATACAAAAAAAAAACATTGTTTGCCTTTCTTGTACCAAGGTGTAACGAACTTCCACGACGATTTTTGATAGAACGTCCGGAGACCCATAGTGTTATATACCAATCGACTCAATCGACGAATTGAGATGATGTCTGTCTGTGTGTATGTGTGTGCGTGTGTGTATGTATGTGCGCAAAATAAAACTCACTCATATTTCAGGCATTTATCTTGATCCGATTTGTTTGCAATAAGCATTCGACGGGGAATCCTGTCCCATTGTTTCCTATTGAAAATTGATCATATCGGACTATGGGATCAAAAGTTATGGCCAAATATGATTTATATACGAAAAAACACGCTGAGAAATTCTCACTAATTTTTTAGTATCCAGGTTTTTACGAGCCGGAGCCATAATACTTTGAATCACCCCTTTTGACACATGATGTGTCCACTATAATTTTTAAAGATGGATCTTAGCAATCGGTGACTCTTTGAAATTTCTGCTAAAAATATTAAGCTGTCATTATTATACTTGCGTTCGAGAATGTTTTTAAAACTTGGTTTGATATTTCATTAATATAATTACATTTTAATAATTTAATTTTTAGTTCTTTTAGGTGGCTATGAAAATATAAGTTTGCAGGCGTTTGAGGTACAGATTTCGAACAATTGCAATTGAGCGTCCCTATTTTATTTATATATGTAATACACTCGCGTTCCACATCATTGTGATATATAACGTTACAACACTGCTGCATAATTCGCGCAGTTATTTGTTCGGGTCTCCATCAGAAACCCCGTGAAAATAATATTTTAAGTGGAAAATTTATGATTTTGGGAATTTGGATATACAGTCCCATCCCGATTTTGGCAACACCCGTTTTTGTCTACCCCCGATTTTGGCAACACCCGGCAACATTTTCTTCCCGATTTTGGCAACAACCTCGAAAATATTTTTTTTATTACTTTTAAGAGCTAAAACTTTTGTATTAATATGTAAAAGGATAAACAAAACCAAAAGTGATTGTCATTAAGGTTTATATGCGTATTATGGGCTCTGTACGAATACTTTCACTGAACTAATGAACCACCACTAGTATTACCGCTCATTGCAAACAATGTCTATTGAAACTTTTCTGCTCTTTTTATTCACGTTTTCCATGCTCCTATTCACACTACCCTAATCTAACCAGCTCACCGTAGAATGTCGTATTTTTTGGCATCTCACTGATTTTGTCGTCGATAAGATGACTCACATCGTTGTACATAGTACAACACCTATTAAGCGAAGCCCGCTGTTTACATCATAATGCAACCGATACCAGGAACAAGCAACCCCCGTAGGTTTAATTGCTAGTGATTTGCACATTCGATTTTCTAAATGTATTGTCTAGCCATCAAGTCGTTTTGCTCATTACGCGCCTCTCTTCTGGTATCAGCCAAGAAACTGTCATTTTATCATTTTATCCGTCTTTCTGCTGAATTCCCGTATAGAAAATAAGCAACAATTTTATTTCAAAGAATCTTATTGTTTAAAATTTACGCAAATTTGTCTAGCGATTAATATCAGAACACTATTGGCTTTTCCATTTTCATGATGTGTCAATTGCATAACGAGCCTGTTGATTTCAGCATGTTTGCCAATTATTCAACAGTATAATGGTAAGAGTTTGGTAACATGTAACCGTAAGGCTCTCAAGCAGGCATTATTGACTTAAATCAGATCAAGAGAAAAAATCGGGTTAATCTAAGCCTACTTGTAGCTCTGCCGCGGGGCAAGTTATGAGCTTCCTAAGATCTTTAAAATTGAACGTTCGATGATTCACCGTTTAATTATCTTCAACGCTCACCAATGGAAGCCTATTGAGTGAAGCGAATCACTTGGTAACACAACAATGAGAGTCGTTACGGTGCGCTGATAGAAGATGCCATTCAAGCATTCTAAAAATGAAGACCTCTATGAGTCTGGAACTCTAGTACACTGAATGGGAGGCGTTGATACTTTCTCTCGACTATCTTATCACCTTGAAAGAAGGGCGAATAAAGGAGAACACATGATGTGGTTTGATTGTTTGATTTCATTGTACTAGAGCAAGGGGGTACGAATGCAAAAATCGTTGCTTATATGGATACCTCACAATGGCTTGGCTTGTTAGACGGTGCTGTTCATTGTTTATCACTGCAACGATCGCTCCTACTCGTTGTTTGGCATCCATCTGAGTGAGGGATTTCACTCATTGGCTATGGATATTACGATTTCAATAGATCAATGCTCACTCACACTTCCAATGCCTGCTCACAAGTGTTCTGTTTGTGATGGCGAAGTATCAGAAGTGGAGTACCTCCTGTGAAGCTCCCATGAGATCGCTGGTGTAATTCAAGCTGCTTCGATAGGCGAGTATGCGGCACATGTGGTGTTATTATTATTTATTCAGCCTAAGGCCGGAGTGGCCTCTGCGATACATAACAGTCGTCTCCGTCCACCGCTGTACGTTACCAGTCACGCATCACGCAGTCTACGGAGGGTCCGTAAATCGTCTTCCACCTGATCGATCCACCTTGATCGCTCCACATCTCGCCTTCTTGTGCCTGTCGGATCGTTGTAGAGAGCCATTTTTACTCCAGGCAGCGAGCACCAGTAGGTTGACAGCTATCGAGTGTCGGAGGCGGCATGCCGCGAATTGTCTTTCAGCTTCCTTTTGGCCACACTATCACTCGTACTGCAAGGTGCACATAGTGCTCAGTGCTCATGGATCTATCATTGCCGCCTGAAATATTCCTGTGTTGAGTGCTAGGAGACCGACTAGTGTAGTTAACCCATACTCACACTACATTGGATACGTTTGACCAATTTTCTAAAACAATGGAACGTCTTATGTCTTGCGTTCGTTGTCAGCGAAAATTTTGCACAGAACTTTACTCTTAATCACACCGACCACAAGAAAGTTAGCCTCCATCAATTCCCATTATATAAGAATCCGAAATTTGTAGCACATTTAGTCATCTTGTATCCGTCGGATCATTTGATTTATATAGTGAATTATGATAAAAGCAAGTATTTTCGGTGGACTAAAATTCATATGAGATGTCAGCACTCCAATGGACTACTATAGAAACGTTTTTTTTATCACCACAATTTTTTTTTGTAAGGACATGGCCGACGCTATTGTTAATTTCAAATATTATTTATTATTAAAATTGTAATATGAAATTGACTAATTAGTTACATTATCGTTTGAATACAATTCTTGAGTTTGTTTCAATTTTGTTTGAGCTACAATCTCCGAGTTATGAATAATAACGCAAAAATGACAATTATGATGCACGTGCATCACTTAAACACATTCCATATACTTTGTAGTACATATTCTAAGTATTTAGCTTCAATCATGCAAACAAAAAAAATTGAAATTTTGTGTGAAATTTTTTTTCCCGATTTTGGCAACATTAAAATCCGGTTGTGTTGCCAAAATCGGGAAGGGACTGTAGTTACTCGATTCTAATTAATTTCTCATCTAAACTATAATGTGTCGACTTCAAAGGCTAATGAAAAATCTTGAATTTATGAGATGCAATATGCACGAAAGGGCTCATGTGGTAAAGATTTAAATTAGGTGAACATTTTTCTCGCATCCACATTCTACCAGAAATAGAAGAGACACATCTCACCTGACTCGTACCACTATTTTTTTTAATGAATTGGATATGTGTATGTAAAACGTACCCGAGGACCCTGATTAGTTAGTTTGAGAATAAAACTTACTACGGAGGAGGAAGGGGTGAGGGATGTTTATTGAAAACCTTAACATAATCTGTGTACTGTCCCTATGCATCATGATTCGATACATGTAAAAAGATGTTACAGTAGTCGGAAAGCTTTAGCACCGTCTGCAGAAGGGTTTACACAAAAATGTATAACAAGTAGTGGCGTCGACTTCTAAAAAAGAAGGACAACATCTTACAATGTTCATTATTATAAACAAGCACGATTCAGAATTGTAGGCGGACATCGTTCACTGCTGCAATTGACGACCTTAATTTTTGATACGATAGTCGAAACCAATAATCCGTTACTGACATCGCTGAAAACAACGCTGATCCATCCATACTGAGACATTTCGTCTTCCTATTTATCTTTTAAACAAATAAAATGCCTGAAAAAGAAGAACTATTAGCCATATTTAAGAAATGATAATGGGTGAAATTCCTCGTTGATTTTAAATAACAAATCAACAAATCTCGTAGGTAACGGGAAAATCGAAACCTCACTTCATGGCTACCAAGATATTACAAAAAAAATTGAGTTCACAGCATATGTCAAATTCGATTCACCCCTTGTAAATTTATAGCAAGCGTAAAAAGCTGGATATCTAATGTACAAGAAAGGCACAAACACCGCTAGGTGGATCAATCAGGGTTTTTCTTTATTACAATCAGTCTAAAATATTGACCACCTTAACACTCTACAACCCAAATTTTTGTTTTCGCTCAAAATCACTATTTTGCCTTCTAAAATCAATCTAAACACGGATTGGTGATATTTTTTTTAATTCGCGATTTTATCAATTTCACAACTTTAATTTTTAGAATTTTGTTTTTAAAGTTTTTTTCTCCACTCAAATAGTTTCTTGAATCTATGAATCTTTTTGGATTTTTGATTTCGGATTTTTTGACTGGGTCATTTAGCCGAATAGGTCTTTTGGCAGAACAAGTAATTTGTCTCACTTTTCACTTCTCAGTTCTAACTGCGAGGAAACATCTCTCTCTTCTGATAAATGAGAAGTGAGGAGTGAGACGTCTCACTTTTTGGCTGAATAACATATTGGGCCGAATGATCTATTTGGCCAAATCAAATATTCGGCCAAATGACCTGTCCAGCCAAATGACCTATTCGTCCAAATGACCTTTTCAGCCATATGACCTTTTTGACCATTTTTATTTATTTATTATATTTATTTATTTATCTCGACAAATCGACGTATTATTGCTGAAATATTGATTGATTTGCGTGATGAGCCTACGCTTTATCCAGGCCTAACATTACCTTCCGTCACCCTAGTTTATCCTTAATCTGAAATCAAAGAACCTATGGATGTATTGCGCTTTGCTCCGGTCGAAACAAGCGCGATCTTTAATAGTTTGCAGTAGCCATCGAGCAAGTAAGTGCAGTGCGTGTTTTAGTCGTCACGAAGCAGTTAAGATATCGAATCAGTCTTCGTTTCAAGTTTGCATGCAAATTAGTATGGGGAAATTTATTTTTTCATAATACTGTTAATGACGCTTCCCCATTAATCGCAGGTTAAAAGAAAACCTACATAGCTAAAAGGAATACTCAACATCTTTCACCCAACGAAAATCGCTTGTTAATTAATCGCCCCAATAATTAGTAATCGATTTTAATACAGGTTGCGAATCTTTAGTCATGATCGTTAAACTTCTTTGAGGGCATCACTGAAATGTGCAGTGCAACATAGTAGCCTGAATTTGTGTGTGCTATCTTTCGCGCCACGAGCAGCAATGTTGCCTGTTGATGAGTTATGCAATTAGCTCCAGAAAACCACGGTATAGATTAAATTCGATTACTAATTATTGGAACGATTAATTAACAATTAATTAACGATTAATCAACATGCGATTTTCGTTGGGTGGAAGCTGTTGAGTATTCCTTTTAGCTATGTAGGTTTTCTTTTAACCTGCGCTTAATGGGGAAGCGTCATTAACAGTATAATGAAAAAATAAATTTCCTCATACTAATTTGCTTGCAAACTTGAAACGGCTTGTGCTAAATCAGTTTTAATCCAAATGAGCTCAAACTTTCAGAGGACACTCAGAACATGGTAAAGAATCAGATGAGCACTGTGGAGCAAAATCGATTTTTTGAACCACCCTAATATACATCCACATACATACCACATCAAAATTCGTCGAGCTGACTCAATTGATATAAAACACAATGAGTCTCCGAACCTTCTATCAAAAGTTCGATTTTGAAGTGCTCCTATAACGCCGTTTACGTATACTTAGTATACGAAAAAGGCCAAAAAACACTGCGCAGAATAAGGAAAGGAGAAGCTAATGAACATAAAAAATACAAAGTGACCATTATGCGAAAGATAATGGTCATACGAGTAACCAACCAGTACTGCACATTGAGGTAAAATGGTTGGAAGTGAATTTAGCTATAAATAAAACACCCATTAGGCAGGGAAGTAATCCTTTTCGCTCGAAACATGTCTGTTTTGGGCACGATTGTTACAACATGCTTTTGTAGTGGACCTTGCGTTGGGATAGCGTCAGGGAGCATCTAAACAGTTTGCATTCAAATTGTTCATAAATAATCGAACACCAAGGCAATGCTTATTACCGATAATGTCAATTGACACAGAGGAAAGCTGGTCAAATGCTTCACAAAACATAGTAACTAGAACGTACAATAAAATTATGATCATCTGAATATTCACTATATGAACAAGTACTGTCTTTGCCCATACATAGCATGGCGGAAGTGGGTTAGACAGATGACACAGAGCTTGCTGGAAAAAAGATTTTCTTGCTGAATCTATGGTGATTTTTTCTCCGCTCAGGTCAGAGCTATGTCACCGCCTGTGACAAGAAGCTTTTGGCTCATTTTGTTTTGCGCTGGTTTGTGTGCTGGCGTCGGTCAGGAACATCCAACAGCAGAAAGCTGCTCCTCCGCGTGTAAACACAAAGGTTGAATCAGCAAGAGAGGACGGCTCGGTTTTCCCCCCTGAGGTATAATTAACTTCGTTTTCTCGTAATCCGCTTACATCTAATTTTGTCTAAGAGGATCATAAATTGTGGTAATTGTGCATGAGTTTTCATCGTCCTATTCACTCGATACCATAGTTGGCTAAGTGCCTTTCACTTGAGAGCACCGACGGCCATGCAGGTCAATGAGATCAATTTGCTTTAAAAGCAGATGGTAATTATTTGCTCTACTGGGAAAGCTTCTTCCTTCATTTTCCGCAAGTTTTCTTTCGGCTCGTACTCGCACATACCTTGATTGTTAGATGGACAGTATCGAACCCTTATAGAAAAGAAAGACTTAAAAGTTCCAAACAAGCTTAACTCTTCAATGATACAACACCTGAAAACTTCAACTGCCAAAACACGGCGAGCGTTGCTCTTTTATGGCTATACGTTCCAACAGAAATTTAGTTTGTCTTTTAATTTAGCGTTCTTGTGCGTGTTTCCCCAGTTATTTATTAACTGAAAACTGACCATGAGTAGAAGCAGAACACTTATGCACCTATCCAATGCTGTTGCAGGAATTGGTTTATTATGTAATAGCATAGCATACGTGATTGTACAAATCGTGGGTGGCTATACAATGCTTAATTGAGCAATCTACACTATATATTGTCGCAAATTGGTGCTTGCGATTAGTACCTTTTCCTATACAGCAGCAGTTGTATACCTGGCCACGTCCTTACAATCACGGAAGGAAGGGAAGGTATGTTAGTTCAACATCTACTATTGAAAATGCAGGGAACCCATACTACCTTCATAGATGTTTTGGGAAGAAAAATTTGGAATTGGTTTATTATGTAAAAAGCACAAATTGAAAATTCAAAATGCAGGATACAAACGAAGGAAATCTAAAATCCTTCCCTTCCACAAATATATAACGTATGTGACCATCTTCTTATTCTTCTTCTTATTGGCATTACATCCCCAACTGGGACATTGCCACCTCGCTGCTTTGTGTTCATTCGGCACTTCCACAGTTATTACCCGCGATGTTTCTAAGCCAAGTTACCAGCATTCGTATATCATGAGGCTAAAACGATGATACTTTTATGCCTAGGGAGGTCGAGACAGTTTCCAAACCGAAAATTGCCTAGACCGGCCCCGGGAATCGAGCCCAGCCACCCTCAGCATGGCCTTGCTTTATAGACCGCGTCTTATCGCTAGACTAAGGAGGGCCTGAGAGATAAATCCGACAGCTGCGGGTTGGTAGTCCAAGAGAGTGCTGAGTGCTGCCGCTCGTTCGATAGAAAGTTCCCCGTTTATGGGATGGACTCACACATGTGAAGTTGCGACACGTGGCCCTTACCAGAACGTTTTAACTTTTTGCATAAAACGTTCGTGTGTTTATCAATGCTGTACAGTTGATCCGTCTCCTTGCGATCTAGATATTCCTGCTGGTGGTTTATTTTTCAGAAAAGTCGAGTTGTGTCTCTTCCACGCCCGTTTGTATCGTACCTCGTTCGCCCTTGTGCGGTCTCCTCCTCCATTAAATGCTAACATTCGCCGTCAAACCACTCGTCTCTATGATCCAGGGGCCATTACTAGTGCATCGGCTATAGTGCTACCAATGCAATGACGGATTGTATATTTATCCAGCTTTACTCAAGAGAAGCTGTGTCCAGCTGCTTTTTCTGTGACACTTCCTGCTGCTGTGCGCAGTTTTGAGCCAAATTAACGTCTTGTAGCTGCCCAAATATTTAGTCGCAGCTAGAGTTTCCATCCCGGGACAAAAAATCCCGGGATTTAGGAAAATTCGGGATTTCCCGATTCCCGGGATATTATTTTTGAAATCTCGAAAATCCCGGGACAAGAAATACTGTTTCAGTTCCGGTTCGCAAACAGTGTATTTTTTTTCTTACAAAAGTTATTTGTTTTTGAACGCGAAACCCAACTAAGGTATTAAACTCATATCAGTCCTTGGCTCAGTCTACCCAGTCACCCAACTTAGGTGATAAACTCATATCAGAACCTTGGCTCAATCTACGGATCCATGGTTCTTTGTGATGCATAATCGATGTCATCTTATTATTAAATTAGTAAGAAACAAACAGACATGAAAATATCGGAGATAGTTAATAGAACACCTTCACAAAAAATATTAGATTCCCCTATAGCACTAAATGGAGGGTTACTGACTGATACTTTATCCAGCAGCTACAGGTATCTACAGTACAAGATCAGCTACATCTATTTGGCGCCTGCTTCCTACCCATCTTCCGTCTACAGCGAGGTTGTGTACACTAGCTGATATTCGCCTTACAAATCTCCTCGCGCCACCCAACATTGAATCAGTCGTTCTGAGCTTCTTGCCTCCAAAACAATTATAATTGATCCAATTCATGTCCTTCCAATCGACGTCCGTACAACAAACTTTCCAGCACATGCGCAAGTACAAGTGGTCCTATTTTTTTCAAAATCAACTCTGGTCAACAGGCTGCAATCAATCGTTTTCCAATTCTCGGCTTCTGTCAAAATTGTATACCAACTTTAATCGCGTAATCTGTTAACCTCATCATCGTTAAATTTTGAACTCCGATAATAATTGAGTTGATTCTTCTTTTCGCAGCAAGCGATTACGTTTTACACAATTAACTTTATCGGAGATAACGATAAATTAACGATTAACATCAAGATTAGGAAGCGGTCTGTTCAAGATTAGGAAGAGCTGCAGCTCTTGGCAAAAGTATCAATTAGTAGCCTGCCATGGGTTGGAGGATACTCTAGTATTTTGTTTTCTTAGTGAGGGGTTTCCAATATATCCAATAGGTTATGGGCCCAGTACGATTCTACTGCGCATCTTCCATCTTTCGTCACTAGGGTATTGAATGCAATCCCAGTCTAAACCCAATGCATATTCAAAACAATGCAAACAGTCAAGCCGACTTTAACTGCCAGCGAACCCTTCTTCTCAGACTCGGCGATCATATATTCAAAAAGGGTACTCTATCTTCCGAGAAAAACGTGAATATTATTTGATTCTTGAAGTCGTTTTTTGTTTCGAAAGAATCGATTCAAATTAGAATTGAATTGAGTTCCAATTTGAAATCTGTATTATCTGGCCTTTCTAAAATATGAACTTTACCCCTGAACATTGAATAAAATCGTTTTTAAATCAAAAAATAAGTTTTCAAAGGAAACATCGAAAAATCCCGGGATTTCCCGGGATCTATGAACAAGTTCATCCCGAATCCCGGGACAACAAAAATGGCCGGGAAATGGAAACTCTAGTCGCAGCGTTCGACTTCGACGCATGTTGTAGGTACAAGGTCCGATGGTTTTGAGCGCAGGCCTACTGCAACGAGGTAGTGGTCGGATTCAATATTCGCACTGCGGTAAGTGCGGACGTTAGTGATGCCGGAGAAGAATTTGCCGTCGATTAGAAAGAGGTTAATTTGGTTTTCTGTTTCATGGTTAGGTTATCTCCATGTGGCCTTATGGATATTCATGCCGCGAAAAAGTGCTTCGGAATATCATACCGCGGGAAACTGTAAAGTGTATGTATCGTTGCGTTAACTGAGGAAATGCTAGTAGAATACTAAGTTGAAAACCAGGCCAAGTTCCAGTTGGAATGTAGAGCCATTAAAGAAGAATTAGAAGATCTGGGACTCCGCAACTTTCCCGGTCGTCTGAATGCAAGGTATCTTAGTGAAGGTTCTCAAAAAGGGGGACCTGACTGTATGCGATAACTGGCAAAGCATTATGTTGCTGTGTACCGTTCTCAAAGTTCTTTGCAAATTTATCCTGGCCCGGATTCAGGAGAAGATCGATACGGCTCTCCGGCGGCAGAAGGCCGGATTCCGTGCCGAAAGATCCTGTGTGGACCATATTGTCACGCTCCGTATCATTCTGGAGTAGGTCAAGAAATGCCAAGAGTCCCTTTACTTGGTATTCATTGACTACGAAAAAGCTTTCGACCGTCTCAATAACGAGAATATGTGGGGCGTCCTGAGACCCAAGGTGGTTCCTGAGAAAATCATCGGCCGCATCGAGGAACAGTACGAGGCCTTTTCGTGTAGAGAACTGCACAATGGGGCCTTGTCCGACCCTACCCGGGTCGTAGCTGGTGTGAGGCAAGGATGTATTCTATCACCGTTACTGTTCCTCATCGTTATCGACGAGATTCTGATAGGTGCTATTGACCGTAAACCAAACCGCGGGCTATAGCCATGGAGCACCTAAACGACTTCGCTCAACGGTGCTCTGATATGCAAAGTAAGCTCAACGACCTTGCCGAGCGCTCCCCATTTGGCAGGTTTAGTCATCAACGTCAACAAAACCAAATCGTTGGATGTAAACACAGTGACCACTTCCAGTTTCGCAGTAGCCAGGCAATCAGTGGAGAATGATGAAAGCTTCCAATATCTTGGTAGCCAAATGGCGTTAGACGACATAGGTGCACGGATCAAGAAAGCAAGGGCTGCATTTGCCAGTTTGAGAAATATCTAAAAAAAACAGGTAAATAAGTGAACGCACCAAAATACGAAATTTCAACTCTAACGCGAAATCTATGCTGTTATACGCTAGCTAAACATGATGTATATCAGTGAAGAACACTCAACGGCTGCAGGTGTTCATCGATAAATGCCTGCGGTATATAATTCGGGGCTGGTGGCCTCAACACTGGATCTCAAGCAACGAGATCCATCGTCGTTGTCACCAGAGACCGATAGCATCAGGAATTCGGGATAGGAGGAGGGGCCAGCCACACTTTACGTAGGGGTGGAAACGCGATCTGTAAACAAGCATTAGACTGGAACCCTGCGGGACATCGCAACAGAGGCAGACCCAGAGACTTTTTGCGGCGAAGCCTCAATATAGAAATAAAAGAAGTCGATCGAAATTTAACCTGGCAGCAGGTTAAAGCCTGAAAATATAAATGAGTGCAAGCAACTATTACGATACTTCAGTTCATCGTAGTGCTAATCAAGTGTACGTGGAATGCGTTCAGAATGATCTGAAAACGAATCCTAAGGCTTTTTGGAGATATGTGAAAAGTGAGCAAAAATCAAAAGGTATTCCGGAAAACGTAAAGTATAGTACAAGGTCTTCAGATAGCGAAGCGTCCGTGGCTGATATTTTTGCAGATTACACCCAATATTTTTTTTACACGGTTGGTATTCTTTAATTTCCCGGTCAACCTGATTTTTCACAGCTTTCTAAATACCACCTGAATTTTCTTTGATTTTTGGTAAATTTTTTCATGGGGTTAACTCATAGTTTCATCAACGCTGAAAGTCGTAATCAACTAAAACCCACCCGTGTAAAAAAAGAACCGGGTGTACTTCAAAAGTACATACAGGAATTCAAATCTCTACGATAGTGCACGACAAAGCAGAAGTAACATTAAATCTCTCGACATATCCGCATAGTTTATTGTCGTTGGAATACAAAACCTTTATGGTAACAAATCGACAAGCTCGGATAGAATCTCCAATACTTTGCCGAAGTCGCTGAAAGATGTTCTGATCAATCCATTGCACATGCTGTTTAATTCTTCCCTTTCCAATAGGTACTACCCTGCTCTGTGGAAGATTTCATCCGTCACTCTAGTCCATCAAAAAGGTTCAAAGTCTTGTGTTTAAAACTACCGCGCTATAGCAATCCATTCCGCTATACCAAAGCTTTTTGAATCTCTGGTATATAACCACCTATACTAAACTGTTCGAACAAACATATCAACTACCCAACATGGTTTCCTGACAGGAAAGTCCGGCATTACGAACTTCTGTGAATTCTGCTCCGTCGTAACTGATTACATTTCGCAAGGATTCCAAGTTGATTGTATTTATACTGACATGAGTAAAACGTTTGACATGGTCGATATTGAAAGCATTCTGAGAGCTGTATTAAATTTCGGCATACGAAGCTCGGTTTTCGAATGGCTGAAAACGTATCTGGAATCAAGATCTCATTACGTAAAAGTGAACGGCAACGAGTCGAGATTTTATACAATAGTTGTCAGATTTGTTTTTTTGGGCGTAGGTTTTCTTCCATCTTCTCAAAGTTACGACGCATAATATCAATGTCGTTGGCGAAAAAACGGAAATTAACGGACTTTGTGAAAATCATACCACTCGTGTCAATCCCTGACCTTCGTATTACTCCCTCCAAAACGATGTTGAATAGCAGATACGAAAGACCATCCCCTTGCCGTAACCCTCTGCGCGTTTTGAAGGGACTCGAGAATGCCCCTGAAACTCGAACTACGCACATTAGCTGCCATAGTTGGTCCCAATCGATTGTATTATATGAGACTTTAAAGTCGATGAATAGATGATGTGTGAGAACGTTGTATTCGCGGCATTTATGCAATACCTGACGTATGGCGTACGGTTGGTCCGCAGTAGAACGTTCGTTCAAAAATCTCGCCTGGTATTACTGGAACGAACTTATTCACAATAGGAGATCGTCAGTTGCATTCTAGCAAAAAATCCGCGGAGAATCCGAGGTGGAGAACAGTCTTGAAGAAATTGAAAGTATACAACTAGAATTTAGTATGGAGGTACAATGAAATCTCTTTTATTGTTTACAACTGTAAAACAAGTCGTGGGAACAAAAAATCTAAAAATTATTTTTGGCTTTTTGACCTAGGTTTCATATTGATGCGATGCGTAGTTAATGAGAACGGATGATTTGTCCATACAAGGAAATTCATTTTACTTTAAATGTTGTGGCGCCATCTCGTTCAAACAGCACCTTTGTCTTTGCCTTATTGATATAATTCTTATTCACAGTTGGTAAGAGGTAAAGGAAATGGACGAACGTACTCCTGGTGACTTGAGGCTAGATTTAATATTGCGATATAGATTTGAGGTATCTCAGCTGCTCATCCGGATATTTGGACTAGACGAGCAAAATAATGCTTAGATGGCCTGCATATAAATCACATCGTGATCCCTCTAAACACTTTTCACTTCCCCGAAGGGTTGTTTACACAATAATATCCAATGGTCGCTCTCTGGAGGCGTCATTTCCGTACAATACTAATCTGCGTGATCAATGTCATCATAATCAGCTTCACACGTGCTAAGATTACTATAGGGAGTTCCAGAAAGTATAAACATGATTTTGATGCGCTCCTATTGTGAACTTCATTGTTTACGTTATAATCTGTCGCTCTGTGATTCATAAGTGCCATTTGGTTAAATTTCATGGCAATGCGAAACTTTTTTTTGAAACGCGCAAGGAAGATCTGTGCGTTGATTGAAATTTTATCGGCGTGACAGATCATCATAGATCAGGTAGCGGCGGTTGGGCGTCACGTCGTTGGTAATTGGCGACGGCGTGGGTTGGTATGAGCCTATTTTAAGTATTAAAATTCTCCGGAATTAAATCTGAAGCTCATCTGGAAGCTTCTCCGGAAGATCCTCCATGAATCCTTCCGGAAGTTTCTCCAGGAATTTGTTCAGAGGTGGCTCCAGCATTTTCTTCGGAAGTTGCTCCAGCAATTCTACCGGAAGCTTCTACAGGAAATCTCACATTCTTTGAACACGCAAGATCGAAGATATATCACGCTACCGTACTAACTGACTGTCTACAGAACGTTCATTAGACCGATAGTCCTCCACAGATACGAGTCCTGGAAAATGCTTGAGGGCGATCAACGCGCACAGGAACTTGGTACATGGAGGAGACGAATGAACTACGCTGAGAGAACCATCTACCGTTTCTTCCGTGAAAAGCGGACGGCTGCGGTATTCCGGGTATGAAGACAAAATTTCACCGGTGAAAATGTTTCTTGATTGCGATTCAACATACGTAGAAAGGCTAGGTACGCAGCAAGCAAAATGGGTTGATCGGGTGGAAACCGTTTTTCGGACTCTCTGTAGACTGCGTAGACCGAGCTGAATAAAGACGACTTCTATGTACAACTGAGGCAATTGCAGCGTTTTGTTTTTTTCCTTGTAGGGTATATTCATCACCACGAAATTGTTTTTATCTATTGTAATATATTCCCTTTTTTGTAGCTGTGTTATTAAGGCGTATCGCTATTTGAAGTGAGCACCATTGTTTGACTATCATCTTCTCTCTAACACGGCTATGCATTCCGTACATTTTCGCTTGGAACATACTGACCATGATCGCATATTTGTAACATTCGCATTTTGGATGATTTTGTAAATCGTTTGTCAATCCTCCCCACAAATTCAATCATTTCCAGCTTACCACATCTAAGCAGGATAGTAAAGCCTATTTTACTGTTGTGGGATTAGATGCAGAAAATTAAGCTTTCGGAACGATTCACTGGCTTTTTGCAAAATGAACAAAAATGCGAGTGTTACAAATATGCGATCATGGGCAGCATAGTTGGCCAGCCTCCGTCCGTATAAAACGTAATCGATCCTGAGCGAAGTTTCGGTCCTTTATTCAACAACCGCCGAATAGGTCATTTGGCCTAAAAAGACATTTGACCGAATAGGACATTTAGCCATATAGGACATTTGGCCGAATAGGTCATCTGGCCGAATAGGACATCTGGCCGAACCGGACATTTGGTCGAATAGGTTATTTGATTGAATATGTAATTTGAAAAGTGAGAGATAAGGTGTGAAAAGCGAGACATCTCACTTCTTACTTCTTACTTTCTATTTCCCACTGTGAAAAGTTTGAGAAGTAAGACGTCTCACTATTCACTTCTTGCTTCTCATTTTTTACAGTGAGAAATAAGAAATGAAAAGTGTGGAGTGTGACGTCTCAATTCTCACTCCTCATTTCTCACTGAAGTGAAAAGTGAGAAGTGAAAGTGTGAAAAGTGATAAGTGAGGCGCCTTTCTACTCATTTCTCACTTTTGATTTAAGCAGTTAGAAATGAGAAGTGAGTAGTGAGACGTCTCACTTCTCACTCCTCATTTATCACTTCTCGCTGTAAAAAATGAGAAGCGCTCACTTCGCGCTTCTCACTTTTTACCTTCTTACTGTGAGAAGTGAGACGTTTCACTTCTAACTCTTTATATCTCACATCACTGTAAAAAGTGAGTAGAGCGAAGTGAGAGTCAGACGTCTAGCTACTCACTTCACACATTAAGAAGTGAGAAATGAGAAGTGAGAAGTGAGACTCACGAGTCACTTCTCATTTCTTACTGCGCACTGCACATTGGGCCACGCCGGGAGATTAGGAGGAAAAAAGTATTTTCACCATAATGATAATATTTTAGGATCAAAGTGTCTTAAGCAAAGTCAAAGCTAATTATTTAAGCTTTATTTTAAAGTTTGTTGCAATAGGGTGACCCCACTACATTTTGAGATAAAAAATTTAACTTCTATATTTCTACAATGCTTAATTGTACGATGTTCTAGGAAGTTGTTCCTTATTTAATTTTGAGGCACTTTGCTGAAGAAACCATTGTTATACGTCATTTGTATCATTTGTTATGATAATTTTAAATAATTATGTTAGGGTGACCCTAAAAAATCAATATTTTGATTGTAACTCTTTAGTTTTAATTTTTATCGAAATGACGTCTTCTACAAAGTTTTAGAGCATAAAAAAATGCACGTTTTGGTTACATAGCCGTTACATTAGTGAATTCATTGGTGGATTGCAGAGATATCTCTGTTTTTCTTGATAAAATCCGTTGTTTTCAAATGCCTGTATTTTTTAATAGGGGAAAAGGGGGATCCATTTCTCCCTGGGTTAGAGGAAGGGCTAAGGATTGCTCTGCATATTTTGGTATTGGTGAATTTGAGAGAATTTGGGGTTTTTCCATCATTTAAAAATGGCTTTATTTACGAGGAAATCAAAATAATCAGTTCTATAAGTGTTATAAAACCGGAAATTCCGCCTAATTCGTCAAAAACAAAATGTTTATAGTGATCATAACTTCCTTATATATTTCCATCGCATCTTCACTTAATATACCGATTGGTAGAATAACATGTTTAATATTATCGACGTTTATCAACGTGACAACTTTACTTAACAGATCGTAATCGTAGGTTGTTTACATCACTTGTTCAATCGATTTTACTTCAAAATCGCTAGGGTGGTATGGAAAATTAGGTTTTTCGAGCGTATTTTTTTATTTAATTTTATTCGAACGATTATTCAAGTGATAATTCTTTAGTACTCCTTTTGGTTAAGTGAGTTCTGCTCTCGCCACCGCTTAATTGGGAAGCGCCATAATCAGTATGATGAAAAGTTCACTTTGCCCATACTTATTCTCATGCAAATTTGAAACGGCTCGTGCTAAATCAGTTTTCATCTAATTTTTATCAAATTCGCGGAGGACACTCAGAACATGGGATAAAATTGAGTGATCGGTGTGAAGAAAAATCGAATTTTTGAACCACCCTAATATATATCTAGATAAAAAATTAATAAAAAAATTACGCTCGAAAACCCTAATTTTCAGTACCACCCTAGCGATTTTAAAGTAAAAGTGATAAAGTGATGTAAACAACCTACGATTACGGTCTGTTCAGTAAAGTGGTCACGTTGATAAGCGTTGATATTATTGAAAATGTTATTCTACCAATCGGTATTGTACCGCTCATAAAAAAATCTACTCTTCCGAAATAATTTTTTCCTCCTAATTTCAAGACGTGGCCCACTGTGCACTGTTAAAGTGAGAAGTGAGAAATGAGGAGTGAGAAGTCAGACGTCTCACTCCTCACTCCTCATTTCTCATTCGATCGAATAGCGAATGTCCTGCTCGGCTAAATGGCTTGTTCGGTCAAATGACTTATTTAGCTAAACGATCTGTTTGGATAAATAACTTATTTGGCCAAATGTCCTATTCAGCCAAATGTCCTATTCGTTAAATGTCCTATTCGGCCAAATGTCCTATTCGACCAAATGACTTTCCGCCAGATGGGTTTCGGGCTAAAGGTTTGATCGGCCTAGTGGCATTCAGCCAAATGGCTTTCAGCTGAATGGGTTTCGGAAAAACAATCCTTTCCAGTTTCCACACGGTTATCAACTGCGAGTTACAAATTTTGCAAACGCATTTTATAAAGCCAACACGATCCCTGCCACCTGCAGTATTATTTTGTTCTGTAGCCGCGCATCTTACCGCATGGCTATGGCAGGTCTCCTCCGGCCTTAGGGTGCAGCCAGAGCCGACGCGACGTGACAGTACAATTTGACAGTTTATTATAATATATATAATTTAGAAATACTAGAATAAGAGATCGGCGAAGACGCCATCTTGTTTCCAATCGAACCGTCAAAAGCGGTTCCATTTCGACTTGTTTACTTTTTGCATCCATAAGAAGCAAGCAAAAAGTTCAAGTGCTGCCAGTATCATTTTCACGATTTCATGCATTTTCATACGTTGCCATTTCGACAGTTTTTCACTCCGCCGGTCTCTGGTTACAGTGTTGCTAATATAATTGTTATTCCTTTGCGCAAGTCGCGTTGCATCGCACGTCGCGTGTACACCGTGTCTTAACAAATAAAAATAAAATAAATATTATGCATCGAATACTCTTCATAACCATAGCACTCCGCTAATTTATATTCATGTAATTTGACGCGATTGCAACATAAATTTTCATCCATTTTTTTCTTTTCTGTCTTCTATTTTCTATTTACAGGGGAACATCCGGCATAGATATTGATTTACGGCGGGTGGATATTGATCAATGCCCGCAGAAAAATTCCCCATCTGGTGCTCCACAGCCGCTCAACATTTTCGCCGGTACCGACAAATGCAAGCCACGAACAACGGAGGTTGGTGTCCATCCTGTGTCGAGAATGTTATTTTTATTTTTTTTGTTTTCGCTATTGTGTTTATGGGTTTGTTCAAGCCGAGTCGTCTGCTACTACAGACTTCATTCGATTGTGGCAACACGTTCGGTACACTTATGTTGTAAAAATCGAATAATTTTTGTTTTTTTATTATTATACTTCATATTTCTTCACTTAGTAACACTGTATACACCGTGACACTTTTTCATGCAGATTTTAAAATCTAAGCATTTTTCTTAAAAATTTCTAATGTGATTTTTTTCACACTGGTGCAGAAATAAAAAGAATTGTTGCCAAAATCGAATAGCTTTGTTGCCAATATCGAATGTTGCCAAAATCGAATATTGCCAAATCTGAATGTTGTCAAAATCGAATGGGCTCTGTACTGCTTCAAAATGGGTGCAACGTTATTAAATTTGTTCGGTATTTCACTTTATTTCGTTTTCGCGTTTTTCTGTGTAAACAATAGGTGTGACTCCCGCGTGGAATTTGATAAATTGACTTTACTTTTGTTTCACATGGTTTTCGCACTGTTCAGATAACAGTATTGTAGGGGGGTCTCTTGCTTTTGGCAGTTTTAATTCTAATATTGGCTCAAGTTTGTCTAGGATTTATGTTGTTCAGCTTGGCATCAGGATTTATTTTGTACAGTTTTGATTTCAGCATACCACTGCCAACAAACTAGAATAGTTACGCCATTAAAATTCTTCCATGACTCATGTAACATGTAACACAGCCATGCTATTTTTGAATTTTTTTTTTCAAGCTATGACCTACGTTTTTTTCATTGACTGCCCTCCTCATATTTTCCCGATGGCCGACCATCCCATTTCCTTTATAATAGTCTCATCAGCATTGAGAGTACTTATGTGAATTTAAAAATTTGATTGTAATCGGCTCATGCGTTGTCATACTGCATTGTTCATTATATTGCGAACACTCCCCACATACATTTCCACTTGTATCAATGACTTTCCGACCACCCACATGGGACAATTATGTGTCCACCGGCAATATAGGTTAGGTACCCAACAAATAAAACAGAAAAAAAAGTAGTAGTACAGAAGTGTAGAGTACATGCTGTATGATTTTCATTGGTTTAAATGTATTTGCTCGAATAACTCTCTGCCCCGCCAAATGCTTATTTTGAAACAAACAACCTGGAATTAAACACAACTTCCACTGAAAAATATCCAACCGACTGTTTTTCATGTGTAACGTAAGCTTACGGTTGTTTACCTACATTTCTACCAAATCAATAGCACTACCTGGTAACAGGGAAACAAATTCATTGCAATAAATTTTCATTGAGTCAATTAATTTCACTTAGAGGATACCGGCGGAAACTGTTACCTATATCTACTTCTCGGCAGTGCGCCTTTCGTTCCGGGCTTTGTTTCAACGCTTTAGATACTTATTAGGTATACTTTCCAGCAGAGCTCTCGCCTCGTAACTTACGATTTCCAGATGGGTTCTGCTTTGCTTCTCGGATTTTTTAATCTGCCGGCCAATGTGAAATAATTTAAACCATGTTTCCTTTCTTTCCATTGCAGTGTGCTCCGATCCCAGGATTGGGCTTTCGCCGCGGATCCTACCGGTGCGTGTGTCGGAAGGGATATTACTTTCCCGATACCAGCATCGAGCAGAAGTGGTTCAATGGAACCACACTCGAAGAAGAGTATGAAAAATTGATGCAGGTGAGTGCGGATGGGATTGTCATTAATTTTGTGTGAAAACAGTGGGTAAGAAGACACACAGCAACACGACCCGACATTTCGTTGCATTAGTTGCAATTTATCTTTCCAACTATGTAGAGCTCGTGGTAGACATGGTGTTTACACACGGAATATTTATGACTCGTTGTGTACGAGTCAATATGTGTAGTCATGCATTCTCCACGAACCGGGAACTACTCAGCAAATTGTTAGTATGGATGTCATCAAAATGTATTCACGATGTTCACATTCCGCATTTATAGTTCACGACCTCAGAAATCGAGTGATGAATGATGATAGTTGATTGACTTGGAAATTTCCGAGATTATTTGGTCACAAAATGGAATGTAGAACGCTCCCTTGACGTTAAAGGTACTTACGTGCTTTATGTACATAGAAGCTAAACTACTGAATTACGACAATCTTATGTAGGGGAGAACGGTCCAAAATGCACCCCTGGGGCTAAACGGCCTCACTCATAAAATTACTCATATAATCTGTTGTAGTACATTTATGAACGAATATTACCATTACAATTCATTATTAGTTATCCATCATTGAGCTCCATTGGAAAAAAAATAGCAAAATCTCTTCATATTCACTCAAATTTAACGATTTGCTATTCTTCTACCACATCCGTGAGATTGTAGTTCAATCCATTATGAAAAAACAAAAAACCATGCGTTCACCATCATTTTACATGCAATTGAGTCATTTTCGAACACCATTCGTGTGTTTTGCCCCAGGCCTATTTTTAATTTTTTTTTTAAATGCGTTAGAAAGTTATGAAAACCTTATTGTTTTGAATAGGAGATCATTGTGAAATGTAGCTGGGTTTGTAAATATTTCTCCTATGCGTTGAAATTTTTGGGTATTTTTGTTTATATGGGTGAAAACATCGAAAAAAACTTAAGGGGTGCATTTTGGACCATTCTCCCCTAAATCTGATATGGGGCCGTACACTTATTACGTAAGCAATTTTTCTGGGTTTTTCGACCCCCCTCCCCCCATGTAAGATTTTTTTTCATACAAATGAATTTTTATTTATATGGAGCGCAAGATATTGACCGACTCCCTCTCCCCCCATAAGTGCTTACGTAATATGTGTACGGCCCCTATGTTTAAATCTCCATGCGAGTTTTTCAAGAGAACATTGACTTCTTAGGCGGCAGAATAGGGAGAGTCATTAAAAATGTGCACCGTTGTTTCCGCCCATATTAGTGGCATTCCTTGGCCCATTCTGCCTGGCAGGACCATCCCTGGCAGCGAACCGGGATTAACGCCAGGCAGATCACAGTTACTGTTGTTCATAAACGATGGAAAACGTTTGCTGTGCCAGGGAAGAATGGGGAATTGAACCCGGCAGATTCGTGAAGGAGAGTAGACTTGGGTTCCAACCAAGGCATATTGGTGGAATCGTTTACCGAATTTGGATTAGCGGCAACATCGTTCATAGGGATTTGAGTTGGTTCGGAGATCGGGTACACTTCGACGTCCGGTTCAGGAGGGGAGTCGGGGATCATATGGATATTGAAGAACAAGGTTATACTGGAGGCGTCTATCTTAACTGTTGACACCTTCGGGCGCCCCATCTATATCGATGGCAATTAGATGACATTCCTTGCTAGCATGTACTTGTTTCGTTCATCGACACGTTCCATGTGTTTAAGATCAGTGAAGGTTCTGGTCACGTTACATTGTTCGGAAACGTTGAACTCAAAGTATCGAACTTCCTTGAGTTCTTCCTGGGCTTTCCACTTCAGCTGCTTTTGCGAACCCTTGCGTTGGTGTATCACCAAAACTCCTGGTGGACCGTTCGTCCCACATCCTGGACATGGCTTTTTTTCAGCGCTTCCGTGAACATATCCGACTCTATTAGAGATGGTTGCCTTTTCGATGGAATCAATTTTATTGCACCAGAACGATCGGCAGGCTCTTCGCGAGCCTTCTTCTCTGGAGGTCCCTCCTTGGAAGATGGGAACGGCGATGGTCGCTTGTTTTGATGAACTGTTCCGGTAGCAGTTGAACCCCTCACCACTGGCGTTGTCGATGTTTTTTTCAAACCCTTTCTTGAAGGCGGCGGAGGAGCTTCCTCAATCAGGCCATGGGATCGGAACTGAGTTGAATGTTTGCACCGTCTTCGGACGATGCTCAGCATTGCGAACTCCGATCGCAATTGAAGTCTTTTTAGTGTTTCCTTGATATCTTCTGAAGCACCTGCTAGCCGCTCATCATGCTTCTTTTGATTTCTTAGATGATTTATCGACCTTACCTTATGTAGGGATTGAGACGGGTATTGATAATATAAATATAAACAGAATAAGAGGGCATATACATTGGACACGAGTGCCAGATGTGTGAGTGACAGATGAGCGGAGTCAGCTTCAGTTTTGTGATGTATTTCGCGGGAAGCAGTAGTGCTTCGGAGCTGCTGCGGATCGAGCAGCAGCTGGAGACGGCTGATTCGGATGCAGCCGTCTCCTGAGGACACGACAATGGCCAAGTCGGTACGTTATGATCAGTGGCGCTCCCGAAATTATACGCTCGGTCGCAAGTGGAAAAAAATCGGATTCGCGAGTGCTTGTTTTGTTTGAAAAAAAGTACACGGAATCGCAATAATAATAAATTTTCGGTTGTGACATGTATGACACTGGGAAAAAAAAAATTGTTTGCAAAAATAGAATGTGTGACACCATAAAAATTATTTTTCTTAAAAAGGTAAATTTCTCATTCGAGACAACCAGACATTTTATTTGAATATATATTATTTGTATATCGCTTGGAGATATTTATGTGTGCGCTGATAAACTAAGTGGATTAAATCTATAGATTTCAAAATGTGGATTATTAGTAGTGTGAACTAGGCAATAATTTTCCGAAAGGTAATCCCTGATAAAGTAAACAATCATTCCCCCGCGAGGGTATTCCTGATAGGGTAAACAATCATTCCCCTGAGAGGGTACACAATAATTCCCCCGAGAGGGTAAACAATAATTTCCCCGAGAGGGTAAACAGTAATTCCCCCGAGAGGGTAAACAATAATTCCCCCGAGAGGGTAAACAATAATTCCCCCGAGAGGGTAAACAATCATTCCCCCGAGAGGGTACCAATGTATGAATATGTAAGCAAATAGTTGCGTAGCATATTGTTGATGATTTGGTTTTGATTTAGATGCGAGATGTTCTAGAGCCTGGTAGGTTCTATCCGTGACTGAATTCCGAGATCAGTAGTTGATTTGAGTTCAGTGTTAGAAAATGTAAACAAAGAAAGAAACATGTAAGCAATGAGTTGCGTAGAATATTGTTGATGATTTATTTCTGATTTTGATGTGAGATTGCTGTTCTAGAGCCTGGTAAGCTCTATCTATGACTGCATTCCGAGATCAGTAGTTGATTTGAGTTCAGTGTTAGAAAATGTAAACAAAGAGTAAGAACATGTAAGCAAATACTGGCGTAGAATATTGTTGATGATTTATTTCTGATTTTGATGTGAGATTGCTGTTCTAGAGCCTGGTAAGCTCTATCTATGACTGCATTCCGAGATCAGTAGTTGATTTGAGTTCAGTGTTAGAAAATGTAAACAAAGAGAGAAACATGTAAGCAATGAGTTGCGTAGAATATTGTTGATGATTTGTTTCTGATTTTGATGCAAGATTGATGTTCTAGAGCCTGGTAAGTTCTATCCATGACTGCATTCCGAGATCAGTGTTTGCCTTGAGTTCAGTGTTAGAACATGTAAACAAAGAGTAGAAAAAAAGTAAGCAAAGAGTTGCGTAGAATGTTGTTAATGATTGTTTTCTGATTTTGATGCAAGATTGATGTTCTAGAGCCTGGTACGTTCTATCCATGACTGCATTCCGAGATCAGTGTTTGTCTTGAGTTCGTTGTTAGAAAATGTAAACAAAAAAGTTGGGAAAAGTAAGCAAAGAGTTGCGTAGAATGTTGTTAATGATTATTTTTCGATTTTGATGCAAGATTGATGTTCTAGAGCCTGGTAAGTTCTATCCATGACTGCATTCTGAGATCAGTGTTTGTCTTGAGTTCGGTGTTAAAAAATGCAAACAAACAGGAAAAAGAAAGAAAAGAGTTGCGTAGAATGTTGTTGATGATTGTTTTCTGATTTTGATGCAAGATTGATGTTCTAGAGCCTGGTACGTTCTATCCATGACTGCATTCCGAGATCAGTGTTTGTCTTGAGTTCGTTGTTAGAAAATGTAAACAAACAGTAGAAAAAAATAAGCAAAGAGTTGCGTATAATGTTGTTAATGATAATTTTCTGATTTTGATGCAAGATTGATGTTCTAGAGCCTGGTAAGTTCTATCCATGACTGCATTCCGAGATCAGTGTTTGCCTTGAGTTCAGTGTTAGAAAAGGTAAACAAACAGTAGAAAAAAATAAGCAAAGAGTTGCGTAAAATGTTGTAATGATTATTTTTCGATTTTGATGCAAGATTGATGTTCTAGAGCCTGCTACGTTCTATCCATGACTGCATTCCGAGATCAGTGTTTGTCTTGAGTTCGTTGTTAGAAAATGTAAACAAACAGTAGAAAAAAATAAGCAAAGAGTTGCGTATAATGTTGTTAATGATAATTTTCTGATTTTGATGCAAGATTGATGTTCTAGAGCCTGGTAAGTTCTATCCATGACTGCATTCCGAGATCAGATGCCTTGAGTTCAGTGTTAGAAAATGTAAACAAAGAGTAGAAAAAAAAGTAAGCAAAGAGTTGCGTAGAATGTTGTTAATGATAATTTTCTGATTTTGATGCAATATTGATGTTCTAGAGCCTGGTAAGTTCTATCCATGACTGCATGCCAAGATCAGTATTTGCCTTGAGTTCGTTGTTAGAAAATGTAAACAAACAGTAGAAAAAAATAAGCAAAGAGTTGCGTATAATGTTGTTAATGATAATTTTCTGATTTTGATGCAAGATTGATGTTCTAGAGCCTGGTAAGTTCTATCCATGACTGCATTCCGAGATCAGATGCCTTGAGTTCAGTGTTAGAAAATGTAAACAAAGAGTAGAAAAAAAAGTAAGCAAAGAGTTGCGTAGAATGTTGTTAATGATTGATTTCTGATTTTGATGCAATATTGATGTTCTAGAGCCTGGTAAGTTCTATGCATGAGTACATTCCAAGATCAGTGTTGGATTTGAGTTCAGTGTTAGAAAATGTAAACAAAAAAAGTTTGGAAAAGTAAGCAAAGAGTTGCGTAGAATGTTGTTAATGATTATTTTTCGATTTTGATGCAAGATTGATGTTCTAGAGCCTGGTAAGTTCTATCCATGACTGCATTCTGAGATCAGTGTTTGTCTTGAGTTCAGTGTTAGAAAATGGTAACAAAGATTAAGTTCAAGTAAGCGAAGAGTTGCGTAGAATGTTGTTAATGGTTTGATTGGAGATTCGAATTACGTGTTTGTGTGTGAATTTTATTTGAAATTTTAAATTGCATGATTTGAACACTTTCTATGTAAATCGGTTTGAAACTATGTAAGACTTATGTGGAATTAGTGAACACTCATATATGAGTAGAAAAAAAAGCTTTATGAGTTTATTTGTATATTTTTTTTAATTTGTTGTGAATCTCATGAATGTCACAGTTCTGTGTTCGGTCGGAACTTAAAAGCTCGCAACTGAAAAAAAAAACTCATTATAAAATAGTAGATTGAATTAAATAGTAGAACAAAATAATGATAATGAAGCTATAAGAGAGTAGAACAGGCGAAAGATGTAGGGATTGAGACGGGTATTGATAATATAAATATAAACAGAATAAGAGGGCATATACATTGGACACGAGTGCCAGATGTGTGAGTGACAGATGAGCGGAGTCAGCTTCAGTTTTGTGATGTATTTCGCGGGAAGCAGTAGTGCTTCGGAGCTGCTGCGGATCGAGCAGCAGCTGGAGACGGCTGATTCGGATGCAGCTGTCTCCTGAGGACACGACACCTTACTAGACGGAGAAGACAGCTTCGAATCATTATTTTCGCTATAATGGTTAGATTTGTCTTTATGTTTGCGATGTTTATCACTCGAACTACTGCTGCTGTTTTTAGAGCTGCTGGATGATTTGGAGGACTATGAACTTTTGTTATGATGCTTGTTGCTGCTGCTACTGCTACTGTACGTTATGTTGCGTTTAGTTATCAGTTCATGGTCCCTATTATCTAATAGAGGGAAGGATCATTTGGCCGAAACCCATTCGGTCGAAATCCATTTGGCCGAATGCCACTTGGCCGAAAGTTATTTGGCCGAATATACCATCTGGCCGAACAGACCATTAGGGCGAACAGATCATTAGGCCGAACAGATCATTAGGCCGAATGGGTCATTTGGCCGAAAGGGTCGTTTGGCCGAAAGGGTCTAAAGGGTAAAACGGTCTGAAGGGTAATTTAGCCAAATAGTCGTTTGACCGAAATGGTCATTTGGCCCAATAGGACATTTGGCCGAATAAGACATTTTTCCGAATAAGATATTTGGCCGAATAGGTAATTTGAAAAGTGAGAAATTTGGAGTAAGAAGAGAGACGTTTGATCATTTGGCCGAAAGGGTCGTTTGGCCGAAAGGGTCATTTGGCAGAAAAAATCGTTTGACCGAAAGGGTCGTTTGGCCGAACGGGTCGTTTGGCCGAAAGGGTCATTTGACCGAAAAAATCCTTTGGCCAAAAGGGTCATTTGGCCGAAAAAATCCTTTGGCCGAAAGGGTCATTTGGCGGAAAGGGTCATTTGGCCGAAAGGGCCATTTGGTCGAAAGGGTCCAAAGGGTAATTTAGCCAAAATAGTCGTTTGACCGAAATGGTTATTTGACCGAAATGATCATTTGGCCCAATAGAACATTTGGTCGAATAAGACATTTTTCCGAATAAGATATTTGGCCGAATAGGTCATTTGAAAATTGAGAAATTTGGAGTAAGAAGAGAGACGTCTCAAATCTCATTCCTCATTTATCACTCTTGGCTTTCAAAAGTGAGAAGCGCGAAGTGAGTAGTGAGACGTCTAACTACACTTTTTACAGCGAGAAGTGATAAATGAGAAAAGAGAAATGAGACGTCTCACTACTCATTTCGCGCTTCTCACTTTTATAGTTAGTAGAGAAAAATGAAGAGTGAGAAGCGAGACGTCTCTTTTCTCATTCCTAATTTTTCACTTTTCAAATGAACTACTCGGCCAAATAACCCTTTCGGCCAAATGACTCTTTCAGCTAAATGGCCCTTTCAGTCAACTGACCCTTTCGGCCAAAAGACCCTTTCGGCCAAATGATCCATTCGGCCAAATGACTTTCGGCCAGATGGGTTTCAGCCTAATGACCTTTCTCCGTCTAATAGTTAGCGCTAAAGATCTTCTACGCTTAGACAAATCCTATTTCAAGCGTATAAGTAAGAACTGCTGAAGAACTAAGTTTATGAAATGATGCCTAAGCTAAGTTTATGAAATGGCGCCTAAGTTGCCTGTGTCGTGGTCAGCTGTAGGATTCACTTTTCGGTGGCAAAGTAAAGCTCCATCATCTTTCAAGATTTTCAGCATAATAACGTTATAGTTTGCGGTATTTTTAATTACGACTCTTTAAAATGAGGCATAACATAAAAAAACAACAGGTTCCTTGTTTTGACAAAACATATACTCAGTGAATCTAAAGCTCGATCTCCTTTAAATGTCGTTAAACTTGATCACATTTTCTACTGATATATTCCTCCCTAGCTAGATTTAAGCGTGGCTATTACCGAGCCTGTTTTCAATCATTCAGTAATTTGCAGTCGATCATTTAGTAATTTGTCAATAACTTATTCCAGAATCAAACCCACACACCGTAGTAGGATGTGATTACCTCAACATAAGACATGGAAACTCTCACTTTTGTTTCAGGGAACCCTCCATTGTTTCAATATGTTTGATACAATGCACTATGCTACAGGATACAGATTTACGCGGAAAGATGCACTTTACGTCAAAACTATATTATTTAGAAAAAAAAAAAAGTTCTACATAATTGTTCGGAATAGTAAGGCCATCAAAAAATAAGGTGGCCCATTATATAAAAAACTTAAAAATACTTTTTTTTTTCCATTTCACTGAATGCATATAATGTTCCAAAGTCGTAGCGCAGCCTATTCTAATAAATTTCGCCAAAATTATTTTTTCTGTATCTCCTTTGTTGGCTAGGAGCAATTTTACCTACTTGGATTAAAGTGTATTAAAGTATCTTTGATCTACATTTTTTGTTGTTGATTTTTCCGAAAAGTCGTCTTCGGGTGGCTTTTAAAGCTAACAAAATCTTTTGATGAGTAAATGATCGGGCTTCAACCAAACCGCGCCAAGCGGCTTATTGACTGACTTGTGACATTTTGTTCGTAAAAGTAAAACCGAAATTAATTCAGATCTATTCATGCGTATACACTTGTTGCAGAAAATCCTCAATTATAAGACTAAAGGATATACGATAGGATTTGTGATTAATTGAATTTACTACATGAGAACTTGGACACAAAAATGGTTATTTTTTCAATGGCGTTTGGTGCGATTTGGCAGAACCCCTATACTTTTAAGGAAAAAATTGTGTTCTACACAGTTGTTCTGGATACTTGGGCCCTTGTTATAGAGTAGGGTGCCAATGGGTGCCAAAATATGATTTGAGCTAAATTTAAGCTCAATCAGACATAATTAAGGGGTACCATAATTAAGGGGTTTTGAAATTTTTGCCAATGAAAATTTTCCAACGGTGGACCAAAGGAAAAGTCTAAAATCGAATTTTTTACTTTTCCTTAGGACAAATGACTTAAGGTCACTCCTGACGGAATCCAAGTTTCAAAGTGCTTGCGTTTTCAGGGGCACACCACTCGATACGGAGGCGGCGCACAACTGTCATTTTTGTTGACTTAGCTTTGCTGCGTCGCAGCATGCGTGAAATAATAAAAATGACAGTTGTGCGTTGCTTCCGTATCGAGTGGTGTGCCCCCGAAAACGCGAGCACTTTGAAACTTGGAGTCCGTCAGGAGTGACCTTAAAAATGCGATTTTTTCTCTCAGAACATATTTGGGACTTTCGTTTTCGTAGCCAAAAATATCGCCCTATGAAAAAATTTAAGCTAAATCGTGCATGATTTAGGGGTGCTCAAAATTATTCAAAACTATATTTTTTTTCATTCTAGATTTTTCCAAGTGAAAGCAGTCACACTGTTATTATAATTTTCCATAAAATGGAGGATATTCTGTTTTTTGCAATTGTTTCCCAAGTCATTTAATTTGCCGTCGTATGGAGAAGTTCTTCGTAAGTTCATGTTTCATTTGCTGAGCTGAGCTGAGAAACAAAGTGCGCAAATAACAACAGAAGCGTTGATAGCATTGACATATTTCAAAGGAGTATCAAATTGCCAACAAGCGAGTTCGAAGCCTGGAAGTAGTGAATGACAATGCAGAACGAGGTATAGCGTTGATAAAAGATTATAATTCCTAACTCTCAGTAGATGAGGATCAAAAACAGTGTATTCTACAGTTAGTTGAGGAACATCGAAAAAATGTATAAAAATCCGAAAAAATCTGAGCTCATTTAGAAGAACCATGTAGGTTATTGAATAAAACAGTATGTCAACATAACAACTCCTTTTTTTACATCACTCACGTAATTTTTGAATTACTTTTCAAACTCCGTTACTTATTTATTTTACAAATCAGGATTATCTATTTCACTAAGGATCAATACACAAAGGTTTTTTTACGTCGATCTTTTTCAATGTAAATCAAAACCGCGTTGTTTAAAAAAAACCGACGTCAAAAATCATGTTATTTCAAAAACCCGATAAAAAACTGTTTAAAAAAAGTTCCGCAATGACATGAATCGTGTTTCGTGATAATGTATATCAGTTTTCTTGATCTTTACATGTCGTGTTTTGAATTCATGCGGTACAGTGTAAAAATAAACCTCAGTGTAATAAACATTGCCTAGCAATCTGATAATTTTCTCCGTAAATCTGATCTCAAAAGTTTTCAAAGTCACAAAAAATTCAAAATTTGAGAGCAAGATTTCGAGCACTCCTAAATCATGTCCGATGGAGCTCAAATTGTGCGTAGGGGCATATTTTAGGGCTTAGGAAATGTTTGCGTAACATCCGGTTTTTAAATTCGATGAAAAATTGTTTTCGCCATGAGAAATGTTTTCGAAGTACCAAAAAAGTACCAAAACAGTCGATTTTCTTCAAAAATATATTTCTCAAAGTTTTAGCATTTTGAGTCCTTTAGCATCAAAAAAAAATTCTCCCGCGTGAGAAAAAAAAATTGATTAATTTTGAGCAACCCTAAATTATGTCCGATTTAGCTCAAATTTGCATAGCGGGATATTTTTAGCTAAGAAAACGTTTGTGCATTGTCCGGTGTTAAAATTTGGTGAAAAAAAATTATCAGCTGAAAAAATTTTCAAGCTCAAAAATGTTATAAAAGAAAAATCGATTTTTTTTCAATTTTTTTTTGTATGACGTTAGATCTTGACGTTTCTTGCATTCTTCATTTGGCATCAAAAACAAAAATTCGATTTTAAAACTTTGATGAATTTTAGGCACCCCTAAATCATGTCCAATTGAGCTCAAAATTTGCATGGGGTCATATTTTGGGGTAATGAAACTTGTGAGCAATGTCGTTTTTAGAATTCGAAAATGTTATTTTTATTGGCACCCTATTATAGAGTTATCGAAAAATAGGGCAATGATTTTTTTAAAATTTCGCTGAATAATAAAAAAAAAATTCTACAAAATTGTAGTATAGCTTTTCCCATCAATGTTGGTTTATAAACTTTTTCTGTATCTCTTAAGCTCACTTATTATAGCAATTTTACTTACTAGGATCTGGGTGTCCCTCAAAAAACAATATGTTTGATCTGCTTATTTTATTTTTTAGTATTCATGAATGTCACCTTCTGAAGGGTTTCTGGTTTTTTTTTAGCGATTTTTTTTTAAATCAGCTACTCTGCAACTTTGTAGAACATTACATGTCAGCATTCGACAAAATACAAAAAAAATATAATTTTCCACCCTATTTTGTGATAGCAACATCGGTAATGATGGCCTTACTATTCCGAACAAATTTGAAGAACAATATTTTTTCCAATTGACATGCATCTTTTTGCGTGAATCCGTATCCTGGACCATAGTGCAATGCTACTTTGTGCAAACAGTATCGTTTCTATTAACGAGCCTGGATTAATAACAAAGAGGGGAAATATCAAAATTAGAACAGCACATTTGCTGTCAAATCGGTTGTTCGAATCGAGCACAAGGTTGTTAAAGGTAGGAGTATTGCATCTCTTTGTTTTTAATCCAGCCTCGTCAGTTTCTATGATATCAAACTCTATTAAAAGTTTCCAGAATGTTGAACCGTATGGTACATATCGTTGGAGATTAATGCTTCAGATTGGTTGATTGAGTAGAAGCATAAATACTAGAACGCTGTAGTCATTTAAATTATTTTACCAAATCATGCTTCAATAAGCTTCAATTGACCATAATTTATGCATCATGTTGTAGTGCATGTTTGGTTTAATCACCAACATCGGTTTGACACTGGTAGTACCGGTACTTTGACTGCCAGGTGGAAGTAACCTAGATGCTAGTCACACGAACAGGAACGACATTAGCAATCTTATAATTTTGAATCAACTGTTAATGAATTATTGGCAGTGGCTGATTTTCTGCCCGCCGCTGTCACATCCAGGCGCTATAGTATATGTGCAAAATAGCCAGCATGAGTTAACCACCAGAAATTTGTATGGCGAAAGACATCTAACGCGGGATTTCTCAAAATTAGAAACTTTTCATGAAAAACTATTTGGTACAGGATATGTAGGAAGGTGTCCGCTACTACGCCTACCAAATATTTTTTCAATAAAGGTGCTCAATTTTGAGAAATCGATGATGCCTTTCGCCATACTGATTTCAGAAAGTTAACTCCTAGTTTGTCGCTGTAAGCATGCTCAAAGCAAGCGATTCATTGTAGCTTCACTATTTTAGTCGAAGTGAATAATTCCTGCACCCACCAAATAGACTTCTGTTGTGAGCCTCGATTCTATATTGCACTAGCAAAAAATACACAGCTTCACCCGGGTTGCAAATTTCACATACCGTCAACTGGGGGGAAGATGATCATTGAGGTAAAGATGATCATTTGATGTGTCAGTCAAAAGTGCCAAATTTTTTTATGAAACGGTAGTAAACAATATTTTCCGTTCAAGTAATGTTACCGCTAGGTAGAAATCCGAGTTTTTCGATTATAATCATGAAAATGTATTTTGTGGAAGAAAGAGAGAGATAGTCATAAATGACTCTATTTTTGTTTCAAATATTGATTTCTTAGACTTCTTTACGTAGTAAATTCAACATTCATACAGATAACCTAGTGTATTTTGACTACTAGGTCATAATGGTTTTAGTAGAGCTGTCTTGATCAACTTCACCCCAAACCAGATTATTCAAAAAATGTGTGATAATTTAATTTATTTTAATAAATGCGAACGCATTTCAGAAAACTAAAGTTGTTGATTATTGCAACGTATAGCAGTACATGTTTTGAAAATATTTGTTTCGATTTAAAATGTAAACACACATTGTTATTGCATGTTTTGTCTTAAAAATGATCATCTTCCCCCCAGTTGACGGTACTAGAGAATTAATCTAAAGTTCAGCACCACACTCTAGATTAATTTCCTTGCGGCTGTTTTGTTTTCCTTATCAGCAGACTAAAAATTGTATTCTGATGATTTTTAAACTTTCCCCTTTAAATTCGCCAACTTTTCGTATATAGGTACAAACTTTGCAAATCCCAAAACGAATCGATTTGACAGAAAATCTTGTGAATCGGTCCAGCTATTCACGAGTTAAATAGTCAGGAAGGATATCTAAACTCTTTTTTTTAATTTAAATATAGATTTCGTATTGGCTGAAAACCATTTTGAAAAAACTCACAAATCATCCAAGTGCTTGGAGCTGTTGCCTCATAGCCAACATAGAAAACGTAGTAGATCTCAGTCTTAGAAGTGGGAGAGGTTTTCGCAAAACGTGTTATTAAGTATCTTGAAGATAGTCGAGATAACTTGAAACTTATACACTTAATAGTTCCAGTACTTAGATAAAATTGAGATTGTGCACGTAAATTGCTTTTTAAACTATTTTTTTTTTCAAACTCAAATCTTCCATTGCAGAGCGAGTTCAGCACCTACCTCGATGTTTCGACATACCAGTGCCTGCCCTGTGCCGAAGGGTGCGACTCCTGCCTGGATGCTTCGCCGTGCGTGGCTGCCCTCAACTGGACCATGCGAACCGGTATTTTGGTGCTGGCCTGTGCCGTGATTGGATTGCTTCCTCCGGCGGCGGTCTTCACCTTTCGCTACCAACAGGTTAAGGTAAGTGGTCACCGAAGTTCGCATCAGTCGCCTTTCGGAGGAGACACTTTTTAGTTTGTATTTTATTTTTTCGTTTACTTAAAATCACATTAAATCTTCGTTAAAGTTTGTGAAAATATCCGAAACGCAGATTGCATCGGGGTTGAAGTGAAGCCATGATGAAACAAAACGAAAAAGTTCTCTCCAATTACAGTCTGTCGCCCAAGGCGCAACGAAAGAGATATTCCAAGCAAAATAAAAAAAAGATCCTTCCCACTTCTTCGACGAGTTAATTTCCGTTTAACTGGCGGTGCTTCGGTGCGATGGCTTTTTCAATTTACTTAAAAAGTACTCATTTCACAGCGCTCGGATACTTAACACTCGATGCTTATCCCAGTTCAGTGGGCAGTGTCATTGAATGAAAGTGCCAACGCTGGCTGGCTGGTCTCGTGCAAAAAGATAAGACCTTGTAGCGAGAAGTAGTTTGCCAAAGTCTCATCAGAAAAAAAGGCTCAATTATTACCATCAGTTTAAGGCAAGACTTTGTCGCAAGCGAAACTTTTCTCATAGCAATTTGCATTTAGCTCTGAAAGTGGCATGGAAGTAGGCATAAAATTAACGATAATAAAAATTACAATTATAGGATCAAATGGATATAACATAAGGCTATAGTTTGCGATGCCAGAGAAGACAATTTTATTCATTTTTATTGAAATAACACCCCCACTGCAACATTGCCGCCTCGCAGCTTGATGTTCATTCAATAGTTTCACAATTATTAACTTTCTATATTATTAAGTTTTCAATTCATGGTACTATTTTTGCATACATATATCATGAGAAGTCTTTAGTGAGCAAAAGCCAATCCGGAGATGGCAAGCTCGATTCTCGGTCCGGTCTAGGGTGATTTCGGGTGGGAAACTTTCTCGACTACCTGGGAATAGTGTATCCATTGTACTTGCCACACAAGATACCTACAATACATACAATGGAGGGCATAGAAAAGCTTTCAATTAATAACTAAGGAAATGCTTATGGAATACCAAGTTGAAAAGGAGGGCAAGTTCCAGCGAAATGTAGAGCAACAGAAGAGATATGTACAACCTTTATTGCCTTATTATCAAATTAGTAGGAGAGGAACAGGACTTGGGGTTGGAGTGCATTTGTCAGAATGTATCGTTCTCTAGAAAATACAATATTTTAGAACACTCAATAATTTGACTAAATAAGTTATTATCATTGATTGTATAACATTCCACCGAAAACTATTTCGCGGAATTCCTTTTCGCGGTTGAACTTTTCGCGGAATAACATTTGGCGGTTTGTAACTTTTCGCGGTACGACATTTGGCGGTTTTCGCCGAATGACTTTTGGCGGAATGTACCATTTCGCGGAATGCACCATTTCGTGGAATATTAATAATAATAGCCTTTGTCCATTCAGCATTTCCAGAATTAGGTTCCTAAGCCATGTTACCATTTTTTTGCATTCGTTTATTATTTATTTAATCAGACTAAGGCCGAAGTGGCCTGTGCGGTATATAAGAGTCTTCTCCATTCGGCTCGGTCCATGGCTACACGTCGCCAACCACGCAGTCTACGGAGGGTCCGCAAGTCATCTTCCACCTGATCGATCCACCTTGCCCGCTGCGCACCTCGCCTTCTTGTGCCCGTCGGATCGTTGTCGAGAACCATTTTCACCGGGTTACTGTCCGACATTCTGGCTACGTGCCCGGCCCATCGCAGTCGTCCGATTTTCGCGGTGTGAACGATGGATGGTTCTCCCAACAGCTGATGCAATTCGTGGTTCATTCGCCTCCTCCACGTACCGTCCGCCATCTGCACCCCACCATAGATGGTACGCAGCACTTTCCTTTCGAAAACTCAAGTGCGCGTTGGTCCTCCACGAGCATCGTCCAGGTCTCGTGTCCGTAGAGGACTACCGGTCTAATTAGCGTTTTGTAGATTGTCAGTTTGGTACGGCGGCGAACTCTATTCGATCGGAGCGTCTTGCGGAGTCCAAAGTACGTACGATTTCCAGCCACTATGCGTCTCCGAATTTCTCTGCTGGTGTCATTTTCGGCAGTCACCAGTGAGCCCAAGTACACAAATTCTTCTACCACCTCGATTTCGTCACCACCGATGCAAACTCGTGGTGGGTGGCTCACATTGTCTTCTCTTGAACCTCTTCCTATCATGTACTTCGTCTTCGACGTGTTGATGACTAGTCCGATCCGCTTAGCTTCCCTCTTCAGTCTGATGTAGGCTTCCTCCATCTTCTCAAAGTTACGTGCCATAATATCTATGTCGTCGGCGAAACCAAATAGCTGGACGGACTTATTGAAAATTGTACCACTCGTGTTAATCCCTGCTCTTCGTATTACCCCTTCCAAAGCGATGTTGAATAACAAACACGAAAGACCATCACCTTGCCGTAACCCTCTGCGGGTTTCGAAGGGACTCGAGAATGCCCCTGAAACTCGAACTACGCACATCACCCGATCCATCGTCGCTTTGATCAACCGTGTCAGTTTATCCGGAAAACCGTGTTCGTGCATTAGCTGCCATAGCTGGTCCCGATCGATTGTATCATATGCGGCTTTGAAGTCGATGAATAGATGATGTGTGGGCACGTTGTATTCGCGGCATTTCTGCAGTACTTGGCGAATGGCGAACACCTGGTCCGTGGTGGAGCGTTCGCCCATAAAACCCGCCTGGTACTGCCCCACGAACTCCCTTGCAGTTGGTGCTAGTCGACGGCATAAAATTTGGGAGAGTACCTTGTAGGCGGCGTTCAGCAATGTGATTGCGCGGTAGTTGCTACAATCCAGCTTATCGCCCTTTTTGTAGATGGGACACGACACCTTCCATCCACTCCTGCGGCAAAACTTCCTCCTCCCAAATCTTGGTAATGACCCAGTGCAGCGCTCTAGCCAGTGCCTCACCACCGTGTTTAAATAGCTCTCCTGGTAGTTGGTCAACCCCAGGGCTTTGTTGTTCTTCAGCCGGCCAATCTCCTCCTGGATTTCCTGGAGATCCGGAGCCGGTAGAATTATGTCCTGCGCGCGTTCTCCCAGGTCCATCACCATACCGCCATCTTCGTCTGCCACATCGCCATTCAGGTGTTCTTCGTAGTGCTGCCGCCACCTTTGGATCACCTCACGCTCGTTCGTAAGAAGGTTCCCGTTTATGTCCTTACACATATCAGGCTGTGGCACGTGGCCCTTACGTGAACGGTTTAACTTCTCATAGAACTTTCGTGTGTTATTAGCGCGGTACAGTTGCTCCGTTTCTTCACGGTCTCGATCTTCCTGCTGGCGCTTTTCCTCCGGAAAATCGAGTTTTGTCTGTTCCGCGCCTGTTTATATCGTGCCTCGTTCGCCCTCGTGCGGTGTTGCAGCAATCTCGCCCATGCTGCATTCTTCTCTTCCACTAACTGCTCACATTCGCCGTCATACCAGTCGTTTCTCTGATCCGGGGGCACCGTGCCAAGTGCAGCGGTTGCGGTGCTACCAATGGCGGATCGAATATCTCTCCAGCCATCTTCAAGAGACGCTGCGCCTAGCTGCTCTTCCGTTGGAAGTGCCACTTCCAGCTGCTGCGCGTATTCTTGGGCTAGTCTACCATCTTGTAGCCGCCCAATGTTAAGCCGCGGCGTCCGACTTCGACGCGTGTTGTACACCGTCGAGAGTTTTGAGCGCAGACATACTGCAACGAGGTAGTGGTCGGATTCAATATTCGCACTGCGGTAAGTGCGAACGTTCGTGATGTCGGAGAAGAATTTACCGTCGATTAGAACGTGGTCGATTTGGTTTTCCGTTTCTTGGTTAGGTGATCTCCATGTGGCCTTGTGGATATTCTTGCGGGGAAAGAAGGTGCTTCGGACTACCATTCCGCGGGAGGCTGCGAAGTTTATGCATCGTTGGCCGTTGTCATTCGATACGGTGTGCAGACTATCCAGTCCGATGACCGGTCTATACATTTCCTCCCTTCCTACCTGTGCGTTCATGTCACCGATGACGATTTTAACGTCCCGCAGTGGGCATCCATCGTATGTCTGCTCCAGCTGTGCGTAGAACGCTTCTTTCTCGTCGTCGGGTCTCCCTTCGTGTGGGCAGTGCACGTTGATGATGCTATAGTTGAAGAAACGGCCTTTAATCCTCAGCTTGCACATCCTTGCGTTGATTGGCTGCCACCCAATCACGCGTTGGCGCATCTTACCCAGCACTATGAAGCCGGTTCCCAGCTCGTTGGTGGTGCCACAGCTTTGGTAGAAGGTAGCCGCTCGATGCCCGCTTTTCCACACTTTCTGTCCTGTCCAGCAAATCTCCTGCAGCGCCACGACGTCGAAGTTGCGGGGATGTAATTCATCGTAGATCATCCTGTCGCAACCTGCGAAACCTAGCGACTTGCAATTCCATGTTCCAAGCTTCCAATCGTGATCCTGTATTCGTCGCCTAGGTCTTTGCCGATTATATCGAGTCGCATTATCTCTTATATTGTTCGTAATGATTGGTTTTCTAGGCGGCTTATTGGGCCTGCGCAAACCTCCTGTCTCGTCGGAGGGCCGTCGTGTCAGGGCTGTTTAGCGTCCCACCTAACACCAGGACTTGGGCTTGTGCGCTTTGAGCGGCACACGGTCGCTTTGGTGGGGCCTACTTGCGGATACATGCAGCTTTTTATAGAGGTTTAACAGGGCCCACTGTCAAACCCCACCACATCCTAGGCAAGCCCCACAACTCGCAGATGGCCTGGGGAGGGATCGTCAAGCCCTTGGACATAGTCCCTGCTGCCCGGAGCTGCATTCGTTTAACACGAGGTTAATACGTTCAAACTTTTATACCTAAAAAGTCGAATTTTTTTTGGATTAATTTCCTAGACCGGCCCAGAAGATGAACCCAGCCTTCTTCAGCATAGTCTTGCTTGGCAGCCTCGCATCTTCCCACTAAGGAAGGCCTCCCAGAATATGTAGAAGTAGTTTTCAAAATTTCAATTGTTCCTTATTCCGGACAGATACATCCATTTAAAGAAGGCATTATCAACTCCTTTCGCCTTATACCGGACAGATGCATCCATATAAAAAAGGCTTTACCCCACCCTTCGCCTTATACCAGACAGATACATTCTTTTAAAGAGGAGATTATCAACTCCTTTAGCTTTATACCGGGCAGATGCATTCATCTAAAGAAGGCATTACCCCTCTCTTCGCCTTATACCGGACAGACGCGTTCTTTTAAAGAAGGCATTATCAACTCCTTTCGCCTTATACCGGACAGATGCATCCATATAAAGAAGGCGTTAACCCTCCCTTCGCCTTATACCGGGCAGACGCGTTCCTTCAAAGAAGGAATTATCAACTCCTTTCGCCTTATACCGGGCAGATGCATTCATTTAAAGAAGGCATTACCCCTCCCTTCGCCTTATACCGGGCAGACGCATTCTTTTAAAGAAGGCATTATCAACTCATTTTGCCTTATACCGAGCTGATGCATCCATTTAAAGAATGCGTTACCCCTCCTTTCGCCTTATACCGGACAGACGCGTTCTTTTAAAGAAGACATTAGCAACTCCTTTTGCCTTATACCGGGCAGAACATATGGTGTGGTTTCAGGTTTTGAAACCTGCAACCCGAATCGCCGGATTCGGGTTTGAAAAATATATATCGGGTTCGGGTCGGGTACGGGTTTGTGAGTCCGGGTCTCGTAACGGCTTAAGAAATAAAATACTGAAACTTATTTCATTCTGTTTTGATAATTTTGAGACTAGTTCGTTGTTTGGACTTACATTTTTTACACATATCTAGTTTGAATTTTCCGAGGAAAACTTTTGTGCGGGCTTAAATAATTAAATTATGTCGGGTTCGGGTCGAATACGGTTTTACGAATGCAAACATTCTCGGGAACGGGTCCGGTTAGAATTAAATCCAAGAAAAAATTGCCCAGATTGCATGCAATTAAGCAGAAATCGGTAAATATTTATATGTTAATTATTCTAACTGAATTCGGCCAAATGGCATTCCGCGGAATGATTTTCGGTGAAAAGGTACATTCCGCGAAATGACTTTCGGAAAAAAGGTGCATTCCGCGAAATCTGTTTCGGAGAGTTGATACATTCCGCGGAATGTCGCACCGCGAAAAAAAATTCCGCGAAATGTTTTTCGGCGAAATAGTATACAACCATTATCATTTCATACTATCTGAATAGAATTGCCAGATAGATTTTGCAGTTGATTGTTGCATTGTTTTGTTGGTAATGAATGCAAAAAACACAAATTATGGCGATATTCAGTTGTTAGAACAGATCATAATTACTGTTAATGAACATGAGCTCGTACGTATATAGACTGTTCCAGAAATTATTAACACACTAAAAAATAGTCGGCAAATTGAAATGCATGTAATAAAGACAGAAACATCGTCTCCGAACAGAGATCGTACAGACTGAACATTTAACACTAAGCATGGAGAATTTTCCGTATCACGAAAAGTTTCCTCCTTACCGGGGCACGAATCGAACCTATACTCCATAGCACATGCGTCTAGGCGATCGATGTCGCTAACCGTCCCTAACCGCCACGAAGCCCAATTTACATGAAATTACCGATACATCCTATAGACAAAATCCATTTAATAAACGTGGTGTATTTTTTCCAAATATTTTGAGTCAAATTAAGATAATATTTAGTTTTTATGTCAGTTTAGATCAATTTAGCTTCGTGCGTGGACATCTTTTCCACTACAAGTGAAGCCAATCAAGATATTTTCGGTGAAAGAGTTTTGCTATTCTTCCGATCTTTGGCGAATAATATTCGGTCAATGCGGTCAGGGATCCGGGATCCGGAGATACGGCAATTTTTCTTTGGCCATTCAGCCCGATTCTTCCCCTCTCAGAGAGGTGGAATTGAACCATGGCTTCACCCGCCCCGTGCGGTGGGAAGGTCCCAGGACACTCCTGTTGTGCGACGGGCATCTTAAAGCAGAGCTGGATAGTGCGTCCTATCCGTCCTCTCCAGTGCAATCACACTGAACAAGTTTTGACTTTGAAAAAAATGATTTGGCTTCCAAAATGCACCTTCAGTGAACCGGTGTTTTTTTGCCATTGAAGATGCCCAGTGACGTTGTTTTTTCAGCCGTTCGGCCTGGAGAAAGTGGTGGAGACGCACAGTATTTTTTCCCTTTCCTGGGTGGACGGACTTTTCCAGGTCCTTCTTCCCCCGGTTTTGGAGGTACCTGGGCGGGGATCAGCTTCCCAGGCCCACTACCCTTGTTCGGGGTAGTAACCCTCCGCGTTTTGGAGCAGCCCCCAGGGAGCTCAACCCCTGGAGACTGTCTCCCCCGTTTTTGTGTCTGCTCCGTTGGAGCAGTCACCCCCGACGTACCCGCAAGTACTTGAGCCTCAGTCTGGGTAGACCTTGGTACCACCGTCTTCGCTGGCTGGCACGCCTTCGGTCGATTCGACCTTGCCCGAGTCCGCGAATCCTTGGGCCTCAGTCTGGGTAGACCTCGACTCAACGGATTTCACGGGTTTACACTCGACCGCCCTCTCCAGCTTGGCGTCCAGCATCGACTTTTGAAGTTTCTGCAAGCTCCTCTTGAGGTCCTTACTGATATTATGTTTCGATGACGCAAAGTCGATGATGGCGTCCAGCTGTTCCGTCGCCACCTCGAAGGCCGAAAGCCCATCGCGTTTGCGGTTCATCGCCTCCACAAGCCATGGGTCGTCAATAACCCCTACCGGCGTTTTTAAGCCGAGATGAAGGTTAAGCGACCCACGCTGGCGCTGCGCACTGAACTGCCGACTATTGCCTCTGGCCTCCTAGGCGGAGACCTGAACAACCCACCTCTTGCGAAGGGGTTGTCGCATACACTACTACCACTAATTGAAGAATTGACTTGATTTTCCAGGTCCCATGAGTTGCTCGGGAAAAGAGGTCCACCACGCCAGAGCCCAGCATGACGCGGTAAGGGACAATTACTGTCGAGGGTGCCCAGGTACCCCACAGGCTCCGTTAAAGGCCTAGCTTATTATTTCACCCCCCTGGCCATGTATCCCCTCGGCACGGGTCGCTTGACGCCTTGGGATTAGTGGTTAGGGACGATGGTCCCGGTCTAACTCGCAGTGGCCATGGGGAGGGGTCGTCGTGGAGTGTGAATCAAATGGTCTACCGAATCAACCAAGGCTTTCAGCCGCGGTGTCAACCCAAATTTGTTTTCTGAGTACTAGTCTTCCACTAATGTCTCAAATACAGGCATATGAGATGTTGTAAGATCTTCAAATTGTCCTAGAGTTTAAATCAAATGGTCTATCGAATCAACCAAAGCCTTTATGATGTCCAAAGCCGTGGTATTAACTCAATTATGTTCTCCGAGTATTTGTCTTTCACTTGCGTCTCAAAACAAGACATATGAGGTGTTTTAAGATTTCCAAATTTTCCTGGTGTTTGAATCAAATGGTCTTATTAATCAACCAATGCTCCCATGGTGCCACGTCTCAAATCGGAAGACATTGGACATTCAAATGAAAGCCAGATACTCGGAGAACATAATTGGGTTCATACTGCGGCCGTTGACATCATGAAGGCTTGGTTTATTCAGTAGACCATTTGATTCAAACTCTAGGACAATTTGGAGATCTTAGAACAACTCGTATACCTACATTTGAGACAGTAGCGATCGACAAATACTTGGGGAACATAACTGGGTTGTCACCGCGGCTCGGACATCATGAAAGCCTTGGTTGATTCGGCAGACAATTTGATACAAACTCCAGAATAATTTGAAGGTCTTAGAAACACTCATATGCCTACATTTGAGACGCGAGTGAACGAGAAATACTCTGAGGACATAATTGGGTTGTTACCGCGGCTGGGACATCATGGAAGCCTTTGTTGATTCGGCAGACCATTTGATTCAAACTCCAGGACGATTTGGAGATCTTACTACATCTCATGTGTCTGGATTTGAGACGCAAGTGAAAGAAAAATACTCGGAGGATATAATTGAGTTGATATCGCGTCTGGGGACTTCATGAAAGCCTTGGTTGATTCGGCAGACCATTTGATTCAAACTCCAGGGTATTTTAGAGATCTTAGAACAACTCATATACCTACATTTGAGACGCAAGTGAAAGACAAATACTCAGAGGACATGCCGTGCCGTAAAAAGGAGGCCGTAAAACGAAGTGACGTACAAAACACTGCCGTAAAAAGGGGGTTGAGTGTATTTCTAGATCATTCATTCGTATTGAACACGAGTAGAACGTACGGAATCGAAAAGCAAACATGGCCAAACTGGTCTTCGAATAAAAAATTAATATAATAATAATAAAAAATAAATATTAAAATGGAAAAAATCGATAAAACTTCTCGGATTTGTTAAAGAATGTTTTGAAAATCCTCAAAATCGCCCGAATTTTTGTTGTTGCTCCCTCAAAATATTATTTTGGGCAAAAAAACCGAGGAGACAAGTCAGACAAAAATGGTTGCAGCAACTTTTTGTTTTTTGCATCTTTATTAAGGAGACTTTCAGCCCGAGGCTGGCTCATCTCCGGAAAGCAGCAACTTGACCGTGACCAAATCTGGTCATATATGAGTTGCAGTAAACCATGCGAAACATATGTGCTGCTTGGGATAATTGTTTTTAAATATTTGTATCGGCCTAATTGAAAATATAAATAATAATTTATAATATATGTAAAGCGAAATAAACGTAGAACGTTACTCCTTAAGGTCACTCCTCACGGAATTCAAGTTTCAAAGTGCTCACGTTTTCGGGGGCACACCACTCGATACGGAGGCGGCGCACAACTGTCATTTTTGTTGATTAGCTTTGCTGGGTCGCAGCATGCATGAAATAAAAAAAAATACAGTTGTGCGTTGCTTCCATATCGAGTGGTGTGCCCCCGAAAACGCGAGCACTTTGAAACTTGGATTCCGTCAGGAGTGACCTTAAACCGGGCAGATGCACCCATTTAAAGAAGGCGTTGCTCCTGCCGTACGTAAAAGTGACATTTTTCCAAACTAAATCAGCTGTCAAATTTACCGTGGTAATTTGATCAAGGTTTCTGTAAACCCATTACGTAAGAGCAGCGCACTATGCTTTATTTGGTAGGCACTCTGTGTTACTTAACCGCCACTGTGCCGAGATCTACTGTGGTATTCTGCAGCCAGAATCCACACAGAATCTTTTTTTTTTCCATTATTCATTGTTGTTGTTGTTGTTGTTGTTGCTGGTGAGTCAATTGAGTCCATTTGTCCGTGTTTTGAATCCAGTGACCGTTGCAATGTTCGGTTGCCATTTATCCGGGTAACGTTGGAGGAATGCCTCCGAGAAGAGCAGTTTGGCAGTCGTCATCAGGCAGTCGTGACGGTAAGGGCGCTCCCGGATGAGGATTTGGTGGAGGGGCTTGGAATCAAATCTTCTTCTTCTTCTTCTTATTGGCATTACATCCCCACACTGGGACAGAGCCGCCTCGCAGCTTAGTGTTCATTTAGCACTTCCATAGTTATTAACTGCGAGGTTTCTAAGCCAGGTTACCATTTTTGCATTCGTATATCATGAGGCTAGCACGATGATACTTTTATGCCCAAGGAAGTCGAGACAATTTCCAATCCGAAAATTGCCTAGACCGGCACCGGTAATCGAACCCAGCCACCCTCAGCATGGTCTTGCTTTGTAGCCGCGCGTCTTACCGCACGGCTAAGGAGGGCCCAGGGTTAAATAATTAATGTATGTCGAATTTCGCCAAATGGCATTCCGCGGAAAGACTTTCGGTGAAAAGGTACATTCCGCGAAATGTCTTCCGGAAAAAGGTGCATTCCGCGAAATGTGTTTCGAAGAGTTGATACATTCCGCGGAATGTTGTACCGCGAAAAAAAATCCGCGAAATGTTTTTCAGCGAAATAGTATACAACCTGGTTTATCAATTCACTTGGAGACAGCGATACACTCTTCAAGTACTTGAATATAGCATACTTATGCTCTAAAACCACAAAAGTACGTAGATGTTACTTGGGCTAAGTCCTAGGGGTATAGTTTTATGGTAATCATCTCATATCAAAGTCAAGAACAAGAACATTTTTGTGCTTCTTTCATGTATTTTCCCCATTTTAATGCATATGCCGACCAAAACTATGGGACCTTACATTAAAGGCAGTTATGGTTGGTTTTTTTAATAGAACGTCAGGTCAATTAAAATGAATGGATAGTAAAACGAAGAGAAGATTAGGCGCAGTTGAATGTTGGAATCGTCACGTTCGCACCCATGTGTACCACATACGTAGAATTCCGTCATTAAAATGAAAAAAAAAAGATGACCATTCCGTTCGCTGATGCGGCGGTGACTCGTTGCATATCGTTCCGCCACGAGTCTCATTACTGAGCGAGAGGAGACTCCGCATGCATTTTACTGCTTTTTGAAAGTTAGGTTTCAGTGCGGTAATGCAGACGTTAAGCTACATACTGGCTAGGATGATTAACTGTTCCATGGAGTTCGTAACTTTTAATGGGACTTATAAGTGCGCCATGATCCGCAAGGACACGTTGTGCGGGTATGGATTTTTTTTTCTTTTGCAGGACGAAGTTTTGAGGGGCTGCAATATAGCCAGTACCAGGATTTCTCTTCTTAGCATTACTTTCCGCACTGTGACACTGCCGAATTCGCTACTTCATTAAGCGCTTCCACATCTATTAATTGCACCATGCATGCAAAATCTTTTTTGCAATTCCTGATCATAATATATGGTTTACAGTTCGTCTTTGAGTGATAAAACGGCCTACTTTTCCATACCAACGAAATGGGTGCTTTAATGAACATTATGCAACTCAAATTGGTTGCATAATATTCATTATAGCACTCATTTGGGTGCTATAATGAAAAACCATCGTCGGAATAGTAGTTACATGACTACATTTTGCTGAATTAGCTTAAGGGTAAGTGTTCAAATAATGTTTCTCTGCGTCGCGTGACAATTAAAATAGTTTCACGGCTTATCGAACTATGCAATGTGGCACCTTAACATGGAATCTGATTGTTCTCTGCAGCAACATAATTTATTGCCAAGAATGATCATGTGGAGTAAACTAGACTACAATTTTGGTACAGATTTATCAAATTAAAGTCTAATTTTCGTCATTGCAAAAAAATAGCGTGTGCAACTCGTTGCAAAACTCGATTTTTTCAGCACTCGTAGTATTTATCCAACTCGGCAAGCCTCGTTAGATAAACGTACGACTCGTGCTGAAAAAATCATCTTTTTGCAACTTGTTGCACAAACTACTATTTGGATGACGGCGTCGAGTTACAACAACCTTTTTTTTTTCGTACAGTGAAGTGATTTTAATCATATCAAGAAATCTTGCTGATCTGTTCTTATGTTCAAAGAATTATCTCTTAATCATGTGGACAAATGATGCATTGTATTCAAACAGGTTAGTGCCTTCCTTAGCATTTTCTGGAACTGAACTCGCGCGAGCCTTGATTTTATGATTATACCAGAACAACTCTACCCGAAGCTCCGCCCCTTTGATGAATAAGAACATTAAAAACTACTTTCACCTTGACCGACCAAGTGAAACTAGTTTGTCATGCATAACCAAAACTTTGAATTCCAAACTCCGCTTTTTTTGGTATACGTCAGCATTGTATAGCATTTTTGGCAGTTACCACCTTTGCATCGACCAACACAGAAAACCACGTCGAACAATAATAATTAAAAGCTTTCCACCAATCTTTTAGGAAGTATCAAAGAATTATAATTTCTACATATTTCAGTCATAGACAAAAAATCAACAGTAGGTAAAAATCGATGAATGTATAAAAAATATATATATATATATATATATATATATAAAGTATAAATAAAAATTTTCCGTTTTGAAATATTTTCTATATTGTTCACGAAAATTGTAATGCTGATATTTGGCCGATATCGCTGATTATTTATTCAAATTAGATTATTTGAGATATTCAGACATATTATGTCTGTTTTAAAGCATGGTCATATACAAGTCCTTCGTCGTACTCTTCACGGTTATGTCACAGACATTACCCACTGTTCGTTTTTGGATGGTCGGAGTTCAAGTTGACGTGTGCAATATTTTTGTCGAATAAATTGAGTGTTCGCGCCGCTGTTGGTAGAACATGTTGGATGATTGACTAAACGAGAGGTGGAGTCGATGTTGGCCAAACTGCATGAACAACTGTTATTGTTCCAAGAGTTTGCTACGAAATCTGTTATAAGCGATGGATTAGCAGTTAGGGAAAGACTTCAAATTCATACGTGGTTCGATATGATAATGGCGCTCATACCCAGCTTAGTTCTCCTTGAAGATGATTTTAAGTTCTTGGATTTAAAACCATGCCGAGATCGTTATGGCAGAAATTTTTTAATGGTCGTTTTTATCATTGCTTTTCCGTTGCACAATAAAATTTAATTTAAAACGTCACAGACACAACAAAAAAGATGTGCAACGAGTAACGAATATGTACCGACAACTGCGACCAAATAATCAAGTTGTTTTATTGGGTTTCTTTTAAGAGGTAGAAGTGAAACACCAGAATTAATGTCACTTCTTTGGGCTTCCTACGGTGCTGTGGCGTGATGGTAAAAAAAATATGCAGTCGTATATTGTTTGGTAATGAAATAGGGTGAAGCTTCTTAATAAAGGATGCTTTTTTGCAAAAAAAAGTTTATTTTTAATCATAATAAAATTTTGTCAATCAAAAAAGGTTTCAGTAGAATTTCTAGTTTTGAGTACTCAATTATTTAGGTTGCTGTTACAATAGAAACTGCCCATTTTTTCACTATGACTTACCACAACGATAACGATAGGGCGTTATTCCCTACTTCTACTCTCGTATACCTAGTTAAGTAGGAACAAATCTGCTGTGCTCGCTGTTTCCTAGCATGAAGCCATGTCGTTGCAGGCGGTTCTGAAGTAAAGCACGCCATAACTTCTGAGCCGGCTACGCGAGTTGCTGGAAGACCGAGTTTGTCAGTAGGTATATGCATGGCAGGAAATTGCAGCTCCGGCAGCGAGCGCATGAAGGAAGGAAGGGCCGGTGATAACCTTGTCAGGCACGCAAATACTTTACCGCACTGATGTTGCGGGCATTTACGGCTTGATGGAGCTGATTAGGCGCCGGCTGACCAAGTGTCAGAAGCTGTCTTGGTTTTAATACCAGATCGCATCGCTGGGGTAGGCGAACTATTCTGCCCTTGCAAGACCTTGTGCGCTTTGGTGAGAAATAATCGAGAAACTTTCAAACATCGGAGGAAGCCGGGTAGGAGGTCCTAATTTGATTTTAATTACGGATATTTAAATTTGCGGTGCACCGCTAATGAAGTGGTTTATGATGGCGTAAGACGAACACCAGAAGCTTGGTGGTCACGATACAAACAGGACTATTAGCGCGCAATTTTCACACTATGCAATGCGTTGTTAATGACTGATTTTTATTAACTTGCTGAAGAAATGGTTTTGTCTATTGGAACGAATGCACTAATAGTGCATTATCCATATCCAATTATCCATATTGAATGGTCGTTCCAATAGTTGGGAGTCGATTTTAAACGAGGTTGCGAATCTTTAGCATGATAATTGGGCTTCTCAGATGGTATCAGTGAGACGTGCAATTCAACAAAATATGTACCCAGAATTTGTCAGTGATATCTATCGCACCAGGGGCAGATGCTTCAAACATAAAGTGTAACATGGGGGTGAGTGGGGTATAAAATGCTATTTTTGCGTTACGAAATCAAAGGATCTTTCCTGCGATTCGGTTTTCGTTCAGTGAAATCTCTGGAATATTGCTTTCAGCTGTGTGGGTTCTCTTTTCGCCAGTGTTTGGAGGGGAGGCGCTGTAGCCAGTGTATTGAAGGGTTTAGTTTTCTATACTAGTTTTCATACAAACTTGGACCGGCTTGTGTTCAACCAGTTTTTGTTCAAATCAGTTTTTGGAGGACACTCGGAGCATGGGACGGAATCGAGTGAGCGTGATAGTGCTGAGTCGTTTTCTAACCACCCTACTAATATTCTTTGTTTTTTTTATAAATACGACACCAATACTACTACAGTATATAACAGTTTTTATTGTACCAATACTTTCAAAGCTTTGTTTTGGTACTCAACCCACCTTCACCTTAAGCGCTACAATTTAGTGAAATCTAGCTTCTGAAAAAGTAAAGTTGAAGTTTTTTTTTGGATTTGAGTAAAATGCCTTCAGCATGTTTAAAGATTTAAAACTCAGTGTATCAATCCGCGAGTAGCAAGTCATGACTCTGCCTCTTCTGGACAGATCTCTGCGGCGTGCACTCGCATCCACGGAGAGTCGCCATCATAATTTCGTTCCGGCCTTAAAATGGCCACACAGTTTAACGATCCTGTCAGTCTATTTTTCGGGACCTGTCGTTGATTTCAAGTGGTTAAATTGTGAAGAGTGATATATTTTAGTTTGCAAAAACCCAAGACGTGCCTGGAAGAACTTCAAAAAATCGTTTGTGGTTTGCAAAATCACAAGACACGTCTCGAAGACATGAATCTGGAATGGAAACAATTTGTATTGAATTTGAATTGGATTTGGATTATAGTTGGATATGGATTGGATTGGATATGGATTGGATTGGATATGGATTGGATTTGGATTTCGATGGGATTTGGATGTAGATTTGGATTTGAATTGAAGATTTGATTTGGGATTTGATTTGGATTTTGAATGGGTTTGGATTTTGATTGGATTTGTATTGGAATCGGATTGGATTTGGATTTGGATTGGATTTGGATTGAATTTGGATTGGATTTGGATTGGATTTTGATTGGATTTGGAATGGATTTGGATTGGATTTGGATTGGATTTGGATTGGATTTGGATTGGATTTGGATTGGATTTGGATTGGATTTGGATTGGATTTGGATTGGATTTGGATTGGATTTGGATTGGATTTGGATTGGAATTGGATTGGTTTGGATTGGTTGGTTTGGATTGGTTTGGATTGGTTTGGATTGGTTTGGATTGGTTTGGTTGGTTTGGATTGGTTTGGATTGGTTTGGATTGGTTTGGATTGGTTTGGATTGGTTTGGATTGGTTTGGATTGGTTTGGATTGGTTTGGATTGGTTTGGTTGGTTTGGATTGGTTTGGATTGGTTTGGATTGGTTTGGATTGGTTTGGATTGGTTTGGATTGGTTTGGATTGGTTTGGTTGGTTTGGATTGGTTTGGATTGGTTTGGTTGGTTTGGATTGGTTTGGTTGGTTTGGATTGGTTTGGATTGGTTTGGATTGGTTTGGATTGGTTTGGATTGGTTTGGATTGGTTTGGATTGGTTTGGATTGGTTTGGATTGGTTTGGATTGGTTTGGATTGGTTTGGATTGGTTTGGATTGGTTTGGTTGGTTTGGATTGGTTTGGATTGGTTTGGATTGGTTTGGATTGGTTTGGTTGGTTTGGATTGGTTTGGATTGGTTTGGTTGGTTTGGATTGGTTTGGATTGGTTTGGATTGGTTTGGATTGGTTTGGATTGGTTTGGATTGGTTTGGATTGGTTTGGATTGGTTTGGATTGGTTTGGATTGGTTTGGATTGGTTTGGATTGGTTTGGATTGGTTTGGATTGGTTTGGATTGGTTTGGTTGGTTTGGTTTGGATTGGTTTGGATTGGTTTGGATTGGTTTGGATTGGTTTGGATTGGTTTGGATTGGTTTGGATTGGTTTGGATTGGTTTGGATTGGTTTGGTTGGTTTGGTTTGGATTGGTTTGGTTGGTTGGATTGGTTTGGTTGGTTTGGATTGGTTTGGATTGGTTTGGATTGGTTTGGATTGGTTTGGATTGGTTTGGTTGGTTTGGATTGGTTTGGATTGGTTTGGATTGGTTTGGATTGGTTTGGATTGGTTTGGATTGGTTTGGATTGGTTTGGATTGGTTTGGATTGGTTTGGTTGGTTTGGATTGGTTTGGATTGGTTTGGTTGGTTTGGATTGGTTTGGATTGGTTTGGATTGGTTTGGATTGGTTTGGATTGGTTTGGTTGGTTTGGATTGGTTTGGATTGGTTTGGATTGGTTTGGATTGGTTTGGATTGGTTTGGATTGGTTTGGATTGGTTTGGATTGGTTTGGATTGGTTTGGATTGGTTTGGTTGGTTTGGATTGGTTTGGATTGGTTTGGATTGGTTTGGATTGGTTTGGATTGGTTTGGATTGGTTTGGATTGGTTTGGATTGGTTTGGATTGGTTTGGATTGGTTTGGATTGGTTTGGTTGGTTTGGATTGGTTTGGATTGGATTTGGATTGGATTTGGATTGGATTTGGATTGGATTTGGATTGGATTTGGATTGGATTTGGATTGGATTTGGATTGGATTTGGATTGGATTTGGATTGGATTTGGATTGGTTTTGGATTGGATTTGGATTTGGATTGGATTTGGATTGGATTTGGATTGGATTTGGATTGGATTTGGATTGGATTTGGATTTGATTTGGAAGTATGAATCACGTATCATCTTTCGCAATTCATAGTTTGGGAACCTATGTTCTTATTCATTTTTCTTATATAAAACCATGATGTTGAGACAACTTTGGTGTGCAGTTTTTAACCCTTATAAGGTATACGTCTGACGGTAGGGGTAAAAATTAACTGAAAAATTGAATATCTCTGGCGTTTCTGAGCCGATTTGGATAATTTTTTCCCAGAAGAACCGGATAGGTTTCTAGATTATGACAAGTGATTTAAAATTAGGATTGGCCACTTGGTGCCGAAGTTATTCCGGATTGTAATGGGGTAGTTTTTTTTCCTGGTGGGTATTGCCGACTGAAACTTTAGTCTATGCTGTTAAAATGACCTAATACTGTGATTGGTTAACTCGGGAATGTATATCGGACATGTTCTGCCCGTGATGGAACTTTTTCTAACCATTCAAGGAAGTATTCGCCCTTCCGGAACCGGCTATAAGGGATCTATATCCCGTGATGGCCAATTTGGAAAGGAAATTCCAAATATGACTTGCGACACATCATATGTCATAATTTTGCGATCAGGAGCTCAAAAATGACCTCCAGGAATTGTTATGGCCAAACCTGGCCACATTGACATGGTCCTAGGGCACCTGGAATCCGGTCCCGGTGGACCACTTTTGCGAAAATTCCAAATGTGGCTTGCGACACATCATATGAAATAATTTTGCGATCAGGAGCTCGAAAATGACCTCCAGGAATTGATATGGCCAAACCTGGCCACATTGACATGGTCCTAGGGCACCCGGAATTCGGTCCCGGTGGATCAATTTTGCGAAAATTCAAAATATGGCTTTCGACACATTATATGTCATAATTTTGCGATCAGGAGCTCGTAAATGACCTCCAGGAATTGTTATGGCCTAACCTGGCCACATTGACATGGTCCTAGGGCACCTGGAATCCGGTCCCGGTGAACCACTTTTGCAAAATTCCAAATATGGCTTGCGACACATCATATGTCATAATTTTACGATCAGGAGCTCGAGAGTGACCTCCAGGAATTGATATGGCCAAACCTGGCCACATTGTCATGGTCCTAGGGCATCCGGAATCCGGTCGCGGTGGATCAATTTTGCGAAAATTCCAATAATGGCTTGCTACACATCATATGAAATAATTTTGCGATCAGGAGCTCGAAAATGACCTCCAGGAATTGATATGGCCAAACATGGCCACATTGACATGGTCCTAGGGCACCAGGGATCCGATCCCGGTGGACCACTTTTGCGAAAATTCCAAATATGGCTTGCGACACATCATATGAAATAATTTTGCGATCAAGAACTCGAAAGTGACCTCCAAGAACTGATATGGGCTAACCCGGCCACATTGTCATGGTCCTAGGGCATCCGGAATCCGGTCCCGGTGGACCAATTTTGCGAAAATTCCAAATATGGCTTGCGACACATCATATGAAATAATTTTGCGATCAGGAGCTCAAGAGTGACCTCCGGGAATTGATATGGTCTACCCTGGCCACATTGACATGGTCCTAGGGCACCCGGAATCCGGTCCCGGTGGACCACTTTTGCGAAAATTCCAAATATGGCTTTCGACACATCATATGAAATAATTTTGCTATCAAGAGCTCGATAGTGACCTCCAGGAATGGATATGGTCTAACCTGACAACATTGTCATGGTCCTAGGGCATCCGGAATCCGGTTCCGGTGGACCAAGTTTGCGAAAGTTCCAAATATGGCTTGCGACACATCAAATGTCATAATTTTGCGATCAGAAGCTCGAGAGTGACCTTCAAGAATTGATATGGCCAAACCTGACCACAATGACATGGTCCCAAGGCATCCGGAATCCAGTCCCGGTGGACCAATTTAGCGGAGGTTCCAAATATGACTTGCGACAGATCCTGTGTTATAATTTTGCGATCAGGATCTTGAAAGTGACTTCCAGAAAATGATATGGTCTAACCTGGCCACATTAACATGGTCCTAGGGCATTCAGACTCCGGTCCCGGTTTACCACTTTTGCGAAAATTCGGTCGTAATCGCCCATGACTATCATGGTATCACGAGGGTCAGCTAACTCGAGGAGACTCACAAGGGATTCACCGTGCTTAGCGTAAATATCGGCGGGACGGCGCGGTCTAATATAGATGCAACACAGACAGATGGACTCATGTGGTAGCATAACTTTCACAATAACTTGCTCAAAATCATCGCTGCCTTCAAGAAATACGGCTTTCGAATTCAGCGGGGCTCTCACTGCGATTAGGACACCTACTCCACGCTGAAATACACTGGTGCGAGTGTTTCTATCGCATCGGTAGATGGTGTAGTTGCTTGACAGTTCGGAGTTCGAGATGTCGGAATAGAGCCATGTTTCTGTGAATACGATGACATCAAAATCACAGGACAGCAGTGAATTGAGTAGAGTGCTTGTTTTTGTCCTCAATCCACGGACGTTTTGGTAGTAGACGGTGAGCGGAGAACAAGTGTTAGCGGAATGAGGAAGAATAGATACGACTTGCGAATTATAAAAGAACATATTGAAATAAGAATGACATTTGCAAAAAATACAAATATGACTTTCGATCATTGATATGACTCTCCAAACCACATTGCAATGGGTTTCAACCCAAAATTTTCCTAGACCGGACCGAAAATGATAAATTTGTTTTCCTCTTAGATCATATCAATTCCTGGAGGTCACTTTCGAGGTCCTTATCGCAAAATTTTGATATATGATATGTCGCATGCCATATTTGGAATATTCGCAAAATTGTCCACCGGGACCGGATTCCGGATGCCCTAGGATCATGCCAATGTGACCAGTTTAGGCCATATCATTTCCCGGAGGTTACTTTCGAACTCCTGATCGCAAAATTATTTCATTTGATATGTCGAATGTCAAATATGAAATTTTTGCGGATCCCTAGGATCATGCCAATGTGACCATGTTAGGCCATATCATTTCCCAGAGTTCACTTTCGCGCTCCTGATCGCAAAATTATGACATCAGATGTGTCGCAAATCATATTTGAAACTTTCGCAAAATTGGTCCACCGGGACCGGATTCCGGATGCCCTAGGACCATGACAATGTGGCAAGGTTTGGCCATAACAATTCCTGGTTCCTGGATGTCACTCTCCTGATCGCAAAATTATGTCATACGATGTGTCACAAGCCATATGTGGAATTTTCGCAAAAGTGGTCTACCGGGACCGGCTTCCGTGTGCCCTAGAACCATGTCAATGTTGCCAGGTTAGGCCATATAAATTACAGGAGGTCACTCTCGAGCTCCTGATCGCAAAATTATGACATTTGATGTGTCGCAAGCCATATTTGGAATTTTCGCAAAAGTGGTCCACCGGGACTGGACTCCGGGTGCCCTAGAACCATGTCAATGTGGCCAGGTTTGGCCATATTAATTCCTGGAGGTCACTCTCGTGCTCCTGATCGCAAAATTATGACATATGATGTGTCACAAACCATATTTAGAATTTTTGCAAAAGTGGTCCACCGGGACCGGATTCCAGGTGCCCTAGGATCATGTCAATGTGGCCAGGTTTTGCCATATCAATTCCTGGAGGTCATTTTCGAGCTCCTGATCGCAAAATTATGACATATGATGTGTCATATTTGGAATTTTTGCAAAAGTGGTCCACCGGGACTGGATTCCGAGTGCCCTAGAACCGTGTCAATGTGGCCAGGTTAGGCCATATCAATTACAGGAGGTCACTCTCGAGCTCCTGATTGCAAAATTATGACATGTGATGTGTCGAAAGCCATATTTGGAATTTTCGCAAAAGTGGTCCACCGGGACCAGATTCCAGGTGCCCTAGGACCATGACAATGTGGCCAGGTTAGGCCATAACAATTCCTGGAGGTCATTTTCGAGCTCCTGATCGAAAAATTATTTCATATGATGTGTCGCAAGCCATATTTGGAATTTTCGCAAAAGTGGTCCACCGGGACCGGATTCCAGGTGCCCTAGGACCATGTCAATGTGGCCAGGTTTTGCCATATCAATTCCTGGAGGTCATTTTCGAGCTCCTGATCGCAAAATTATGACATATGATGTGTCATATTTGGAATTTTTGCAAAAGTGGTCCACCGGGACTGGATTCCGAGTGCCCTAGAACCGTGTCAATGTGGCCAGGTTAGGCCATATCAATTACAGGAGGTCACTCTCGAGCTCCTGATTGCAAAATTATGACATGTGATGTGTCGAAAGCCATATTTGGAATTTTCGCAAAAGTGGTCCACCGGGACCAGATTCCAGGTGCCCTAGGACCATGTCAATGTGGCCAGGTTAGGCCATAACAATTCCTGGAGGTCATTTTCGAGCTCCTGATCGAAAAATTATTTCATATGATGTGTCGAAAGCCATATTTGGAATTTTCGCAAAAGTGGTCCACCGGGACCGGATTCCGGGTGCCCTAGGACCATGTCAATGTGGCCAGGTTTTGCCATATCAATTCCTGGAGGTCATTTTCGAGCTCCTGATCGCAAAATTATGACATATGATGTGTCGCAAGCCATATTTGGAATTTTTGCAAAAGTGGTCCACCGGGACCGGATTCCGGGTGCCCTTGGACCATGTCAATGTGGCCAAGTTTTGCCATATCAATTCCTGGAGGTCATTTTCGAGCTCCTGATCGCAAAATTATGACATATGATGTGTCGCAAGCCATATTTTGAATTTTCGCAAAAGTGGTCCATCGGGACCGGATTCCGGGTGCCCTAGGACCATGTCAATGTGGCCAGGTTTGGTCATAACAATTCCTGGAGGTCATTTTCGAGCTCCTGATCGCAAAATTATGACATATGATGTGTCGCAAGCCATATTTGGAATTTTTGCAAAAGTGGTCCACCGGGACCGGATTCCGGGTGCCCTTGGACCATGTCAATGTGGCCAAGTTTTGCCATATCAATTCCTGGAGGTCTCTTTGGAGCTCCTGATCGCAAAATTATGACATATGATGTGTCGCAAGTCATATTTGGAATTTCCTTTCCAAATTGGCCATCACGGGATATAGATCCCTTATAGCCGGTTCCGGAAGGGCGAATAATTCCTAGAATGGTTAGAAAAAGTTCCATCACGGGCAGAACATGTCCGATATACATTCCCGAGTTAACCAATCACAGTATTAGGTCATTTTAACAGCATAGACTAAAGTTTCAGTCGGCAATACCCACCAGGAAAAAAAACTACCCCACTACAATCCGGAATAACTCCGGCACCAAGTGGCCAATCCTAATTTTAAGTCACTTGTCATAATCTAGAAACCTATCCGGTTCTTCTGGGAAAAAATTATACAAATCGGCTCAGAAACGCCAGAGATATTCAATTTTTAAGGTAATTTTTACCCCTACCATCAGACGTATACCTTATAAGGGTTAATGTAGTTGACCGGTATCTCAAATGTAACCGATGATCACCTTTATCTCATTTAAATAACCCAGGAGAAAAACAAGCATTGCATCATATGCTAGAAATGTTTTTGCGTTTTAAATAAGAGAAGAGGGGGAATATGGGTTTTGAGTAAAATGCCTTCAGCGTGTCAATCGGCGAGCAGCAAGTCATGAATCTGCCTCTTCTTGTTAGATCAGCGTGGCGTGCACACGCATCCACTGATAGTGGCTGTAATAATTTCGTTCTGGCCGTTTCAGGCCACACAAAGGAAACTTTATTATTCGACCCAATCGGAGGAGGAGACCCAATTTCATACCAACCTTTATTTTAATTTTGAATTATTATTTAAGTTCTTTCTTCCCAAACAAGAAAAATATGCAAATGCTGCGGCAGATAAAGCTTGGCTGACAAACATCGTACAGTTTTTGGCTATTTGTTCTGATAATTTCGAAACATAAATTACAGTTTTTTGCGATACATTTCCCAAGCTTGAACGCGAGAGAATAAATGCCACGTAGCTACACGTTGACGCCACGGGCTAGATTTGCTTTCGGCGTGACCCCAAGAAAGCCCTGCCGTCGAGCAAAACTACGGCGAAAACCGTCGCCGACAATTTTTGGACTGACGCACCCCCCAAACTTCAGTTGTATGTTGCATAACTGTCCCATATTGGTATGAAATCAATATCCATATCAATAATCAATATGACATTCCATATTAATATGGAACAGATATGCTTGCCATTTGCATTGTTTATTGTTTCCTACTTCTTCTTCTATTTCGTTGAGGCTCGCAGAGGTCATAATATCGTGACCAAGTAAAACACTCCCATGATAAATTTTCTTCTTATTTTCTTCTTTGTCTTCTTCTTCTTCTTCTCCTTCTTCTTCTTCTTCTTCTTCTTCTTCTTCTTCTTCTTCTTCTTCTTTTTCTTCTTCTTCTCAACAAAGTTGAGAAAATCTTCAAAATCTAAAATTAGGATTCGTATGGGAAATTTGCATGGGAAGTAGTTTGTATCGCGCATTCTCGCCTGCTATGTAGGAAAAAGTCTGCTGGATCAACTAGTTTTAAATAAAATGTTGAGCAACAGTTTTACTATCGGACTACAGGTGATAAAGGTAATTTTCACAGTAGTGTACCACTCGGGAGGTCGAGGAGAGAATTGGAAGCATTATTAAAAGCAATATGGGTTAATATGCAAGAAAAAAAGTTAAAATAAGAATACTACAATGATATGGAAATGCTAATATCATCTTCCAAACTTGGACGTACATGTTCATGATAGCATTAGAGGCGAAAGTATAGAATTGATAGTTCCGTTAGGATACGGCAGGCATGAAGAATGTTTTTATAGAAGTCGATTTGAAAGCGAGCGGAGGGCAATATTTGTGATGGCACATATCACACGACCTTCCTTCTGCCAAGCTCCCGTATGAAGGGGGAGGGAAGAATATCAGTGTGGAAGCTGATATATCTCCACTGGCAAAAGGAAGGTGGAGATATATCAGCTTCCACACTGATATTCTTCCCTCCCCCTTCATACGGGAGCTTGGCAGAAGGAAGGTCGTGTGATATGTGCCATCACAAATATTGCCCTCCGCTCGCTTTCAAATCGACTTCTATAAAAACATTCTTCATGCCTGCCGTATCCTAACGGAACTATCAATTCTATACTTTCGCCTCTAATGCTATCATGAACATGTACGTCCAAGTTTGGAAGATGATATTAGCATTTCCATATCATTGTAAATCGTTCAACTTCACGTAGAAGTAACACACACGAAATCATTAATTTAAAAATACTACGATTTTCAATGGTGATTCAGTATTACAAGTGCGACATGTTTGTCTGAAAACGATCGAAGTTTTGAGCTGCGCGTGCTTGCCAATAAGGAGACGCATGGTTGCTTATTGCCGTATGCAGAATGTGCTCAACATCACAGTGCTATATTATGATGAATTATAAAAAAAATATTGGTAACTTCAGCATCTATTGAATTTCGTGTGTCGTGATTGTATTATTATGTATTATGCATTGTTGGTGTGTAAATTTAGATCATTAGGAAAATTTGTATATCACTGATATATTTTGCACTACTCAACTCCAATGCAATCATGCCAAGTTAATTTTTATTTATATGTACTTAAACACACATGCCCTACCCCGGCAAGAACCGTGGCCATGTAAATAATTGATCTACTTTCTATCCCTAGGTGGTACGAGCCGCAAGCCCAGCTTTACTCCGCGTCATTGCACTCGGAGCATTTTGTATATATTGCACGGTAAGTAGCATTTAAAAATATGCTGAATTCATGTTTTTTGTTTCCGTTTGCCGCAGTTGGGTTTCCGATGTATAATACTCACCTGATGGGGAACGCTATCTGCTTCAGCAGAAGTTAAATGGAGCATGAATCAATCAATTACCAGAACAAACAAAGGTGAAAAGTTCAACAATTTTTCCTCGTCAACCGGAAAGTAAGAAACGAAAGTGCTTCCTGCAGCCCCCTCTTTTTCTGACTCAAAGTTTTTTTTTCTCTCTCCTCGCAGTTCATTGTACACGAATGTAGAAAAAAGTTTCACCATACTCATATATACCGTAAAGTAATAGAAGTTAAAATTAGAGTTAACTCGAGCTTTCTTGTTTGCAATCGAGCATTCTCTGTTCAAGTTGGGTGGAAGTTACGTTTTGTGGTTCTTTTGGAAATTTCCTTTGAGAGCATAGTTTCCTGTGAGGATAAAAATTTCATTATCTTGAACCTCGCCAAATCAATTTTACTGCAAGTTTTTACTTTTCCCATCGCACTGCATTTTTTTTCTGTAAGCAATGTGTTGCACAAGTCGTTTGCACGAATTTCTCTGACGTTGGTGGTTTGCATATGCCGGTGTGTTTTATATTAACCAGATGTTTGCAATACTTACGAAACTGGGTATGCGAAGCAATTAAAACTTTGCTGCAGATGTGTCTGGCATAAATCAGTGCAGGATGTACACTTTGGTGGTTACCAGTTACCCGCGGAAATGTTGCATTGGATAGTATATTCGAGGTCAGAAGATATGTTATCACCTCGAACGACGTATGTAGCTTCTCATTATGGGTTGATAATTAGATGTGAACACGGTACCCTGAACCGTTGTATATGGCAAATAAAAATTACCATAAAATGGGAGGGAGACACTGTGTTACCAAACACGGAAGGCAGTATGGTTAAATCGGATACAAGATGTAATGTTATACAGGCCTAACCCTATTGCGCTGGCAATAAGAACCATTGTATGCAAACGTGCTGTATGAAAGAGATGGCGTCCCAACGTTTTGATACACCCTTATGCACAAAAGTGGTAATTTTCGCCACGTAGGAAACTATCGTCCCATCTTCATTCTTTGTTAGCTTGCCGAGGTGCTTGAGCTTTTGATCGACGATATGATGTTTGCCGCTGCTATTATAACACAATTTCAATATGGCTTTGTAAAAAACCGTTCGACCAAGAAGAATTTAAAAATGTACTTTTGCGCGTTAAACTCCTGATTTGAATAAACGCTGTCAGATCGACAGTGCTTACAAGGATTTCTTCAAAAATTTTGATAAAATGCCTCATGAATTAGCAATAAGAAAGTTTTCCAACATGGCTTCTCATGGTTTACGCCCCTATTTGCATTGAAGATTCGTCTACATGAAAACCCGCTTCACTACACCTTCTGGTGTTCCACAAAGAGGTAGCTATAGGCCTCTCTGATTTATTCGTCAGCAAATCCCTGAGCTATGGTCTGTTTTGCTACCACTTAATGTCAGCCAATGACTTAGAGATCGACCGTATAATCAAATAGGGGTAATATGCACCTCCGGGGCAAAACGACCTTTTGGCATTTTCAGCTATGTTCCAGGAATATTTTCAGAAATGCTTACTACTGGATTGGTATTTCGAGATCCGAACTGCATGCGCTGTAGTAAATACTCTGGAAAAACTGCCGAAAATGTATTCAAAAATGATAACGGGTCGTTTTGCCCCGGGGGTCCATGTTATCCCAGTTTCCCCTAATTGATAACTATGCCGCTCTACAACAAGACATCGATGCTATAGCATGAGAAAACGGTTGTAGTTGATGTATTTCAAACGGGTTGGACATGATCGCAACGTAGCTGAGATCCGACTAAACCCCGAAACTAATTAGCACGCCATCGCTGATTCATATCAATTGGCCGTGTTAGAGCAAAACCTCGATTTATGAAGATTAGATTTAGGACATATTTTACCTCCGAGCTCAATGTTATTTGTTATGAATGTCGGTTGACTGCTTGTTGGGTTAGATTTCCGTTCCGGTCTTAGGAAATGTTTAATAGGGAGTAGGCCGAATAGATCGCAAAGCGTTGAAATTTTAATCGTCGGGGCGCCATGGAACCGGAATCTTTGCTACATTTGGAAATTCTGAACTGCCGTCGGCACTTTACCGTACGGCACCGAAATCCATACACACTGTAATTTGTTCAACACGTACCTTGAGAAGCCAAGAAGATTATTGGGTTTGGAAATAACTTACTTACTTACTTACTTACTTACATACTTACAACATGGAAGAACTCCAATCTGGACAATGTCCAGCTATCGCACTCACCTCTTGCCAAGTTAGATTAAGATCGATTCGATCGAGAAATCTTTATGGAGGCTTCTCCACCACGAGCCTCTGGGTCTGCTTTTGTTGCAATACCCTGCTAGGTTCCAGTCTAACGCTTGTTCACAGATTTCGGTTCCGCTCCCCACGTAAGGTGTGGTCGATCCAGCCACACTTTCGGTCCAGAACTTCGGTGGCTATCGGCTTCTGGTGGCAACGACGATGGAGCTCAATTGTAAGACCACCAGACATGAATTATGTACCACATCTCTTGGTGAACACCCGTAGCCATTCCCTAGTAACATTTTTGGTTTTAAAATGGTCTTCAAAACCATAATGTGTTCTTCATGACTTCAATAAAACCAAAATGTTACTGGGGTGGAGTGTTCTCCAGTGATGCACACCATGCACCTGTTCCACCAGAGATTTGTTAAACTTGTAAGGATAGCCCTTGCCCTTTTGATCTATGTGCCTATATTGATCCTGGTACCACCGTCAGTCGCCATTTGATTGCATAGATATTGGAAGTTCCAAATCAAATTCTCCACTAATTGCCCGGTCATTGTGAAGCTGTAAGGGGTCGTCGTGTTTAAATTCAAAGTTTTGGTTTTGTTCAGATTGATGATTTACCCTGGTGCACTAGAATTAAAACATCCCATATCCAATGTTTCGCGCTTAAGGTCGTTGTCGTTAAACCAGTTTATAATATTTCTCTGTCGTTTTCGAGAACGATATTGGTATTTCCGCAACAAAATGTTATTGGCACAAAACACCATGTTCAAAGAGTCATGGTGCTTAAGCCTCTGGAGCACTTATGTACAACAATCCAATATTCTAAAAAATAGTTTAGAATTTTCGACAAAGCCATTTTAAAAAAAAGCTGATGTTTGCACTTATTGTCATATATTGGCTGTATTCGTAACATTAAAACACTTTTCGATTGTTTAATACAGTGCCCTCTTCACACCTCGATATTGAAGGGATCATCGAGATAGGCAGAGATCGAGGAATAAAGCATTTGCTAGTCACTTTGTGATTTTCGGATTGGAATTTTCGGATTGGAAATTGTCTCGACTTCCTTGGGCATAAAAGTATCATCGTGTTAGCCTCATGATATACGAATGCCTCGTAGTTAATAACTGTGGAAGTGCTTAATGAACACTAAGCTGCGAGGCGGCTCTGTCCCAGTGTGGGGATGTAATGCCAATAAGAAGAAAAAAAAGAAGAAGAAGGGACCGAGGAAACCGTCGACATTTTCAGTAAAATATTATGGAAATTAGTTGGAAGTTTATACTTATGGAAAAATGTATGCAGAAACATCCAAAAACAGTGATTTGCAGTTGGACGGCACAATTTACGATCATGAACAATGATACTTATTCAGTTCTTGTAGAATTAAATACAGAATGTTATGCCGAAAACCGCGAGAAGATTAGAGTTTGCCTGGCTAAGTTATTAGCATTTCTCTGAAGTGGGGTTTGAGCAAATTTCGTTTCTTTTACCTTTGAAAAGAAATAAATTCACCCCTGCAACACTCCAGTAAAATTCTAATATTTTATTATTTATCATCAGACTAAGGCCGGAGTGGCCTGTGCTGCACATAAAAGACTTCTCCATTCAGCTCGGTTCATGGCTGCACTTCGCCAACCACGCAGTCTGCGGAGGGTCCGCAAGTCGTCCTCCACCTGATCGATCCACCTTGCCCGCTGTGCACCTCGCCTTCTTGTTCCCGTCGGATCGTTGTCGAGAACCATTTTCACCGGGTTACTGTCCGACATTCTGGCTACGTGCCCGGCCCACCGCAGTCTTCCGATTTTCGCGGTGTGAACGATGGATGGTTCTCCCAACAGCTGATGCAACCCACCATAGATGGTACGCAACACTTTCCTTTCGAAAACTCCCAGTGCGCGTTGGTCCTCCACGAGCATCGTCCAGGTCTCGTATCCGTAGAGAACTACCGGTTTTATAAGCGTTTTGTAGATAGTCAGTTTGGTACGGCGGCGTACTCTATTCGATCGAAGTGTCTTGCGGAGTCCAAAGTACGTACGATTTCCAGCCACTATGCGTCTCCGAATTTCTCTGCTGGTATCGTTATCGGCGGTTACCAGTGAGCCCAAGTACACGAATTCTTCAACCACCTCGATTTCGTCACCACCGATAGAAACTCGTGGTGGGTGGCTCACATTGACCTCTCTTGAGCCTCTTCCTATCATGTACTTCGTCTTCGACGTGTTGATGACGAGTCCAATCCGTTTAGCTTCGCTTTTCAGTCTGATGTAGGCTTCCTCCATCCTCTCAAAGTTACGTGCCATGATATCAATGTCGTCGGCGAAACCAAATAACTGGACGGACTTCGTGAAAATCGTACCACTCGTGTCAATCCCTGCCCTTCGTATTACACCCTCCAGCGATGTTGAATAGCAGATACGAAAGACCATCACCTTGCCGTAACCCTCTACGGGTTTCGAAGGGACTCGAGAATGCCCCTGAAACTCGAACTACGCCCATCACCCGATCCATCGTCGCCTTGATCAACCGTATCAGTTTATCCGGAAATCCGTTTTCGTGCATTAGCTGCCATAGCTGGTCTCGATCGATTGTATCATATGCGGCTTTGAAGTCGATAAATAGACGATGTGTGGGCACGTTGTATTCGCGGCATTTCTGCAATACCTGACGTATGGCGAGCACCTGGTCTGTGGTAGAGCGTTCACCCATAAATCCCGCCTGGTACTGCCCCACGAACTCTCTTGCAATTGGTGTTAGTCGACGGCATAAAATTTGGGAGAGTACCTTGTAGGCGGCGTTCAGCAATGTGATTGCGCGGTAGTTGCTACAATCCAGCTTATCGCCCTTTTTGTAGATGGGACACACGACACCTTCCATCCACTCCTGCGGCAGAACCTCATCCTCCCAAACCTTGGTAATCACCCAATGTAGCGCTCTAGCCAGTGCTTCACCACCGTGTTTAAACAGCTCTCCTGGTAGTTGGTCAACTCCAGGGGCTTTGTTGTTTTTCAGCCGGCCGATCTCCTCCTGGATTTCCTGGAGATTCGGAGCCGGAAGTCGCATGTCCTGCGCGCGTGCTCCTAGGTTCATTACCATACCGCCACCGTTGTCTGCCACATCGCCATTCAGGTGTTCTTCGTAGTGCTGCCGCCACCTTTGGATCACCTCACGCTCGTTCGTAAGAAGGTTGCCGTCTATGTCCTTACACATATCAGGCTGTGGCACGTGGCCCTTACGTGAACGGTTTAACTTCTCATAGAACTTTCGTGTGTTATTAGCGCGGTACAGTTGCTCCGTTTCTTCCCGATTAGCACACTTGTCACATATGAGTAACTGTGACTCATATGCGACCAAATCCAGTCACTTTAGAGTTGCTGCAACCAAATCGATCTGAATTGTGCTACTAGGGTTCACGGTCTCGATCTTCCTGCTGGCGCTTTTTCCTCCGGAAAATCGAGTTTTGTCTGTTCCGCGCCTGTTTATATCGTGCCTCGTTCGCCCTCGTGCGGTGTTGCAGCAATCTCGCCCATGCTGCATTCTTCTCTTCCACTAACTGCTCACATTCGCCGTCATACCAGTCGTTTCTCTGATCCGGGGGCACCGTGCCAAGTGCAGCGGTTGCGGTGCTACCAATGGTGGATCGAATATCGCTCCAGCCATCTTCAAGAGACGCTGCGCCTAGCTGCTCTTCCGTTGGAAGTGCCACTTCCAGCTGCTGCGCGTATTCTTGGGCTTGTCTACCATCTTGTAGCCGCCCAATGTTAAGCCGCGGCGTCCGACTTCGACGCGTGTTGTACACCGTCGAGAGTTTTGAGCGCAGGCATACTGCAACGAGGTAGTGGTCGGATTCAATATTCGCACTGCGGTAAGTGCGGACGTTCGTAATGTCGGAGAAGAATTTACCGTCGATTAGAACGTGGTCGATTTGGTTTTCCGTTTCTTGGTTAGGTGATCTCCATGTGGCCTTGTGGATATTTTTGCGGGGAAAGAAGGTGCTTCGGACTACCATTCCGCGGGAGGCTGCGAAGTTTATGCATCGTTGGCCGTTGTCATTCGATACGGTGTGCAGACTATCCGGTCCGATGACCGGTCTATACATTTCCTCCTTCCTACCTGTGCGTTCATGTCACCGATGACGATTTTAACGTCCTGCAGTGGGCATCCATCGTATGTCTGCTCCAGCTGTGCGTAGAACGCTTCTTTCTCGTCGTCGGGTCTCCCTTCGTGTGGGCAGTGCACGTTGATGATGCTATAGTTGAAGAAACGGCCTTTAATCCTCAGCTTGCACATCCTTGCGTTGATTGGCTGCCACCCAATCACGCGTTGGCGCATCTTACCCAGCACTATGAAGCCGGTTCCCAGCTCGTTGGTGGTGCCACTGCTTTGGTAGAAGGTAGCCGCTCGATGCCCGCTTTTCCACACTTTCTGTCCTGTCCAGCAAATCTCCTGCAGCGCCACGACGTCGAAGTTGCGGGGATGTAATTCATCGTAGATCATCCTGTCGCAACCTGCGAAACCTAGCGACTTGCAATTCCATGTTCCAAGCTTCCAATCGTGATCCTGTATTCGTCGCCTAGGTCTTTGCCGATTCGATTCATCTTTTTAACAGTTGAAATTCAAATGCTGTATGTCCGATGTTTAAGGTCACTCCTGACGGAATCCAAGTTTTAAAGTGCTCGCGTTTTCGGGGGCACACCACTCGATACGGAAGCATTATTAAATCAGATGATTTGGAATTGTCAAATATTCTCAATTTCAAAATTGAAACTAGTTGAATAAACAATACATAAGCTCCTGGCATATGTGTTTCTATTTGAAGAGAAAGGCCTTTACAAATCTTATATATAAAAATGAAATGGTCTGTGTTCGTATCCGCATAACTCGAAAACGGCTGGATGGATTTTTTTCATTTCTTCAGCAGAAACATTCGTTATAGTTTCCGACGGGTTTATATGATATTTCCTAATGGGAAAATTATTAGTAAAGTTGAGTTATTCGTGAAAAACTAAAATTAAGATTTATATGGGAATTTCGCATGGGCAGTTCACAATGCGCATTTTCGCCTACTATGCAGGACAACGTCTGCCGGGTCGACTAGTATTTATTAAAAGTTATATCCTAATGGTCTCCGAAAGGTTAAGGAGAAATAATAAAATGATTTTTTTTAAACTCCGTGGATTTGTAAGAGAAAGTTATTTATTTAAATATTTGTATCGGCTTAATTTCATTCTTACTATAAATATAAAACGCACAGATGAAAAATTTGAATTTTTGAAGGAACTCTTGGAGAAAATCCTGACGTAATTCTCAAAGAATTTCATAAAACATTCCATTGTACATTCTTTCGAAAAACCTTTCAGGGATTCATCCGGAACAGGGACGGGAACGGTTGACACGGCAGCCGCAGCAGCAGCCACGACCAAGCAGACAACATTCAGCACATGATTTTATTATTTTCTCTTCCCACAATTAATGTTTCTGTACGCTCATTTCGCGACGTATGACCGTTTTTGGTGGTAAATGATTATTTCTTTACTCCTTGCTCATTTTAGAGACTAGAACTAATGAATTAGTACCAACGGCTAGCATTCTTTTTAGGCTTTGCGCCACAGGCAATTAAACTCGATTCTGTTCTGTTTGCGCTGCGCACGAACCGAAACAAGAAATCTGCTGACTGCACCGACGGCTCGACTCTCACGCAGTAGCAGGCAGAAACATACAAACAGTTTGCCTCATCGGTAAAAAAAAAATGTCACAATGAGGCGTACATTTTTTTTTTTTTTTGAAAACTGTTTCGGTTTGTGCGGTGCGTGAAATTTGACCGGATAAAATGTAAACATTCGCATAGTCACAGTGTTTTACTGTACATTTCCCAACACTGATCCGGAAGTTCCTCGGGTTTCTTATTCCAAAAATACTTTAAAAATTCAATTGTAAATTCCTCCAGAAATACTTTCGGGAGCTTTTCCAGGAGTTCCAAATAATTTTCCTTTGAACAGTATTGCAGGGATACCTTCGGGTAAGCCTTTGTAAATATCTCCACAAGTTTCTTCGGAAGTTTCTACGGGAGATTCTCTGAAAATTCTTTCAAATCCATATAAAATTCCCTAAGGTTTTCCAAAAGAAATACTGGAATGTTCTAATGGAATTTCCGAAAGGATTATTGGAAGTCCATTTTTGGGCTTTCAAAGGAATATCTAGCGGATTTTCCCAAGAATGTACTGGATTTATTTTTGAAGTAATTTCCTGGGTTTTTGTTTAAAGGAATCCCTGGTGGAAAATCCGAAAGAATAATTGGATGAATGTCCACAAGAATTCTTGAAGAAATTTAAGTATTTTGAAAATTCCTTTACAAAATCCTTTAGAAGTTCCTTTGGAATGCTTATTTTGTAATTCGTTTGGATATTCTTAGGGTTTTGTTCTAAAATTACTGAAGAAAATTCGAAATAAAGTACTGGATAATTTACCGAAGAAATGGAGTTTTGGCTGCGGCGATTTTTCCTGGGAATTGGTAAAATTATTTCTGAATGAATTCCTGTAGGAATTTCTGAAAATATGGCTAAAGGAATTTGTCGGATGTTAATAAAATTTGAACGAAACTTCTCTAGAAATTTCTAAAGAAATTTCTGAATTCATTTGGGAAGGTTTTGTTTAATGGAAGTCCTGTTGGTCCTGGAATATTTTTAATAAAAACCTAGAGGATTTCCGAAGGAATTCCTAAACAAATTGAAGGTAGAAATTTTTGGATGACTTACCGATTTAATTCCTGGGAGTATTTCCCATAGAATTAATTTAGGTATTTACAAAAAAAATGTCAGGAAGACTTTCCAAAGAATTTGTAGATAAATCCAATTTAGGCATTGCGTAGGGCTCGGCCCAACGCTATTCTTACGTAGTGACTAATTTATTGTTGTTATTGTATTCGGGACTGTTGCCATGTAGGGTCGATATTCAAGAATGCTCAAACCTATTAGTTAGCAATAAACCAGCTTAATAATTTAAAATGTTCAGAAAAATTAGAAGTTCATAATATTAAACTGATTCATTGTTTAATCAATAAAAGTTCAATAGGGGAAATGACGGCTTTAGCAGGTTTTGTTCTATTATTGTCAGGAGGGTTTTCTATAACCAATTATGCTCAAATTTGGCCTAAACATTCTGTGCATATCAAAGAATATTGTGGCCGAATTTCATAAAATTTGGTCTACAAAAACCTCCCTGACAATAATAGAACAAAACCTGCCAAAGCCGTCCTTTCCCCTAAATAAAACGCGAGGATATTAGTCTCGGCGTTGGAAACAATCACTGTCAAAATATGTATAGCAACGAGCATGGAAAACTTATAGAGCATTGTGCCTATGAATCTGTCGTGTAATGTACTGTAATGTATCCTGATTGTGGATGACCGCCGAAATAGGGACATCCAAAACTTTTAAGAGAATCTTCGGATTTGATTTTGAATCAATCTGGCATCGCTGGCAGTGGCTGATTTTCTACCCGCCGCTTCCACATCCAAGCGCTATCGTATATGCGCAAATAGCCAGCATGAGTTAACCGGCAGAAATTTGTATGGCGAAAGACATCTAACGCGGGTTTTCTCAGAAATAGGAACTTTTCATGAAAAACTATTTGGGACCGGTTATGAAGGATGGTGTTCGCCAGGTGTCCGCTACTACGCCTACCAAATATTTTTTCGATTAAGTTGCTTAAATTTGAGAAATCGTACCTTAGATGCCTTTCGCCATACTGATTTCAGAAAGTTAACTCCTAGTGTGCCGCTGTAAGCACGCTCAAAGCAGGCGATTCATTGGCAAACTTGCACAGGGGTGCTCAAGCGGTGGCTTGCGAGTCGAGTGACTAATTTAGCTTTTCCCTTTTTTCAAGTTGTGCTTAACATAATACAGCCAATTTAGGATTAGGAGAGGAAAATTAGTTTGATGCTCATTATTATAATATAATATATATAGGAAGTCTATACATCTCCGTGAGCGCCACGGGAAAGGAATCTTTGGCTTGTTGAAAAGGTAATTCATGTGAAGCCACCTTGGTAAGCGACTAAATATTTATTGTAAACGAAGTTATTTTGAAAACTTGAAGACGAAAACCGTGTTTCAAATCAATCCAACGCAAAATCATGTGTTTCATTTAATGTTTTCCTTATGGCCTTCTTAACTCTTAAGCGGTGCTTAGTCTGAATGAACTGTAAGCAGAAAGGCGGCAATGTCCCAGTAGGGGATGTAATACCAATAAGAAGAAGAATTAGAAGAATTCTTAATTAAATCATAGAGTATTCTTGAGAAAGCATCGTCTGCCTGTCTCAATTGTAGATGTTTATTTTCTATCTATAATAGCGAAGCAAAACATTCTCCACCAAAAGTTATGATTAAGATATCCGCTCAGGCAGAGCTAGAGGTAAAACATGTGTTCCTTCCTGCGGGACTGTATTCCTACTCCTCCGCCGTATTTACTTTACGTGAATGAGCATTTCTCCGATATCTTTAGCGCGTTTAAACAACCCACCAAGTAGCAACGGAAACGATATCAACGTTACACACGAATTTCCCCAAAACCATGCCCGTCTTAATAAAGTCACCGTTAATCATGTTGAATTTCTTGCTAATTACAGTCCATCGTGATGTATCCACCCCCATCGTTGTACACCTGCACTGCCCGAGTATGGCTCCGGGAGATCGGATTCTCGTTGACGTACGGAGCGCTGATGCTGAAGACTTGGCGGTAAGAGATAATTAGCTTTTATAATTAGGAAATTTATAATATCATACAGTACGTACAAACATGAGCCAAATTATTTCCAAGTACATAGAATGAGGATGTTTGCCTTTGTGACTTAAATATATTTCGTAGCAGTCGTAAAAGCTGTAAGTTGCGTTTGAGAATGTCTGTACAGATGGTCGACATTATGCTTGCTAATAATGATTCATCCAATAATTGCAAAATATACCAACCTTGAACCAAAACGATTGATGATAAGTGTTTGAAGCTACGCTCAGTGATTCCTTTACTTGGAATCAGTTGAAGCCATAATATTAAGTCAGCCAATAGAACTCTATTGCATTTAATTCACAAGAATTGACATCGTCAAAAGCGTATCTTCATTATAAGGAATTCAAACGAATTTTGATTCATTCACATCACAATACCAAGCTCACTGGTGCCCATCTATTGAAATACGATCGGAGGAGCTCAAATTTCCGTGTATAACTAATTGACCCGCCGTTTCGACGCAATTGTAAAAATAATATTTAGAACCTGATTTTTCAATTGGAAATTTTGCATTTCAACATACGTTTTGTATTCAGTCTCTCACTTTTATTTAAGCGTTTGATATAGTTTTTTCTAAGGTTTTGTCTGGATAATATGTGGCAACAAGCCTACATACATTTGGCAAACACCTGGCATCTATGACATGCCAATGTTACACAGCTTCAACATAATCTAATTAGATACTTGGTTTGGTTTAGCAGGAATTCAGTCATATAGAGAATATATTTGAGAATAAGTTCATCATATTTTCAAGCTTGAAACACCCTTATAAGACCGCTCTGCCTATCATACTTTTATAATTGACCAGAAATCATTTCCATCCATCATAAAATAGCAATGAATCATCGTATTTACCTATCGGGGCTGGCCACCACCACCGGCAACCATAATCACGTACCATCACCGACGAATTGCATGCACGGCGAAAGACCATGAGCTTCAAATTGAAATCCTTTTCCATCCTTCCTCTCTACTTGCAGCATATCAGTCATCTTCCGCGTGCGTTCGGCGAAAGCGGTGAAAATCACCGACGCGTACCTGCTGAAGCGGCTGGGGCTTCTGTGCGGTTTCGTCGGAATAGCCCTGCTCGTTAGAACGCTGGTGGCCCCACCGGTCGTAATAGTGGGCCGCACCGCAGACAACCTCAAAGCCTTTCTCTGCAAAACCGACTGGTGGGATCATACGTTCACATCCAGTAAGTACGGTTGATGGGGCTCTACACATGTAGGGTGAAAGCTTCTTCTGCTCCCGGCTCGATAATAATTCCCAGCTTCCTCAAAGCTCATACGTGGAAAACAAGCGTCAAATTTCAGTGCTATGACTAGCAGCAGCATGGCCAGTGAGGCGGCAGTAGCAACAGCAGCAGTCATAAGGTTGACTGTAGCAACATGGAATATTTTGAGGACGATGCTTAATATAGATTAAAGAGATATTCTTGGGCAGCTGCAACAGCTCAAGTGGAAAGTTAAAGTGTTTGCTCCCATGAAGCCTTTGCCATGTAATCTTGTTTGCAATAAATGGAATTGTGGCTTTCACATCAGAAAGTTCAAATTATGTAACCATTATAGTAACTGCATTCAGTTTAGAATCGTTATAATTTGTGCTTTCTCATGAACATTTTGGAACTGCTTCACTAGAGTGGTTCAAATTTTGACTTTTTCGTTTCCCTATGCTTAAACGATCACATTTGCTATTACAGGGGTTTAGCCAGAAAGGTTGAGATATTAAGCAAACATTGGTTATAATAATCTGATTTTAATAAAACTGGGACCATTTGAAGCGGATTTTCTTCTACTATTCTGTTCTAGTCTAAAATCTGAGATCGGTCTCTGGGTACGTTCTGGGTATGTTCCGATTTTTTCTAGGGTGTGTGTGTTTCCATTCTATCTCCCACTGTCCGGCAGTGCTTTAATGGAAAAAAACGTCTTCGTCTATTTGTTGAGATATTTTTACAGATAGATAGAAGGTGATAGCTCTACTGTACCTCCAAAGACCTTATAACAAGAAGCTACAGACCACATCTTGAGGTAATTTACAGCACTGCAAGCCCCACATAAATACACCCAGGTATCAAATGGATATATGCGATGTATTTACTCTTCCGGGATCAAGATTTATACCAATGACATACATCATAAATATATATCTATGACCCTAGCGCGTATTTAGTAAAAACAGTTTTATATAACACAAGCATGAAACGGACTCACCATCACCATATATTAAGTTTGAACTAGGGGAAGGGGGAGGGGGCAATGTGCCCTAGCTAAGCAAACACTGCTTTATTGTCTTATTTGAAACGCTATTCATGGGTATTTTTACATTATGCATCAGTTAAACAAAATAGCTAGTTGATGCCATTCAAAAATTGTCAAAAATCTCAATCATATTGATAATATTCACATTTTAAAAAAGTGGTGATATTCTTTTGCCGGAAAACTAATGAGGCAAAACGCCTTTTAGCTGGCAGCTCCTAGGGAACAAAGCACCACGCGTCGGCGTATCAGCATTCTGGTATGGATAGTGCGTGGAGACGCAAGTACATTGTAGATTAATGCCACTAGGGCGTTTTGCCTCGCCAAAATGTTAGATGTTTCTTCAAAATGTGGAATTTTTTGTTTTTCCGACCTTCCCATACACTATTTTGAAACTTTTTTCGCCTAACCTACATAATTTTAGATCTAATTTTGTTACGGACATCTTAATGACGGTAAATATGAAGAAAACCACAAAAGGCGTTTTGCCTCAGGGGGCGTTTTGAGGCGTCTTCCCTTATAGGTGATTTCTGACTACTGCCTGAAGCTAAGGTAGTGTCTTATGACAAGCAAAAAACGAGCAACAAAAGAGAATAGCGATAGGTCTTTGTCCTCATGGGTTTTCATTTCATTTATTTAGTTAACATCTAAACAGATAACACTGAATCAACAATTTGACGCCACAATACACGGTTCGAGGCCGCATCTCTCCATCCTCGGATACGCCCCACGCTCGCCAAGTCGTTCTGCACCTGGTCTGCCCATTTCGCTCGCTGCACTCCACGCCTTCTCGTACCTGCCGGATCGGAAGCGAACACCATCTTTGCAGGGTTGCTGTCCGGCATTCTTGCAACGTGTCCTGCCCATCGTACCCTTCCGGCTTTAGCTACCTTCTGGATACTGGGTTCGCCGTAGAGTTGGGCGAGCTCATGGTTCATTCTTCGCCGCCACACACCGTCTTCTTGCACACCGCCAAAGATGGTCCTAAGCACCCGTCTCTCGAATACTCCGAGTGCTTGCAAGTCCTCCTCGAGCATTGTCCATGTTTCATGACCGTAGAGGACAACCGGTCTTATAAGCGTCTTGTACATGACACATTTGGTGCGGTGGCGAATCTTTTTCGACCGCAGTTTCTTCTGGAGCCCGTAGTAGGCCCGACTTTCACAGATGATGCGCCTTCGTATTTCACGACTAACGTTGTTGTCAGCCGTTAGCAAGGATCCGAGGTAGCCGAATTCCTCGACCACCTCGAAGGTATCCCCGTCTATCGTAACACTGCTTCCCAGGCGGGCCCTGTCGCGCTCGGTTCCGCCCACAAGCATGTACTTTGTCTTTGACGCATTCACCACCAGTCCAACTTTTGTTGCTTCACGTTTCAGGCTTTTTCGTGTACAGTTCTGCCACCTTTGCAAATGTTCGGCCGACAATGTCCATGTCATCCGCGAAACAAATAAATTGACTGGATCTGTTGAAAATCGTACCCCGGATGTTACACCCGGCTCTCCGCATGACACCTTCTAGCGCAATGTTGTACAACAGGCACGAAAGTCCATCACCTTGTCTTAGTCCCCGGCGCGATTCGAACGAACTGGAGTGTTCGCCCGAAATCTTCACACAGTTTTGCACACCATCCACCGTTGATTTGATCAGTCTGGTAAGCTTCCCAGGGAAGCTGTTCTCGTCCATAATTTTCCATAGCTCTACGCGGTCTATACTGTCGTATGCCGCCTTGAAATCAACGAACAGATGGTGCGTTGGGACCTGGTATTCACGGCATTTTTGAAGGATTTGCCGTACAGTAAAGATCTGGTCCGTTGTCGAGCGGCCGTCAACGAAGCCGGCTTGATAACTTCCCACGAACTCGTTCACTAATGGTGACAGACGACGGAAGATGATCTGGGATATCACTTTGTAGGCGGCATTAAGGATGGTGATCGCTCGAAAGTTCTCACACTCCAGTTTGTCGCCTTTCTTGTAGATGGGGCATATAACCCCTTCCTTCCACTCCTCCGGTAGCTGTTCGGTTTCCCAGATTCTGACTATCAGTTTGTGCAGGCAAGTGGCCAGCTTTTCCGGGCCCATCTTGATGAGCTCAGCTCCGATACCATCCTTACCAGCTGCTTTATTGGTCTTTAGCTGTTGAATGGCATCCTTAACTTCCCTCAAGGTGGGGGCTGGTTGGCTTCCATCGTCCGCTGAACTGACGTAGTCATCTCCTCCGCTGCCTTGACTTTCACTGCCTGTACTCTCAGCGCCATTCAGATGTTCCTCGTAGTGCTGCTTCCACCTTTCGATCACCACACGTTCGTCCGTCAAGATGCTCCCATCCTTATCCCGGCACATTTCGGCTCGCGGCACGAAGCCTTTGCGGGATGCGTTGAGCTTCTGATAGAACTTGCGTGTATCTTGAGAACGGTACAGCTGTTCCATCTCCTCGCACTCCGCTTCTTCCAGGCGGCGTTTCTTCTCCTGAAAAAGGCGGGTCTGCTGTCTCCGCTTCCGTCTATAACGTTCCACGTTCTGCCAGGTACCTTGCTGCAGCGCGACCGCCCGCGCTGCATCCTTCTCCTCCAGAATCTGTCTGCATTCTTCGTCGAACCAATCGTTCCGTCGACTTCGACCCATATACCCGACGTTGTTCTCCGCTGCGTCGTTAATGGCTGCTTTGACTGTATTCCAGCAGTCCTCAAGAGGGGCCCCATCGAGCTCACCCTCTTCCGGCAACGCTGCCTCGAGATGCTGCGCGTATGCAGTGGCGACATCAGGTTGCTTCAGTCGCTCTAGGTCGTACCGCGGCGGTCGTCGGTACCGAACATTGTTGATGACGGATAGTTTTGGGCGCAGTTTAACCATCACCAGATAGTGGTCAGAGTCGATGTTAGCGCCACGATATGTCCTGACGTCGATAATGTCGGAGAAGTGCCGTCCATCAATCAGAACGTGGTCGATTTGTGATTCTGTCTGCAGTGGTGATCTCCAGGTGTACCGATACGGGAGGCTGTGTTGGAAGTAGGTGCTGCGAATGGCCATATTCTTGGAGGCGGCGAAATCAATTAGTCGTAGGCCGTTTTCGTTCGTCAGCCGGTGAGCGCTGAACTTTCCAATAGTCGGTCTAAACTCCTCCTCTTGGCCAACCTGAGCGTTCAAATCTCCTATGATGATTTCGACGTCGTGGCTTGGGCAGCTGTCGTACTCACGTTCCAGCTGCGCGTAGAATGCGTCCTTATAATCATCAGTGCTTCCGGAGTGTGGGCTATGGACGTTGATTATGCTGAAGTTGAAGAACCGGCCTTTGATCCTCAACTTGCACATTCTTTCATTGATCGGCCACCACCCGATCACGCGCCTTTGCATATCGCCCATCACTATGAAAGCTGTTTCCAGCTCGTGTGTGTTGCCGCAGCTCTGGTAGATGGTATGATTACCTCTAAACGTTCGCACCATTGATCCCTTCCAACAAACCTCCTGCAGCGCTACGATGCCGAATCCACGGTCCTTGAGCACATCGGCGAGTATGCGTGTGCTCCCGATGAAGTTGAGAGATTTGCAGTTCCACGAACTGAGTTTCCAATCGCTAGTCCCTTTTCGTCGCAGTGGTCTTCGCCGATGGTTCCGGTCCGTACTCTCTTGTTGATTGTTCGTTGCTTTAAGACACCTGACACCAAACCCCCTAAATTTCCGGAGGACCATTCCTCCTTATTTCCGGTGGACCATGGTGCACAGTTTCACTTAGAGTCCCTCGCTGGCACTCGGACGATGATCAGCCGCCCCTAACATGGAGAACAGACGCTGTTGTGAGCCGATCGGGGTGTAGCCAGGATTTCGAGAAGGGGGGGCCATGAATGAAACCAAATCCAAACCAAATCGAAACAATAATGATTTAAACAATAATGGATTTGAAAATGCGTGATTTATTGCTCATCAGATATTTTTAAATAAAGTGAGAAAAATATTAACGAAGTTAGGGATTCTTTAGGAATGCCTCCAGCAACTTCTTCGGCAGTGGCTTCAGAAATTCCACCATAAATTTTGTCGGGAATTGATCCGAAAATTCCACCATTATTTACTCCAAGAAAATCTTCACGAGATTTTTTATAAGTTCTGCAGAATTCCCTGCAATAATTCAAATAATTTCGTCCTGTTTCCCATAATTTTTGAGAATAAGAATATTCCGTGGAAATTCCGCAGAATTGCCAGTAAAAATTTCTGAGAATTTCACGAAAAATCTTCGTATTTCTTGTGTAAATTCCATAAAATTTTCCTTGAATTGTTTCGAATAATTTCTTGTGAAAATTTCAAAGAATTTCTCCAGGAATTCCACCGGAAATTTATACAGAAATTATACCGAAAATGAAATCAACAATGGAATTTTCGGAGGAATTTCTAGATTAATTCGCAATGAAATCCTGAAAGAATTCCGGTGGAAACTTCAAGATTTCCACTGGGAGATCCTCCAGAAGTTTCTCCGAAAATTCCTCCTGGAATTCTTCCAGGAGTTCCACCGGCATTTCCACCAAGAATTTCTCAAAGATTTCCTTTGAGAATTATTCCGGTAGTTCTATCGGCAGTTCCTTTGAAAATTCTTCCGGGAATTTCGGCAGAATTGGAATTTATTTAGGCTTCTTCAGGAATTTATATAGATTTTCCACCAGAAGCTCCTCCGAGAATTTCTCTGCTAGCTCCTCAGGGAATTCTCCGGGAGGTCCTTTGATGATGATGATGGTCCAGCTACAAACCCCAAAAAAGGTTTCAGCTAGACGAGATTTGTCTATAAGATGAATTCTCTTGTTTCCGAGAATGCTTCTGGTAGTTTCCCCGGGGTTCCTTTGGAAATTCTCCCGGGAGTTCTTCAGAAATTCTTCCACAAAATTCCTTCGAGAGTTCCTCCGGGAATTCCACCAGCAATTCATCCGGGAGTTTCTCCGGGAGCTCCACCAGAAGCTATTCCAGGAAATTATTCAGGCTTTTTTTCAGGAAGTCATTTAGGCTTTCTCCAGAAATTAAGCTGGAAATTCCTCCCGAAGTTCTTCCGATAGTTTCTCTGGGAGCTCATCCGGGAGGTCCTCTAGGAATTCGTCTAGGAAAACCTCCTGAAATTCCTCCGGGAGTTCCTACGGGAGATCTTACTGGAGCTCCTCCGGCAGTTTCTTCGGGAATTCCTCCGGGAGATCCACCATCAGTTTTTACGAGAATCCCTCCGGGAGTTTCACTGGCAGTTTCTCGGGTGTTTCTCTGAAAAGGAACTCCCAGAGTAATTTCCGGAGGAACTCCCGGGGAATTTTCTATAGGAATTTCCGGAGAAATTATCAGAGGAATTCTCGTAGGAACTGCCGGTGGAACTTCTGGAGGAATTTATTGAAGAACTACAGGAAGAATTTCCGGAGGAAATCCTGGAGGAACTCTCGTGAGAATTCCATGATGAACTCCCAAAGGAACTTCCGTAAGAGTTTCAGAAATGCTAAATAAATTCCTGGAAGAAAGCCTGATTGAATTCCCGAAGGAACTACACTGGATTTTGTTTTTACGCGATTTACATTTTCTCAATTTTCCACTTATCCTAAATGTTTAACGTATATTAATTACCATGTGATTTTTCTTTGATTTATTCTGGATTTTTTTAAACATGTTGTGAAGAGTTTGGTGAAACACGATCAAAAATACGAGCGAAAAAAAATCGTGTAAAAACAAAATCCTGTGTACTGGTGGAACTTTGAGGAACATCCGGTGGGATACCCTGGAGGAAGAGAAAAAATATTTCTGAAGGAACTTCCGAAATCCCATTTCCCGTGAAATTCCTGCCAAATATCGTCCAGGAAACCCTGTAAAGTTCCTGGAGGTATTACCGGAGAATTTCTTGTAAAAACTCCTGGAAGAACTCCCGGAGAAACTCTCACATGGAAGTCCTGAAATAATTCTTAGTGAAGTTCCTAAAGGAATTTCCGAAAAAATATCTGAAGGAATTCCCAGAAAAATACCAGGAGGAATTAGCATAGCATAGCATAGCATAGCATATGTGATTGTACAAATCGTGGGTGGCTATACAATGCTCAATTGAGCAATCTACTGTATATTGTCGCAAATTGGTACTTGGGATTAGTACCTTTTCCTATACAGTAGCAGTTGTATACCTGGCCACGTCCTTACAATCATGGAAGGAAGGGAAGGAATGTTAGTTCAACATCTATTAGTGAAGATGCAGGGAACCCATACTACCTTCATAGATGTCTCGGGAAGGAAAATTTGTGTTAGTGGGAAAGGTGGATAATAGGGAGCTCTATTCGACAATATAGAGCGTTTGTCAATAACAGTATATGCTGTAAAAATAATAAAATATATTCATCAATTTACTTACGAACCGTCCTAATGAAAAACAAAACACAAAATTTCGGCAAATCGCGCGATCGTTCCGCCGTCCGAAACAAGAGCCAACTCGCACTGCACTAATTAACTTTAATATCGACCGCGCAATGCAAAACACAAAATTTCGGCAAATCGCGTGATCGTTCTGCCGTCCGAAACAAGAGCCAACTCGCACTGAACTAATTAACTTTATTACCGGCCGCGCAATGCAAAACACAAAATTTCGGCAAACCGCGCGATCGTTCCGCCGTCCGAAACAAGAGCCAACACGCACTGCACTAATTAACTTTATTGCCGGCCGCGCAATGCAAAACTCAAAATTTCGGCAAATCGCGCGATCGTTCCGCCGTCCGAAACAAGAGCCAACACGCACTGAACTGGTTAACTTTATTACCGGCCGCGCAATGCAAAACACAAAATTTCGGCAAATCGCGCGATCGTCCCGCCGTCCAAAACAAGAGCCAACTCGCACTGCCAGAAAAATACCAGGAGGAATTAATGCAGAAATTGCCAGATGGAATCCTGAAAGTATTCCCAGATGAATTGCTAAAGGAAATCCCTGCGGATTGTTCCGAAGAAATTTCTGGAAGAACTCTTGGAATATTTCCGAGTAAATTCCGAGTGAAGTCCGGAAGGAATTCTAGTACACTTCCGCGGAAAATCTCCCGGAGAAATTCCTGAAGGAATTCCTGGAGAAGTACCTGAAGAAACTCCCGGAAAAATATCTGTAAGAATTTCTGGGGAAATACTTGGACGAATTCCAGGAGAAATTCATGAAGATATTTCTAGAGGATTTCTTGATGGATATTCTGAAGTAATTGAGTGCTTGGAGGTATTCCCGGAAAATTTCCAGGAAGTAATCCCGGAAGAATTAATGGAAGAGTTCCGAGAGGAATGCCCGGAGAAGTTCCTAGAAGAATTTCCGAAGGAATTTCTTATAGATTTACAAATGAAATTATGGAGCTAAATCGGAGGATTTTCGTCATAAATTTTTGAAGAAACTTCTGGTAGAATTTTGCGAAGAAATTCCGTATGTATTCTTGACGGAACTCTCGAATGCATGCCTGAAGGAAATGCCGGATTTTTCCTGAAGAGAGAATAGCCGAAAAAATATCTAGGAGTAAATCTTGGAGAGAAGAAAAGATATCTTCAAGGAATTTCCTCGTGAATTTCCTAAAAAATAGTGGGGGGTTTCTAGATAAGGAAGAATTACAATTACATGAGAAGGATTTTCGAACGATTTTCAGAGGAATTTGTGGATAACTTTCCGGAGGAATTCAGAAGTTCCCAGGGGAGCTTCTAGAAGGATTTCAAGGAGAATTTTCGAGCCCGAAATGTTTCGAGTTGTTTTGAACTTTCCTGGATCCTAGATGTCCTAATATTTTTTGGGAATCTTTTGAATTTCAACCAACTATTTCTGTATATGATTGGATCGTAAAGTGCACATGTTTGAGGGAATTCATTTCAGTACCCGTTCAATATTTCCCCCCTGCCCCCCCTTGGCTACGCCCTTGTTTGTCCTCACCTGCAGAGGATAAAGACAATGTTGCGTTCCATTTTATTTGCAACAAACATGGACAGGTAATTGTTGTGAACTTTTCAAACTGCGATAACTTGTATATTTCAGAAGTCATTTTAACAGAAGGTTTAGTGTATGTCTAAACATTGATAACTGATACTTATCTAACCAAAAACATCATCGAAAACCGTCTACTTCTCTAAATACGCGGAAGGCGATCGTTGTCCTAGTCTTGTAACTGTGTGGTTACAAAACTATTTTAAATAAAGATTAAAAATACGCGGACGAAATTTGAATTTAAAAATTAAAAGTGCTTTAAATACCCCTTGGTCAAAAAGGGCGAGTATAGCGCCAGGCGCTAAAATATGTTGCTATGGTTTCGGTTTCGTTTGAGTTGGTTGACCGTTGTGAGTTGGAAGTAAACCCGTGTCACCGAGCATTTGAAGCATCGCGGTTTCGTTGCAGCCTCGCTGGCTGTCTGGCGCGTAAGCGAAGTTCGTTTGAAAACTTCCGCGACGTTTCATTCTGTTGCAGCTTCGGACAAACGCTTATTGCGAGTTGAGTTTGTCCCAACATTTACAAGAGAGGACAATGTTATTGCCATTGGCAATGTTGTTGTTTTATATGTAATGGACCTCGTGCAAATAATGGACTCCCTGAACAAAACCCTAAATTAAACGCTGGAATCAACGATTTCCTGCAAACTGCCGTTGGATAAAGTTTCTTCATATATCAAGGCAGGTAGCTTTCAATCGTTAAGGGGTCCATTACTAGCACTTACTCCCTAAATTTCTGTTTTTCAGTTCAAATCAATTGTATGGAACTACTGTCCTGATATATAATGCAACTTCATTCGACTGCAGGAAATCGTCATTTCCAGCGTTTAATTGAGTATGCACGGAGTCTATTACTAGCGCTCACTCCCATAACGAAAATTCTGAATTTCTAGAGGGTCTTGTTTCCCGGACTATAAAAAATCCCGGGATCCGGGATTATTTTTTGGTTATCCCGGGATACCCCGGGATCCCGGGATAAAAATAAAAGTACTTGCAAATCTAATTTTCATTATTTATTGAATTTTCGGGAATGGTAATATATGTATAAGTTTAATTTACGAACGAATCGCTGCTTGTGTATTCGTGCGCAATACGATTTAATAAATGTTAAGGCGTTGATGCCTGAATCTGACAATGAAGACTTCTTCAAAATCAGAGAATAGCCGCTCGCTATCAATCGAAGGGGGTTTAATGGACTTCAATGCCAAGACAACCTTCTTCAGACTCGATGCTAGTTCTCCAGTTAATTCAAACGGAGCATGCTCCTTATTGATGAAATTATTCAAGCTATGACTTCTCACCCTGTTTCTGAATCATAGCTTCCAACTCTTCTCTGAGAGACGATGCCTAGTCCTTGTCAGGTTCTGAAAATGGTGTGTGTATCGGCAGGGTATCTGATGGAGTATTATGAAACCATCCAAACTCTTCTTTAACAAACTTATTCAGCTAGTAAAGTGAAGCGATCGGAGGAATTCGGAGAATTCGAAAATTACCCTTCTTCACTTTGAAGCCATCTCATAAATGAGACAAGCTTGATGTCTCGGCGCTCATCTACCCGTTTTTAAATTGCATCGTGTAATTTTGATGTGAATGAGTTTTGCTAGCTGTTAAGTTTAAATAGTGAAACTTGTAGTCAACAGCATTACGTCATGACTGCCCAGCGCCTTCGATATCAGCCTAACAGACTGGAGAGCGTCGAATAACGATTGAACCAGATCTAGATTATGTTTGATTATGCACGTACTTTTATTCTTTGGTGAGTTTGGTGAGCGCTTCCACAACACTATATAGCGCACTAGCACTAGTTATCAGAACACCTTGAACGAGTTGAAGTTGTTCCCCAAACCGTTTTCATCCTTTCTCTGAAACATTGTGTTCTTCACTGGCGATCGACGGAACATTCGAACAATGTTTCGGATCCGTTTGAGAGTTTCTCTAAAATCGATTTTATATAATCGTGAATTAAATTTAAAAATTAGTTAACAATATCAAAATATTATAAAAGAGGTGAGCCAGTCCAGGGCTGCAAACCCCTCTAATAAAGATTTTTTTTTTTTCAAATAAAAAATATTATAAATTTAGATATTACCGAATTAGAACGGATTGACTTTGTCATCTGATTCTTCGGTATTATTGATGGTGATAAAACAATCGTCGTCATCATTATCTGAAAATTATGAAAATCGATCGTCTACTCTATAGAGAACTTAGAGCACTTTGATGAAGAACGTCCTGAATATCGAGGTGCGACAATTCGGGACAACTTCGGATTTACGGATCGTTTACGGCAGACAAGATCATGGAGCAACTGTTTATTAGTCTTGACATTGAAGACAATTTCATAGCCGCAGTTACATTGGATGGCGGCTCGGTTATTGTGAAATCTGGAAAGATGATTCCTTATTTTTATCAGTTGTATGTTCGCTCCAAAACAAAGTAGGTAGAAAGCTCGGAGATCCACTTCCCGAGTAGACGAAAATAGCTCAATAATATCAAATGTTGATAAGATAGCAACAAGAGATATGGACATGATTGATATAAGAGATAAAAGATCAGACGATCAGATAATATCAATATTTTGCGCTAAAATATCATGAGAAGATCAAGTTATGCTATTTGTAATACGTGATCAATATCGTGTGCCATTAGTTTGTTCTTATCCATAGCATATCTTGATATTTAAATGATATTTCGGTGCAAATTTTTGATATTGTGGCCTGTTCTTTTATCTCTTATGTCAATCAAGTCTATATCATGTTTTGTTATTCTGTCCATGGCTTCTGCCCGGGTTATAGTGTTATAAATCACTATTTCGACGAATTGAGAAGATAGCTGTGTGTGCTTGTTATTTACATATGTTTGTATGTATGGGTGTGCAATATGAAAGCTAATGGGCTAACAAACTAGAATCCGTGCAATTATGCAGAACCTACATTAAATCGTTTTGTTAACATGCATTTTTTTATTTTCTAGAAATCCCGGGATGATTGTAAAAAATCCCGGGATCCGGGATGCATTGCGGAATTTTTGTCCCGCGATTTCCCGAACAAGACCCTCTTTTTTCAACATGGCAAAAAACGAATATCAATAAAAGGAGTTCTTGTCTTTTCCATAATTTTGTTCCTAGTTTAGGTAGTATTCTCTAAATAGTGGATTTATTTAAAGATGTTAATGGCGACCTAATAGATCGGTTTTTCCCCAAAGGGTACATTTTAATAAAATATTGTCTGATTAAATGGTGGCGTCTTGTGTTGTAAAATGTAAAAACAAGTGTTTTGAAGAATAAAATTTAGCCATCATTTATTATACGATTCAAACAACATTTCACATTTGAGCGTGATTTCATAGCACCACTCTAATTCTCTAAGCCGACGAATAAAATTGACCTGACGTCTGAAAATAAGCTTGCTATCAGGGTCAAGTCGAGATTGTCGGCTGCGTCAGCCCACTCCTGTACTTTGCTATCTAGAGCGATTTCTACAACCCAAGCCGGAACAAACTTGAGTAAGGTTGGGGTGCTGACCTATAAGGGGTGAGCAGTGGACCAAGAATACTATCATGCGGGACGCCTGCGATGATATATGTAGCTGGGAAGATTATAATACAATTTTCCACCGGTTGGTCTGCCATGTCAGACAGAATTCAAACTTTACCTCGACCAAGATGTTGTTTTGGTCGGCAAAAATAATCAACCAAGGGAAGTGTACCGGTTTTGGCCACCTTAGTGCCTAATTTGTCCAACCCTGAAAAATGCATATTTTTCAAAAAATATCGATCAGTTTCAACAGCGAAGAAAAATAAGGGATATATCTCCTGTTAGAGATAATAAAACCATTGGAAATTGCTTTACTTTTGAAGTTATTCGAGAAACTGGCCAAATTAGGAACATGGCCAAAACTGGTACAATTACCCTATCGCTAGCTCGCTCTTCCAAAATGCTTTGAATCCTTGTTGAAATGCTAATGTACCGAAAGTTTTTGGAAGAGGCTTTGTATAGAGTTAACTTTGGTTTACTTCCAGGAAATCGCCAAGCGTTCTTGGGTAATTTAATACATCCATCTTATCCGGATAGTATGGTCGTACGATTAAACTCCCGCTTCAACTCGGTCATACTAATGCGTTGATATTGTCTGCATCCCGAATTTTGCAAATAAGTTGATAAGTTATGTTAAGAAGTTGAATCTTTGGTGTTGTAAGTAATTCGGTTGAACATTTCAATCGGGCGAACAAATCGTTAGGGCAAAGCCCATGTGACCGTTAGTCGTATGGTAAAAATGAACATAAGTCTGAAAACCGTCGAAACAATCGTTCGACCGAATGGCTGTCGTTTGACCGAAAAGATATTTGGCCGAATGCGATCAAAACTGTTTGACCAAACAATAGTGAAAGTGAAAGTGTAAAGTGATTGATGATAATTAAATAGTAAGATATCAGTCGCACTTCTCAATTCTCAGTTCTCACTCCATATTTTTTTCTCCACAATTCTCACTTTGCACTGTTAGCAGTTCAAAAACAGAAGTGAGAAATGAGAAACGAGAAATGAGAAATGAAGAGTAAGGAGTGGCAAGTGAAACGTCTCACATTTTATTTCTCACTTATTTTATCTCACTTGCTTCTTCTAAACAAGCGAGTAGTAATAAGTGAGACGTGAAGGCGGGTAATAAAACGTCTTACAGCTCACTTCTTATAGCTTATAACTTATACCTCTCTCTTCTCACTTATGCTTCATTTCTCAATTCTTATTTCTCACTGCCCAATTCGCACTTCTCACTTCGTTTCCTAATTCTCATTTCTCACTTTTCACAGCGAGCAGTGCTTGGTATCGTTTTAATACAAGGTAGATTATAGATATTTAATTATAGTAGATTATAACTTATTTAAAGCCCGGACTCTCCATTAAAAGAGATCCAAATTATTTTATCTACAGAAATGATCGTCTTGACAGCGCCTGTGGTGGGGTCGCCATTGTCATTAATAGACGTATCAAACATAAATTATTTTCTTCGTTTGAAACCAAAGTTTTTGAAACCTTGGGAGTTTCTGTTGAAACAAATTTTGGTCAATTTTCCTTCATTGCAGCCTATTTGCCTTTTCAATGCAATGGGCAGCAAAAGAATTTGTTGAAAGCTGATCTTCAAATTCTGACTCACAACAAATCAAAATTCTTCGTAATTGGTGACTTCAATGCCAACACCGTTCATGGAATAATGCTCAAAGCAATTCCAACGGCAAAATTTTATTTGAAGATTGTTCTGCGGGATATTGTACTATTCAATATCCCAATGGCCCTACTTGTTTTTCTTCCAGTCGAAATCCTTCTACAATTGATTTGGTTTTAACGGATTCAAGTCAGCTGTGTGGCCAATTGGTAACTCATGCTGACTTTGACTCTGATCACCTTCCTGTGACATTGAAATCTCACAAGAAGCCATTTATAATCCAAATCAGCTCTACTTTTAATTATCATAGAGCTGATTGGGATTTATATAAAACATATATCGATAGGAATTTTGATGTTAATATTCCTTAGGATACCAAAAGTGATATTGACAATGCGCTCGTATCTTTGACAAATTTAATTGTCGAAGCCAGAGGCATTGCAATTCCTAAATGTGAAATTAAATTCAACTCCATTATTATTGACGACGATCTTCAGCTACTGATCCGTCTTAAAAATGTGAGGCGAAGGCAATACCAAAGAACTCGCGATCCCGCGTTGAAAGTTATTTGGCGAGATTTGCAAAATGAAATTAAAAAACGTTTCGCTATTCTGAGAAATACCAACTTTGAGAATAATGTCTCGAAGTTGGATCCCAGTTCGAAACCCAATTGAACGAAAATTATTAAAAAAAACTCAAAAGCCAATTCTAGCGCTTATGGAGGGAAATAAAATTTAATTAACAAATGGCGAAAAGGCTCAAAAACTTGCTCAGCAGTTCGAGAGTGCCCATAATTTTAGTCTAGGTCTCACTAGTCCAATTGAGGATCAGGTTACACGAAGCTTCGAAGACATTCTCAACCAAGATAATGTTTTTGATCCTTCGTTGGGAACTAATTTGGATGAAGTGAGATCTATTACTAGAAAATTTAAAAATATGAAAGCCCCGGGTGATGATGGTATTTTCTACATACTTATCAAAAAACTTCCTGAGAGCTCTTTATCCTTTTTGGTTAATATATTTAACAAATGTTTTCAATTGGCATACTTTCCAGATAAATGGAAAAACGCCAAAGTTGTTCCTATTTTGAAGCCGGACAAAAATCCAGCTGAGGCTTCTAGTTATCGCCCAATCAGTTGGCTTTCTTCAATAAGCAAACTGTTTGAAAAGATTATTTTAAATAGAATGATGGTTCATATTAATGACAACTCTATTTTTGCTGATGAGCAATTTGGTTTTCGCCACTCATCAGTTATTAAGAGTTACGAACTTAATTCGACTCAACAAATCTGAAGGATATTCGACTGGAGTTGCTCTTCTTGATATAGAGAAAGCATTTGACAGTGTTCGGCATGAAGGTTTGATTGTAAAATTGATGAATTTTAATTTTCCTCTGTACATTATTAAACTGATCCAAAATTATTTATCACATCGCTCACTGCAGGTAAACTATCAGAATTCTAAATCTGATAGATTACCAGTAAGAGCTGGTGTTCCCCAAGGCAGCATACTGGGCCCATTTTGTATAACATTTTTACCTCTGACTTACCTGATTTACCACCAGGGTGTCAAAAATCTTTGTTTGCAGATGACACAGGTCTCTCAGCCGAAGGGCGTAGCCTTCGTGTCATTTGTAGTAGATTGCAAAAAAGTTTGGATATTTTCTCCACTTACTTGCAAAAATGGAAAATTTCCCCGAATGCTTCCAAAACTCAGCTTATAATTTTCCCACATAAGCCGAGAGCTTCTTATTTGAAACCTTCTAGCAGACATGTTGTCACTATGAATGGGGTTCCAATTAATTGGTCTAGCGAAGCTAAATATTTAGGACTTCTGCTAGATCAAAAATTAACTTTTAAAAATCACATTGAAGGCCTTCAAGTCAAATGTAACAAATATATTAAGTGTCTATATCCACTTATAAACAGAAAATCAAAACTTTGTCTTAAGAACAAACTTTTGATTTACAAACAAATTTTTAGACCTGCCATGTTGTATGCTGTGCCAATATGGACTAGTTGCTGCAACACCAGAAAGAAGGTACTCCAGAGGATTCAAAATAAAATTCTGAAAATGATTCTGAAGTTGCCTCCGTGGTATAGTACCAATGAACTTCATAGAATTTCTAATATTGAGACATTGCAACAAATGTCCAACAAAATAATTTCCAATTTTAGACAAAAATCGTTGCAATCTTCTATTGCAACACAGTAAAAAATAAAAAGTAATATTACATCAGATTTGATGCACATCATCGCCGTCGTAAATATAATGTGTTATTACATCTGAATGACGTAACAAAAAGTTGACGTAATTGATGTTTCATCTTCAAATCAGAGCAATGTAATTCATTTTCGACGTAATATTTTTGATGTAACTAGGAAAAACGACGTAAAACCTGGTCAGGATGAATCCCGCTTTCAGCAGCGAGGTTAGGGGTATTCGGATTTTTTCTTTTATGCTCAAAAACACTTTTTCAGATGAAACAAATTCAAATTTTATTTATTAAAAACGCATTTTATTGTATCTACAAATACTCAAATTTGGAATTTTGAGTTTCTAATTTTCAATTTTATTAATTTTTTTTATTGAACATTTAAAATTTAAAATTTAAAATTTTAATGTTAATTTTTATTTTCAATTTTCCAATTTTTAATTTTTAATTTTCGATTTTTTAATTTTCTAATTTTTAAATTTTAATTATTTTTTAGTTTTTAATTTTTAATTTTTAATTCTCAATCTTTAATTTTCAATCTTTTAATTTTTAATTTTTCCGTTTTAATTTTTTTTTATTTTTTAATAGGGGGAATGACGGCTTTGGCATGTTTTGTTCTATTATGACTGATTATGCTCAAATTTGGCCCAAACATTCTTTGCATATCAAAAAATATTGTGGCCAAATTTCATAAAATTTGGTCGACAAAAACCCCCTGACAATAATGGAATAAAACCTGCCAAAGCCGTATTTCCTCCTATTTAATTTATAATTTTTTTTGTAAATTATATATTATGAAGGAATAATTTTTGGCTGTTACGCCCTTTTTAAATGTTGGTCTAGCTAAGTATTTATGTATTATATTTTATCGGCGGCTGCTTCCCGCTGTTGGTGATCGGCAATAGAGGTGGCGGAAGTTTTTTAGGAAGTCCTCCGGAAATTGCTTCGGAAGTTCCCCGAGAATTCCTCCAGTAGTTTTTCCAGTGGTACCTCAGGAAATTCATTCTGGAATTCCCTCGGAAGTTCCTCCAGAAATTTTGGAAATATCTCCTCAAATTCTTTTGGAATTCCTCCATCGATTCCTCCGAAAAATCCTCTAGCAATTCCTTCACAATTTAATCCAGCAATTAACTCAGAAGTTCCTCCAGGAATTTTCAGGGAGCTTCTTCTGGAATTTTTCCGAAAGTCTCTCCAGGAATTCCTGCGGAAGCTCCTGCAACAGTTCCTGCGCAAGTTCCTCCTGGAACTCCTGCAAAAGTTCCTTCAGAAATTCTTCAGTAAGTTCCACTAGGAATTCCTTCGGAAGTTTTTCCAAGAATTCCTTCAAAAGCTCCTCCAATAATTCCTTCGGAATTTCCTTCAGAAATTCTTTAAGAAATTAGGAATTCTTTTGGAAGTTCCTCCAGGAATCAATCCCTTAGAAAGATCCTTTAGAAATTTCCCCAGAATTTTCTCCAAGAATTCCTCCGGAAATTCCTCCAAGAGTTCCTGTGGAAGTTACTCTAAGAATTCCTTCGGAAGTTCCTCCATGAATTCCTGCGGAAGTCCCTCCAGAAATTCCTGCAGAAGTTCCTCCAAGAATTCCACCAGAAGTTCCTGCAAGAATTCCACCGGTAGTTCCTTTAGGAATTCCTCAGGTAGTTCCTCCAGAAATAAATCCAGTAGTTCCTCCAGGAGTTCCTCCGGTAGTTTCTCCAGGGATTTCTTTGGAAGTTCTTCCAGGAACTCCACTGGAAGCTCCTCCAGGAGTTCCTCCCAAAGTTTCTCCAAAAGTTCCTTCGGAAGTACCTCCAAGAGTTCCTGCGGAAGTTCCTCCAGCAATTCCTGCGAAAGTACCTCCAGGAGTTCCTACCCAAAGTTTTTTCAAGAATTCTACCAGCAGTTCCTCCAGTAGTTCTCCTGGTAGTTCCTCCAGGAATTTCTCCAGTAGCTCCTCCAGGAATTCCTACGGAAGTTTCTCCAGAAATTCCTTCGGAAGTTCCTTCAGAAATTCCTGTGGAATTCCTCCGGAAAATGTAAGTTCCTTTAGGAATTCTTCCGGAAGTTCCTATAGGAATTCTTTCGAAAGTTCCTCCAGGAATTCCATCGGACGTTCCTCCAGTTCCTGGAGAAACTTCCGGAGGAATTCCTGGAGGAAATTCTGGAGGAAATTCTGGAGGAATTCCTAGAGGAACTTTTGGAGGAATTCATAGAGGAACTTCTGGAGGAATTCCTAGAGGAACTTCCGGATGAATTCCTAGAGGAACTTCCGGATGAATTCCTAGAGGAACTTCCGGAGGAATTCTTAGAGGAACTTTTGGAGGAATTCATAGAGGAACTTCTGGAGGAATTCCTAGAGGAACTTCCGGATGAATTCCTGGAGGAACTTCCGGATGAATTCCTAGAGGAACTTCCGGAGGAATTCTTAGAGGAACTTTTAGAGGAATTCCTGGAGGAACTTCCGGAGGAATTCCTGGAGGAACTTTCGGAGGAATTCCTGGAGGAACTTCCGGAGGAATTCCTGGAGGAACTTCCGGAGGAATTCCTGGAGGAACTTCCGGAGGAATTCCTGGAGGAACTTCCGGAGGAATTCCTGGAGGAACTTCCGGAGGAATTCCTGGAGGAACTTCCGGAGGAATTCCTGGAGGAACTTCCGGAGGAATTCCTGGAGGAACTTCCGGAGGAATTCCTGGACGAACCTTCGGAGGAACTTCCGGAGGAATTCCTGGAGGAACTTCCGGAGGAATTCCTGGAGGAACTTCCGGAGGAATTCCTGGAGGAACTTCCGGAGGAATTCCTGGAGGAACTTCTGGAGGAATTTCTGGAGGAACCTCCGGAGGAATTCCTGGAGGAACTTCCGGAGGAATTCCTGGAGGAACTTCCGGAGGAATTCCTGGAGGAATTTTTGGGAAAATTCCAGGAGGAACTTCCGGAGGAATTCCTGGAGGAACTTCCGGAGGAATTCCTGGAGGAACTTCCGGAGGAATTCCTGGAGGAACTTCCGGAGGAATTCTTGGAGGAACTTCCGGAGGAATTCCTGGAGGAACTTCCGGAGGAATTCCTGGAGGAATTTCCGGAGGAATTCCTGGAGGAACTTCCGGAGGAATTCCTGAAGGAACTTCTGGAGGAATTCCTGGAGGAACTTCCGGAAGAATTCCTGGAGGAACTTCCGGAGGAATTCCTAGAAGAACTTCCGGAGGAATTCCTGGAGGAACTTCCGGAGGAATTCCTGGAGGAACTTCCGGAGGAGTTCCTGGAGGAACTTCCGGAGGAATTCCTGGAGGAACTTCCGGAGGAATTCCTGGAGGAACTTCCGGAGGAATTCCTAGAGGATCCTCCGGAGAAATTCCTAGAGGAACTTCCGGTGGAATTCCTGGAAGAACTTCTGGAGGAATTCCTAGAGGAACTTCTATAGGAATTCCTGGAGGAACTTCCGGAGGATTTTATAGAGGAGTTTCAGTGGGAATTCCTTGAAGAACTTCCGGAGGAACACCTTAAGGAACTTTTAGAGGGATCCCTAGATGAACTTCCGGAGGAATTCCTAGATGAATTCCTGGAGGAATTTCTAAAGGAATTTCCGGAGGTATTCCTAGAAAAACTTCCTGAGGAATTTCTGGAGGAACTTCCGGAGGAATTCCTGGAGGAACTTCCGGAGGAATTCCTAGAAGAACTTCCGGAGGAATTCCTGGAGGAACTTCCGGAGGAATTCCTGGAGGAACTTCCGGAGGAGTTCCTGGAGGAACTTCCGGAGGAATTCCTGGAGGAACTTCCGGAGGAATTCCTGGAGGAACTTCCGGAGGAATTCCTAGAGGATCCTCCGGAGAAATTCCTAGAGGAACTTCCGGTGGAATTCCTGGAAGAACTTCTGGAGGAATTCCTAGAGGAACTTCTATAGGAATTCCTGGAGGAACTTCCGGAGGATTTTATAGAGGAGTTTCAGTGGGAATTCCTTGAAGAACTTCCGGAGGAACACCTTAAGGAACTTTTAGAGGGATCCCTAGATGAACTTCCGGAGGAATTCCTAGATGAATTCCTGGAGGAATTTCTAAAGGAATTTCCGGAGGTATTCCTAGAAAAACTTCCTGAGGAATTTCTGGAGGAACTTCCGGAGGAATTCCTGGAGGAACTTCCGGAGGAATTCCTGGAGGAACTTCCGGAGGAATTCCTGGAGGAACTTCCGGAGGAATTCCTGGAGGAACTTCCGGAGGAATTCCCGGAGGAACTTCCGGAGGAATTCCTGGAGGAACTTCCGGAGGAATTCCTGGAGGAACTTCCGGAGGAATTCCTGGAGGAACTTCCGGAGGAATTCCTGGAGGAACTTCCGAAGGAATTCCTAGAGGAACTTCCGGAGGAATTCCTAGAGGAACTTCCGGATGAATTCCTAGATGAACTTCCGGAGGAATTCCTAAAAATACTTCCGGAGGAATTCCTAGAGGAACTTCTGGAGAAACTCCTAGACGATCTTCTGGCTGAATTCCTAGAGGAACTTCTGGAGGAACTTCCGGAGTAATTCCTAGAGAAACTTCCGGAGAAATTTCCGGGAAAACTTCTGGAGAAAATTCCGGAGGAACTTTCGGAGGCATTCCCTGAGTAACTTTGGGAGGAATTCTTGGAGGAACTTCCGAAGTAATTTCCGGAGAAATTTGTGGAGGAAATCTCGAACGAACATTCGGAGAAATTTTCGGAAGAATTTTAGGAGGAATTCCCGGAAGAACTTTCGGAGGAATTCCCGGTAGAACTTTCGGATGAATTCCCGGTAGAACTTCCGGAGAATTTGCAACAGGAACTTCCGAAGGATTTGCAGGAAGAGCTTTTGGAGGAATTCCCGATGGAACTTTCGAAGAAATTCTTTCGACAGTTTCTTCTTGTATTCCTCCGGAGGTTCCTTCAGGAATTCTGCTGGAAGTTCCGCTAGGAATTTCTCTGGAGGTTCCTCTGTGAATTCTTACGCGAATTCTTCCGGAAATACTTCGGAAAGTTCCTCCAGGAATTTCTCTGGAAGTTCTTCTGGGAATTCCTCCGGAAGTTTCTTCGTGAATTCCTCCAAAAGTTTCTCTGCGAATTCCTCTGGAAGTTCCCCCGTAAATGCCTCCGGGAGCTCCTCTGGAAATTTCTCCGGAAATTCCTCCGAAAATTCTTCTGAGAATTCCTTTGGAAATTCCTCTGTAAGTTTCTCCGGAAATACCTCTGGAAGTTTGTCCGGGAATTGTTCCGGGTGTTTTTCCGTTGGTTCATCCGGGAATGTCCCAGTAAGTTTCTCCGTGAAATCCTCCGAAAGTTCCTCCGGAAGTTTCTCTGGGAATTCTCACACAATTTTCTACGAAAATTTCTCTCAGGAACTTCTCTAGAAACTTTGAAGTATATATATTAGTATATATATATATAAGTACTAGTCGACCCGGCAGACGTTGTCCTGCATAGTAGGCGAAAATGCCCATGTGAAATTCTCATGCGAATCCTAATTTTAGTTTTTCTCAATTTGCACATCCTTACGCGTAATTTTCGCATGAGGAAATATCATATAAACCCGTCGGAAACGGTAACGAACGTATCTGCTGAAGAAATGATGAAAATTCATCCAGCCGTTTTCGAGTTATGCGGATACGAACACAGACCATTTCATTTTTATAAATAAGATATATATATTAGGAAAAGATATTCTAAACCTAGCCACCCAACATGCCACATCGACCGACCCAGCGGACGATGTACAGGAGAAGGAGGACAACGGAGGAGACAGGTAGCCACCCATCCGGCTAGCAACGAGGAAACAGCTGACGCGGACAACAACGGATCGAACGATATCGACGGGGACTTCGTACCGAGACCGATTGTGCTGACTAAGTAGATTTAAGTAATAAAAGGTTCTTCGTTAGGGAAATTCAGGCAGTCTTAAGTGTGAATTTAAAGCTCGATTTAAAGTGGAATCATTGTAATTAATTATCTAAAGGAAATAAATGTATTTTTTTCAACACTCTGACCTAACAGAGCATTATTTATATATACATATATATATATATATATATATATATATATATATATATATATACTAGCTTTATGTACCCGGCCTTGCTCGGAATTGCCAGATTGGTTCGCAATTGGATTTCACAGTAGGAAAATGTTAAAACCAATTGATCAACAGGGTAATTGTGTTTACCTATTGATACTTCATCATTTTATTAAAAGAAAACTTTTGGAAACATTGACTGATTTTGAATAAGGGACAAACCCACAATTGCCTTATTACGAGCAAACGCCTTTTTTTAAAAAAAAGGAAAAACATCCACCGATGCCTTATTCTGGGCAAACGCATATTTTAAAAGAAGGGATTACACCCACCATTGCCTTATTCCGAGCGAATGCCTACTTTTGAAAAAGCAATCACATCCATCATCCAGAAGGAAGCACATTAATCATTGCTTTTCGCTGGGCAAACTATGATTCCGATAAAGGGAAACAATTGACTTTTCCCGTCGAAAATTAAATTTCGTTTTATTGTCTCAGTCGATTCTTTGGCTAATTTGAGGTCAACTTTCCCAAAAAACTAATATTTTTTTGAAGCCTGCAACTATTTTAAAATCGAAAACAAAAACCAAAAAAGTGCTGGACGTGTAAACAGGCCTGAAAAATTCACCCGATGTTCGTTCAAAATCGTGCCAATCTCAAAAAACAGTCTAATATGGTCTTCCTTAGACGGAGAATATGAGTTCCAAATTTGGTGGACATCGGTAAATGGGTTGAGAAGTTATACTGAATTGATCGATAACTAAACAATATCCCTCCCTCACACCCTCATCATTTTAAAATGACCTAACCACATCCACTAAAATCGTTTCCTTAGGACAGACAATATTTGATACAAATTTGGTTCACACCCTCCCCCTTTTCCAAAAAGCATCCCTTACCCCCCATCATCGTCTCCTTAAGATAAAGAATGTGTGTTCCAAATTTGGTTGAAATCGGCCAAGGGATTCAGCAGGTACACTGATTTGATCGATGACTTGGCAATACCCCGCCCCCCACACCCTCCCCATTTTCCAAAGAGCATCCCTAATCCCCATATCGTCGTCTCATTAAGATAAAGATTGTGTGTTCCAAATTTGGTTGAAACATACATACAAACATACAAACATTGAGTTTTATATATATAGATATATAAGCCAGAGGGCCTTCCACAGCGTGGAGGGGTCTCGAGTCATCTCAGAAACATATCTTCCCTTCAAAAACCTTCACATATCAAATTTGGTCCCATTTGCTTGTTTATCTATCGAATTATGCAGAAATATTTGTTATACACTGGATTCTGTTTTTACGCGATTTACATTTTCTCAATTTTCCACTTATCTTAAATGTTTAACGTATATTAATTATCATGTGATTTTTCTATGATTTATTCTGGATTTTTTGAAACGTGTTGCGAAGAGATTGGTGTCAAATTGAAGTCACACGATCAAAAATACGAGCGAAAAAAAATCGTGTAAAAACAAAATCCTGTGTATTTGAATGAGAGGCTCCCCCCATACAGAGTGGGAAGGGGTCCCCTAGAAACAATTATTGTCATCGAAAACCTCCACATGCCACATTTAGTATTAGCTCTTGAGTTTTGCGAAAAAACCACTGTGTACAAAATTTAACACCGATCGGTTCAGTAATTTTTGAGTCTAAATATAAGGGTCAAACAGACAGAAATTCATTTTAATGTAAACAGAAGAAGAAGAAGATTATAATTTTTCTGTGCTTCATTTGATTTTTTCCCCATCATTCTGAATTTTTTTAACATCCCTGCTTACATTTTTTTCACTCACTTTTCGTCGTTCACTTTTTCACTTTTTCGTCGTTTCGCCGGGCGTTCAAAATTAGCCGCTTGTAACCGTTTATACGCACCATGTCTACGATGTTTCTCTTCCGGACAAAACCACCAACAATTGAACTCTGACACGATGACCAGTGGATAAAAATCTGCGATCACTGCAACAATAAAATTTAATTGTATGGGTGTATTTCAAAATTAAAATTAATTTACTGCCGATCGGAAGCTTACCTCCATGATTTAATTTACTCTGCATTACCAAAGTGGTGCAGGATCCTGGATTTTAATATCAAATTGTCGAATACCGCACTACTTACACTCCACGATTTAATTAAAACTCGAAAAGCACTTTGTTAAAACTTCATGCACAAAGAGTTTTTCTCCACGCACCGACAAGTTTGCTTATCAACAACAAAGCGAAAATTTATTCTGATTGACAGTTCGTTTCGAGCTGCAGGTTTGAGTGCGATCACATCATTGTTCAGCAATTTCACGTTGATTTAACATAATAAAAAACCTGAGTATGTAATATTATGCTTCTTTTCCAACTAACATGATGTGCATAATTTTATGTGTAATAAATTACTGATTTATAGAGGTAATTTTACGTACTTTGTGCGCAACTAAAAAAAATATTTTGTCCGCTAGATTTTACGTTCAGTTATGTAATTTTACATCGATTAGACGTAAAAATACATCAAATCGGCTATTACATAGATTTTTTGAGTACATTGACCAATGTTACGTCACGGGATATTAATATTTTTTTTGCTGTGAACGATTAACTCCTTGAACTCCTTGTACCCTTAGTATAAAATAGGTTAAGATTAGTTTAAGTTGAAAACATTGTAATTCCTACATGGTTCAATTCAACCAGAGGAAAAATTCTAACTGCCAGAGGCAATTGAAATGTATTAATAATAACTAAAAATATAACATAGCAAATAAGGATGATAGTAAGCATATGCGGTATTTCGAAAAATTTCGTTTTAGGTGGTTCGAAACGAAATTCCGCGGAATTTCGCGGAATTTGAGCATGGCGAAATCTGATTTCTTGATTTCGTTTCGTTTCGTTAAATTACAAAAATTTCGCTAGAAAAAACTAGCTTCTAACGAAATTTAACGGAATTCCGCGGAATTTCGAAACAAATTTGAACTTAAACCATACTTTATATTATCAAAAATTTTGGCTGCGCCGCTGAACAAAATCGGTAAGTTGTTTTCAAAACTTTAGGTTATACAATTTTTTCTTTTAACGCTTACTACATAACCCTATTCTTAGTCGACAAATACGTATGTAGTTTTCTTCTATGAAACGTCTTCAGTGTTTCCAAGATTCAAATTTATATTCAGTGATTATTTCTTATTATTTGTACAATATGATTGTGGGATCTATCGTGTAGCTGCTGGTCATGGGACGGCAGCTAGTCCGAGAGAACGAGAAGTGAAAAAAATCTACATCGCGTAGCAGAAATTTGTTTAACCAGTGTACAATCGATGGTGTTGATGCTGATCACGCCAGCTAGTGTGGGAGAACGCGAAGTGATAAAACTAATGTCTGCATCGAAGAGCACAAAATTATTTAGTGCGGAAACGATCATATTGTAGAAGCTTATTAAACGAATCGCATTGATCTTGCGTTGGATTGATTTGAAACACAGTTTTCGTCTTCTTGTTTTCAAAATATCTTCGTTTACAATAAAGATTTAGTCGCTTACGGACCTTCACATTAATTACCTTCACTACAAACTTACGATTCCTTTCCCGTAGCGCTCACGGAGATGCAGAGCATACCTCGGTCTCTTAAAACAATGAGTGTTACACTAATTTTCCTCTCCTAATACTAATGGTCAAAAGCACCGTTATTGACCAGCATCGTTAATGTTCATGAATTGGAAACTCCGAAGCAAGTATACAATAAGAATAACTTTTTTGTAGCCCAAGAATATTATTTAATTGGTGAGCTGTGCATATTTACTGTTTCTCGGTCAATCAAGATTAGCAACTACGATGTGTACAGTTAATTAAGCTAAGCTCTTCTTTGACTATTTGCACAATATGTAAGGAACATTGAAGATTTGTGGGCATTTCTACATCTTCGCATGGAATTTGCAAAAAAAAAATCCAGAACGGGTTGAAAAAACATTAAAATTGCTGAAATTTCTTTACTTATGATTATTTTCAGCACATACTGACCATAACAGCTGTTCTCATATACCAAGGGCACACAGAAAATAGCTCAGTTTGTTGAGCTGATTGTATATAAGACTATGGGTCTGTGAAATTGAATCTGAAATACATATCTTTGTGCATTTTAGAAAGGTGCACAGGATTCTTTTAGGCATTCATTTTCTAATTTTGACTTAGCTTAATACTATAAAACCACGCTGACAAGACAATATGAAGTATGCTTCAGCATAATTACATAATTCTTAAGTGAACTAAGGTTTTAAACAAAATTTGAATCCGTATATGAAATATCCCACAATTTCTATGTTTTAGTATACTTACTGATATAAAACTGATATAAAATTGATCATATTCGGGAGCACACACTCTACTATGAATGAATCGCCTGCTTTGAGCGTGCTTACAGCGGCACACTAGGGGTTAACTTTCTGAAATCAGTATGGCAAAAAACATCTAAGGTTCGATTTCTCAAAAATAAGCAGCTTCTCATCGAAAAAATATTTGGTAGGCGTAGTAGCGGACACCATCCTTCATAACCGGTACCAAATAGTTTTTCATGAAAGGTTCCTAATTTTGAGAAAACCCGCGTTAGATGTCTTTCGCCATACAAATTTCTGGTGGTTAACTCATGCCGGCTATTTGCGCATATACGATAGCGCCTGGATGTGGAAGCGGCGGGTAGAAAATCAGCCAGGTATTGCCTTATCGTCAATGGTATATGCGGTGAAAATGCGATGATTTATCATATAAGGTACACTGGGGGAAGTGGAAAAGGAAAAATCGATAGTGCATGTTTGAATTAGTGTAAAACCAGTTTAAATGATCTAAATGTATTCAATCAAAATGGACTATCAAAAACAGTCAATTTTGCACCAACTGTGCGGTAATAAGCATATGCGGTATTTCGAAAAATTTCGTTTCAGGTGGTTCGAAACGAAATTCCGCGGAATTTCGCGGAATTTGAGCATGGCGAAATCTGATTTCTTGATTTCGTTTCGTTTCGTAAAATTGCAAAAATTTCGCTAGAAAAAGCAAGCTTCTAACGAAATTTAACGGAATTTCGCGGAATTTCGAAACAAATTTAAACTTGAATCAGACCTTATATTATCAAAAATTTTGGCTGCGCCGCTGAAAGAAATCCTTAAATTGTTTTCAAAACTTTAGGTTATGTAAATTTTTCTATTAACGCTTACTACATAACCCCATTCTTAGTCGACAAATACAGGGGTTAGACAAAAAGGTTAAGATAGGCAAAATTTTGTCGAAGTTCAAATCAGCATAACTTTGCGTAGAATGATCCGATTTCGATAAAACCGGGACCTTCGGACGCGGAAACTCTTCTAGTATACTGTCCCCATGGAAAACCTCAGGTTGGCCCTTGGCCACCGAAGATGTTCCGGGTTTTCCGAGGATATGTTAAAAATGCATTTTTTCTTCAGCTTGTCGTTTTATCTGACGTTTACTGCCATCATGTTTCATACTCTCCCTGGAAACTAGAACTAATAAGCTGACCAATGCTGGCTGCAGAACGAAAATACGTTTGGCATACGCAAAGATATGGCCATTTTCGTAAAATCGGTACGGGATTGGCCATACACCCTGAACAAATGTCACTTTCGCAGAACACCCGGAACCTGTTACAAATTGGCCAGAGAGTCTAACAGTCACCATAATATATCTTTAATAAAGATCCTATATTCATCGTCTTGGGAAAACATGAATTTTGACACCCATATATGCATAGTTCCAGACGGTGCCAAAACCGGCCCTTCCTGGAAGGCCCTTGGAACCTGCTATAAGGGTGGCAGTGGACACTTTCACTCTGGAAATGTTTCTGTAATCATCGTCTCGCAAAGCCATGAACATAGATACCTATATTTGCAATATTCCGATCTGCTATCGTTTCATCATGTTCCCAGAACCGTTTTTACGGAAATGGCCATATCTCTGCGTAGTTTTGATGGATTCTCGATCTACAGCCACCATTGGCCGGCATATTAGTTCTAGTTTTTGGAGAAAGCATAAAACATGATGAAAGTAAACGTCACATAAAATGACAAGCAGTGGAAAAAATGCATTTTGAACATACCTTCGGAAAACCCGGAACATCTACGGTGGCCAATGACCAATCTTAGGTTTTGCAGGGGGGCAGTATACTAGAAAAGCGTCCGGTTCTGATGGTCCTAATTTTATCAAAATCGGATCATTGTACGCAAAGTTATGATGATTTGAATTTCGACATAATTTTACCTATCTCAACCTTTTTGTCTAACCCCTGTACGTATGTAGTTTTTCTGTATAAAACGTCTTCAGTGTTTCCAAGATTCAAATTTAAATTTGGTGATATTTTCTTACTATTTGCACAATATGAATGCGGAATCGATCGTGGGACGGCAGCTAGTCCGGGAGAACACGAAGTGAAAAAAATCTTCCTCGCGTAGCAGAAATTTGTTTGATCAGTAATGCTTTAAAACATTCGTTAAAAACATTCTACCGTGTTGATGTTGATCACGCCAGCTAGTGTTGGAGAACGCGAAGTGATAAAACTAATGTCTGCATCGAAGAGCACAAAATAATTTAGTGCGGAATCGATAGTGTTGTAAAAGCTTATTAAACGTAGCACATTGATCTTGCGTTAGATTGATTTGAAACACAGTCTTCGTCTTCCTGTTTTCAAAATATTTTCGTTTACAATAAATATTTAGTCGCTTACCAAGGGACGATGTGTACAGTTAATCAAGATAAGCTCTTCTTTGACTATTTGCACAAAATGTAAGGAACATGGCAGATTTGTGGGTATTTCTAGATCTTCGCATGGAGTTTGCAAAAAAAAAACCAGAACGGGTTGAAAGATCCTTAAAACTGCTAAAAGCTCAAAGCTTTCAGCTCATACTGACCATAACAACTGTTCTCATCTGCCAAAGACACACAGACAATAGCTCAATTCGTCGAGCTGATTGTATATAAGACTATGGGTCTGTGAAATTTAATTTGAAATACATAACTTTATACATTTTAGAAAGGTGCACAGGATTCTTCTAATGAGAAAAAGTATGTTATATATATATATGTGGACGAATATGAAGAAATAAGTTTTGACTGTTACGCCCTTTTCAAATGTTGGTCTAGTAATATCAGTTCTCTATCTGCGTTTACGCCTGGCAGATGTGGATACATAATTGAGTATCCCACTAAATAAAAAAATGAAGCATTCATTTTCTAATTTTGACGTAGCTCAACACAAATGCTGGGGTATTGCCTTATTGCCGATCAATCACATGCGGCGAGAATGCGGCGATTTATCACAGACTGCCTCTTCTGTTATTATAACTCTATTGGTCGCAAAACAGCTATTTGAATTCGAAAAAGTGAAATCAGAATTGCGTACATAATGTAAAACCAATTTAATAAAAATTCCGCGGAAATAAAATAAAATTTCGTTTCGTTTCGAAAAATTTCGAAATTAATGAACCTTGATTTCGTATCGTTTCGAAGTCTCGAAAGTAAATCTATATTTCGTTTCGTTTCGATCCGAATCAACATAGAAATTTGAAATTTCGTTTCGTTTCGTTTCGTTAGGAAAAAGTGTGTTATCGCATACCCTTATGCGGTAATTCATACCATTTTGGTTGCTTGAAATTTATGGAAAAATATTTGAAAATTAGGAGTTGTTTTTCCACTTAACCCAGTGGGATGGGGTAAGTGGAAAACCCATGATACCTTGACCTTCAATTGTGATGAGTAGTTATATATAACTAAAATCGAAACGGTAATTGCTCTGAGTAGCTTTTGTCGAATAATTTCATTAGTTTAACGGCATAGGTTCCCAAGGAATTCTCGTAATAGCTAGTCGAGGGCTGGTTTTGCATACTCGAGCATTAAGTGTACGTAAAATCTTTAGGTTCTCCTCAAAGATGAACTTTTTATAGGAAAAATGGGGCTATAAACTAATCAACTTAGTTTTACGAATTGAGGTTATGTCTGTGTGTGCGTGTTTGTATGTATGTGTGTGCGAAAAACACGTACAAAATAATCTCCTATTTTTAAGCACTTGTTCTTAGCCAATTTGGTCGCAAAAAAAATGCATTCAACAGCAAAACTTGCTATAAATGTGAAAGAACGTGAATTGTGAAATATATTCACCTACCGGTGCTATTTTTTCTTCTCATAAATATTTTTCATATGTAAAACATGTGAAATGCATTAATACCGGTAGGTGGATTAATCAGGCTTTTTCTTATCTACATTAGCCCAATCACCACTGAAATCGCAATGATAGCAAAGAAGAAACATATTAAGATTCACAGCCACCAAAATAAACCCTGGAGGCATGGGAAAAAATTCGTGATCAGAACATTTTCCACTTCCCCCGCAGTGTTTGATACCAGGGGTAAGTGTAAAATCTTTTAATTATTTGCTTTCATGGTACAAACCACTACAAATTGAATGGGATTAGTATAATTGTATTGTAATAGTCACCTGTGATATAAATTCACTTGAAAAAATGACAATTGGTGCAAATAAGCTTTGATTTTATGAATGGAAAAATCAATTTCTCGCGAAACCTAAAATGACAGTTCAAGCGTTAACCGTGTTAGTGTATGTATTATACAAATTTTAATATGGTATTAGTGTGGGCATCAAAGTATATTCTTGCACAATGTTATGATGTGGTAAAAACTGTCAAGTATGTACAATTCCAATTTTTTTAGTTGATTTTTACACTTACCCCCTTTTTCCACTTCCCCCAGTGTACCTTACTGCCTCTTCTGTTATCATAACTCTATTGGTCGCAAAACAGTTATTTGACTTCGAAAAGGTGAAATCCGAATTGTAAATATAATGTAAAACCAATTTAATAAAAATTCCGCGAAAAAAAAAATTAAAATTTCGTTTCGTTTCGAAAAATTTCGAATTAAATGAACCTTGATTTCGTATCGTTTCGAAGTCTCGAAAGTAAATCTATATTTCGTTTCGTTTCGATCCGAGTCAACATAGACACTTTAAATTTCGTTTCGTTTCGTTAGGAAAAAGTGTGTTATCGCATACCCTTAGATGATAGTGTTAAGAAAACACGGAACACCTAGTCTAAGAGATGAATGCATGTATTAGATAATTAGCAAATAAAATTAGTTAAAAAAAAAAATAAAAAAAAAAGGTAGGTTATAGTCGCCAATTATTAATAACCTGTCCGTAGCGTGCACCCCACCTTAACCAAAGACGTTTTATAGCCTTTCATTAATATTTGATCTATCCCATAATGAAAAGGTTACAAATCCCTATGTACTGGACATTAAAAAACCAACATAACTCCATTCAGGCAGGTTTGAATTACATTTCCATAGTTTCCATATCATTTGGAAGCAACTGTTGCTGGGCTCACCGCGCTTGTGTCCAGTTGATAAGCGCATATCGTCCACACTTGAGCGTTTTTACTAGTGAAACATATTTTCGAAAAACGTCACATTGTTGAAGATGGAATCAGTTTTATATCATATTAGCTTTATGTACCCGGCTTTGCTCGGGGTTGAAAATTAAATTGTGCAATTCAAAAATCTTGTTGCAGCACCAAACGCACAGAAGCAAATAGATTGACAGAAAGATGTATCGATGTATGCAGTTCGGTGTGTACACCGTGATTGGTTTCTCAATAGGACGTGGTCTACTTTCCTTCTAACTTCTTCTGTTTTTCTTCTTTCTTCATCTTCTGTCCTTCTTCCTCCTTTCTTATTATCATTTTTCTCCATTTATTCTGTCTCGGTCAAGCGGTTAAGATCTTGGCTTGCAAATCGCTTGATGGACCCATACTGAAGTAGGGTCAGCACGATAGCAGTTTTGAGAAAATTATTGAGCTCTTTTAGTGGAAGGTCTTCACCTGTCATAAGGCGAGCTTAAGTAGTAAGTTAAAAGTACTAAACTCGTCTTATGACAGATGAAAGCAGTATTTTAGTAAATCAAGCCAAATTCTCACGGGATCGATTCTACCCAATCAGCGCAGCTTCACCCAAACTAAACCACCTGAGAACTTTTCAACAATAAAATTTTTCTGTCGGAAACAAAAAAAAAATGAGGTCCCGATAGGTGACAGCTTGAGTTGTGGAAGTTGCTTCCTCAGTGCGATCGGTTATCACTTAGTAAGGAAAACGACTCACGGAAAATAAAAATATATACGAAAGAATCTTTCATCGAAGAAATTGACGGCAAGTTATTTATGCTTATGAACTGTCTGAATTGTTGGCTCCCCGGAGCTTACTAAAGCATAGCCCACTTCTATCATCGACATTTTGGTAATAAATCAATAGTTCATTATTCACACAAGAATTGCTTTGGTTTTTGCGGGCAGCCGGGATTGAGTGGGAGTCCATGGATGCTGACGCAGAAGCGTGGTAAATCGATGAACTGTTAAGTGGACTGGTAGAGTTACTCGTCGGGAAGGAAAGTACAGCTTCCGTAGGAGGTCACGCTGGCAAATTCGTTGAACAACCTTTCTCTCTCGGAAGGTTAGATGTTGCTTGACATGGTAATCGAACTGAGTGTTTTGATGGGAATTCAACTTTCCGGTTGAAAATCATCTTAAAATAACTGAATCATTTGTTTGAGAAACTGAATATATCCATTTTACACAATTTCGAGAAAACAACAAAACACTTTTTTTGAACTAATTGGCACCGAATGTTTTGATTTTTTCGATACATATCAATTGTTTTGGCAAAACTCAACACCCAGTGCAAAAACTGTAGTCAGTACTCCATAATTTCACTTCAAAGTGCCTGTACATATGCGGAGCCAGCTATTGTTATTTGGTGGGGCACCACTTGGCGCAAGAACAATGACGTATGAAAAAAAAGATATTTTAGTTACCAGATAAAGATTGTCGCTTCGGTTCCCTTTGTGCTGCTGTCCGAAACATGTGAGGTACCTAACTGTCAAATCGTATGTATTTTCCTTCATTGACATTTAGATCCCCTATCCTCGCCAGCAAAAGATGTTCCGGACAGCTACGACAACGACAATGTTTATCTGGTAACTAAAATATCTTTTTATGAAAACAATAGTGCGATTGCATCGTGTGGTGCCCCACCTCTGTCTCCGCCAATGCACATATGTAGTTTCTAAAACAAAGAAAGAAAGAAAAATTATACATTCTAGAACATAATTTTTTTTGCCAGAATACGAACTTTTGGACGAGGATTCAGAATATAAAAAAATCGCATTTTGGACAGAAATGTTACATATATGCAGTTTCTGAAACAAACGGCTCAATTGTGTATTTAATCAACTGGAACCGTTTTGCTTAAACAAACGTTATTATCAAGGTAGTCTACTAATAATAAGTTTTTGGGAATAAGGCTGAAATTGCAACTACTTGGTTTCATGTCTCCGTTGCATATATAATAATGAATTTTAGTTTTTATTACTATAAAATTAAAGGGACGCTTTTACTTGTAACTACTCAAAGTGTTGAGATTCTTGAAATAATTTAAAGATTCATTTTCTACGCTTCAAGTCAGCCTGTGATTCCCATTTGTCCACTTTTCGCAATAAATAGCCGTAGGAAAGGCACCCTCTTAAAGTATCCCAACTACCCGCATTTTAACGCCACAACTTAAACCTGCACCACGCCACCACTGGAATGCTTGTAAACATTTAAAGCGCAGCACTTCATTGTCCATTGTCTGCATCGTGCCCCACAAAACCACTGTAATGTGCACCCCGTACACATCCTTGATTACACTTCGCGCACGTTGCCACTGCTGCTGCTGTTGCTCCTGCTGCTGCTGCTGACCATTATTGTTGATGTTGTTGGATCTATCTACGACCATATCGTCGTATAACAATATCGTGAAAAGAAACTGCAACTCAGCAGCTCGGAAGCAAGACAGATAGCGCTCAGGCAAAACGCTTTCCCAGTAATGTGGTCCGCTATGTGCTGCACAATCGGCAAGGGCGTTGTGAAAATAACTTTTCATTCTCCGCTGTACATCATAATTTATAGCAAACTAACATTCCTCTGAACATTTGCCCCATGCTAACGTTTTGTTCCATTATTTCCACGACACTATTTCTCTTTTTCAAATTCTGCTTCCGGTCGGCTTCCGGCGTCACCCGTGGAACAATAAAATCCATAAAATCAACGCAAAAACAAAAACAACGACACCGGGCCCATGTCATCAATAACAATAGTGGAAGTCCTGTTCCTGGCGTGGGGCGTTCGACTGTGCATCATGGTTCGGAAGGCCCCTTCGGAGTTCAACGAAAGTCGATTTATTTCGATGGCAATCTACAACGAATTCCTCCTGACGTGCTTTCTTAATGTGTCGATGTAAGTATATATGGCATAAATATGGGTCGACGCTGTTGCAACAGCTGTCAGATGTGTTGAATGGATGGAACGTGTATGGCTCGGAAGTTCCGACGCTTGGTGGGAAGCTGGGAGATAATGGTGAGGTGGTCAACAGTGGCGGATTACCGAACGAAATTGAAACGATGGAAAACTGAAGTTTTGTGCCACTATTGATTAAACTTCAGATTACAGAGAAAGGTATGACATGAATAAATCAAATCAATAGGTGTAAATCTGTTGAACTAGTAATCCACACTAAGCTCCATTTGTGAGGGTAAATTGAGGCATTTATATAACAGCTAAAATCTCTTCATCTTCGATTTACATTTGTAAACTATTTTAAATGTAGCATGCATAAAAATAACCGAATCCTTGTTTCCGGCCACTGTGTTGCGCTGACATCGGGTGTTCACTTTTATGTTGCGATGCAAGACATAAATCTAACTTCTATTAGTATGTATCGCATAGAAACAGAATAGCGATGGTGCGAACATAAAGTATCCTATTTCCACATCATTATATAGCAATATGGCAATACAAATGCAATATCCAGCTCAAACAGATGACGTGTCAAATATGTTAACATTTCACAGTTCCGCATATTTGCAACTGCTTCCTGTTTTCCGACAGAACTGAATGAAATGAGTTATGATATGTATTCTATGACTTTGATTTGACGCATCTGAATTAGTTGTAAGAAAAAACTGTAAACAATAGACTTCAGGGCATGACAGTATATTCTTTATAATTAAAACTCATACACTTGTAATCATACACTTAGAAGCAAAGGTTCCCAAACTATGGGCCGCGAACTGATCTTTGGTGGATATCGAATAACAAATTTTATTTCATTCTTTAGTTTTTGTTGTAGCGATTAATGTAGCTCCGGTTCTTACAAGCTCCATTCTCTCGCTCCCACGGGTATATGTACTAGGAGTTATGTCAGTAATATACTGCCGTGAATCGCATATCTGTTCCATCTTTGCTGGGTTTCCTATTCATATGGGACAAATATGCGATTCACGGCAGTATATTGATTCTATAAGATACGGCTCACAATAGCATATGATTCCCATGTTATAGGAGGCTGATCATCCGGGTGCCAGCGAAGGGCTCTAAGAAACATCTGGGGGATTAGCCCTGCAAGCTACACTTTAAAACTAAGCAACGAATAATAAATAGCCGAAACAATCGGCGAAAACCACAGCGACGAAAAAGGACTAGTGATTGGAAGCTTGTTTCGTGTAACTGCAAATCTCTTAACTTCATCGAGAACACGAGCATATTCACCGTGGATTCGGCATCGCATAAAGGACAGTTCTAAACCAACATTTGAAAAGGGCGTAACAACATTTTTTTTCTTTCTGATTCTTCGTCCACATATATAGCTATATTTGTAGACGAAGAATCAGAAAGAATAAATTTTGGCTGTTAGACCCTTTTCAAATGTTGATCTAGAGTTGCTTAGGAATCGTAGCATTGCAGACCCTAACTGCAAGGAAAACTTGGATAATCTGAAACGGAACAGTTATTGCAGGCGTATCCAGGTATACAGATTAGAGCATGAAACATAAAAAAAACAGTGCTTTAGTTGCGCGTGAAGATCTAAGGCCTATATTATAATAACTCTTGAAGCACCTGGAAAGGAACAGCTATTGGGGTCATATATTATTATTATTATTTAATTAGACTAAGGCCAAAGTGGCCAGTGCAGTAAATAAGGGTCTTTTCCATTCGACTCAGTCCATGGCTACACGTCGCCACCTCGCCTTCTTGTGCCCGTCGGATCGTTGTTGAGAACCATTTTCACCGAGTCCGAAATTCTGGCTGTGTGCCCGGCCCACCGCAGTCTTCCGTTTTTCACGGTGTGAACAATGGATGGTTCTCCCAACAGCTGATGCAACTCGTGGTTCATTCACCTCCTCCACGTACCGTCCGCCATCTGTACCCCACCATAGATGATACGCAGAACTTTCCTTTCAAAAACTCCCAGTTGGTCCTCCACAAGCATCGTCCAGGTTTCGTGTCCGTAGAGGACTACCGGTCCAATGAGCGTTTTTTAAATTGTCAGTTTGGTACGGCGGCGAAATCTATTCGATCTTACGGAGTCCAAAGTACGTACGATTTCCAGCAACTATGCGACTCCGAATTTCTCTGCTGGTATCATTTTCGGCAGTTACCAATAAGCCCAAGTACACAAATTTTTCTACCACCTCAATTTCGTCACCACCGATGCAAACTCGAGGTGGGTGGCTTTTATTATTGTCTTCTCTTGAACCTCTTCCTATCATGTACTTCGTCTTCGACGTATTGATGACTAGTCCGAGCCGCTTGGCGCTTAGCTTTCCTCTTCAGTCTGATGTAGGTTTCCTCCATTTTCTCAAAATTACGTGCCATAATATCTATATCGTCGGCGAAGCCAAATAGCTTGACGGACTTATTGACAATTGTGCCACTCGTGTTAATCCCTGCTCTTCGTATTACCCCTTCCAAAGCGATGTTGAATAGCAGACACGAAAGACCATCACCTTGCCGTAACACTCTGCGCATTTCAAAGGGACTCGAGAACAGGTTTGTAAATATTCGGCAGCACTGGACGAAGGTGATGTTTTTCATTTCATTTTTTTTTATTTTCTTCCTTCCTTGAAATCGATATCACATTCCCAAAGAGGGAGAGGAGTAATCAACAGAACTCACATCACCCAGTGCGCCACGAATATGAAATTCACCACAGTAAAATGTACACATTAACCCAGCAAATGACAAAAATTCACCACGCGTTTAAATGGGCCACTCACATTTATACGGTAACGCGCTGAGCAGCCTGTCAGAGCGACTGGTGTTGGGTTGAATGGTAAATTAAATGGTTGGTGCTGGAATGATTTTTTGGCTGCCCTACAGTCGCACTCACGGCGGCGGCGATGTGATTGACCGGAGAATATGCTGAGATCCATGTTTTTCACTGCGTTAACTGCATTAACATAACATATTTCAACCCTGCTCGAGAATGCTTCTGAAACTCAAACTACGCACATCACCCGATCTATCGCCGCCTTTATCAACCGTATCAGTTTATCCGGAAATCCGTTTAAGTGCACTTGCTGTTCCGATCGATTGTATCCTATGCGGCTTTGAAGTTGATGAATAAATGATGTGTGGGCACGTTGTATTCGCGGCATTTCTGCAGTACTTGGCGAATGGCGAAGTCCGTGGACTGGACTGGATTGCCCCACGAACTCTCTTAAATAGCTTTCCTGGTAGTTGGTCAACCCCAGGACCCCAGCGGTTGCGGTGCTACCAATGGCGGATCGAACGCCTAGCTGCTCTTCCGATGGCACTGCAACTTTCAGCTGCTGCTCGTATCCTTGGGCTAGTCTACCGCCTTGTAGCCTCCCAATGTAAAGCCGTGACGTTCGACGCTGTCGAGAGTTTTGAGCGCAGGCATACTACTACGAAGTAGTGGCCGGATTCAATATTCGCCCTGCGGTAAGTGTGTACGTTCGTGATGTCGGAGGAAAATTTACCGTCGTTTAGAGCGTCGTCGACTTGATTTTCCGTTTCTTGGTTAGGTGATCTCCATGTGGCCTTGTGGACATTTTTGCGGGGAAAGAAGGTGCTTCGGACTACGATTCCACGGGAGGCTCCGAAGTATATGCATCGTTAGCCGTTATCATTGGTCACGGTGTGCAGACTATCCGATCCGATGGTCGGTCTATACATTTCCTCCCTTTCTACTTGTGCGTTCATGTCGCCGACCACGATTTTGACGTCCCGCATGGGGTATCCGTCGTATGTCTGCTCCAGCTGTGCGTAGAACAGCTCGTCGTCGGCTCTCCCTTCGTGTGAGCAGTGCACGTTGATGATGCTATAGTTGAAGAAACGGCCTTTTATCCTCAGCTTGCACATCCTTGCGTTGATTGGCTGCCACCCAATCACGCGTTGGCGCATCTTACCCAGCACTATGAAGCCGGTTCCCAGCTCGTTGGTGGTGCCACAGCTTTGGTAGAAGGTAGCCACTCGATGCCCGCTTTTCCACACTTTCTGTCCTGTCCAGCAAATCTCCTGTAGCGCCACGACGTCGAAGTTGGGGGGACTTAATTCATCGTAGATCATCCTGTCGCAACCTGCGAAACCTAGCGACTCGCAGTTCCATGTTTCAAGCTTTCAATCGTGATCCTTTATTCGTCGCCTAGGTCGTTGCCAATTATATTGAGTCGTTCATTCATAAAATGGTTAAATGGAAATGGTACTCCGTCAGATAGAGCAGTGCGATCCGAGTCACGTCAATTCGTCAATTCAATAGAAAGTGAAGAGGGGATGCATACCGTAATCAAACTTGTTAGCCAGTCAACTCGCCAGCTGTCACTTTTACTTTCCTCACTACTTACTACACCCTGCGTCCTGCTTCGCGCACTGTATCTGGTGGTGTACTTGATCACACTAAAGAAGCGCCAGTAAATCCATGGAAACAAAACACAGCTCCCAGACCACAATTCTTATTCTGAAAATAGAAAACCAGACAAACCCTAATAAGTAGGTCCACAAAGCAGAAATACACCAATGATGATAACTTTCCCATCATCTTGAAGAAGCAGAAGCTATTGCCGAAGCCAAAGAAACATCCAGTTGAATTCTGTCGTTGGTAAACTACTAGAGAGGGTGATGTTAAACAGATTGCCAAAATATACTTACTTGATAATTGAGGGACTACAGCTCCTCAATGAGCCCAATGGAGTATCCTCCTCCACTGGATTCTATTATAGGTTAATCGCTTCCAGTCGCCCTGAAGCTTTGCGCCCTCTGGCCCTCTTCAACCGGAAAAAGCCATCTTGTAAGCGGCCTTCGTCTTCCAAGTCCTCTACTAAAAATTATGTTCGCTTGTCGCTCTTCCGGTATTCGAACAACATGCCCAGCACACTGTAATCTGCCGTGTTGCATAAGCTTAACAATATCCAGCCCTTTATACACCTGGTATAACTCGTGATTCATGCAACGCCGCCAAATGCCGTTCTCCTGTTCAACGCCGAATATTTTCCGCAGTATTTTATGCTCAAATACTCCAAAAGCTCTACGACCATCTTTCTTTAACGTCCGGCTTCTGGCAACGTTCTTCGCGTCTGTCAATCTCTGATACTCCAGATCGAGCCAACCCGTTCTGGGACGCCTCTGTGCAGTGCTGATCACTTCCCGTGCTGTTGTGCTCACCGCTCTATGGATTGACTCCCATAGATGGTTGATGTTGTCGCTAACGCTGGAGGTATTCAGCCGATACTACTTCCGCCGCTTTTTTCTTATTTTACTGTTATTTGTTTATTTATTTAACACTAGTTGACCCGGCAGACGTTGTCCTGCATAGTAGGCGGAAATGCGTGTGTTGTGAACTGCTCATGCAAAATTTCCATACGAATGTTATTTTTAGTTATTCATGATTTACTTAACCCTGCCCATGATTTTCACATGAGGAAATATCATATAAACCCGTCGGAAACTATAATGAACGTTTCTACTGAAGAAATGAAGAAAATCCATCCGGCCGTTTTCGAGTTATGCGGATACGTACACAGACCATTTCATTTTTATTATAGAGAAGATGAGATTTAATTTTGCCTAACAAATATTCAAACATATTCTTCGAACACACCTTAGTAACATTTTGGTTTTATACTGGTTTTATAACACTCTTGTAGAGTGAATTATGGTCTTCAAGAGCGTTATAAAACTTAAAATGTTACTTAGGCATAGACGTAAAACTGTTCCAAAAACAAAGAAAAAACAATCAAGGTAAGGTGAAAAATTGTGGAGATATCATAAAATCGTAGCGCAATAGTTCTCCATACAAACTTTGGTATTGGATTGCGAAGGTTCATTTTTCATTCAAGAGATTCTTCATCACAGTAGATCTCTAAGTTTTCAGTAAGTTTAGATTACATCTTCAGATGCGAAAAAATGTCAACGGATGATACTCGAAAAGCATTTTTCTTACGTCTTTTGTACAACCATGAGCTTTTTTAATTCAAATTCGTTGTATCTTACCAGTCCGTACTCATACGGGTGTAGTAAAAAATCTCTTCCTAATCGACGGGATGACTCTCTGCCATAACATGGTGCTTCGGAATGGGATCAAATATTTACAACCATTTTCACCGTAAATCTTAGTTTAACGTTCTTTACTTTTATGTGCAATACTAGCGAACCCGCTCGCTGAATCCTTCCCATCCACTAATGGTTTTCTCAATTTATATGCTCGCAAGAAGTACACTGAGCCAAGGCAGTCGGGGCTTCGTGTTGTTTGCATTTATTTTCCCTTGTACGGTTCTTTTGCCACAGCCGCCAACTGAGCTTCTTCGCTACCAACGACAGCCAACAGGAACGATTACAAATATTTATACGGCAGGAAGAAATCGCTTCATGTAGGGTCACATGATGAATTTTGACCTATCACGCAAACGAATTAATGTCCATCGCAATTAATATCCAACAACGTTTGAGGAAAATATTCGCCACTGGTGATTAAAAAGGCGTTTCAACTCAATAGCTCGTATCGTTAAATCAATGTAATTTTCCGGTTAACAAATTTAATAATTCAAGTGCACCGCGTGGCCGAGCGAATTATACGGAATGGCCTATAACGTTGAAATAATTAATGCGTACAACTCAACTGGTTACTGTTGACTCCATATTAACAGCATAATTAATCAATACGATATTTTTAAACACTTTATGGCCAGTGACGAATTTAATCAACCATTAAACGTCACTCTGATGAAGAATTTAAAAAAGGGACGTCACCAATTACAATAGCCACACAAATAAGACCGACACGATTGCGGCCTTGTTGCGGCAACTCGTACCAAATAGTCACAAGGCGGGTCGTCGGCAAAGTGTCTGCAAAGCTTCAGTAGCGTTTGGGTAATCAAAATTTGAAAACCTTGTACGCCTTCCACAATGCCTCACCTGTTCACAACAAGTTGTGCCAAAAGTCGATTTGAAAGATCTCCATCTTGGGCGATGCCTAGCTATTGCCTTAATCAAGTTAGATTTTGGTCGACTTCTTTTATTTCTATATGGAGGCTACGCCGCCATGAGCCTCTGATGGGTCTGGCTCTGCTGCGAGGTCCAGCTGGGCTCCAATCTAATCTTTGATCATAGATTTCGTTTCCGCCCCACTCCCATTCCCAAATTTCGTAAAAAAAAAGTTGCTAACGGCATCTCGTGACAACGAGGATGGAGCTCGTTGTTTGAGATCCAATTGTGAGGCCACCAGGCATGAATTATGTACCGCAGGCATCTGTTGATAAACACCTGCAGCCGTTGCACAACGCGAATAAATTCAATATCTCGGTTCAGTACGAGCGGATTGTTCGGTACGGGCGCTGAAATTTTGACACAAATCGTAGAAATTGCTGGGGAATCGTGCAAAGGTGGCTATGTTCACTGCACGAAGCTGCAAGAACTCGTTTTACCCCATTTCCGCATGTGTTTTGAAATTCGTCAAGTTCGGAGTAACAAATAATCAACAAAACGCAGGAACTCCCTTGCTTCTCTGGGCGCCCCACATATTCTTATGGCTGAGACGGTCAAAAGTTTTTTCGTAATCAATGAAGACCAAATAAAAAGGCTGTTGGAATTCGTTGACCTGCTCCAGTATATGGCGGAGAGTGACAATACAGAATCTTCCAGAACGGAATCCGGCCTGCGGCCAACGGAGAGTCGCATCCATCGTCTCCGAAATCCGAGCTAGCAACATACTGTCTCGTCAGTTATCGTACACAATCAGGCCACCCTTTCATGAGCAGCTTCACTACTACGATATCCTGCGTCCGGGAAAGTTGCCGGGTTCCAGATTTTATTAAAAAAGCTATGCAATAGTTGAGCGGATGTCATAGGGTTAGCTTTGAGTGTCTCGGCTGAAATGCGGTCGATCTCTGGGGCTTTGTTCGATTTTATGCTTTGGATGGCCGTTTGAATCTCTAGTACTGATGGAGCTTCGGTATTAAGGCGTGCCAGACAATATACTGGCACTTGTTAAAGTTATACGAAGTGCTCGAACCAACGTTTCAGCTGGTCAGTTCGGTCTTTTACATGAGCGTTTCTGTTCCTTATTCAGAACCGAGTACCATTAACGGACTAAGCCTTTGGCTCCTCTGCTTGTTTCGCTATATCGCGGCTTGGCTTGATGTCGCTCCTCTACCATCCTCATCGCTGATCCATTGTTTTGAAGTAGAATAGGGGAGAACAGTGCATAACGTACCCACGGGGTAAAATGGCTAACTCATAAAATCAACCATATAATCTTTTATAGGACATTTATAAATTATTATTATCATTACAGTTCAATATTAGTTATTCATTATTAAGTTCTCCTCTACTTCTTTGTTTTCGATACGCGCGCAAGGATGTACTGCTCAAGTTTGAAAAAATGAGCGCGTCACGAAAAAGTAGTAGTAGCTTTTCAACCAATTTTCAACCTTTTCAACCAATTTTCCATTTTTTCCTACCAATCGATTAGAAATTTTCGTAATTTTTTTTATCTATTGTTGATTTGGAAGGATCCTTTGCCGTAAAGCGCTGTGGAGCTAAAGAAATGATTTTAAAACCGTTTTTCATGTTTCTCTACAATAATGTTAGTTTGTGGAAACCGAAGGACTCGCAATTTTGTCGAGGTTGTAACAATTAAATGATTCCAATCATTTGAAGGTACGAACACGTTGGATGTTCTGTTAGATTCAGCCACCACTTTTATAGTAGCTTTGTATTGTACTTCTACAGTTCATACAGCCAAGGCTGTCCCTTGTAGTTTTTCGATGTGTGTGCACTGTGCAGTTCACCCTGATTAGGGTGGTGATTAAAGCGTTATTGATGGCGGCCCATTGGTCTTCTACACTGCCACGTTCCAGAATATCCGCACTCCACAGCACGAGCCTCCAGTTGAGCGTCGCTTTTTTTTTAAATCACATACCCCTGGCACAAGTATACTGAGACGTTTTTTTTGTGAAATATCTGGGCTGTGCATATGCACAGTACATGTTCCGAAATGGACAAATTGATATAATTGATTTGCGAAAAAGAATCCACGTGTCTTGAAGGGACTCGAACCCTTAACCTCCTGCTCTCTAGATAGGCGTGACCGCGTGACCCATACACAAAAAGACCACTTAAAGGTCACGTTTGCGGAAAAACCATCTGAATCCGAGTACCAACCTCCAGCGCAATTACCCCTTCGGCTCATCTACTTGGATACTGCCAGCAGGTTATCTTCCAGGTACCTTGCAGGAGGTACCCACCTGTTGACATTTCGTAGCCCAGATATTCCTCCATTAATATGGTGGTCACCCCGTCCTGCAAACAGAGTGACACCATTTGTCAAACATGTCTCTTATTTTTGAGGTGCCGCAGAAGCATCAACCCTCCGACACTTCTGCCAGGCCTAGCAAGACTTCACTCATTTAATTGCTACCTACCATGCGAAGCTTACTTGTGTGGTCGCCCATACATACGATCCCTCACTTTGTGAGGGTATTACGTGTCCTACCCCCAACTCCCTTTCGCGTGGATCACATGTGCACCACTTGGAGGTGTGAGGGTACCACCCACCTGCAGTCAACACTCTGTGGAACCTCCAGACGAATCTCCAGCCATCGTTGAGGCCCAAGCCAGTATGAGATACGGACCGATACCAGGCCGCCCAGCGAAGTCTCCATGCAGTCGGGTGACACCTCCCTCTATTGCCTTTATTAAGAAGACTTTCAGCCCTAGGCTGGCTCGTCTCCGGATATCCTACGAAGTGTTTAAGGTATGTTTGGAGTACGTTCTCCATATGACACCGTAAGGGTCCCAACTTCTCCGATCGGCCGCAACATAAATAAATGCTAAATCACTAATCCCAATATGAAGATGAAAAAAAAATGTATCTCACTTTTGTTTTTCTTTGTTGGAAGTCGTCCTATGCATGCAAGTGGTTGGTTCTGACGAAAACTTTTGGGCAGTTGCTCAGAAACAAAGAACTTCAATGTGATCAGGCCCTCACCTTTTAGGACCTTTGTAAGCCGCTATCCGTAGTCACAGAGTGCCTTTGTCACCCCAAGTGAAAAACTGAATTAAAATAAAAATTAACTGAAATAAAGATTTTAAAAATTGATTACCACTCCGCCCTTGTTACAGAAATACTATGCCTGCTTTCGGTTTGAGTAAATCGTCATTCAACAGGTTTGAAAGCCCAGGTGCCAGGGAAGTCTTCGTGTTCAACCCGAACCCACATCAGCAGCCTCTCGCCGTACTCGGCCTACATTAGGCGAGAAAAGTCTCCGAGTCTAGCCCGAGCCCCTACCAAAAATATCACCGTCTCTCATTCGGGCAAGACCGTTTTTCGGGCTTGAACAAGTTTGCATCGCCCCAGTGGTTTCACTGGTCGAGCGTGATAGCTCACTGACGAAAATCGATGCACACACGGAGCCAAAACAATCTGCGAGTCCAACCGTTGCCTACCTCGACGCTCTACAGTCGTGTTTGGCGGCCTGCATCCACCAGTGCTCGTTTGCCCTCTGGCGGATAACCCCGCTATTACAGGCCCAAGGGAAACCTACCACCTTTGTATCGTGCTTTGCCGAATCTGATATTATTGACGCAGTGGGACAGGAGCCCGGTAGTTGTCAGGCAAGGTACATTGATGTTTGCAATTATGTGACTTCGAGCGAAAGGACTATTTATGCAAAGTCAGCCAGTCAAAAGCGAACGACCTCTGGCTTTGTTGTATAATCGTTTTAATGACAGCTGACGAAGCTACCCGAGCAGACAAAAATAGCCCAATAATAATAAATCGTATTTTGATAGCCAAGGACATGATTGTTATAAGAGATTAAAGATCAAATGGAATATCTTTGGTAGTGTGCAAGAAAATGGTATGTGGCGGTGAAGGATGAATCACGAGCTCACCCAGCTCTACGGCGAACCAAGTATCCAGAAGGTAGCTAAAGTCGGAAGGGTACGATGGGCAGGGTATGTTGCAAGAATGCCGAAAAAACCTACAAAGATGGTGTTTGCTTCAGACCTGGCATGTACAAAAAGGTGTGGAGCGCAGCGAGTGAAGTGGGTTGACCAGTTACATAACGACTTGGCGAGCGTGGGGTGCATTCGAAGATGGAGAGATGCGGCCTCGAACCGTATATTGCGGTGTCAAATTGGCGTTGGTCTGATGCTGGAATTATATACAACCTTAATATTTGTGGAGTTTCTACGAAAAAATGAATACCCGACTGTCGCGTAATACGCCAAGTTTTAAGCCTCATACCCTATTACCGTGGATTGGGTTCATCCGTGGCTGAAACGGGAACTGTAGAATTAAGTTCCCTCCAAGTAGAGCGTAATGGAATTGTAAATTCAATTTATTCAATGCATTTTAAAAAGCTTTATTGGAATAGTGAGAAAAAGCAAATGGAACTACATGTACTGTTCGGAATACTTAACCAAAGCAAATGTGGTGCAAACCACTATCGAGCGGCATTCCGCATAGTCGTTCAAAATGGATGGGAACAGATGTATCAAAAATTATCTAATTGGTGGTGATAACGAGCAATTATGGTAAGCTAACGTGCTTCAAATTTAGGTTTCATAGATGTTTCATGTATGGAACACATTGGAACAACATAATAATAATAAAAAAAACACCTAGTTACAACGTACGTCGCTCAGCTTGATATGTAAATGTCTTATTATGTTTTTTGCAATAATAAGGGACGCAATAATTTTAGGCAGCATCATTATTGGCTAGAGAATGCAGGCGATTACGGACATATGTGTTTTGAAATTCGAGCCCTTGCTACTCAGGGCTCCCCACATATTCTTATGACTGAGACGGTCAAAAGTTTTTTTTTCGTAATCAATGAAGACCAAATAAAGAGGCTCTTGGAATTCGTTGACCAGCTCCAGAATATTGCGGAGCATGACAATACGATCCTCACAGAATCTTCCGGTACGGGGACGTAATCATGCCCTTTCTGGACAACCCCGGGAACTACAGCAGAGACCTAAAGAACTCCGTGCTGACCCACTGCAGCATCCCTGCTGCAGGCCCGGCTGCAGGAGGCGAACGGAAGATCCTTGCAGCTGGCAGAATGTCAGACTGTGGAACTCCTCAGACGTATCGCTGTTATTGAAGCGAGTCCAAAGCTTAGTAAGGTCGGTTTGACAACGGTACCAATCCGGTAATGCAAAGAAGGAAAGTTACTGTGATTCACCGGAATTCCAGATTGTTAACTCTAAGGAACGCGGAGCTATCAGGTTTCCAACCCTAAGGAACAGCGGAGATCATTGACTCCACCAAAGTGGATTACCGAAGTTCGTCGGGAGAAATGCCTGCCCTGGATGGAGGTCGTAAATCCTAAAAAGGAGTTGAGAGAGAGGGTAAAGGACAGAGGTGAGACATCTCCTGAACATATTTTAAGCAGCAAAGATCGCCTGCTTAAAACCAGGTTAAAAAGAAAGTATGGAGCCTTATTCAGCTTAAGTTCTCTAACAGCGAAGATAATCTCATCGTAAGTTCTCTAACAGCGAAGATAATCTCATCGTAGTGAACGACTCACCGCTCGATCCTCTAACAGAATAAGACATCTAGCGTTAAGGGGCCGTACACATATTACGTAAGCACGTATGGGGGGAGGGGGGGTTGGTCAATATCTTACGCGCCATGTAAATAAAAAATCTTTTGTATGGAAAAAATCTTACATGGGGGGAGGGGGGGTTGAAAAACCCAGAAAAATTGCTTACGTAATAAGTGTACGGCCCCTAACGAGCCCCATTCCACTTCCCATTGAAGTCACCTGCTAGGGGAAACTAGGGTAATATGCACCCCCGGGGCAAAACAACCTTTTGACATTTTTGAGGACATTTTCGGCAATTTTTCGAGAGTATTTACTACAGCGCATGTAGCTCGGATCTCGAACTACAAATCTAGTAGTAAACGTTTTGCCCCAGGGGTGCATTTTACCCCAGTTTACCCTACTACTAACGGTTTTAAACCAGTAAGTTACAGGATCTACACGTTCGCTTTACAAGCTGATGGTCATGGGTTCGATTCCCAGCCCCTCCACCAAACTCTGGTCAGTCGCCGGATCCGCAGCCGTTATCACACTTAAAATAAATCGCCGAATTCGGTAAAATTTTACCGAAATCTCAACAGCAGAACTGTTCGATAAATAATTTTACTGATTTTCGGTGATTTTGACAGTTGAACAATGGAAAAAATTACAAAAAATCTGTAAAATAATTACCGAACAGTTCTGCTGTTGAGATTTCGGTCAAATTTACCGAATACGGTGAATTGAGTTAAGTGTGTACGGCTGCCTGATGACGACTGACAACTTGTTCCTCTCGGAGACATTCCTCCAACGTTACCGGATAAATGGCAACCAAACAATGCAACGTTCATTGGACAAACGGACACAATGGACTCGCGGAGAGATGTAATGACAATGACAACAATAATGAGTAATGTAAATCTAAAAATAGATTCTGTGTGGATTCTGTACAGAAGAATATCACAGTACATCTCGGTACAGTAGCGGTTAAGTAACACAGAGTGCCTAACTAATGTAGAAAGTAATAAAAAAAATGTTTCAGGATTATCTGTCGCCCTAGTGTACTGCTCTCTCGTTATCATATTCCTCAAATTAGGCGAAATTTTGTTCTGAACTGACTGAAATGAAATTATTTTAAATATGACTTACTCTTCCTTTTTCCTAGAATAATATTCCCATCCTCGTTGGCGGATTAGTGTAAGCTAAGCCTGTGCTTGATTGACTGTACACATCATAGTTGCTAGTTGGGATTGGCCGAGAAACAACAAATAATGAACAGCTCACCAACTGAATATTTTTTTGGGGCTAGAAAAATTTTCTTACTGAACATGCTTCAGTACATGAGTTTCTTTAATTCAAAACCAATAACGATGCCGGCCACGTATTCACGTTCACAGTCAATTAGGATAAGGGGAGGAAAATTAGTTCGACACTCATTGCTACAAGAGATCGAGGAATCCTCTGCATCTCCATGAGCGTGCTTTAAAGGAATAGCATGTTAGTTATATATATTTTTATACCATCTCCTTTCTTGGATATTTGTATAATATAGTTGCCAATGTGCGGTTTACCGTTGAATTCTTGAAAATCAGGAGATGTACATTTGTCATAAACTTTCATGTTAGGATTTTTACAAACAAGTTGTTCGAATAAAGAAGCTTTGATTTCACTTGGTACTATGATGCACTCAATGGTAAAAGCATACAGACATATAGTGCAATGAATCAAATTAGGGAGTCGTTTGTTGTAAGCATCAAATATCATATGATTTGATTTATTTTTAATATTTTGGGAACCTTTGTTACCATGATCGTTTTTGCTTGCGTACCAACCCAGTGCACACTGAACTGTGTTCTAAGAACACCAAACCACGCTCTTGGCTCATGTTCTGTTCAGGATTTTTCTCTGGTACAATAACTAGACATGCCCAAAAAATAAAAATACAAATTGTACTCATTATTTCTATCATTTTGACGTAGAACTACGTCTGTCTTTTCTATATTGGGCTACACTTAACGATTGCAAAAAATCGAAAAACGTCACGAAAATATGATAGACTTTGATCGTTAATTTCGCAGCCTTTTTGGAATGTGAAAAAAATATTTCGCTCTAAAATTTAGATGGTAATCGTTATTGTTGAGGATCAATAGATTAAATTTGCAATATAAATACGCATTGGAACTTCTATTTATGATACGTTCTTCTTCTATTTACGATACGTTGAAAAAGGTAAAAAAATACTTTCGTGTTATTATTCTTGTTAAAAAAAATATTTCTCACTTAATTTTTCGAAAGGACATAAGTAACAGTTTTCCATTAATTAATTTGAGTACTGCAATCAAAAGCTTGGTTTGTGGATTGCTATATTCAAATTAATTCAAGAAAAAAATTTTACTCTGGTTCTTTTGAAAAGTTAAGTGAGCTTTGTTCATAGTTCAAAGTTAAGATATCTATTTGATTTGAGACTGAGCACAAACATCATGCTAGGGAAGGAGGTTCGGTTGTAGGCACCCTTTTGTCTTTGGTCTATAACTTTGGCCCTTATTTTATCTTATGTCGACATTTGTGTACCAATGGAAAGCTAGCCAAATAACCTTACTACTAGTGAAGAATTTATATTGATCCAATGAGGGCGTCCACAACCGAATTTGGCAGCCTTGTTGGAATATTATTAAAACAAATGTCACCCTAAAATTAAGATGGCAATCGTAATTGAGCTTCAAAATAGATTAAATTTACTGTATAAATACGCATTGCAAATCACCTTTTAAATTAAATCACTTTAATTTATAACACTTTGGAAAACTTTCGTGTTGTTTCTCTTATAAAAAAGATTTGTTCTTAGTTCAAAGTAGATATGTCTATATGTTGTCAGAATGACAGCATCTGTTATCTAGGGTGCCCACAACCGAACCTCTTCCCCTACATATATCGACACCAACATTTCAAAAGGGCGAAACTGCTTTTAGAAGCTTCTACCGTCGTTGGTAGGCTAATTTATGTACCCGTAGCCAGCGAATAAACAGCATAAAAGGTAACGCAGTATTTTTTTTTTCATTTAGGACCACCCCACCGAAAACTCTCCCATCCAAACAATGCCCTGGGACCCGGGAGTTCTGCTACGTCCCAGAAGGGGAGGTGCCTAAGCCCCAAGCTGCTGGTCTATAGCCAACGGCAGCTTCCGGGGTGGGCACGCAAGACCTCTTTTCTCCCGGGTCCCAGGGCGTTGTTTATAACTTCACTGCGATGGGCAGGCGGTAATGTGCAGTGGTTAATCGATGGGTCGGCGACGCGAGGACTCCGCTGACCGGTAGGCTTGGTGGCGTCGGGATGGTGGTTCGTCGACGCCGGATGATGCCTTGACTCGGAAACGGCGGGGGGGGGGGGAGCTTGGAAGGCAGTAGCGCAAATCGACGGTAGCGAGCCGGAACAGGTTTGGCAACGGTTGAAAGACGGCTGATTGATGGCCGGTCGAAGGATGAGAACGGCGTGAAGTGGCGTTGGCGAGCAGAACTGAACTTGGTGGCCGCGGAAGTACGGCTCTTCAGCGATCGGATGATGGCTGTAGAAGAATGGCAATGGCTTGCGGGAAACAATTTTGCCGCGGACTGACGGCTCGATGACCGACTCGAATATCGAATATGGCTGGCGAAACTTTTAGCAACAGCGGAATGGCGGACTGCCGAGAGACATTGTTGGCGAGCCAATCAATTGAAAGGTGTCCAATGGCGGCGGCTAGAACAGCACACAAGTCCTAATTTCGGCGAGTATCGGTCACGTAGGCGGTCTGGAGGTTTGCCTTAGCAACTTTTGGTTCACGCACATACACTTCACGATAAACCGCGGTTTTGGAAACGCGGAATTAACTATCCCGCACCAATTGATTTTATGTTCCCTCTTTCGCGTGGATCTTCAAAAAATCTCGTTCGTGGACCAAAAAACCGTCTTCTCGATCTTCCCAATTAACAATCACCTTCCGTTTTTCTACTACTCCTCACTAGTCCAGCCACCAGCTATAGGAGATACCCATTCTCCACCTGGTGCTCATTCTCGCTACATCCCTTCTCCCGGTTACGGTTATTCCGCATTGTCTCCCGTGTTTGGTAACTCATATCGCCGTAGCCAAGCGAACGATTTTCAAATTGATCGTTAAAAGCTCTGATAACATTTTTTCCTAACGACCCCACACCACTTGCAAACCAGTTACCGTTCGGTAACACTATGTTCTCGATGTTTACCTTCTAAACAGAACTCTCTTTATATTTTCATCTACATTTTTACTGGAACTCAGCCTGTCTTCCAGACTTAGTGCTCTTAATCATTTAATCATGGCTTCCTATGAATTCAGAATCCAATGTGGCAAACACAATGGGGAGCGGAATATTGTTTCCACCTGAAAACATTTTAGACAAAACTGAAACCGAACTTATTAGCTCCGGATTGGCGTTCCTACGCCATTGGTGTATTAATGGTATATTAATTCTCACGAGATTTTGTGAATTCCAAAGCACAATCTAGTAGATGATTTCTTTCTCAAATGTTTCCCAGTTCTCAACAACACTCTAGCATATGGTGAATAAACATGATATCATATTGCAGCGCTCTCCATTACACCAACCTCCCATATTCGGATATGAAAGTTCAGAAACGCATTTACTTATCCATAGACGTAAATCTTTGAGGCTAAGCTTCCCGACAAACCGGCATTATCATTATCATCATCATTATCCTCATCATAATCGCCAACATCATCAAACACAACGTAAACTTATCCGAAACTATATATGAATGGAAAGACGGATAAAAGCAAATACCACGCGGATTATATTATCAATGATATAAATGGATCTGTGGCTACCAAGATATAATGACGAGGCTACCCACTCTGTGCCAAAGATCCGAACGTTGAACTTGTTTCGTACATTCCGCATCCATCTGTTTGTTTCTAAGAAAACGGTGGAGAAAATTCCAGAACTGTTTCACCCTTCTCATATTCCGACGTCCATCTCCTACCGTGCGCAATTTTATTTTTCTCAGTTGGCATGAGTTGAAGCAGACCATGTTGAGAAAATTTAATTGCGGTTAAAATAATAATTTATGATTGCCATTCATTAAAATTGTGCATAAACAGCACGAAACTTAATTTCTCACTACATAACAATCATATTTTCAACCCGCTTGGAATATATCTTCAATGTCAAACCGAAGAAAGTGCCACCGGTGAATGCATTTTTGAAGCAGGCCATTTTCACTTCCATTTCCGCAAACACGAGCGTAATACCCCCTTCTCGTGATTGGAATCAATTTGCCCGCAAACCGCACACAAACAGCCGGCAGGAGCTGCTCTACACCACATCTGGGTAGAACGTGCCTGCCTGTCGTGCTGCAAATAAGGAGAAAATGGTATTGCTTATGATGTAACTTTATTATCGGGTAATTTTTATTTATATGACGATCCCACATGGAAATAGTCACGTATCGGAAAGCCATAGACCGATTAGTTCAAGTGCATTCCATGCGGGAGGAAAGCAGGCGTCGTAGCATTAGTGTGATTTGTGTGACAGTATTGTTGTTCCCGGGACTTCCGTAGAGCAGTGGCAAGATTCTAAGCAACATAGATTAGACCAATTAACTTTATATTTACAATTGGCGCAATGTTTGCCGTTTTCTATTTGGAGTGAGCTTCTACTTTCTTATTTGCTCAATCCGTCTTGCCCAAATTTCTTACCTAAATTTGAAGAATGTCCCCAATTAGCCCAATTTTCAAATTCCACTCCAACCTTTCATCGTCACGATTAAGAGTGAACTGTTAGGCAAAAATTAATGTGTGTGATGTAAACTTTCACGCACATGCCAACAACCATCATCTCAGTTCGTCGGACTGAGTCGATTGTTGTATAGCACTATAGGTCTCAAGGGCTCATATGAAAAGTTCGTTTTTAAAGTAAATATATAGCTTTTACGTACACTTAGTGTACGATAAAGGTAAAACATAAATTTCCAGCACTGAGATAAAAAGCGTTATAAATTTACTAAGAAATAACAGAAGTGATTGAAATAAACAAAACTGCAAACAAAATTAGGCAAATTGTTCCATGGAATGAATCCAATCATTGTTGTTCAATCCTATATTTATGCAAATACTTGCCTTTTTTAAATTTTAATAAAAAAACATCAGTTATGCTTTTGGTGGTTCTTAAGCTTTGAACAATTTCATTTTTATTAAAGGCAATTTATTGTGCTGCCCATTCGTTTTTCGCCGTGCTGCCGCCAACAACGCCGCAACTCCTGTTTTTGCATACCACTCTTACGAGGTTCAACGCCATATTTACAGATCTTGTCGACTTTCATTCGAGCTCTGACATAAAGCTACCTTCAACGTAATCCCTGCCGGAATAGGATAAGAACGACGATAACACGAGCTCCGATGTGAGGCTTAGGTGTGTAAACAGCGCCGCCGACGTGCGATGGGGTTTGCTTCGGAACACATCCCTCAAGGAAATGTCGTAATTTGTTGTTAGTCGTTAGTCAACATCAAGCACCGAAGGGGCTATGGGAAATTTTGTTTGTGAAGTGGTTCATCCTCCGAGAGGCGATTCGATTTTATTATCATAATCACGTAGTCGCAGAATTTGTCTCATCGTTGACATTGATTCTGAGTTGTTACTGCTTGGAATTCCACCTCAATGATGAATTCCGCCTATAGTACCGGAGAATAATCTTGAAGAAGATCACTGAATCTGAAAAAAGATGCAGAACAAATGATTAATGGCTCTGGTGGTACGAGAGAGCTAACATCCAAAGGCTTGCAATAGTGTGTATAAATTATGTATTATCTTCGTAAAAAATATTGCTGAAGGGAAGATGTTTTTATAGAAAAAGGACAAAGCATATAATTCACATTCTGCGTTTATAGTTCATCCTTCCCCAGGGTATGAATTATTGTTATTATCTGTGAACCGTTTTGAACTTTTTCAAAATGTCCTTTTTTTTTCTTTCTTTATACTAAGTATACGTAAAGGCTATATGATCACTCCAAACCCAAACTTTTGATAGAAGGCTCGGATACCCATAGTTTTGTATACCAATCGACTCAGCTCCACCAATTAAGGGGCTGTCTGTTTGTGTGTGTGTATATACCGCCGGAAATAAGTATAAAGACAAGCATGATTTTCATACATTTTCATCATGATTGAGGATCGATATCTCGATTCGTAGCGATTCGATTTGGCTGAAATTTTACTAGGCACCTGTTTTTAACTTGAACTTTCGATCTTTGAATAAATTGTATACATCTCTGTTGATTTTGACCTCAAAATCTGGAAATAATTATAAAGACACCACTTTTTTATATGGAGCTCCATACAACGGAACTATCTTTATAATTATTTCCAACAGAAACGCGTATAACCAGAATATATGCATAAATGTAACTATCATTGAATAAAAATTCAAGTCATTTTAGGCTTGTTGGCAAAAAATCAGCCCAATCGAATCGCTAAGAATCGAGATATTGACTTCTCAATATGGCCATTTTGTATGGAAACCGAGCTTGTCTTTATACTTATTTCCACCAGTGTACAAAATTTTGGAGACACACTTTTTGGCATTTATCTTTGGCCGATTTACTCGCAACAGGTTCCATTCGACGGGGAATTCTGATATTGCATGATATTGAAAATGGGCCAAATCGGATCATGGCTTAAAAGTTTATGGCCAAAATACTATTTGTACGCTCGAAAAATCTGACTTTTTTTCGTTCATCTAAAGCACAAGAAGAGCACCAACACCTCTAGGTGGATTGATCAGGGTTTTGAAAGTTAATCTATAGTTCCACACCGTGTCTCAAAATGTCGAATTGTCGAATATTTCCCGTGAAATCTGTCAAATAATTGTTTGTTCATTGATTAGTACTACTCATCATTAGCGTTTTGGCTTCAAAAATAATGTAGAACTACTAAAACCAAAATAAATACAGAGACCATACATTTGTTCTAATGACCTAAATGCATCTGTATTATTCTATCAATTTATTTTTATTTGCAAATCATTCACTACCACAAAGGGAAGTAACTAATTGTGATAATTGGGAAACAAGAAATTCAGTCAGCTTGATAATAATTCAAATCAAACCTTCCAAAGAATCAGCAAATTTTATTCGAACAGTTCCTACAAAAGGGTAGATGATATGTTTTTTTTTCATATTTATACAAAGTTAAAGGTGGAAAATTTTAAATTTAAGTTGATTGAAGCCGATTTTATTCGGTGTTTTATGAAATGTGGAAAATGGAATAATGCATTTTCTTTTCCTACCAGGTTTCGTGGAGAAAGATTCATTTAAGTCTATCAAAAATTAGTTATTGTTAACAACCGTGGGCTGATTTCTAGGACACCTGATACTGTTTTCGGTTCACGTTCCAAATCTGAATTGCGGGATTTATTGAATAGGATCTAGATTTTTGTCGTAGGTTTGTCGTAACCGAAGCACTTAAACAGGTATGAAGTGGTTGGTTTATACTTAATTGGCATACTTACCACCCTACTGTCAGCTTGACTTTATCCAACACCTTCTTGGCATCCGCAAGTGGTACTTTTATTGAGACAACCAGATTTCCAGCAAAGCTACTTCATAACCAAAACGCTTTCGGAGGAATTGCCGGAGAAACTTCCGGAGGAATTGCCGGAGAAATTTACGGAAGATTTCCCGGAGGAACTTCTGGAGAAATTCCCGTAAGAACTTCCGGAGAAATTGCCGGAGGAACTTCCGGAGGAATTCCCAAAGGAACTTCCGGAGGAACATCCGAAAGAACTCCCGGAATTCCCAGAGGATCTTACGGAGGAACTTCCGGAGGAACTTCCGGAGGCATTCCCGGAGGAACTCCCGGAGGAACTTCCGGAGGAACTTCCGGAGGAACTTCCGGAGGAATTCACGGAGGAACTTCCGGAGGAATTCACGGAGGAACTTCCGGAGGAATTCCCGGAGGAACTTCCGGAGGAATTCCCGGAGGAACTTCCGGAGGAATTCCCGGAGGAACTTCCGGAGGAACTTCCGGAGGATTTCTCGGAGGAAGTCTTGGAGAAACTTCCGGAGGAATTCCTGGAGAAACTTTCGGATGATTTCCCGGAGGAACTTCCGGAAGAATTCCCGGAGGACCTTCGGAGGAATTCGGAGGAACTTCCGGAGGAATTCGGAGGAACTTCCGGAGGAATTCGGAGGAACTTCCGGAGGAATTCGGAGGAACTTCCGGAGGAATTCCCGGAGGAACTTCCGGAGGAATTTGGAGGAACTTCCGGAGGAATTCGGAGGAACTTCCGGAGGAATTCGGAGGAACTTCGGAGGAATTCCCGGAGGAACTTCGGAGGAATTCGGAGGAACTTCCGGAGGAATTCCCGGAGGAACTTCCGGAGGAATTCCCGGAGGAACTTCCGGAGGAATTCGGAGGAACTTCCGGAGGAATTCGGAGGAACTTCCGGAGGAATTCCCGGAGGAACTTCCGGAGGAATTCGGAGGAACTTCGGAGGAATTCCCGGAGGAACTTCCGGAGGAATTCGGAGGAACTTCCGGAGGAATTCCGGAGGAACTTCGGAGGAATTCGGAGGAACTTCCGGAGGAATTCGGAGGAACTTCGGAGGAATTCCCGGAGGAACTTCCGGAGGAATTCCCGGAGGAACTTCCGGAGGAATTCGGAGGAACTTCGGAGGAATTCCCGGAGGAACTTCCGGAGGAATTCCCGGAGGAACTTCGGAGGAATTCCCGGAGGAACTTCGGAGGAATTCGGAGGAACTTCCGGAGGAATTCCCGGAGGAACTTCAGGAGGAATTCCCGGAGGAACTTCGGAGGAATTCGGAGGAACTTCGGAGGAATTCCGGAGGAACTTCGGAGGAATTCGGAGGAACTTCCGGAGGAATTCGGAGGAACTTCCGGAGGAATTCCCGGAGGAACTTCCGGAGGAATTCCCGGAGGAACTTCCGGAGGAATTCGGAGGAACTTCGGAGGAATTCCCGGAGGAACTTCCGGAGGAATTCCCGGAGGAACTTCCGGAGGAATTCGGAGGAACTTCGGAGGAATTCGGAGGAACTTCCGGAGGAATTCCCGGAGGAACTTCCGGAGGAATTCCCGGAGGAACTTCCGGAGGAATTCCCGGAGGAACTTCCGGAGGAATTCCCGGAGGAACTTCCGGAGGAATTCCCGGAGGAACTTCCGGAGGAATTCCCGGAGGAAAATATTGCTGAAGGGAAGATGTTTTTATAGAAAAAGGACAAAGCATATAATTCACATTCTGCGTTTATAGTTCATCCTTCCCCAGGGTATGAATTATTGTTATTATCTGTGAACCGTTTTGAACTTTTTCAAAATGTCCTTTTTTTTTCTTTCTTTATACTAAGTATACGTAAAGGCTATATGATCACTCCAAACCCAAACTTTTGATAGAAGGCTCGGATACCCATAGTTTTGTATACCAATCGACTCAGCTCCACCAATTAAGGGGCTGTCTGTTTGTGTGTGTGTATACAAAATTTTGGAGACACACTTTTTGGCATTTATCTTTGGCCGATTTACTCGCAACAGGTTCCATTCGACGGGGAATTCTGATATTGCATGATATTGAAAATGGGCCAAATCGGATCATGGCTTAAAAGTTTATGGCCAAAATACTATTTGTACGCTCGAAAAATCTGACTTTTTTTCGTTCATCTAAAGCACAAGAAGAGCACCAACACCTCTAGGTGGATTGATCAGGGTTTTGAAAGTTAATCTATAGTTCCACACCGTGTCTCAAAATGTCGAATTGTCGAATATTTCCCGTGAAATCTGTCAAATAATTGTTTGTTCATTGATTAGTACTACTCATCATTAGCGTTTTGGCTTCAAAATAATGTAGAACTACTAAAACCAAAATAAATACAGAGACCATACATTTGTTCTAATGACCTAAATGCATCTGTATTATTCTATCAATTTATTTTTATTTGCAAATCATTCACTACCACAAAGGGAAGTAACTAATTGTGATAATTGGGAAACAAGAAATTCAGTCAGCTTGATAATAATTCAAATCAAACCTTCCAAAGAATCAGCAAATTTTATTCGAACAGTTCCTACAAAAGGGTAGATGATATGTTTTTTTTTCATATTTATACAAAGTTAAAGGTGGAAAATTTTAAATTTAAGTTGATTGAAGCCGATTTTATTCGGTGTTTTATGAAATGTGGAAAATGGAATAATGCATTTTCTTTTCCTACCAGGTTTCGTGGAGAAAGATTCATTTAAGTCTATCAAAAATTAGTTATTGTTAACAACCGTGGGCTGATTTCTAGGACACCTGATACTGTTTTCGGTTCACGTTCCAAATCTGAATTGCGGGATTTATTGAATAGGATCTAGATTTTTGTTGTAGGTGTGTCGTAACCGAAGCACTTAAACAGGTATGAAGTGGTTGGTTTATACTTACTTAGCATACTTACCACCCTACTGTCAGCTTGACTTTATCCAACACCTTCTTGGCATCCGCAAATGTTACTTCGATTGAGACAACCAGATTTCCAGCAAAGCTACTTCGTAACCAAAAAGCTTCCGGAGGAATTGCCGGAGAAACTTCCGAAGGAATTGCCGGAGAAATTTCCGGAGGAATTCCCGAAGGAACTTCTGGAGGAATTTCCGTAAGAACTTCCGGAGATATTGCCGGAGGAACTTCCGGAGGAATTCCCTGAGAAACTTCAGGAGGAACATCCGAAAGAACTCCCGGAATTCCCAGAGGATCTTACGGAGGAACTTCCGGAGGAACTTCCGGAGGCATTCCCGGAGGAACTCCCGGAGGAACTTCCGGAGGAACTTCCGGAGGAACTTCCGGAGGAATTCACGGAGGAACTTCCGGAGGAATTCACGGAGGAACTTCCGGAGGAATTCCCGGAGGAACTTCCGGAGGAATTCCCGGAGGAACTTCCGGAGGAATTCCCGGAGGAACTTCCGGAGGAATTCCCGGAGGAACTTCCGGAGGAATTCCCGGAGGAACTTCCGGAGGAATTCCCGGAGGAACTTCCGGAGGAATTCCCGGAGGAACTTCCGGAGGAATTCCCGGAGGAACTTCCGGAGGAATTCCCGGAGGAACTTCCGGAGGAATTGTCGGAGGAACTTCCGGAGGAATTGTGGGAGGAACTTCCGGAGGAATTCCCGGAGGAACTTCCGGAGGAATTCCCGGAGGACCTTCCGGAGGAATTCCCGGAGGACCTTCCGGAGGAATTCCCGGAGGAACTTCCGGAGGAATTCCCGGAGGAACTTCCGGAGGAATTCCCGGAGGAACTCCAGGAGGACCTTCCGGAGGAACTTCCGGAGGAATTCCCGGAAGAACTTCCGGAGAAATTCCCGGAGGAAGTCCCGGAGGAACTTCCGGAGGAATTCCCGGAGGAATTCCAGGAGGAATTCCCGGAGGAATTCCCGGAGGAATTCCAGGAGGAACTTTCGGAGGAACTTCCGGAGGAACTTCGGAGGAATTCCGGAGGAACTTCGGAGGAATTCCCGGAGGAACTTCCGGAGGAATTCGGAGGAATTCCCGGAGGAACTTCCGGAGGAATTCGGAGGAACTTCGGAGGAATTCGGAGGAACTTCCGGAGGAATTCGGAGGAACTTCCGGAGGAATTCCCGGAGGAACTTCCGGAGGAATTCCCGGAGGAACTTCGGAGGAATTCGGAGGAACTTCCGGAGGAATTCCCGGAGGAACTTCCGGAGGAATTCCCGGAGGAACTTCCGGAGGAATTCCCGGAGGAACTTCCGGAGGAATTCCCGGAGGAACTTCGGAGGAATTCCCGGAGGAACTTCCGGAGGAATTCGGAGGAACTTCCGGAGGAATTCGGAGGAACTTCCGGAGGAATTCCCGGAGGAACTTCCGGAGGAATTCGGAGGAACTTCCGGAGGAATTTGGAGGAACTTCCGGAGGAATTCGGAGGAACTTCCGGAGGAATTCCCGGAGGAACTTCGGAGGAATTCCCGGAGGAACTTCCGGAGGAATTCCCGGAGGAACTTCCGGAGGAATTCCCGGAGGAACTTCCGGAGGAATTCCGGAGGAACTTCCGGAGGAATTCGGAGGAACTTCCGGAGGAATTCGGAGGAACTTCCGGAGGAATTCCCGGAGGAACTTCCGGAGGAATTCGGAGGAACTTCGGAGGAATTCCCGGAGGAACTTCCGGAGGAATTCGGAGGAACTTCGGAGGAATTCGGAGGAACTTCCGGAGGAATTCCCGGAGGAACTTCGGAGGAATTCCCGGAGGAACTTCCGGAGGAATTCGGAGGAACTTCCGGAGGAATTCCCGGAGGAACTTCCGGAGGAATTCGGAGGAACTTCCGGAGGAATTCGGAGGAACTTCCGGAGGAATTCCCGGAGGAACTTCCGGAGGAATTCCGGAGGAACTTCCGGAGGAATTCCCGGAGGAACTTCCGGAGGAATTCGGAGGAACTTCGGAGGAATTCCCGGAGGAACTTCCGGAGGAATTCGGAGGAACTTCGGAGGAATTCCCGGAGGAACTTCCGGAGGAATTCCGGAGGAACTTCCGGAGGAATTCCCGGAGGAACTTCCGGAGGAATTCCGGAGGAACTTCCGGAGGAATTCGGAGGAACTTCGGAGGAATTCCCGGAGGAACTTCCGGAGGAATTCGGAGGAACTTCCGGAGGAATTCCCGGAGGAACTTCCGGAGGAATTCGGAGGAACTTCGGAGGAATTCCCGGAGGAACTTCGGAGGAATTCGGAGGAACTTCCGGAGGAATTCCCGGAGGAACTTCCGGAGGAATTCCCGGAGGAACTTCGGAGGAATTCGGAGGAACTTCCGGAGGAATTCCCGGAGGAACTTCCGGAGGAATTCCCGGAGGAACTTCCGGAGGAATTCCCGGAGGAACTTCGGAGGAATTTCGGAGGAACTTCCGGAGGAATTCGGAGGAACTTCGGAGGAATTCCCGGAGGAACTTCCGGAGGAATTCGGAGGAACTTCCGGAGGAATTCCCGGAGGAACTTCGGAGGAATTCCCGGAGGAACTTCCGGAGGAATTCGGAGGAACTTCCGGAGGAATTCGGAGGAACTTCCGGAGGAATTCGGAGGAACTTCCGGAGGAATTCGGAGGAACTTCGGAGGAATTCCCGGAGGAACTTCCGGAGGAATTCGGAGGAATTTCCGGAGGAATTCCCGGAGGAACTTCCGGAGGAATTCCCGGAGGAACTTCCGGAGGAATTCGGAGGAACTTCGGAGGAATTCGGAGGAACTTCCGGAGGAATTTGGAGGAACTTCCGGAGGAATTCCCGGAGGAACTTCAGGAGGAATTCGGAGGAACTTCCGGAGGAATTTGGAGGAACTTCGGAGGAATTCCCGGAGGAACTTCCGGAGGAATTCCGGAGGAACTTCCGGAGGAATTCCCGGAGGAACTTCCGGAGGAATTCGGAGGAACTTCCGGAGGAATTCCCGGAGGAACTTCCGGAGGAATTCGGAGGAACTTCCGGAGGAATTCGGAGGAACTTCGGAGGAATTCGGAGGAACTTCCGGAGGAATTCGGAGGAACTTCCGGAGGAATTTTCCGGAGGAACTTCCGGAGGAATTCGGAGGAACTTCCGGAGGAATTCCCGGAGGAACTTCCGGAGGAATTCCCGGAGGAACTTCCGGAGGAATTCCCGGAGGAACTTCCGGAGGAATTCCCGGAGGAACTTCCGGAGGAATTCCCGGAGGAACTTCCGGAGGAATTCCCGGAGGAACTTCCGGAGGAATCCTCGGAGGAACTTCCGGAGGAATCCTCGGAGGAACTTCCGGAGGAACTTCCGGAGGAATTCCCGGAGGAATTTCCGGAGGAATTCCCGGAGGAACTTCTGTAGGAATTCCCGGAGGAACTTCCGGAGGAATTCCCGGAGGAACTTCCGGAGGAATTCCCGGAGGAACTTCCGGAGGAATTCCCGGAGGAACTTCAGGAGGCATTCCCGGAGGGAACTTCCGGAGGAATTCCCGGAGGACCTTCCGGAGGAATTCCCGGAGGAACTTCCGGAGGAATTCCCGGAGGAACTTCCGGAGGAATTCCCGGAGGAACTTCCGGAGGAATTCCCGGAGGAACTTCCGGAGGAATTCCCGGAGGAACTTCCGGAGGAATTCGGAGGAACCCTCGGAGGAATTCCCGGAGGAACTTCCGGAGGAATTCCCGGAGGAACTTCCGGAGGAATTCCCGGAGGAACTTCCGGAGGAATTCCCGGAGGAACTTCCGGAGGAATTCCCGGAGGAACTTCCGGAAGAATTCCCGGAGGAACTTCCGGAAGAATTCCCGGAGGAACTTCTGGAGGAATTCCCGGAGGAACTTCCGGAGGAATTCCCGGAGGAACTTCCGGAGGAACTTGGTTTTTATTTTTTGATTAATTATATTTTTAAACTTGGCTTAGACTAGGAATTTGGAGCCATAACATTAAATAATTTTTCGTTGACGTATTAGCAGAACCTCCTTGATTTTAGTAGGGTTACTGCTCCTTGACTTGTTTCTTATTTTTGTGATTTGTTCAGAAGTAACGGGGGCGGTTTTTGATACCCCCCCCCCCCTCCCCCTTCCCCAAAGAGACAAAATTTTTAGAAGATTTTTTTTTCGAACTCTCCCAAATTTAAAAAAAAAAACCAGATTAATCCACCTAGCGGTGATGGTGCCTTTCTCGTTCGTTCAAAAGGTTTGGAAAAATCTAAAATAACACTAATATGTGGATTGGTATCATTTTTCATATTTGTTTATATGCATAAAAAAAATTCTCGCCAAACGCAATTTGTTGCAAACAAATCGGATGAGCATACTTAAGAGCAAAACATGGCATTTTGTTTTGTAGTTTTAAAATTAGTATTTTCGCCATAACTTTTGATCCAATTGTACGATGCGGCCAAGTTTCTATAGGAAACAATGGGACAAGATTCTGCGTCGAATGCAATCTGTTGCGAGCGACATGAGAAGCACACATATTGCACATCTATCACAGTAACTAATATATGACCGGATTCAGTTACAATATGGTTACTGCACTACGAGGAACATCTGAATGGTGCTGAGAGTACAGGCAGTGAAAATCAAGGCAGCGGAGGAGATGACTACGTCAGTTCAGCGGACGATGGAAGCCAACCAGCCCTCACCTTGAGGGAAGTTAAGGATGCCATTCAACAGCTAAAGACCAATAAAGCAGCTGGTAAGGATGGTATCGGAGCTGAGCTCATCAAGATGGCCCCGGATGGCCCACTTGCCTGCACAAACTGATAGTCAGAATCTGGGAAACCGAACAGCAACCGGAGGAGTGGAAGAAAGGGGTTATATGCCCCATCTACAAGAAAGGCGACAAACTGGAGTGTGAGAACTTTCGAGCGATCACCATCCTTAATGCCGCCTACAAAGTGATATCCCAGATCATCTTCCGTCGTCTGTCACCATTAGTGAACGAGTTCGTGGGAAGTTATCAAGCCGGCTTCGTTGACGGCTGCTCGACAACGGACCAGATCTTTACTGTACTGCAAATCCTTCAAAAATGCCGTGAATACCAGGTCCCAACGCACCATCTGTTCGTTGATTTCAAGGCGACATACAACAGTATAGACCGCGTAGAGCTATGGAAAATAATGAACGAGATCAGCTTCCCTGGGAAGCTTACCAGACTGATCAAAGCAACGGTGGATGGTGGACGGTGGATGGCGAACACTCCAGTTCGTTCGAATCGCGCCGGGGACTAAGACAAGGTGATGGACTATCGTGCCTGTTGTTCAACATTGCGCTAGAAGGTGTCATGCGGAGAGCCGGGTGTAACAGCCGGGGTACGATTTTCAACAGATCCAGTCAATTTATTTGTTTCGCGGATGACATGGACATTGTCGGCCGAACATTTGCAAAGGTGGCAGAACTGTACACCCGCCTGAAACGTGAAGCAACAAAAGTTGGACAGGTGGTGAATGCGTCAAAGACAAAGTACATGCTTGTGGGCGGAACCGAGCGCGACAGGGCCCGCCTGGGAAGAAGTGTTACGATAGACGGGGATACCTTCGAGGTGGTCGAGGAATTCGTCTACCTCGGATCCTTGCTAACGGCTGACAACAACGTTAGTCGTGAAATACGAAGGCGCATCATCTGTGGAAGTCGGGCCTACTACGGGCTCCAGAAGAAACTGCGGTCGAAAAAGATTCGCCACCGCACCAAATGTGTCATGTACAAGACGCTTATGAGACCGGTTGTCCTCTACGGACATGAAACATGGACAATGCTCGAGGAGGACTTGCAAGCACTCGGAGTATTCGAGAGACGGGTGCTTAGGACCATCTTTGGCGGTGTGCAAGAAGACGGTGTGTGGCGGCGAAGAATGAACCATGAGCTCGCCCAACTCTACGCCCGAGTAGCACACTTGTCACATAACAGTCACTGGGACTCATATGCGACCAAATTCAGTCACATTGGAGATGCTGCAACCAAATCGATCTGAACTGTGCTACTAGGGCGGCGAACCCAGTATCCAGAAGGTAGTTAAAGCCGGAAGGGTACGATGGGCAGGACATGTTGCAAGAATGCCGGACAGCAACCCTGCAAAGAGGGTGTTCGCTTCCGATCCGGCAGGTACGAGACGGCGTGGAGCTCAGCGAGCGAGATGGGCAGACCAGGTGCAAAACGACTTGGCGAGCGTGGGGCGCATCCGAGGATGGAGAGATGCGGCCTCGAACCGTGTATTGTGGCGTCAAATTGTTGATTCAGTGTTATCTGTTTAGATGTAAACTAAATAAAGCTAGACTTTTTTGAACTCTTTTTCACAATAAATAGTAATTTTACCATGACTTCTAAGCCCATAGTCCGATCTGGCCAATTTTCAATAAGAAACAATGAGACATTCTGCGTCGATTGCAATTTAATGCGAGCAAATCGGTTGAGGAAAAGGGCCTGAAAAATGAGTAACATTTTTTAGCGATTTTGCCACAAAAAAATGGTATAATTTTCGATCCCATAGTCCGATATGGCCAATTTTCAATAGGAAACAACGGGACAGGATTCTACGTCGAATGCAACTTGTTGCGAGCAAATCGGTTGAGGGTAAGTGCCCGAAAAATGAGTGACATTTTTTACGCGATTTTTTCGTATGAATTTGTATTTTGGCCTTTACTTCTGATCCCATAGTCCGATCTGACCAATTTTAAATAGAAAACAATGGGACAGGATTCTGCGTCGAATGCAACTTGTTGCGAGCAAATCGGTTGAGGGTAAGTGCCCGAAAAATGAGTGACATTTTTTACGCGATTTTTTCGTATGAATTTGTATTTTGGCCATAACTTCTGATCCCATAGTCCGATCTGACCAATTTCAAATAGGAAACAATGGGACAGGATTCTGCGTCGAATTCAACTTGTTGCGAGCAAATCGGTTGAGGATAAATGCCCGAAAAATGAATGACATTTTTTGAGTAGTTTTGCGCACACACACACACACATACACACACACATACACACACACACACAGACATCACCTCGATTCGTCGAACTGAGTCGATTGGTATATAACACTATGGGTCTCCGGGCCTTCTATAAAAAGTTTGTTTTTGGAGCGATCATATAGCCTTTACCGTATACTTAGTATACGAGAAAGGCAAAAAAAACAAGCAATGGGTAATGTTTTAATCATAACAGCGAGTAGACGAAGGACCTCCGTCGGCCTTCGCAACCTAGCGGCTACTGAACGAGCTCGAGATTCCCAAATTGGACGCAAAGTCAAATCACTTGCAATCCATTTCTCAAGCCAATACTTCCATATGTGTATAGTACACGTCCACATTAGAGGAGCGTGAGTATTTAGAATGTCTGGCGGCTATACACATTCTTTACCAGCAACTGTACTGATCAATATTGGCTATTAGCTTGAGAAATGGATTGCGAGTGATTTGACCATGCGTCCAATTTGGGAATCTCGAGCTCGTTCAGTAGCCGCTAAGTTGCGAAGGCCGACGGAGGTCCTTCGTAGCTTAGTTGATTAAATCACCAGTCCAGCGTACTGTAGGGTCATGGGTTCGAGTCCCATCGAAGGGAACGTGGTTACCTCCAATACACTTTCCAAATCAATATCTTCACATATGAGTTTTCACAACATTGTAAATTAACGTCCAAGTCGAGTGGCTTAATCCCCGGAAATAGCAACTGTGCTTTTCTGTTTTGCCTTTCTCGTATACTAAGTATACGGTAAAGGCTATATGATCGCTCCAAAAACAAACTTTTTATAGAAGGCCCGGAGACCCATAGTGTTATATACCAATCGACTCAGTTCGACGAATCGAGGTGATGTCTGTGTGTGTGTGTGTGTGTATGTGTGTGTATGTGTGTGTGTGTGTGCGCAAAACTACTCAAAAAATGTCATTCATTTTTCGGGCACTTATCCTCAACCGATTTGCTCGCAACAAGCTGCATTCGACGCAGAATCCTGTCCCGTTGTTTCCTATTTGAAATTGGTCAGATCGGACTATGGGATCAGAAGCTATGGCCAAAATACAAATTCATACGAAAAAATCGCGTAAAAAATGTCACTCATTTTTCGGGCACTTACCCTCAACCGATTTGCTCGCAACAAGTTGCATTCGACGCAGAATCCTGTCCCATTATTTTCTATTTAAAATTGGTCAGATCGGACTATGGGATCAGAAGTTATGGCCAAAATACAAATTCATACGAAAAAATCGCGTAAAAAATGTCACTCATTTTTCGGGCACTTACCCTCAACCGATTTGCTCGCAATAAGTTGCATTTGACGCAGAATCCTGTCCCATTGTTTTCTATTTAAAATTGGTCAGATCGGACTATGGGATCAGAAGTAAAGGCCAAAATACAAATTCATACGAAAAAATCGCGTAAAAAATGTCACTCATTTTTCGGGCACTTACCCTCAACCGATTTGCTTGCAACAAGCTGCATTCGACGCAGAATCCCGTCCCATTGTTTCCTATTTAAAATTGGTTAGATCGGACTATGGGATCAGAAGTTATGGCCAAAATACAAATTCATACGAAAAAATCGCGTTAAAAATGTCACTCATTTTTTCGGGCACTTACCCTCAACCGATTTGCTCGCAACAAGTTGCATTCGACGCAGAATCCTGTCCCGTTGTTTCCTATTTGAAATTGGTCAGATCGGACTATGGGATCAGAAGTTATGGCCAAAATACAAATTCATACGAAAAAATCGCGTAAAAAATGTCACTCATTTTTCGGGCACTTACCCTCAACCGATTTGCTCGCAACAAGTTGCATTCGACGCAGAATCCTGTCCCATTGTTTTCTATTTAAAATTGGTCAGATCGGACTATGGGATCAGAAGTAAAGGCCAAAATACAAATTCATACGAAAAAATCGCGTTAAAAATGTCACTCATTTTTCGGGCACTTACCTTCAACCGATTTGCTCACAACAAGTTGCATTCGACGTAGAATCCTGTCCCGTTGTTTCCTATTGAAAATTGGCCATATCGGACTATGGGATCGAAAATTATACCATTTTTTTGTGGCAAAATCGCTAAAAAATGTTACTTATTTTTCAGGCCCTTTTCCTCAACCGATTTGCTCGCATTAAATTGCAATCGACGCAGAATGTCTCATTGGGTCGTATGAATAAAAAGTAGTAAGTTCAACTTTACTACATTTTCAGTAGTAAACGTCACTTGTGGAACATGTTCGTATGAATAAAAGAGACTTTACTACACTACACATTTCGAACATACTACAAACAACTGTTTCGGTATGAATAAAAGAAGAGTTTACTACTGATTTCTTGTAGTCTGCTCAAGACGTTGCTACTCATGTTAAAAATGCAAATTATTCATCAGAATCGAAGCGAATCGGCTTTGTTCTTGAAAATAGAAGTCCAATTGAAGAAAAACAAACAAAGCAGACATGTCTTTTGTTGATTTGCTGCAAAAAAATGATGAAATCATCATCGTCATCGTGGGGTCTATTTTGTTTTGACGTTTCTGCATGTAGTAAATGGTAGTAAACTGTAGTAAAAGCTAAGTTCGAATGTAGCATATGCCATAAGTTCGAAAAAGTTTTTATTCATATCAAACATGTAGTTTTCTCTGTGAACTTTATTTTTGAGTAGATGCTACAAGCGTTGAGTTTTGCTACTTTTTATTCATACGACCCATTGTTTCTTATTGAAAATTGGCCAGATCGGACTATGGGCTTAGAAGTTGTGGTAAAATTACTATTTATTGTGAAAAAGAGTTCAAAAAAGTCTAGCTTTATTTAGTTTACATCTAAACAGATAACACTGAATCAACAATTTGACGCCACAATACACGGTTCGAGGCCGCATCTCTCCATCCTCGGATGCGCCCCACGCTCGCCAAGTCGTTTTGCACCTGGTCTGCCCATCTCGCTCGCTGAGCTCCACGCCGTCTCGTACCTGCCGGATCGGAAGCGAACACCCTCTTTGCAGGGTTGCTGTCCGGCATTCTTGCAACATGTCCTGCCCATCGTACCCTTCCGGCTTTAACTACCTTCTGGATACTGGGTTCGCCGTAGAGTTGGGCGAGCTCATGGTTCATTCTTCGCCGCCACACACCGTCTTCTTGCACACCGCCAAAGATGGTCCTAAGCACCCGTCTCTCGAATACTCCGAGTGCTTGCAAGTCCTCCTCGAGCATTGTCCATGTTTCATGTCCGTAGAGGACAACCGGTCTTATAAGCGTCTTGTACATGACACATTTGGTGCGGTGGCGAATCTTTTTCGACCGCAGTTTCTTCTGGAGCCCGTAGTAGGCCCGACTTCCACAGATGATGCGCCTTCGTATTTCACGACTAACGTTGTTGTCAGCCGTTAGCAAGGATCCGAGGTAGACGAATTCCTCGACCACCTCGAAGGTATCCCCGTCTATCGTAACACTTCTTCCCAGGCGGGCCTTGTCGCGCTCGGTTCCGCCCACAAGCAAGTACTTTGTCTTTGACGCATTCACCACCTGTCCAACTTTTGTTGCTTCACGTTTCAGGCGGGTGTACAGTTCTGCCACCTTTGCAAATGTTCGGCCGACAATGTCCATGTCATCCGCGAAACAAATAAATTGACTGGATCTGTTGAAAATCGTACCCCGGCTGTTACACCCGGCTCTCCGCATGACACCTTCTAGCGCAATGTTGAACAACAGGCACGATAGTCCATCACCTTGTCTTAGTCCCCGGCGCGATTCGAACGAACTAGAGTGTTCGCCATCCACCGTTGCTTTGATCAGTCTGGTAAGCTTCCCAGGGAAGCTGATCTCGTTCATTATTTTCCATAGCTCTACGCGGTCTATACTGTTGTATGCCGCCTTGAAATCAACGAACAGATGGTGCGTTGGGACCTGGTATTCACGGCATTTTTGAAGGATTTGCCGTACAGTAAAGATCTGGTCCGTTGTCGAGCAGCCGTCAACGAAGCCGGCTTGATAACTTCCCACGAACTCGTTCACTAATGGTGACAGACGACGGAAGATGATCTGGGATATCACTTTGTAGGCGGCATTAAGGATGGTGATCGCTCGAAAGTTCTCACACTCCAGTTTGTCGCCTTTCTTGTAAATGGGGCATATAACCCCTTTCTTCCACTCCTCCGGTTGCTGTTCGGTTTCCCAGATTCTGACTATCAGTTTGTGCAGGCAAGTGGGCCATCCGGGGCTTTATTGGTCTTTAGCTGTTGAATGGCATCCTTAACTTCCCTCAAGGTGGGGGCTGGTTGGCTTCCATCGTCCGCTAGACTGACGTAGTCATCTCCTCCGCTGCCTTGACTTTCACTGCCTGTACTCTCAGCACCATTCAGATGTTCCTCGTAGTGCAGTAACCATATTGTAACTGAATCCGGTCATATATTAGTTACTGTGATAGATGTGCAATATGTGTGCTTCTCATGTCGCTCGCAACAGATTGCATTCGACGCAGAATCTTGTCCCATTGTTTCCTATAGAAACTTGGCCGCATCGTACAATTGGATCAAAAGTTATGGCGAAAATACTAATTTTAAAACTACAAAACAAAATGCCATGTTTTGCTCTTATGCTCATCCGATTTGTTTGCAACAAATTGCGTTTGGCGAGAATTTTTTTTATGCATATAAACAAATATGAAAAATGATACCAATCCACATATTAGTGTTAATTTAGATTTTTCCAAACCTTTTGAACGAACGAGAAAGGCACCATCACCGCTAGGTGGATTAATCTGGTTTTTCATTATTTATATTGGTCGATTCACTTCACATTCGGCCCTGGAATTCATCTAGTGCCACTATTATTAACAGCAAAGTTTCTGAGCCTTATCATCAATTTAGCATTCATTAGACTATGATTTCATGTTCAGGATTTTGTAGACGGGCTAGTAATCGAACCAAGCCACCCTCAGCATGGACCGTCATTGATTTTAGATTTAGAGGAAATTCGAAAAGAAAGACTTATATGAAACAAAATCGGTCGAAATACCGCATACTCTTATTGGTTACTACATCCAACTCCGCTTAAATCATGGCGTTTGACTGTTTAACCTTTCCTATTCCTGGGCCTATCGTACCTGATTGCCTTCCGAAGAAAAAAAATATCTCGAATACACAAACAATTTATCATCGAGTCTCGAGAACGCCTTACCCCTCGAGAAAAAGTATTCCTTTCACGGAGCCCGCCGTAAGCGGAAGGTTGTGTTTAGGTACGAAAACAATGAAATATCATATCCATCATCATCCTTTCATCTATTGTGCTTCGGTTATGCCATCGCAGACTGAATTTCCAAAGAAGAGAAAAACCGACGATGAAAATGTTAATGATAACGATTATTTTTCATCCCACTGTTCACGATCGCTTCCTCTGTTTCATCTTTTTTTTTCCTATTCAGACGGGAATGAGCATCTTGTTAGCCATAGAACCAACCAAGCGTGATCCATTCAACTGAGCCATACATGGTTGTTATCCACACAATTTCCAAGGGTGGCACTGTTTTTCCCATCCCTAGCAACTGCCAATAACAACTTTCGACATTCAGACGAATAAAACTCTCATCTCGATGTGTTTTTCTTTTTTCTCTTTCCGCATCCGACTCACCCATAGGTTGTTCCTGCAGTCACCTGCTAATCCAGATTTATTGTACATAATATTTTTCTGCCACACCCAGCTCACCGTAACTCTTCTGCTGGGGCTGATATTCGGTAGCAAGGTAAGTGAAGTTGAACGTTCGAGTTTATCAATACGGTTGGGCCTAACTTTATCTGAATCGTCTTTTGTTGAGTTTTTTGTTGGTCGTCGACCCACTTTTGTGTAATAATCTTGGCCAATACTTGCCCTGGGCAATACTCGAATAAGAAACCAGCGGAGCGGAAAATCGCCGAAATGGCCATGTTGCAGCTTCCGAACAATATCGGATACGCTCGCTCTTGCTAGGAATGAAGAAAAATATTTTGAATGTAATCCGTATATTAGTTAGAGAAATAAGGTTCGGTAAAAATACTCAAAACAATAGCAAGCATAATTGAATCATTTGTTTGAGAACTGCATATATCAATTACACACAATTCCGAGAAAACAATAAAACACTGTTATTGAACGAATTTGGGCAGAATCTTTCATATTTTTCGATACAATTCAATAATTTTAGGGAAAACTCAAAGCCTTAGGGCACTTTCACTTCAAAAACAGCAATCAGTGCTCTATAAAAATATACATTCCCGAGCAAAACACAATTTCCCGTTTTTTTTGTCAGAATACGTATTTTTGGACAAGGATTTAGAATCTATCAGAATATATCACGAACAAACGGTTCAGTTGGTTCTCCTTGGAATAGTTTTCAATAAATAATCGATTTGAAAATATTTCATGTAGTAGAAAATATTTCATGTAGAAACACAAAAATAAGATTAGGAATAATCAATTTCTACTTTATCATGTACCGTTCAAGCTACTCACTATTGCAGGATTTCCGGCACATGCTGACTTGCACTAGGAAGTCAACATATGTTAGCTTTTAATAACCATTCCTATGAAGGAAGAAGTAGTAACATTTCTTGGGAAGTAAAAATAAGCCTCGAAACGCAACATCTAAATCAATTAACACGTTCGTGACTTCTTTCCGTCAAAGGATACATAAGCAGATTAACGTCACATGTTAACTTCGTGATGTTTCCTTTTGCCCATATGAAAAGAGGATTACTGTGGAATCAGTTATAAGCAACACCTTTTACTGTTATGGTTTTTTTTTCTGCGTAATACAGCTTGACAAAATCGCATGGAGGTACGTTGCATTGCTTAACGTCGAGTGGACACTTTTCCGTGATTACGGGGAAGATTACAGACAAGGGGTAGATGTATTGTATACATAGTTTTAAGATAGTTCTGTCATTAGGAAACCCACATATATGGTTTTATGCCTATTTGAGAGAGAGAGTACTTGTATGCTTAGCTCAATCACGCTTTTCTCTCCTCCCAAAATAAAATAAAAATCGTAGTTCTTAACCAACATTTGAAAAGGTCGTAACAGCCAAAATATGTTCTTTCCGATTCCTTGTCTATATAGATAAATAAATAAATTTTGGCTTTTACGCCATTTTCAAATGTTGGTCTAGGGCTCATCATTTTTTCGAATTTTGACTTATTCCAGGGGTTGAATTTTGAAATGTATCGCATGGTGGACTTGAAGCCAGTGTTGTCCTAAACCCAGCGCAAAAAAAATCTGCTCTTTGATTTTACTCTATCTAAACCAGCGGTTCTCAACCTGGGGTACATGTACCCCTGGGGGTACTTTGGCTGGTCTCTGGGGGTACCTGAGACAAAAATGTGTAATGGTGGACGTTGTATTAAAATTGCAATGAATACTAATGTTAGGAACTTGTTTCGAATACGCTTAATGACTCTATTTTTTCAGCATATTCCGTTAACTTGACGTTAAGTTGCCAAATACAACGGCATCGATACTTTCTGTTGAACTATTTATGGGTGCATGACGTTAGGCACCTTTATTTGCATAAACAAAGTGGGATTCATGTCCATGCGGTGAGCAACTTCCATCGATTTTTTAATCAGTCTTAACTTAACATAGTTATTATTCAATCAAAGTTAATTGCCTATTTCCGAGGATTAATCCACCCGACTTGGACATTAATTTACAATGTTGTGAAAACTAATATGTGAATATGTACGTTATGTGGAAGATATTGATTTGAAAAATGTATTGGAGGTAACCACTTTCCCTTCGATGGGACTCGAACCCATGACCCTACAGTACGCTAGACTGGTGCTTTAACCAACTAAGCTACGAAGGACCTCCGTCGGCCTTCGCAACCTAGCGGCTACTGAACGAGCTAGTTATTATGTACAGTTGCACATAACAAGTACCGTCGTGCGCGGCTTCTTTTGAAAAATCGGTGGTTACTTTGGACATTTTTAAACAAGAATAACAACGTAAATTAATATCAAATTGCTATTATCACCGTTCGGGTGTCTTGTTGATAGTTGGATGGCAACTTTCTGTTTTAAATTCTTAGAAAATCAAGAATCCAAAGAAGCCCCCGGAGTCAAAAGAAGTCCCGTACGACGGTAGCTTGACTAATTCACAATTTTTACTTCGTAATTGGCAAGAACTAGCTCTCCTCATTGAAGTTTGGGACAAACCGGTAACTAATTTTGACATATTATAAAAGAGGAGTTCAACATATGTTCTCTTAAAAATGAGAGTCTTGTAGTTCATAAAGACCATGCGCTAAATACGCAAGGGTTTGTTATTTTCTTACACGTCATACCTACTAATTAAGTAGAGCGCGGATGAGGTTGCAAAAAATGAAAAATTCTTTACGTAGTACCGTACCGCACAATAGATGCCCGGGGTAAAAAGTCCATGGTTGTGATCCATTTATATTAAAAAGAAGGCACCATACATCCATCACAGATCCAAATAATATTTTTTCTGGATAGAGCACACATCAAGCTCTATCTGGTAAAAGGGCGAATGTCGCAAGAGAGGATTCTCTTCGTCGACTTCCCCTCTTTTAAATAAAAGTGACAAGCAGAGGATTTCATCGCGGTTTATCACCTCAGAATGCAAGTTTTCATTGTTTTCTTTCGTTCTGAGGGGTAAACCGCAACGAAATCATCTGCTTGTCACTTTAATTTAAAAGAGGGGAAGTCGGCGAAGAGAATTCTCTCTTGCGACATTCGCCCTTATTCATATCAGCTTCGGTCACACCAACACAGGCAGCATGGAATGTTTTGGCACATTTGCCTTCACATACAGTGAATATGTCTGTTCTCATATTAATAGACAAAGAACACCTTTCGCTGTTTTTATCCATGATAATTGAAAGTCAATTGGAGTAAATAGCGTGAACCTTGCAAATTAACACACAGGGCAAGCAAACGCGTATCGAACCGGACTGAACACACAGGGCAAAAAACGCGTATCGAACCGGACTGATGATATAGTTACGTGAACTCAGATCCAAATTTTAACTTTATTCAAGTCTCGAAATAGACAATATCGGACGTTCAAAACAGAGCAACAAACAACGCGGTGTATCAACGAGCCATTAGAGCGAAGAAAAAAGAAAAAAAAAAGGGGGGGAGAAGGGAGAGGGAAGAATATTAGTGTGGAAGCTGATATATCTCCATTAGCAAAAGGAAGGTGGTTTGATTTGCTCATATGCCATCGCGTGCACTGATATCATATTAGAAATTTAGAGACAGTACTCGTCGATATAAAATCCTTCCGCACGCGATGGCATATGAGGGGGAGGGAAGACCCTATCATGAACATGTACTTCTAAGTTTGGAAGATGATATTAGCATTTCCATATCATTGTAAATCGTTTCACTTCACGTAGAAGTAGCACACACACATCATTAATTAGTATTCAATTTATCGTCAATCACGTGACTCAATACGTGAGCATGCCGAAACGAAAGCCGAAACTCTTTGCCGAAAAAGGTACATAGCTGGAAGGTCTAGAAAAAATGTTATTACGCTTTGAAAATTGCTTGTTCATACCATATGCAATAAAGCAATGTTTCTGCCAGCACATCCCCATCTTCCTTCTTGTTTGAATTTTTACTTTGTGAAATGATTCAGAGATCCTTAGCCGCGTCTATCCTTAAACATTGTAAACTAACCTGGAGTCACCACGAGTTCGCTGGCTTCTACCCCTCTCTTACTAACTGAAAAATTAAATGATATTGATTGTATATATCACAAAGAACCATGGCTCCGTAAAGTGTTATACACGCCTGAGCCTACCAAATAAACGAACTTGGAAAAAAATGATTCAGAGTATCTCCCATTGGCTCCAAAGCCCTATAGGATCAATAATTTTGAAACAACACTTAGTTAAATTATTAGTCCACGTAGTTCGGCAGTGCCTGCAGAAAAAATGATTATTTGCATAATATCTTCGATGCATTATAACTTTTTTTGTGGACGTTCCAGCAACGTACCTTCTTCGGCAAAGTTTTTCGGTATCCTTTGGGTTATACTTTAACGTAATGTGCCACTTGGTTTATGATGAACTGAAACCTCTAGAAGTAAAAATGCAAAAATATACATTGTCCCATACTAATTTCCATGCAAACTTCAAACGCGATGGGAAAACGAGGAAGCAACCAATCGTGCCCAAATACTGCACAGTTGTTTGGGACCCAGAATAGTGTCGAAAAACCATTGATTTGAAAAAATGACCATGACGCCCCACTCTAATGAGCCTAATTATTGTTGTCTAAAACTGGAATCAAGGACCCCTCCTTTTCTTCACTGAAAATAATCTACACGCTTGTTCAATGTTCTTTTCCACGTAGATCTAACGTGTTTTATAACCCGCCATGTTCACTAACATTCCACGTCAGTTTCAATATTCTTTGTCACGTGTATCTAACGTGTCTTATTATTGTTCATTTTGACTAGCGATCCACGTTAAACTCATCGTAATTTCAATTGAATCGACACCACTTGCCGATCCTGTTCAATATAACGTGTTTTGAACATCGTTTCCTATCGGTTTAGTATATTGAATCTTGTTTTAAAATAAGAAAAGAAAAACCTTGTTGTGATGTCATACTGCATCAGACGATATTCAGCGTATCCAAACCGGACAGGAACATCAACACAAGTTATTTTACTAGAAAGGTAGGTTCAATGTCAATTTTTTCCTGAATTCTTATGAATTATGGACGAATTTCAGGTATACAAGTACATCTAAAACGAGTGAACGCAGCCAGCACGGTCTCGAGGGGAATGACATAAGTTTACCGGCGGCCCATTTTGTGCGGGTTTTGGTGTGATTTAATTTGTGATTTGTAAATTAAACAAGGTATCCGCCACATGCATGCAAAAATAAATAAATAATGGTAAAAATGTGATAACTGGCTAATTCTAAAATGTGTTTTATTTGTGTTCGTACATTGCTTACAATTTGGAGCTGATACAACCCAATAGCACCCTTCCAGACGTTTCCTACAAAAACAATTCATAGAGATTTAACGTGTTTTTCATTTTTATTCTTTATGTTCTACAAATGCATCGAACGTTTTGTTTTTTTGACATTTGGAACTGGAATTACACGTTATTCTACTATGAATTTCAACTAGTGAAAATGTATGTGTGTAACCAGTGGGATGGGCGTGTATAATGTTTTCAGTGTTGATTTCTGATAGTATATCTCAAAAGTAAACATGAGTATCACTAGTGTCCAAACTACGAATTACATCGTAACAATGCTAATGCTAATGTATTTTCGAAGAACACATTATCATAAAATCAACATTAAACATGAGACCAATCATGCATTCTTGAAGTACTTTATTGTGTTTGGTCAGTTACAAGCTCGACAACTTCATTTAACCTTTTGTCTGTGCTCTGGGGTCAATATGACCCCAGGCCACTTTGAGTGGCTGCCATTTTTTTAGTTGTCAACCGATTCTCCTAATTTTTGGTAGTTTGGTAAAACTCGCCGAGATCTGTCTCCTATGTGCAAATTCGCTTGAAAAATCTTGAAAATATGCGCTACAGTGTCCTTTTTTCAAAAAACTTACGTTGTCTGTGCTCTGGGGTCAAATTGACCCCAAATTGAAATTGCTATAACTATTTTAATGTTTGGCCAATTTTGAATTTTCGGGGCTGTTTCGAAAGATAATTTAATCATCTTTCAGGTCGTTACCAAAGATTGACTATAGGTGGGCGGGTACATCGCGGGGAGGGGTTTTCGTAAAAAAGGGTACAAAAACAGTGATTTTTCATGCTTATTTTATTATATCTGAAAATCCTACCCATTTTGAACTGCACCTTTTCAAAAAGGTTATGCAGGAAGGCGTCTGCTTTGACATGAGGCATTGATTAGTTTAGCGCTTGGTCGCTAGGTGGCAGCATATTTGAATTCAATATTTTACACTACTCAAGTAACTCCGATATATGGAATTTTCCTCATTGTAAATATTCTTATCGCACAATTTTGAAATTTATAAAGATGACGTCTGTAACAAAGTTCGTCTGGTCGCAATAGACTGTCATTTGACGGAATAAATAATAAGGAAATTTACAAATAGGCGGCGCTAGTGTACTTGCAATATTCTTGCATATATGAAATATTGCTTTAGCTTGAGATCCCTCATACCTACACCAAAGTTGTATTCGGCAACATTGTTCAGGATGTCTAGTACTACAAAGCGGTGCTCAATATAATGAGCACTTCTTCTCTTTTTTTAATTTGTGTGATAAGAATATTTACACTGAGGAGAATTCTATATATCGGAATATCTTGAGTAGTCTAAAATAATGAATTCAAATATACCACCACCTGGCGACCGAGTTCTAAACTTATCAACGCCTCATGCCAAAGCACATGCCTTCCTGCATAGCCTTTTTAAAAAAGTTGCAGTTCAAAATGGGTAGGATTTTCGGATATAAGTAAAATAATCATGAAAAATCACTGTTTTTGTACCCTTGTTTACTAAAACCCCTCCCCGCGATGTACCCGCCCACCTATAGTCAATATTTAGTAACGACCTGAAAGATGATTAAATTATCTTTCGAAACAGTCCAGAAAATCCAAAATTGGCCAAACATTGAAAAAGTTATAGCAATTTCAATTTGGGGTCAATTTGACCCCAGAGCACAGACAACGTAAGTTTTTTTGAGCACAGACAGAAGGTTAACTGATTTGCATTTAGAAATGATGGAGACACATGCCATTCCATGCGTAAATAAGCAAAAAACTGACATTTTAAAAAAATGTAGCCCAAAAACGGCTGTGTGGACTTTTCCAATTTTTTTACTGTATGTGTAAAAACAAAATTTTCATTTAAAAAAATTAAAAAGAACAACCGTTTTGGTCCAAAAGGTTGAAAATCGAAAAAATAAGATATTTCATTATTTAAACATCTTAAAGCTTACTATTTTCCTTATAATATTTTTTCTAAAATCTTGAAAATCTTTTCATTCATGCCAAAAGATTGCAAATCGGTCAATTGGTTCAAAAGTTATGAAGGTTTGAAAAAAATATTTTTTTGGGAAACGTAGTTTTTTTTTTGGACCACCCTATTCTGAAAATGACCACCCTAAGAGCGAAACAAAAAATGTGGGAGGTTCGGTTGTGGGTACCCTTTTACCCTATTTGATCTTACACGCTAAAAATGAACTACTCAAAATTGAGTCGAATCCGACACATTTTCATTAAAAACGGGACAACTCAAAATTTGAGTAAAAGATACTACTTCAATAAAATGATGATTTCGCGAAAGTTAAGCTTGGCCTTCCATCAATTTTTAATACGACAGATGCGAATCAAGTTTATCTATCTATCAGGGTTCATAATGCTCACTCAATCTCAGGAGCACATGATTTTCCCTCACGAAAGTTTTCGGGGAGAAATCGCTTTTCGGGAAAGAAAAACAGCCTGGAGAGTGATAACAATTTTTCGCTCACTTCGATTGCCGCTAAACGTTGGTTTGCTCTTTTTCTTTCACATTCGAGTCTTTTCGTGGCATCATCAATGCAAATGGTAGTAGCTTATGTGGAACAAATAACTTGACGCTTTCATACAGATAGCGTGGTGGTGTGGCTAAAGTAAGCGCATCCCCACAGCTATTATTCTTACTATTCTGGGTTCGAATCCCGGCGCGGTCATACAATTTTGTAATTGTTCTGCGATAATTCTCGCGAAAAGTGAGTGAGAGATGAAAGTAAGGCAACGAAAAAGGATTTTCAACTAATAGGCAAGATTTTCGTTCATCTTCCAATGCTAATTCTAGAGAAAAGATTGATGGGTGAAAGATGATCCTCAACATAAACAACGAAACAAGATTTTCCCTTGGCCCGAAAAACGCTTGCTTTGGTCTCATTGAAACGAAAAGTCGAAACCCTGCTATCTATCTAAGTGCATTTTACGACAAACAGACTTCTAGTTTAAGTGCAATCATCATTTTATTGAAGTAGTATCTTTTACTCAAATTTTGAGTTGTCCCGTTTTTAATGAAAATGAGTCGGATTCGACTCAATTTTGAGTAGTTCATTTTTAGCGTGTATACCGACATTTATATACCAATGGAAAACTAGACAAATAACCCTACTATTAGCGAAGAAATTATATTGATTTCGACGATTTGGGAAATTTTATTGACAATTTTACAAATTTGACATTTTTGAACATTTCAATTTTGTGGTTTGGATGTGGGCAGCCTTGAAAACTCGGCAGAAATAAGAATAGTCTGTACGATTTTTTCTTATATCGAAGACAAATACAAATACAATAAAACTGAAAAAAAGAAGAAAAATAAGAAAAGAATTATATTTTGGCCATAAACAGAAAGTATGTGTACATTAACTAGTCATGCCCCATAAATAAAAATAATTATTAAATTTATTATTTCTATCAATTAGGCCGTTACAACTATTTAATTAAAATTTTGTCCTACTGGTCTCCGAACGGTCAAGGGGGGGGGGGATAATGAAGAATAAATATTAAAATGAAAAAAATAAAAAAAAACTGCTCGGATTTCTTAAAGAATGTTTTGAAAATCCTCAAAATTATCCGAATTTTATTTTGTTACCCCCTCAAAATATTATTTTTTGGCAAAAAAAAAATCCGAGGAGGGGGAGACAAAATAGTTTTTAAATATTTGTATCGGCCTTATGTCTAAATAATTATTATAACTGCTTAAAAATAAGTTAGGGGACAACTACAGCAGCATTGATTGAGTTTTGTGTGTGTCTCTCCATTCTAACCCCCACTGGCTGGCAGTGATGTTATGGAAAAAAGCTGACTGTTTTACAGTCAGATTTAGTCCGGGAGTTAGAAGGTGCTAGCTCTACTATAGCTCGAGTGACCCATTTCAGAATGCCTGGTATTTCATGATCAGTCCGAGATCACTTTTGCTTACAATAAGCCCCGCCTGTTTATGCTACCATTATCAAATGGATAATGGATCCATAAACAAACTTCCGGATTTAAAATTCAGCGCGTATATAGTTTTTTTTAATATATTCAACATTCAGTAAAATTATACTGGAACATTCTCACCAAATAAATCCCTTATTGTGTAATGCCGGGCATTTCTAGGGCCGGCTTTTTGAGGAGCGGTCTTGGTTGATGTGAGTGCCACACATCACATTTTTTCACGAAATTATGAAATATATGTCAACAGTTACATGAAGATCCACAATAGAACACATTCACCAAACCTTTCCTGCTCTTTCAACGCAACCTAATTTTGATACTAAATAACCGTACACTGTAGCTGTCTCTGTCTAAATCCAGAAAGCAGCTCAAAATATTTGTTGAAATACCGCACATTGCTCGAAAGCTTTTCCGATACCCCTTTCACACTGACATTATAACTGCACTGATTTATTTGGATTCGTCAACAGGACTGACACAGTCCAGCTTCAGCATATCATTTACTTTTAAACATATCTTTTAACACATGGCGATATATGGAGCTTCCTAACAACCGAAACATTTGTTTCTCACCGTCCGAATGCAAACGCGCAGCAGCAAATTTTTCAAGCTCCACAGCAGCATTGATTGAGGAGGCCCACAACCGAGCCAATAACAAAAAAATTTGCTCTCAAATTTTGATGGCAATCGTTATTGATCCTCAAAATAGATTAAACTTACTGTATAAATGCGCATTGGAAATCATTACTTCAATTGAATCACTTTAATTTACCTATGACACGTTGAAAAAAGTGAAAAAAAACTTTCGTATTGTTTTTCTTGTAAAAAAAGTGATTTATTCGGAGTTCGAAGTAGAAATGTCTATTTGGTTTGATATGGAGCACAAAACATCTTGTTACTATAGCAAACAAATGAAGGTTATCAGAATGACAGCATCTGCTTTATCTGTCAAAAGGTACGTAGGGGTACCTAAAACCGAACATCTTCCCCTACAATCTGGAACCCCAGGTGCATGTTTACCATCCTCAGACGCTCCAACACATCGAGAACTCCCAAGCAACATTTTAAGTTTCATAACGCTCTTAAAGACCATAATTTACTCTACAAGAGTGTTATAAAGCCAACATAAAACCAAAATGTTACTAGGGCTGTTAAATTTACTGCCGGTCACCTAGAAGTCTTGAAGCTGTTCATACTAATGCTTGGCGTACTCTACCGCCCCATCTTGGAATAGTTCATTCAATTCGTTCACGGATCCACTGATATCTTGACGTTCCACCAACAAACAGAACTAGATATCCAACTTTTAGCTCTCGAGTATACTGAAATAAATTGATTCGCTGAGTGATAACCGGTGAGTATTTTTTCACACATCTACTCCAGAATTCCTCACAAACTATTTCCAACTACTTCGTAGTACTCCGCGTTGAAGCTGTGGTTCTTGGTCGGCCGACTCTTTGGATATGTTAATGGCCTAGAATTTATGATAAACTCCACTTCTATCAAAATCGTTTTTATTGTCTCACCGATGGTGATACTTTTATTGACTGTTAGTACGTTTGTGTTATGGACCTAAAAGTACCTTGCATCAACATAGGTTTCTGACTCAGGCAATTGGCCCAATAAAAATTGAACTGAGAAAGAAATCTGCAACCCAAAAAACTCATTACAATGAGTACATCGGATATTCGACAAATACCTGAGACGTCTTCCATTTACAGGCTAGTAAAGATTACACCACACAGGAGTTTTCTTTCCTTTTCACGTTTCTCGTACAACAAAGCTGTACAGAAAGGCTATCATTTCAATCAAAAATCTAACTTTTAATAAAAGGCTCGGAGACCCATGATCTTATGTACCAATCGACTCAGCTCGTTGAACTGAACAAATGTCTATTTGTGTGCGTATGTGTGTGTAACTTTTCTTATAGTGTTCCTTAACCGATTGTCTCGCAACAAGTTGCATTTGACTGGGGACAAACCCTAGTTGACCACTATTGAAAATAATCACGATTGGTCATTTCGTTCGGAAGAAAATAGTGTTTCGAACATTACACAATTGGTTCGATAATTCGCTATGAAGCGTTTGCAAAATCCGTAAGGAAGGAAAATATCTTTGATATGTATCACACTAAGGTGGAACCATACGATCGAGAAAAACTTCATCACCGCTAGGTGGATAATGTGGATTTTTTTTAACCATTCTAATAAAACTGTAATAGGCCTTGAATGTAAACCAAAGAAAACGTCCCGCAGAGCAATCAGTGGACAACATGGCAACCGAATAATCATTTCGCCTTCGTTTCCCGCAAAGAGGCGGAAAATGAAAATCGACAAGGTTTACGACAGTCACCCGGGGAGGTGTTCCATCCACAATCTTGCCGGAATTACTACTCCTGCGAAGTGTCTTGGTATGGCTGCCCATGGCATGTCCCATAATAAAGAACGAGATTTTATTTTAAAGGCGGGCAGTTTTATTTCTATCTACACCATCATCCAATTCGAATTCCATAAACGATGCCGGTTTTAAAAAATGTTACGTCCCACGCAGGGTTGGATTTCCAGAATCACATCGAAGACACAGAATGGATTTGATTTTATTTGTTTGCCTGAGGAAAGCAATTTAGACACATAAATGGGTGTTTCTTTGTCTGGCAAATTCGACCCTGAGCCCACGTTCCGGTCAGTTGAACCCAGAGAGAAAGATGAGCAATTGAAGACACACGTTAATTTGGACACGTATCATTCTCGTTTGGATATCCCATGACATCCAGAGCACTCAATCGAGGTGAATAATGGAGACCGGAATGAACATCGAATTGCTGATTGAAGGATTGCGGATCAAATTTCATGACTTTGAAAGTCGACAAATGAATTTTCAAAAGTTTTTGGACATATTGGCCACGTTCTGAAAACCTGGTTTCTTTAAGGTAGTGTACAAATTTGGAGTAGATCAAAACCCCATCTTGCGACTTATTAAACATCGTGATTTAAGAAAACATGCACAGCAGATGGCTTTTTAGACACAGGTCACGTGTATAATTGTCATAAAAAAACAAGCACTTTTACTGTAACTCTTCGATTGGTTTTAAAAGCGGAATATTTTCTTCTCATTTCCGTTGTTTTTGTTTTAAAATTCATTTTCCATTCTGCTTTACTTTACAAATTGACCACTTTTAATATCATTCATCAGTTTCTCTTCTTCTGGTCTGTACGTACAAATTTCGTCTAAAAACCACATGTTTAATCCGTATTTTATTCTCCTTCCGGCAGGTCTATCTCGTTTTCCGGGGTGGAGGCAAACACCAAGACGACTCAACCGGGCTCGGCATGAAGCCATCGGGTGCCAAATTCATTAGCCGCTCCCACGGGCGCACATTCGCTAATGCCAGCAGCGTGACGACCTCCACCGCACAGTTGGGAGGAAACATAGGTAAGTGTTCCGGTCTAGCCACATTCTCACGCTTGGCAACAAGCATGACGGGCGACACATTTCAAAGAACCGACAAATTAGACACCGCATAGGTAGGATGATTATTTTTCAGCACACCCCTCGGAAATGGCATTCCACCATTGGTATTTGTTTTTAACTATTCGTGTCGTCATCATCTATAAAAACAAAACTCACGGTCCGTTTCTTGCAAAACGATCTTCTTCTTAGAATTGGTTGAATCTGTACACAGAATTATAAAATTAGTGATATGGATATTTTTTGCACAGCTGATTTTTTGTACAGTCTGATAATAACAGGTGTTCGGATGAGGTACACTACTGGTTAAACAAAATCGATATTCCAACAGCTTATTGTCAATGTTCGCCGGTATGAACTTTTTGATACACTTAGTTCTGTTCGTTTATCATTGGGGTAGGAAAATAATTAGAAATTATCATAACAAGCGATACAAACGACACACAACAATGGTTTCTTCAGCAAAGTGCCTCAAAATCGAAAAAGGAACAACTTTCTAAAGCATCGTAAAATGCTAAAACTAGAAATACAGAAAGTAAAAATGTTATCTCAAAGTGTAATGGAACCACCCTGTTTCAATAAATAACGAAATTAACCCTAAACAATTAGCTTTGATTTTGCTGAAGTCATTTTGCTTCTACAATATCATCTTCAAGGTAAAAATATTTTTTCCTCCTAATTTTCCGGCGTGACTCTTCGTGCATTGTTCGACTTTCTTACAAAATGAGATAACTTATTCCAGCGACGATGGGTGCTGTGCAAATGTTCGTTAATACATCATCAACGCTGTAATCGATTTTAAATTGGCATGGTCTAAATCCGTAGTCACGTACATCGTGGCATACGACGGGCTTATATTATTATTGCGTCCCTCCCTTTTAATGAATTTTGATGCAATCTACTTTCCATAACTGCATCCGTCCAGCAGCGCATAAACAAAACTTGTTTATTTTCATTTAATTTAAATCAATTCAAAACTTGCGGAAGGCAGCTGGTTACGCCTGCCTTCGTTGGTCAAAATTGCATGTGGGTAACGTTCGTTTTCGAGTGCAACCGAATGGTCAACCAACAAGCCAACAAATGCCGCAGAACAAAGGGATTAAATTAAATTAGAAAAGTATCATCCTCGCGTATGCACTGCTTTCTATAGGGAACAGGACAGATTAACCCACTCATCGGTGATGGTGTTTTTCTCGATTTTGGAAAATACAAAAGAACATGTAAGAGGAATGGCGAACTACTACTGCTGGACTACATCAAGTTTTTCGATAAATCTGGCAATAATGGAGGAGAAGACCACCAGCTGTCATCGAGAGAAAAAGTAGAATCATTGAAATTTCACACGGTGTGGTATAGGAAATGAAGTATATTTTTGTTATAAAAAAAAATAAAGATGTTTTCCAAAAAAAATCTAGGGGTTAGAATTTTAAAAGCACAGAAAATAGACATGATATCTCCTTTTTTATATTTTTTTCGAATAAGCAGTTAATGCTTAAGATTATTGAATTTCTAACCCCACAACCTAAAAATTTGTATAACTTTGTATAGGCATTTTAATCCTCATTTTTTATATCATGCCATGTCAAATTTCCATGATTCTACTTTTTCTCCAAACTTTTCCAGGTGGCAGCACTGATGAAGGAACCTCCCCCATGAGCTCATTTTCTTTTCCTACGTCAATATCATAAATCATTCAAAATCATACATCAATCAGATTTTAATTTCATTTTGTCAAAGTTATCACCGTTGTATGTCTTCTTCTTATTTTTATTTGAGTTCCTCAATAATCAATCGGCACAAATTTCTTGTATTTTTTAATATTCATTGTTTGTTGTCCCGGGATTTGGGATGAGACTTTTCGTACAACCTGACAAATCTCGGGATCCCGTAATTTTCGGCATTTTTGAGAAAAACCTATTTTTTGCTTTGAAACAGTTTTGTTTATGAGTTTTGCCGAAATTTTGTGTTTTGCATTGCGCGGCTGGTAGGGTAACCGTACCCTTAGTGGAGGTAGCACCAATAGTGGAGGTAGTGGGGTTTTCATGAGATTTATCATAATTATACACTTTACGATGGTTGATGTTGATGCGTCGTGCTTTAAATATCATGTTAAATGCAACTTATCTTAAGATTTCGCTTGAAAAACTATTGAAAATAATGATTTTCCTTAACAAAATTGACTCCCTTGCACCTATAGTGGTGCAACTGTACCAATAGTGGCGAGTCTCGTAAGAAATCAATGGATAGCACCACTATAGGAACCAAAATTATTTTTTAACGCCACTAAAGGAACAGTGTACCCATAGTGGTGCAAGCAATATTTGGTAATTGTTGATGTTATATGACATCTATCTCATTTTTGTTAGCAAGTTTATTAGTTTATCTATTGACTAAGATATTAAAGCAGTAAATTTCCCATAATTATCAATTTAAAAAAAATATTTTCTTTTGTTGATCTACTAATACCTCCACTATTGGTACCGTTGCCCTAATAAAGTTAATTAGTTCAGTGCGTGTTGGTTCTTGTTTCGGACGGCAGAACGATCGCGATAGTTTGCCGAAATTTTGTGTTTTGCATTGCGCGGCCGGTAATAAAGTTAATTAGTTCAGTGCGTGTTGGCTCTTGTTTCGGACGGCAGAACGATCGCGCGATTTGCCGAAAATTTGTGTTTTGCATTGCGCGGCCGGTAATAAAGTTAATTAGTTTAGTGCGTGTTGGCTCTTGTTTCGGACGGCAGAACGATCGCGATAGTTTGCCGAAATTTTGTGTTTTGCATTGCGCGGCCGGTAATAAAGTTAATTAGTTCAGTGCATGTTGGCTCTTGTTTCGAACGGCAGAACGATCGCGCGATTTGCCGACATTTTGTGTTTTGTTTTGTTTTTCCCTTAGGACGGTTCGTAAGTAAATTGATGAATATATTTTATTATTTTTACAGCATAAACTGTTATTGACAAACGCTCTATATTGTCGAATAGAGCTCCCTATTATTCACCTTTCCCACTAACACAAATTTTCCTTCCCGAGACATCTATGAAGATAGTATGGGTTCCCTGCATCTTCACTAGTAGATGTTGAACTAACATTCCTTCCCTTCCTTCCGTGATTGTAAGGACGTGGCCAGGTATACAACTGCTACTGTGTAGGAAAAGGTACTAATCCCAAGTACCAATTTGCGACAATATACAGTAGATTGCTCAATTCAAGCTCTGTCTGGTGGGGGGGCGGGTGTCGCGGGAGAGGGTTCTCTTCGTCGACTTCCCCTCATTTGAATGGAGGTGACGGGCAGGGAATTTCTTTGCGGTTTATCACCTCAGAATGCAAGTTCGCATTGTTTTCTTTCGTTCTGAGGTGATAAACCACAGAGAGATCTGCTTCTTGTCACTTTTGTTTAAGGGAGGGGAGGTCGACGCGGAGAGTCCTCTCTTGCGACATTCGCCCTTATTCCAGATGGAGCTTGAATTGAGCATTGTATAGCCACCCACGATTTGTACAATCACATATGCTATGCTATGTTATGCTATGCTATGAAACAGTTTTGTTTATGAGTGGGTAGTGAGAACAGGAACAGTTTTTTTCAGGGGTAAAAGTTCATATTATTAAAAGATCAGATAGTACACAGTTCAAATTAAAACTCAATTTGTTCTTAATTTGAATCAATTTATTCGAAATACGACTTCAAGAAGCAAATATTGTTCACGTTTTTATATCCTAGGTCTAGGTTTTGATCAGACACTAAACAAAATTAAAGTGAAGAAAGAGAGATTCTATCGTGTAATGCTCTATTGACCTTTTTTTTAATGAGGCCTCCTGTTCGTTGACGTGGAACATATGAACTCCATCCAAATGTCGCATGGCTACAAAAATTGATGTTTTCACTCCTCATTCCAAACTACTCACTTTTCGCAGCAAGAAGTAAGAAATAAAAAGTGAAAGGTGAGAGTCATCCTCACTACCCACTCATCATTTCATACTTCTCATTGCGAAAAATAAAAAGTGAGAAAAAGGAAGTGTAACATAAAAAGCAAGAAGTAAGACTTCTCAATTATCCTCAATTATCAGTTTTTGCAGATTGAGGTGAGAATAGAGGCGACCAACGACAGTGACCAACGGACGTTCTGGCCGAATTGAAAAAAATGGCCGTTTGAACGACAGTTTCAAACACATGACTTGTTCGGCCAAATGACTTTTTAGTCTAGTGTAGTCTACAAATACACAGCCATCACTTGGAAGAATCCTGGAAAATGATAGAATAGACTATTTCTATAGGTTCAAGCGCCATTACTCGCCCTCTGGAACGATAAAAGGAAAACAAACAAAAACGAAAGAATTAACATCCCAACAAACAACGACAAGCTACAAATAAGCATCTAGGTTGAATTATTGTTTATTTGTGATCTTTGTAGCTGAATAAAATGGATGCTGAATAATTTGCTAGACAGATTTCATTTCAGCATTTAATCTAACTAATATTCGACATGGCCTATTTATTTGTTTACTACCTTTATTTGAAGTCGAACTTACGTTTTCGTTATATCACATTTCAGCACATTGGGGAAGTTTAACAATGTACTGAACTGATGATTTTTAAAGTTCTCTGTTCGACTATGATGTGATGCTCTGAAAGGGTGGTCGAATTGAGTTTGAATAGTAAGTTAATAAGCAGGCATTAGACATCCTTCTTAACCTTTGTCCTTCTTAACCATTGGATTTCAAATTTATCTGATCTATCGCACAATGGGAAAAAACATACTTTTTCAGTTTGAGAGAAAATCTGGGTTCTAGATCTGGGAAATTTGATTTATAGAAAAATAATGATTTATTTTCATGACATGCTTTTTATTTTCGTGATTTATTAAACTGTCGGAGATTATAACGAACGAAACTGCTGGAGCAATAAAAAAAAATGCATTCATGCGGAACTAAATTTACTAAAAGCCGGACATAACGCCGTTGAATAACATCGGAAAATTATTGAATCTTTGATGTGTGGAATCCCAATATTATCGCATGGATGTTGATTTTTATTGCGGCGAAATAATTGAAATTATCTTAGCATTTCACAATCATATCGCAACCGATTATCAAGAGATTCGGAGGAAGGCCGAATATACATTGATTTTATTTTCATAAATTCATAAATAGCATTGGGGACGGATTTTATTTTATCGTTTATCGACATTATTTTTACGTATTTTTCCTAGTGTGCGATGGTTATGACTGGTTGAACAATGGTTGAAATAAAAAATTGTACAGTTATTAACAAACTGTAGTTTGACAGATCGACTTATTGAATAAGAGTCCAATTATGATTCATATTCAGCAATAAGATTATTTATGTTATGCATTGAGTGAGCCATATCTAACAAATCAAGGATGGCGCGGATGACAACGTTACCGGCGGATGATCAAATGACAGCAGTTCGAGACCCGATTTAGGAAAATTTTAAAATGATTAAATGAAAATAGCAATTGCTTCAAAATACGTTCATTGAAGATCTTACTGATGTTACCTTCTATGCGTTATTATTTTCGAGGAATTCACATGTAGCTGAATTGAGGCTTAGTAAAATGCTTATTAAATGTTTAACGAATCAGTTAATAAAGTTGTTTTTCAAAATGAGATGATGTAGTTGTATAAATTCGCCAAAATTGTGTGAACAAAGCTTGAACAGAAGTTGTGATAAGAAATAGTACAGACATAATTCAACACAGCGCTGAATTAAATCATCACACTGATGTTAGTTCAACTAGTGAATGTTTGTTGGGATCAACAGACTAAAAGACATAACCGACACACTGCGGATAATTTCCACGATCGCAGTCACAGGAATGAAAACGATGCCAACGCTCTGGACAAGAGGCTTCTGGACGCGAATATACACGATTTGAGAAATGGATAGGCATGTTTCTAACAATTATTTTCAAAATTCGCGAAATTCTGCGACCAGTCGCAATCGACGCATGTTTCAATTTTTCGTGCAACACGCTTACCAAATTCACGTAATTTCATACCTGACCTGATCCTTACTGTACCAGTGCAAGCCGCCTCCAAATGCAGCACATTGACAGTAACACACAGCATATGGCCGCGAACCGAGCATCGTAGCTTCAAACTATTATAGGGACAGTGCAATACAGTGGTTTGACCACCAATCCATGCAATGGAACAGTATCACTCGAGAAACCAATAATATTTCTAATTCAATAATGATCAACATTATGCAACGTACACACCAGTCAAGCAGTTTGACGAACATTGACTCCGCCCCCAAGAAAACGCTTCGGTTGCTGCTTTGTTTGAACGTGTATGAAGTTGTTCGAACAACCATTTGACAGTTGGCGGCTCGGTTGGAAAAAATTAAAACGGTTTGATTTTGGTTTGAGTTGTCGGGGGTGGAGTCAAGGTTCGCCGAACATGTTTGAGCATTTGTAGTGAAGTTGCACAAACCCCCATATATTTTTTGATGGTTGGTGCTCAAGTTGGCGCTTCGGTCGTTCGTGTGTTATATTGTTGGTCGAATAAATTGATTGTTCGTGCCGCTGTTGGCAAAACTTGATGGATGTTTGAATAAACGAGAGGTGGAGTCAATGTTGGTCAAACTGCTTGACCGTGTGTACGTTCCATTAAGCACCCGCGCGCGGCTGCGCATAGAAAGTTCGATCACTAACTTCAGCGAGACCCGTGTCCCGGCGGCATAGGACTAGCCGACACCAAAAATATCAGCGAAAACAAAACAGAAAAAATATGCTGCCAGAAAACAAAACACGACCTGCCACGCGCAGAGCCTACTTCGATTAATCCTTGTTCGGCCAAATGACTTTTTTTGCCAAAAGACAAATTCTGCCGGATGAATTGGCCTTGCTTACAAACTACCATTCATTTTCATTTATTTAGTCTACATCTAAACAGATAACACTGAATCAACAATTTGACGCCACAATACTCGGTTCGAGGTCGCATCTCTCCATCCTCGAATGCGCCCCACGCTCGCCAAGTCGCCTGTCCGGCATTCTTGCAACATGTCCTGTCCATCGTACCCTTCCGGCTTTAGCTACCTTCTGGATACTGGGTTCGCCGTAGAGCTGGGCGAGCTTGTGGTTCATTCTTCGCCGCCACACACCGTCTTCTTGTACACCGCCAAAGATGGTCCTAAGCACCCGTCTCTCGAATACTTCGAGTGCTTGCAAGTCCTCCTCGAGCATTGTCCATGTTTCATGTCCGTAGAGGACAACCGGTTTTATTAGCGTCTTGTACACGACACATTTGATGCGGTGGCGAATCTTTTTTGACCGTAGTTTCTTCTGGAGCCCGTAGTAGGCCCCACTTCCACAGATGATGCGCCTTCGTATTTCACGGCTAACATTGTTATCAGCCGTTAGCAAGGATCCGAGGTGGACGAATTCCTCAACCACCTCGAAGGTATCCCCGTCTATCGTAACACTGCTTATCAGGCGGGCCCTGTCGCGCTCGGTTCCGCCCACAAGCATGTACTTTGCCTTTGACGCATTCACCACCAGTCCAACTTTTGTTGCTTCACGTTTCAAGCGGGTGTACAGTTCTGCCACCTTTGCAAATCTAGACCAACATTTGAAAAAGGCGTAACAGCCAAAACTTATTCCTTCGGAATCTTTAGCTACATACATAGCTATATACATAGACAAAATACTGGAGGGATCAAATTTTGGCTGTTACGCCCTTTTCAATTGTTGGTCTAGAAATGTTCGGCCGACAATGTCCATGTCATCCGCGAAACAAATAAATTGACTGGATCTGCTGAAAATCGTACCCCGGGTGTTACACCCGGCTCTCCACATGACAGCTTCTAGCGCAATGTTGAACAACAGGCACGAAGGTCCATCACCTTGTCTTAGTCCCCGACGCGATTCGAACGAACTGGAGTGTTCGCCCGAAATTTTCACACAGTTTTGCACACCATCCATCGTTGCTTTGATCAGTCTGGTAAGCTTCCCAGGGAAGCAAACTACCATTTCGGCCAAATTACCAGTTCGGCCATCATTCGACAGTATGTAACTTTCAGCAATCAGTTTTCGGCCTTATAATCATTTTGCACAAACGTCCAATAATGGGGCTAACAGTAGTTTGGCCGAATAACCCGCATAATGAAAAACGACATACCATATATTCAAAATTACATATGCGTTATAAGATATATTGTCACTATTCACTTCATTGTTAGCATACAATTTTAAGCTGAATTCACCATACCAGCTCTACATCAACACTTACTGTTAATACATAACATGCTGTCGATGTGTAATTATATAGTTCTGCAATTGTACATCTACCAACTGATGTATGGTACATCGAAAATTTTGTTCGAAAAAACGACCTGATTTAAATGTTAATTATACTTAACCGCCTATTACTCATATGGTCGTTTGGCCGTTTACCATCTGAGCTGCTGTTGAAATAGTATATGAGACTGTCCATTTATAGTTAACTACTATTAGTGAGACCATCGCTACAATCACACTTATTCTCTTCAATTATAGCAGATGTGGTCTACGTATGGTCCATGATTATGCGGGAAACCATAAGGCTGAATCCCATCTGGCAATTAGGCAATTTAATTTGGCCGAATAAAAGACAGGATCGCCGTCTTCGACCAGAGGTCGCCAAGACTGATTACTTAACACCTAGCATAAGCCAACGTACATGACATTTACGCCACACCCAGTGGACCAGTGATTCGCTTTACGAAAAGTTTTCTCCTCATTATGGCGGGAATCAAACCCACGCTTCTCAGCACGCCCAAACGGCTACTGGTGCCACTATTCGCACGGCCATGAAGCCCATAAAATAGAGATCATTCGACTGAAAATGTAATTTACCCTAACGAGTCATATGCATTGGCGTAACTAATGAAAAAAATTAGGGGGAGGGGGGGCTAACTTTTTTTCTATTCTTACAGTCAAACACAAAAAAAGTTATTGTTTTTGTTCAACTGTCCGCAAGTTGGCCTACCAAATAGCTATTTCAATACATCCAGTAACGACTTGAACACCTCTGACATAAAAATCTAGAAATGTCGTGGGATTCCCAATAACTTTAATACGTAAAAAACTTAAGAGCTTTACTGCCGCTAACCGCAAGTCGAGCACATCTGTATATGGGCCTCCATATACAGATGTGCTCGACTTGCGGTTAGCGGCAGTATAGATACATAAGGCTTTCGAGTTTTACATGTCCATTAGAAATAATTTCAAATTATTGTGGGCTTCATGGCCGTGCGGTTAGCGACGTCAATCGTCTAGACGCATGTACTAGGAAGTATAGGTTCGATTCCCCCCGGTAAGGAGGAAACTTTTCGTGATCGAGTGTTATGTGTCCTGTCTGTTGTCTCATGCTAAGTGTTAAGTGCTCAGTCTGTACGACCTCTGGTCGAAGACGGTGTTTCCTGTCCTTTTACATTTTAGTTACCTCTCCTTGAAATTTCAGGGTTTACCGAGCTTTTTTTTTTGGATTTCAAGGATTATGGATTTTTTTCGGATTGTCAAAGAAAATCGGAAATTCAATGTTTTCCGGAAATAGCAGCAACATAATGAATACTTTACCAGAGAAATCTGCAGAAAAAAATGCCTGCAACGGCCGCAGGTGGCTACCAGACGGCTTTTCCGCAAAATTAGAACGTCCGTGAATGGTCTTTTGTACAGTTCGTCCTAGACCAACGATTTTCTTCTAAACAATTTCTGATAATGACCAGGGAGTTCAATGCTCTTTACCATAAAATATTGCATAGAGTTTTCCACCTTCGCCAAAGGTATAATAATCAGCATTAGCATTTGGCAGTTCGCACAACCTCGTAGGTGGTACAAGCCAAGACTATTGTATGAGAGTAGCATCACTTTCATCCGTTACCACAGATATTGATTTGGGACTAATCACTAACTCTTAGACGCCAGCAATGAACTCTCCAATAGTCGAGATCTGTCCTGGCCACGTCCTTGCGAATGCTGAGGAAGGGGAAGGATGGTTTGTTGGACTCCTACTTACGAAAGATGCAGAGAACTCTACGACCTCTCATAGGTGCCACGGGAGGTTTTTGGGATTGCGTGGAAGGTTATAACAGTAGGAATCGTTTTGGTATAACGTGAAACACAGAAAGAACTAAGATAGAAATACAAAGTAGGAAAGGGACGAGCCTGGATTTGAACCCACGACCTCCTGCTTATAAGGCAGAAGCGGTAGTCACTAGACCACCGAGATCGTCACCTTCGCCAAAGGTATAATAGTAGCCCAAAAATATATGTACTGCGCAAACCAATGAATGATGAATTCTAACATAATAATACTTAAAAAGCATTGGCGTAAATAAGGGGGCGCTAGGGGGGGCTTAGCCCTCTCTAGAAAAAAATTAGCCCCCCCTATGATTTGATAAGTTAGTTAGCAGTGATATCAGTTTTCAACATATAGCATAATGAATTACCGAAAAATTTTGAAGACTAAAGAGTTATCTCTCATATTCACTCTATCATACTTAATGAAATGAGTGGAAGAAAAATTGGCTTGTTTCTGAATTCTGAGAAAGATTCCCATCAGCATCCGGGAAGGATTTTCATCAGAATACGAGAAGAATTCTCACTTCAATGTCTAAGGAATTCTTTTCGGATTCATCGAAGTATTCCAATCGTAATCCAGAAGAATCCAGAAATCCTACTGTATTGTTAAGCAATACCCTTGGGAATCTGTGAAAAATACCCTTTAAAATCCATCCAATCGTTGATTTGCTCCGGAATATCTCCAGATTCGTTTTAAGATTGGTTTAGGAATTCCTTGACAAATCAGAATCCTTTGGCGATTTGTTTTGTAATCCTTTGAAGATTTAATTCGGAGTCTCTCGACGTTTTGCAAATGATCTGCGTTGGGATCTCTAGACGATAAGGAATCCGGCTGACGATTAGCTTCAGAATCCCGCGAAGAATTGCTTCAGAATCATTCGACGTTTCGTTTCGGAATACATCGACGGTTTGCTTCAGAATTTCTCATATATTTTGTTCAGAGTCCCTTAACGAAATTTTTTAGGAACCATTCGACGATTTGCTTCGAAATCCTTTGATGATTTGCATCGGAATCCCTCAACGGTTTGCTTCAACATCCTTAGAGGATTCCCTTCGGGATCGCTGGAGGATTCTTTTCGAAATAACTGAATGATTAATTCGGAGTCGCTAGACGATTTGCTTCGAAGTCCTTCGACGGATTGCTTCGGAATCCTTCGACGATATGCGTCTTTATCCCTGGAACATTGCTCATGAAATACCTGGAACCATCATATTGGAATTCCTGGAGGGTTTTCGACGAAATCCTTGGAATATTTCCCTTCAAATTCCTGAAATATTCCCGTCGAAATTCCTGGAGGGTGAAGGATCCCTGGTACATTCTCGTCCGTTGGAATTCCTGAAACATTCCCTCCGAAATCTCTGGTGGATTCCCTTCAGGATCCCTGGAGGCTCCCATCGGTATTCTCATCGAAATATCTAGAGATTCCCGTCGGAGTCCCTGGAACATTCCAGTCAGGATCACTAAAGGATTGTCAACAGAATTCTTGGAAAATTCTCGGCGGAATCCATGGAAAGTTGCATTATTATTTTTTTTTTTTCATTTGAGATAGATAGAATATTTATGAAGCATGCAAATATATCCACTGCCTGACGCTAGTCGAGCGCAATTAAACATAGACTGTGAGTTGTTGCTCACGTGATTGAGAAAAGCGAATAATATGAATGAGTGTGATGGATCCGCAATTGCCTTAGGTGGTTTGGGCTGCATTTGTCACATTACCGCTGATAACTTCATGAGATGTTAAAATGTTCGAAAATTTTCAAAAAGAGGTTCAATTTCGAGAAAAAATTTAAAGGGGCTATAGCCCTCCCTAGGCATCGGAGGTAGTTACGCCAATGTTAAAAAGTAGTCATTGATGATAAAAACCACATCAGGTATTCGAGAGATATTGAATACCAAATCAATACCTTGTCTAATTTAAGTTATTCGATAAGTATGATGTGTTTGTAATAGGGACGTTCTGATACTTCCGATATATCGGATTATCGATATTTTTGTTTCGATATCCGATATTTTTGTATCGATATTTTGCTCTCAATATATCGGTCATATCGATATTTTTGCTTTTGATATCGATATATTGAATCAGAAGAAAGTAACACAAAAATAACAATTGCATTGTATTTTGTGAAAGAAAATACTTCAAAATGGATCTGAAATGTCATATTTTTAATGGTTAAGATGATTTTTCTCGGCAGCGCGGATGGTGTGAGGTGTGCGCTGCCATCACAATTTTGACAACTAGACACTTTGCATTGACGCGTCCTTGTGCAACATCTGTCATGCTGCAAGTCCTTGAATCCTTACGGCTTACGGCTCAATTCTGAACTAAAAAGTTTCTCAATATATTGGTTTCCAATGCTCGAGCAACTTTCCAAAACCGATAGATCCTAAGATATTAAACCAAACTGATCTCTCATGTACAGTAGCGCCATCTTGCGGATGAATTTTAAACTAATTAGCTTCTCAACAAATTGGTTTCCAATCCTTGGACAACTTTGTATTATATGCATCTTCTGGAACATCTTCCATGGAAATTTCCTGAATCCCATAAATCCCGAGATATCGAACCAAACTGGTATTTTCATATACACTAGCGCCGCTCAGTGGAAGAATTCTAAATCATTTTTTTTTTTCATGACTCATAGGGCCGCATGGGATTATAGATGGGTTTAGAGTTTTTAGAATTCTTATAAGAAACATTGCGCCATTTATTGAAAAGATGGACTATTTTCACCGGTGTTGCGTTGGTTCCGGATCTTCCGGAGGACCAGCAGAAGATCCATTGGACTAAAAAAATGTCCTCATTGAGAGTATATATCTTCTTTATTATTTTCCCGAAAAAAATCACGTTGATATCATTTGAATTGGCTTCATTGGTAACGCATTTTAGGACTGTTGAACTTTTTACAACACGCGAGTTCTCGTGTTATGAAAGTTGAAGCGAGTTGTGGAAGGTATAAGATGGATATGGGAACTACGTGGTGAAATTCCTAAAATAGTAAACCTGTGATCCGAAAAACCGAGCTAGGGTGCATTTTTGTTCGTAAACTCTCAATTACGACGAACTTACGCTGCGAACTCAGAGAAAATGTTATTTCAATTTAGTACAAATGCTGTTTGAATACGAATTACATGATGGTGCAACGTGAAGCCACTCATGAATTCAATTGGCCAAAAATAAACTTTGCTCTCAAAGCAGCATCTAATCTCGCCATCATCGCCCACCTATTTGTTTTCGTTTCAACAACCGTCCCACTTTCATCAGTTGCTATGATTTGCACTCGCCAGCTAGCAGGGAAACCAATAGAATTTTTCATGCTTGCAAAAATCGGACAGCGATAATACAGGTTTTCGTTTGGATATTTTGTGTAAGCTGAGCTGGATAAAACCCATCAGCCACCAACATTCATGACTTTTGCGAGGCAAGGTTGTTTTTATCAGGATTTTGAATTTATAACGAATCCATAAAATGAAGTTGCAACCCTTTGAGCATATTTTCACAGAAAAAAATCACAGTCCATCAGGATTTGATGGCGATTTGAGTGGATGATGCCTTTTACCTTGTTAACATAATACCGTTTCGTAATGGGTACACATGAGTGCAGCAGAGAAGCTGATGGCACTCGCGGAGTATCACGACTGAAATTGAATAGGGTAAAATGCCCAATAGTGGACCCCCAACCAATAGTGGACCCTCCAGCCATTTTTGCATTATTACAGCACAATGTAAACATTTTACTATGAAATTCCATCGGGGGAACCTACCTTACAGTCCTATGATTTGACTACATGCATTGGAAATGGTATGGACAGTAAAATTGGATGATTTTTTACATTTCTATAAAAAATAAACACGAGAGTGTCCATTATAGGAATATTTTGGGGGTCCATAATAGGGAAGAAGAACGTCCCGAAACGAAACATGAAAATCAAATGAAGTGTCGACTATAGGCAAGCAATTTCCTATTATGGACCCCCAGGGGGTCTACTATAGGACGAATTCAGTCAGACTTTAAAATGATAATTTCAACGAATAACGTCGTGTATTTGAGTGTTTTTGTATGTATCATAAAGAGGATATGCAGAACTTGTTATTAGATATCAAGCAGCTTTAATATGTTGAAAATTTCTACTCATTATGACAGGAAGAGCAAAATTCCGCTACTAGGGGGTCCACTATTGGGCATTTTACCCTACGTAAAGGAAAAGGACATTAACAAACATTTTCTGTCAGCTAACGTCCGTGATTAATGTTCACAAATTGCATTTAGGGTTCACTTATTCACGATCAATCCCAAAATTGATTGGAATACAGTGGAGAAAAAATATCTTTCGCTCGATTCAACACACGCGGTTTTCGAACGAATTCAAACAAACTTACAATTTATTGCTTCGGGTTTCACATTATCGCAGTCAGAAGAAAAATGGTATTATGTCTGCAGTTGAAATCCAAAGTATGCTCTCGCGGAAATCGAGTTTTTCACGCTATTCCTGATGTTGCTATAGCGCCGAGAGTAGAACACGTAACTTAACTCGATAGTTGAACTAAATGGAATTATTTACTGCCTATATGATGAAATATTTGCAATATTACCATTTTTATTTTTGATTCCGTAAATGCAGCCAAATTGTGAGCCGCGGAAATTTCGTGTCGTTTTAATTCGAAACATAGACAGATTTTTGATCCATATATTTGTAAGGTACACTGGGGAAGTGGAAAAGAAAAATCGATAGTTCAAGTTCACATTATACCAAGTGGCACATTGCGTTAAAGTATAACCCAAAGGATGCCGAAAAACTTTGCTGAAGAAGGCACGTTGCTGGAACGTCCACGAAAAAAGTTATAACGCTTCGAACATTGAGTGTTCAAACCATATGCAAAAAATCGTTTATTCTGCCAGCACTGCCATACTAAGTAGACCAATAATTTAACTGAGTGTTATTTCAAATTAACTGATCTTATAGGGCTATAGAGCTAATGGGAGCTATCCGAAATTATTTCACAAAAAAAATCCGACAAGAAGAAAGATGGGTTTTGCCCTTCGATAACCATAGGTTGTCCGGTAGTGCTGGCAGAAATATGGTTTGAATATGGTTTGAACAATCAATTTTCGAATCGTAGTACCATTTTTTGTAGACCTTCCAGCTACGTACCTTCTTCGGCAAAGTCTTTCGATATCTTCCGGACTATATGCTAACGTATTGAGTCACGTGATTGATGATAAATTGAAGCCGCTAAGAGCAAAAATGTAAAAAAGTACGTTTTCCCATACTAATCTCCATGTAAATTTAAAACGCGATGCAGCATGCAAGGTTGCAATAAATCAAGCCCATATTTTGCACAGTTAATTGGGGTCCCAAAACGATTCAGAAAAACCTTGATCTCACTTGATCGGACGAAGTTTACGTTTTTCCATTCAACTGCGCCCACTCTAATTACTATATCAAAAACCCAGATTAATCCACCTAGCGGTGATGGTGCCTTTCTCGTTCGTTCAAAAGGTTTGGAAAAATCTCAAATAACACCAATATGTGGATTGGTCTTATTTTTCATATTTGTTTATATGCATAAAAAAAATTCTCGCCAAACGCAATTTGTTGTAAACAAATCGGATGAGCATAAGAGCAAAAAATGGCATTTTGTTTAGTAGTTTTAAAATTAGTATTTTCGCCATAACTTTTGACCCAATTGTACGATCCGGCCAAGTTTCTATAGGAAACAATGGGACAAGATTCTGCGTCGAATGCAATCTGTTGCGAGCGACCTGAGAAGCACACATATTGCACATCAATCACAGTAACTTATATATGACCGGATTCAGTCACAATATGGTTACTGCAACCAGATTTGTTGAAATTGTGTTGCTTGGGGAATAGATGAAGTATAAGTGCTAAGAAAGTGAGCTAGACTTTTTTGAACTCTTTTACACAATAAATAGTAATTTGACCATAACATCTAAGCCCATAGTCCGATCTGCCTAATTTTCAATAAGAAAATATGAGACATTCTGCGTCGAATGCAAATGCGAGCAAATCGGTTGAGGAAAAGTGCCTGAAAAATGAGTGACATTTTTTTAGCGATTTTTTCATAAAAAAATGGTATAATTTTCGATCCCATAGTCCGATATGGCCAATTTTCAAAAGGATACAACGGGACTGGATTCTACGTCGAATGCAACTTGTTGTGAGCAAATCGATTGAGGATAAGTGCCCGGAAAATGAGTGACATTTTCTACGCGATTTTTTCGTATGAATTTGTATTTTGGCCATAACTTTCGATCCCATAGTTCTATCTGGCCAATTTCAAATAGGAAATAATGGGACAGGATTCTGCGTCGAATGCAATTTGTTGCGAGCAATCGGTTGAGGCTAAGTGCCCGAAAAATGAGTGACATTTTTTACGCGATTTTTTCGTATGAATTTGTATTTTGGCCATAACTACTGATCCCATAGTTCGATCTGGCCAATTTCAAATAGGAAACAATGGGACAGGATTCTGCATGGAATGCAACTTGTTGCGAGCAAATCGGTTGAGAATAAGTTCCCAAAAAATGAGTGACATATTTTACGCGATTTTTTTGTATGAATTTGTATTTTGGCCATAACTTCTGATCCCATAGTCCAATCTGACCAATTTCAAATAGGAAATAATGGGACAGGATTCTGCGTCGAATGCAATTTGTTGCGAGCAAATCGGTTGAGGATAAGTGCCCGAAAAATGAGTGACATATTTTACGCGATTTTTTCGTATGAATTTGTATTTTGGCCATAACTTCTGATCCCATAGTCCGATCTGGCCAATTTCAAATAGGAAACAATGGGACAGGATTCTGCGTCGAATGCAACTTGTTGCAAGCAAATCGGTTGAGGATAAGTGCCCGAAAAATGAGTGACATTTTTTGAGTAGTTTTGCGCACACACACTCACACACATACACACACATACACACACACTCACACACACACACACACACACACACACACACACACACACACAGACATCACCTACGGGCAGCAGGGACTATGTCCAAGGGCTTGACGACCCCTCCCCACGGCCTCTGCGAGTTAGGGAGCCTGCCTAGGACGTGGTGGGGTTTGACAGTGGGCTCTGTTAAACCTCTATAAAAAGCTGCATGAGTCCGTAAGCAGGCTCTACCAAAGCGACCGTGCGCCGCTCAAAGCACACAAGCCCAGCAGGAGTGCCAACCGGCACATCAGGATTGATACCAGTAAGATCCTGATTATGGTATACTGGTCAACGGCAAACGTCATCGGATGAATCTTGATTTATGGATAGGATTAGGTGTCTATGAGCTGACGGTCGAGCTATTCTGCTTCCTGAGTAAAAACGAGTGACATCTTTTTGAAATGGCAAGCAGGCTAATAGTTCGACTGCCTCCGTCCCGATAAACAACCTGGCAGGCCTCCGGTAACGCTCAAAATCTGCCACCAATATCGGTGGGTAGTAGGTTCAGATGTAGCATTCCTGATTTACGCCGATCCGGCTCTGAACACGGTGCTATAAGGCACCGGAGTCAACCCTTGCATGGACCTCACTGTTTACATAGGGACCCATGGGATCACAACAGGCGACTACCTACAGCAGGTGGAGATAACGGCCCGGAGGGGGGACCCTTTTATCATGAATAAAATTCCAGAAAGCAACGAAGGAGCAAGTGGGGCGAACCCGTTCGCCAAAAGCGGGCTGACGAGGTCTCCGCCTCAGCAAACCCAAGAAGAAGAAGAAGAAGAACAGCATCGAGAGGTACTACAGCGAAAAACCACTAGAGTGAGCAGCCAAGATCATAAAAGCGAGCATCAGCAGATAAAGGAGCAGAAGCAACAACGCGACAAATCGCAACAGCAGTTGCCCACGAGCCATGGGTGGAACATAGCCCAACAACAGCCGAAGGTTCTTATCGCAAAGAAATGGGCAGAAGAGCTCCACGAGTTCGTCGATAAGAAACACAACGTGCACAAGGATATCAAAGAGCTGGTGTTAAAGATCCGAAAAGCCCTCGGGTCAGCAATGACAGATTGGAATAATCTGACGCAGAGAGCAGAAAATGCCGAGAGCGAACTGGCTACAGCCAAAAACGCCCTCTTATCAGCGGTGCCATTACAGGAAACACCTGGATTGGTCCCTGGGGGACTTGGCAATAACGGAGAAAGGAAGCTGGGGCGGCCGGAAGACACACCGGTCTCTGTGCCTAAGAGGAACAGATCCTCGCCAGGAGACGAGCGACCAGGAGGCTCCAAAAAACAAAGGGAGGCTCTACGCAAACAAATGGTTGCCGCACAGCCGGACCAAGCCGGTGACGGCAACTTAGGGACCCCTGGCAGGTGGTCCAAAAGAAGACGAAAAGAGCCGCAGCAAAATAGATGAGCGGCAAAAATCACCAAGAGAAGCGTGAAGAAGAAGGGCGAAGCACTGGTGGTGAAGACTAGCGAGGAAGGGTATTTGGAGGTCCTGCGAACAATAAGGACAGCTCCGGAATTGAAGGACTTTGGCGCAGATGTACAGAGAATCAGGCGCACACGGGCGGGTGACATGATCTTTGAGCTGAAAAAGGACTCCAAGAATAAGAGCTCATCATATAAGGAGCTAACGGAGAAGGTGGTTGGCGATAAGGCACAGGTGAGAGCGATGACGCCTGAAGCGTGCCTCCAATGTGTGGACCTGGATGAAATTACCACGGCGGACGAGGTAACTACCGCAATGAAGGAGCAACTCGAGTTGGGCGATGTTGACATAACAATCCGACTAAGAAGGGGTCCATCGGGCACGCAGATCGCTGCTATAAAACTTCCGGCAGATGCTGCTGACAAAGCACTGCGAATCGGCAGAATAAAAGTCGGTTGGTCGGTGTGTTCGTTGAGCCTCTCTCAGCAACCAGAGGTGTGCTTCAGGTGCCAAGAGTTTGGCCACCTGGCACGGAACTGCAAGGGCCCTGATAGGTCAAAACTTTGTAGAAGATGCGGTGAAGAAGGTCATAAGGCACAAAGCTGCAAAAAGCCACCGAAATGCCAGATCTGTAGAAGCGATGAGCGCAGAGACCATGTTACTGGTGGTCAAAAATGTCCAGCGTTCAAACAGGCGATGTCAAGTAAATTACAGTGGAGGTAATACAAATTAACCTCAACCACTGTGATACTGCACAGCACCTGCTGTGGCAATCTGCGAGGGATTCGAAATGCGACGTTGCAATCATCTCTGATCCATACCGGATCCCACCAGGAAACGGTAACTGGGTAGCGGATGAAGCAGGAACCGCCGCTATATGTACGGTAGGAAGATACCCATACCAAGAAATTGTGTATCGCGCAGCTGAAGGCTTCGTGATCGCCAAAGTTAACGGAATCTATATATGTAGCTGCTACGCACCGCCACGTTGGACGATTGATCAGTTCAACCGGATGCTGGATAAGGTAGCAGAGGAACTTATCGACAGGAGGCCAGTCGTCATTGCTGGGGACTTCAACGCCTGGGCAGTAGAGTGGGGCAGTCGTTGCACTAACCCTAGAGGTTGGAGTCTACTAGAAGCATTTGCCAGGCTCAATGTAGACTTGATTAATGAAGGTTCGACGAGCACATATCGAAGGGATGGCAGAGAGTCCATCATTGATGTTACCTTCTGCAGTCCTGCCTTAGCAAGGAACACGAACTGGAGAGTCTGCGAGGACTATACGCATAGCGACCATCAAGCGGTCCTGTATTGTGTCGGAGGGAGGGTACACTCGGAACCACGCGAGAGCAGTATCAAGGAGCGAAAGTGGAAGACAGAATCCTTTGACAAGGATGTGTTTGCGGAAGCAATGCGATTCGAGCGCAATCTTCTAAATCTGAGTCCAGACGAGCTGGTTGCAGCATTGACCTGAGCCTGCGATGCAACCATGCCGAGAAAGGTACAGCCACGGTATGCACGTAGGCAAATCTATTGGTGGAATGAAACGATCGCAGAGCTCCGTCGTAGCTGTTTTCGAGCAAGGAGGAGGATGCAGAGAGCCCGCAGCGATGTAGAAAGAGAAGACCGCAGACCAGTGTTTAGGGCGGCCAAAGCCGCTCTTAAAAAGGAAATTAGGCTCAGTAAGGCAGCTTGCATGAAAGAGCTCTGCCACAACGCGAATGCAAACCCATGGGGGGATGCATACAGGGTCGCTATGGCTAAGATTAAAGGCCCAGCGATACCGCTAGAGAGGAGCCCAGAAAAACTCAAAGCAATTATTGAGGGACTGTTTCCGTATCACGAAGCACCAGTCTGGCCTCCCACACCTTATGGTGAGGCCAACACCAGCAGAGATGAAGCCCGTGTCACTAACCTCGAACTAGTTACGGCAGCAAAAAGCCTAAAAACTAATAAGGCTCCGGGACTAGATGGCATCCCCAATCTGGTCTTGAAAACGGCGATCCAGGTCAACCCGGACATGTTTCGCACCACATTGCAGAATTGCATAGACGAAGGAAACTTTCCTGAGTGCTGGAAGCGGCAAAAGTTAGTACTGTTGCCGAAGCCGGGTAAGCCACCCGGAGATCCATCGGCCTACAGGCCTATTTGCCTGCTAGACACGGTCGGAAAACTCCTTGAGAGAGTCATCCTTAACAGACTGGCGATCCACACAGAAGGTGCAAACGGATTATCAAGCATGCAGTTCGGGTTTCGGAAGAGCAGGTCCACAGTTGACGCCATCCGGATAGTCGTCGAAGCAGCTGAAGCAGCCAAGAAGCAAAAGAGGAGAGGAAACCGTTACTGCGCTGTGGTAACCTTAGACGTGAAAAATGCGTTCAACAGTGCCAGCTGGGAAGCAATAGCCAGCTCCCTACACAGAATGGGGGTTCCAGGGTACCTGTGCAGAATTCTGAAGAGTTACTTCGAGAATAGGACGTTGGTCTACGAAACACACGAAGGCCTGAAGAGAATAGGCATAACAGCGGGTGTTCCCCAAGGCTCCATTCTGGGGCCGACGTTGTGGAACGCGATGTACGATGGGCTGTTGCAGCTAACACTACCAAGAGGTGTGAAGATCGTTGGGTTTGCGGACGACGTGGCTCTCATGGTATTAGGTGAAACAATAGAAGAGGTAGAAGTACGAGCAGGGCAGGCGATAGAAATAATCGAAAACTGGATGTGCGGGAAAAAGCTGGCATTGGCCCATCACAAAACCGAAGTGATGATGATCAGCAACCGAAAAGCAGTACAGTATAGTACGATTACGGCCGGAGAAGCCACCATCGCCTCAAAACGAGAGGTAAAGCACCTCGGGGTAATGATCGACGACCGGCTCAATTTCAATAGCCACGTTGATTATGCTTGCGAGAAGGCAACTAAAGCGATCACAGCTTTGACCAGAATCATGTCAAACAGTTCCGCGATTAGTAGCAGTAAGAGAAGACTCCTGGCCAGCGTATCTACGTCAATTCTCAGATACGGAGCTCCTGTCTGGGCGGCTGGTGAAATCACGAGAAGGAACCTTACTCGGCTCAATAGCACCTATAGGCTGATGGCCATGAGAGTGGCAAGCGCATACCGTACCATATCGATGGATGCGGTCTGTGCCATAGTAGGAATAACCCCATAAACATCTTATTGGAGGAGGACTGTGAGTGCTACAGACTGCGAGGAACGGTTGGTGCTCGCATGATTGCGAGAGCCGATTCGATGAGGAAGTGGCAGCTGGCTTGGGACAGTAGTTCGAAAGGAAGGTGGACATATCGGCTCATTCCGAACCTGTCGCTGTGGGTGGACAGAAAACACGGGGAAGTGAACTTCTTCCTGACACAATTCTTGTCGGGCCATGGATGTTTTCGGAAGTATCTGCACAGATTCGGACACGCAGAGTCCCCCCTTTGCCCGGCCTGCCCGAACTGCGAGGAGACACCGGAGCACGTGTTCTTCGACTGTCCTCGATTCAGGACAGAGCGAAGTGTGCTCTCAGTAGGCAGCGCTAGTAATATAAACCCCGAGAACATCGTGCAAGAAATGTGCAAAAATGAGAATACGTGGAACGAAATAGGAAGAGTGGTAACGCAGATCATGAAATCGCTGCAGCGAAAATGGCGTGAAGACCAGAGGGTGTCTGGAAGCGATCATAATCCGTCGGTCGGTCACGGGGAAGCTTCCGTCGTCGGGGAACTTCCTGTCGGTGTAGGATAGATCCGCCGCCGGGGACTATCTGAGTAAATCGCGATCCAGTTGGGAGCTTAATGGCTCAAGAATACAGAAGATTAATATCGAAGAGTTTCCGCCGCCGGGGAGCCTCTAGTCGGAGTAGGCTAGATCCATCGTCGGGGACTAGGCCGAGTAGAACGTGACGCGTTGGTAGAACTGGTTTCGGGTCGTCGGAGCACCATTGAACCGGACGCTATGCTCCACCCGGAATCTCTGGATCGACTTCGGCACTCGGACCGGTCACTCGCTGAAGTAAGAAAGGCCTCCCGTCCTGCGCTGATCTGGAAAACACCAGAAATGTTAAAAGTGGTAAAAACAAGTCTTACACAGAAGCGAGTCGTCGGTTCCGAGGGAAATTCCAACGTCGGGGAACTCCCTGTCGGAGTAGGATAGATCTGCCGCCGGGGATCATCCGAGTAGCCCGCGATTTAGCTGGGAGCTAAATGGCTCAACGAAAAAGTGCAGCAAAAAGTCAAGGAAACTATGCTGGAACCGAACGGCTCAATGTTAACAAAAGTTCCGTTCGGGAGAGTTTCCGCTACCGGGAAGCTTCTAGTCGGAGTAGGCTAGATCCACCGCCGGGGACTATGCTGAGTAGTTCGTGACGCGTCGAATAATCGGTTTTGGGTAGTCGAAGCGCCAGTGAACCGGACGTTATGCTCCACCCGGAATCTCTGGACCGACTTTGGCACCCAACCGGTTTCCCGTTGAAGTGAGAAAGTGCCTCGGACTATCTAGGTGAGACATTAGTGTTGGACACGCAATAAACTTCCACGGGTCGTCGGGGAAGCTCTCGCCGCCGGGGACTTCCTGTCGGAGTAAGATAGATTCGACGTCGGGGACAATCTGAGTAGGCTGCGAGCACGTCGAGAGCTAAATGGCTCAAAGATACAGTGGTGCTGAATGGCATGAGGAAGAGAGACAGGGAGCGTCAAAGATCAAGAGACGCGTAAACCGAATAAAAATTCTTCGATGAGAAAATGTAGCGAACTAGCTGTGCTAGCTAGAGGCTGAACACGTGAAGTGCATGAGCACAGCCCCCCTCCGAAGTATTGACATCCAGTAAGTCCCGGGGGGAACAGGGCATGTGAAGAGAGGGTAACTCAAGTAACCTTCTGTTACTTGGGTGGGTTTAGTGGGTTCGGCGGGCCGGCCTTCTGCCGACCGCGCCAACCCCACTCCCTGAGTGATAATTTCAGGTGTCTGTAAGCAGATTTGCCTTCATCCCTCTATAAAAAAAAAAAAAAAAAAAAAAAAAAACACAGACATCACCTCGATTCGTCGAACTGAGTCGATTGGTATATAACACTATGGGTCTCCGGGCCTTCTATAAAAAGTTTGTTTTTGGAGCGATCATATAGCCTTTACCGTATACTTAGTATACGAGAAAGGCAATATACTTAGTATACGAGAAAGGCAAAACAAATTCAGAAAAGGTGCAATTCCTAGCCTTGTTCAAGCATATTATCATGAAAGAACCAGAATGGAAATTCGATATACAGATGGTTCTAAAACACTGGACGTGTAGGTATCGGGGCCCACAGCAACAAGTATACAGAACACTACCAACTCCCAAACACCTGTTCAGTTCTATCAAAGGTAATTGCCTATTTCCGGGGATTAAACCACCCGACTTGGACGTTAATTTACAATGTTATGAAAACTCATATGTGAATATGTACGTTATGTGGAAGATATTGATTTGGAAAATGTATTGGAGGTAACCACTTTCCCTTCGATGGGACTCGAACCCCACTGTAGGGTCATGGGTTCGAGTCCCATCGAAGGGAAAGTGGTTACCTCCAATACATTTTCCAAATCAATATCTTCCACATAACGTACATATTCACATATGAGTTTTCATAACACCTGTTCAGTATTCACCGTCGAAGCTGCAGCAGTGTTTCGAGCAGTTTCAAATCCTAGTGAAAATGGAATATTAGTTGTCACTGACACTTTCTTCTGACAGATTCCGTGGGCTGGACTCGAGAACGTTTTGGAGTACCTTGACCATCTCGTATTCCTGAAAATTAATCACAGGCATAATATACAGGATGGCTACTTGTCTGAGTTTTCAGAACTATCAAACAATGTGAATTAGGATTCAAACATGTCAGATTCATGCTTTCAGAAGCGAAATCTTCCCTAGGTTTAAGATATCTGGGTCTTCAGAGTATAGTCAAACATGACACCCGATATTTTTTCTGCAAAGCCAACGTCCTGTTGAACAGCTTGGCTGAAGAAAGTGGAGACATATCTCTCTTCTGTGGTTTTACGCAGTCTTCTATGCATGAAAACGTCTGCTGGGTCAACTAGTATAAAAAAAAGAGTTGATTAGTTTTGCTTTTAATCCTTCAATTATTTGTCTTTCTCGTGGATCTCGTGGACGTGTAGCTAGCAACGTCAGGCGTCCTTACGCATGCTGTGAGGAGTGTTCGTTCGCCATTCACCCTAGTAAACAAAACTTTTCGAAAAACGATAAATTCACCACTGGTTCACTGGATGTCCTGTCCTGTCCTGTTGTCTATTGCCAGGTGTTTAAGTATTCAGTTTGTACAACCTCTGGTCGAAGACGACGATTCTGTCTTCATAAATACATCTAAATCCATATGCTTACTCTAATACGAAATTAGATAAAGAATTTGAGACCGACATTGTAATACACTGAAGTTGCTTATGACACGGTGGGTCGTTTTTAACGACTGTTTTACGCAGATTCTAGAATTTACGTTTTGCCTTTCTCGTACAACAAAGTTGTACCGAAAGGCTATTATTTCACTCCGAATACGAAATTTTATATTAGTCTCGGAGACCCATAGTGTTATATACCAATCGAGCTGAGCACATGTCTGTCTGTCGAATAAGACGTACCCGGTTGGGCGAGATGATACTCGAGCTGAAGCGGGGCGTCTCGCAAAAGGGCGCCGCCTACAAGAAGTTGGCGGAGGAGGTCCTAGGCGAGACGGTCAAGGTGAGGGCACTCACGACGGAGGTGAATCTAAGGGTTAAAGACCTGGACGAGATCACTGAAGTCGAAGAGCTCGTCGTGGCACTGCGGCGACAGTGTGAAGTGGAGACGCTCACCGCAGCCGTTCGGCTACGGAAAGGTCCGGCAGGGACGCAGGTAGCATTGGTTCGGCTATCTGCAGCGGACGCCTCCAAGGTAGTCAAGTTAGGGAGCGTCAAGGTGGGATGGTCGGTATGCCCTGTGCGCATATACGAGCAACCCGAAGTTTGCTTCAAGTGCCTGGAACCGGGGCACAAGCAATGGGACTGCAAAGGCCCTGACAGAAGCAATCTCTGCCGACGCTGCGGATTGGAGGGACATAAGGCACAATGCTGCACGAACCCTCCCAATTGTTTGATTTGTTCCAGCAAAGCTGTGAACAGCAAGCACCCCATGGGGGGTTCGATGTGCCCGGCGTTTAAGCGTGCTGCAAAATCAAAGTGCAGGTAACGCAGCTGGCTTGCTCGGCCTCGCCCAAGTGTTTGGTGTGCGCAGGTTTAGAGGAAACGGCGGAACACGTGTTGTTCGTGTGCTCACGTTTTCCGCAATGCGTGATCACATGCTTGCCACTTGTGGTCTGGACACTACCCCGGACAACCTAGTTCGGAGGATGTGTAAAGACGAAGTTGGCTGGAACGCCGTTTTATCGGCTATCGCCCAAATCGTCTCGGAGCTACACAGAAGGTGGCGCGTGGACTCAAGGATGGCTAGTTCAGGCGCAAATAAGAGGTGGTCCAAGGGATCGGAGTCGGCTTCATGGGTCATACCGGTGGTCATGCTCTGTGGTCGAACTCGATCCTTTTATCGAACAAGTGGCCGCGCGAAGAACAACATGGTATCGTCGCTTTCGCGGCGTCGGTCAACCGAGCGGGTTCCGAGCCCGAGGACGGAAAGGGGTCCTCGTCAAGGCTGGGGCAGGCGTAGGCCTCGCGTCGGCAAGTCCCTCTGTGTGCTGGCGAATAGGCCCTATCGCAGAAAGGTCAATTTGGGGTGCATGCGGCATCATCATTCTTGATACCAGTCGTGCAGAGGGAAGCAGGCGTGAAGTCGACCCTGCCCACCTTCCGAGGACATAGGGCGTGGTAAGGCCACCTGGAAAGCCGGCAATGCGCTGGCACGATACCATGGTGTTCTTCTAAAAAAGCGAGTTACGATGTTTGGTGCTGCAAGGACACGCAGCTAACCTCGAGGGTGCGTTGTGCACTGGCCCCCCTTTGAAGCATTACTTTCTGGTTGTACCGAAGGGACTATGGGCTTGGCGGCAATGGAAACGGTTTAGCAGGTCGGGGATGTAGTCCTGCCTCCCTCGGTGATCCCTAACCCCGCACTTCCCGGTCTACCCAGGATGTCTGTTGAGCAGATTCCCCCTCCATTGTTTAGGAAGAAAAAAAAACATGTCTGTCTGTCCGTGTGTATGTGTGTGTGTATGTGTGTGCACAAAATCTAGGAAAAACATTAGACAACTTTTCATATAGTAATCTTCAACCGATTTTCTCGCAACAAGTTGCATTCGACAGAGGGCAAGTCCTAGTTGATCACCATTGATTTTGGTAACGATCGACCGTTGCGTTTAGAAGTTATGAAGAAAATGGTTCATCGAACTATATTAGCTCCATATAAGGTTGGTGTCTTGGCCAAATGCGAGAAAGGCAGTATCACTACTCGGTGAATTAAGTTGGGTTTTTTCCTCGGAATTTTTACAAAGTTTGTTGTGCGGTTCTTCTAAAAGGTCCTATTTTTTTAAATTTACGCGTTTTATATGTGGGTTCTGGAATTTGGGCGGTTTTGATTTACGCGGAACGCATCCTTCGCGTAAAAACTGACATATACATCCACATATTGATAAACACACATTTTGGAACTTAGCAATGGCTGATTTATTCGCAAAAATTTGCATTGCTGATCGAAAAAAAAAAAATTCAAGGATTGTGGGAATGCATAGTAATTAATGCAAAAACATGCAAAATGATAGAAAATATGCGATCTATTCCCCTAAAGTGCTTTTTTGACCTTTCCTATGTGATTTTTTCAGTACATTTACGATGCACGAGAAAGGCATCATCGCCGCTAGGTGGATTAATCTGGGTTTTTTAATGTGCTAAGAATTATGTATGCAAATTATGGGCAGGGGGGCGTACACTTATTACGAAGAGGATTTAAAAAATATCAGGCTGATATTTCATGCCCAGGGAAGTCGAGACAATTTCCAAACCGAAGATTGCCTAGACCGGCACTAGGAATCGAACCCAGCCACCCTCAACATGATCTTGCTTTATAGCCGCGCATCTTACCGCTAGGCTAAGGAGGGCCCCTCTTAACACAATGCAATGATTTTAACTAACTACGATTCGGCCGCACAAAGCAAAACGAACTAACTATCTGCACACTGAGCAAGAACACAATCAAACACGTATTAATTGATTAACTTTATGACCGCACAAAGCACAACGATACCAGATCGTTTGACGTGTCTATGAACCTAGCATGAACACTACTCACCATGCGTTTTTGTTCCATGTTGGGCATTTTAAGCACTGCAACCATATGTTAGATCTATTGTGATATCACCTCACCATGCGTGCCCGGTGGCATATGCAAACTGTTGAAGATCGCGTTTTGGACGACTATACCGACGTGCAGCATTCTGTACTCACTTATCCAATAGCTACTGCAAACTATGAAAGATCGCACTTGTCTCGACCGGAGCAAAGTGCAATACAAGCGCATGATCCACCGAATATTAAGTAGATATTTTTTTTCTGTTCGCGACGAGAAACACACGCACAGTACTTACTTTCCGAATGGTAAAGACACTATATACAAAGACGCGAAATCTGATCCCTGAGCAAATAATTCGACAGGCAACCCTGAATGCGCAACACTGCTCATATTGCATAAAGTTTTCAAATTGGTGTAAGTGATTTTCCTAATTTCAAAAAAATGATTAGTAACGCTTATACCCACGCAAATCAGATAGTAAATACAATATAAACAAGTTGAGAGTCATTTTCTACCATTTGTAGGGGTTTATTAGGCTACATTGATCCAAAAATATTACAACAATAATTTAAACATGTTTATTTGTGGAAGTTAAATTAGCCCTTACCAAATGTTCTGCGTGATTTTTTGGAATGACAGGTCTTCTGCTCGATTGGAATAGCACTGACAGTAAATTTGGAATTCCAATTGGAACATTTTCCGTCTTTGTTTATAGTGTCTTTACCGAATGGCTACTCTGAAACACAAAAACACATTTTGACAGAAACACAAATTTTGACATGAAAGTTAATATTTATTATTAAAAATTTGTCAGCAGCCTACTGTTCCTGAACATGTTTGAAAATTGTCACTGGAAAGTAAGATATAGTCATACAGGTGTCTTTTACATCTTTATTAGGCCGTTACAAATATTTAATTTGAATTTTGTCCTGCTGGTCTCCGGAAGGTGAAGGGGGGATAATAAGAAATAAATATTAAAATGAAAAAAAAAATCAAAAACTACTCGGATTTGCTAAGGAATCCTCAAAATTATCCGAATTTTAATTGATTGCACCCACAAAATATTTTTTTGGGCAAACAAATCCGAGGGGGAGGGGGGCCAAAAATGTTTTTAAATATTTGCATCGGCCTTAAGTTTATCATAGGTCTCAAAAACCAAGCAAAAAACTGCGACTGGTAATTAAGTGCGCCGAACAAAGGACTCAAATACCACTGTGGTGCAAATAGTTCTTGAGACAATCACTCAAAATAACTAGAAATGTGTTTCTTAAGAAATCAAGAACGAATTTGAACTTATCGTGAAGATTCATTGGGGAGGGAATCATTTATAGTAGAAAATCGAACATCATGGTTTTGGTTTATAAGCCCTAATCATGTGTTACGCGTGAAATATTTAATAAAAAAATTGTAACAACTTCCTCCCTCCCCTTCAGATTTTTCTCAAGAAATTATAATTGGAAAGGACAACAATAAAATCTAGTAATATTTTTCAAGGATTTTCAAAACATTGTTTAACATATTCGAAGAGTTTTTTTTTCATATTAATACCTTTTCTTGATTACCCAGCTAAACGCTATTTCCATACAATATTACATGAATTTTTTTTTTTTGCAAACAATACTTGTCTGAACTATGATGGAAGAATTCGGCTAAAAACTATCCACATCAAATGATCTTCAAAGCTCATCGAATAGAATAAGCGATTCATTATATCATCGAATTATTATATGAGATAATGTATGTTGGTGGGGTTTGTGCTGAATGCTGAAAAATCTGAACATAAAGGAAATATGATGTTGATTTGATCCATTTGGGATTCTCACAGAAGTTGTAAACTAGGTCTTTGACCCTGGCACCCACCGTTATGTATCTCACAAGTGCTTGAACTCAGATGCTGATTACAATTCTTCACTGAACTAAAAGTCTCGAAAATGATTATTGTACATGTACTTTATGAAATGAGTTACATTTGAACATAATTTAATAATCATTTGTTTCATTTGTTACAGTGAACGAAGGTCGTCTGACGGATGACGAGGCTGTGATGGAGATCAAACAGCTGCAAGTCCAACTTCAGCACCTGTACGAACGGATACCGCAAAGAGGGGTAGCCATCGCTACGATCGCATGCTTGATAGACATTTGCAAAAATTCCTCGCTAAAACCTCCTCCTGCGCCGGGTGGAGTGAAAGCAATAATGGCCGCTCCTGCTCAAATAGGCCAAACACATGTCGACAAGAGCACCAACACCAACAGCCTTCCCAATGGCACCTTCTGCAGTGAAGGGCGGAGAGGATCCGGTTTAAATAGCTCTAACACGCGGATTATGATCACTGACGACTTCGATCACACAAATCGTTCGATAGATGATAGTAATTTCAACTTAGATAATCTTCAGCTGAAATGTATGTGCAGCGAGGAGGAAGTGGAAGACGAAAGGGAGCAAAAGTGCGAATGCCACGATGGTGAAGGGATTGTGCATAACTGTAATAAAAGCGTTAGTAGTTTTAAGCATAATGATTGCTGTGATAGCGGAAGGGCAGTGCTAGTGAAACGCAACTCGGAAATAGCGTTGAGTAGTAGTGGTTGCTGTACTGGAACTGGCCAGCATGGCTCCGATGGCCGCCAAACCAATACTTGTAGCAGTAAGTTTAGTGAATTGAGTGCGAAAAATTTCGAATCTTGTGATAATCTGTTGCATCAACAGCAAAAGCAAAGGCAGAAACAAATTTCGTACGGTGATAGCATAGATAATCATTCTAGTAGAAGGCAAAACTCCAGCGGTTACGGCTTAGTGACAACGAGTTCTTCCCTAAGCGTGGATGAGAGGAACTTTAGGAATCTTAATCAAGAAAACTTCAACAAATTGTACGCCAGTCACAACAACAAAATAGACAGTTTGAAGGAAAACTTCCTCATGCGAACGGCATTAACCACCGCCCTTCATAACTTGGAGAACGAGAACCGCTCACGTCTCCAAAGAGTTAACGCGGAATCCATGCAGATGCCGGCTGCAGTTGGTATTCATCGGATATCACCGTCGTACTCCAACGCACCGGCCGCAGCCACGTCCCACACTTCCATTGCAGCTGCAACTGGCATGCCCACCAATGCTCACAACACATCAACAATCTCCACGCCAACGCCATCGTGCAGCTCCTCGAGAACATCCATCGTAACTACCACCGCCTCATCTGGTGGTGGGGTGGTGGCAACCGGCTCAGTAACGGCAGCCAGTGTCACTGATGAAGCGGAAATAGCCACATCAACACCGGCGCTGCCAAACACCGTCGATGCGAACGGCGGAACTGCCAGCCAACAGCAGTCAAAGAAGAAAAAGTCACCCGAGAAAAGGTTAGTCATCGACTTGAACGACCGCTCGAAGTATACCGAAGAGGTGTCCGTGTGAGACCGTTAGAGGAAATGTAGGAAATTGTAGCCATTATTATATGAATGAATGAAGAACGTGCCGTTGCCGAATCGAAGATTTTATATTTGAATGAAACACAAACATTTGGATGTTGGATCCAAGCTTCCGCAGATGTTGATACCAAAATGCAAGTTGAAAATGAAAATTATTTAATTTACAAACAAGTAAGTACAATCAAGCTGCTGTTGATATTTTTAAGTTTAAGATTCTTAATGGGTTAGAAGAGCACCACAATCACAACCGGTGTCGTAAAATGCTGCAATATTGGACTTCCCCTCATCCGGTGAAAAACAACGCATGCACAATTATAAACTTTTAATTGCATCTGAACGGCAATGAGTGCATAATCCATTGCTCTGAATTGTAAAAAACAGTATGGAACGAGTAAACAAAATATGTTGACTCAAGGATGTTATCGATTATTTAGTAATTTGTGTTTGATCATTTAGTACTTTGTCAATAACTTATTCCAGAAGCGGAACGAATTTTAAAATGTGTTGAATGGTGGACTTCTAGTGTGAAGGTTTTTCTACAACTCTACCTAATGGTTTGTTGTTAAAAAGTTTCGGTTTCTTTTATCCTTTTATCGATGTATTCATATTCTGTTTCAAATCAGATTTTTTTTATTTGTTGAAAATTTGTTGTTTCCGATGTACCGCAAATTGAAAGTGATATTGACATTCAAGTTTTGAACACATCCCGACCAGTAGATAGTAACAGATTTATATCAGACCTTGTTATTCTGTTACAGCAGTTTTTTATAACAGCGGTTGTTATAAAACATGTTCCATTAGTAGTTAAAATAACAAAAATTGTAACAAAATCTCTTCTAGTTTTAACAAAAATATTACTAAATATGTTATTAATTGAACAAAATTATAACTCGTTGTGTTACATAAAAAGCGGTGAAAATAGCTTATACTATAACAAATTATGTTCTTGCAAAGATTATGATTATCCATAATGTAGGCAATTATCTTGTCCAGCTGGTTCAACTTTGAATGTAGATTCAAGTTATACTATAGGTGGTACCTTACTTTTTTCCAATTTCTATCTACCAAAAATGTAGGCAATTTTTTTTCTGGGGAAATAAACATAACACATTGTGTTATAATCATGTTATGACGATCATGAAATTTTATTTCCCTCATCTTTGGCAGAGAATTTATAACAAAATTATTGCAGGTTTTGTTATTTGTAACACATATTGATATAATTGTGATAAAATTGTGTTATGACTAACTAGTCGGGATGGCTCCGTAAGAAGAGCATCGAGATGGATATTTTGACCAAGCCGCAAAGGTAAAAAATCACGAAAGCACGATGCGGTCTGAAGGAACAATATAGTCATTTTATGAACTGGTCATCGTTGTTTGGTAAACCATTTAAAATGATTTTTAAATTTGGATTTCAAAACAAACATTTCCATCACGAGTGTTTGTGATGTGACAGGTGACTGAGAGCCCGCGAAATTTTCATTCGGTCTCTTGAAAATACTTTTACTCAATTTTCACAGCGATAAGTTGGAAGTCAGAAATTATTAGTGAGAATTAAGTCGTCTCTTTTCTCAATTCGTACTAATAATTTCTCACTTATCACTGTGAAAAATGAGAAGTGCGCTTCTCACTTCGAAAGGTGTAGGTAAGAAGTAAAAAGTGAGACGTCTCTTTTCACACTTCGCACTACTCAATTTTTACAGCACTGCGGATTTTTTCCGGCTTTGCAGTTACTTCAGCAATAAAAACTAATGTTTTCCCTTGCCAGACGTTTTAATAGGCTATGCCAACTTTTTCAAGGGTTAGAAAAATATGGCATAGTCCATTGAAACGTCGGGCAAAGAAAAACATTCGTTTTAATTGCTGAAGTGACTGCAACGCCGAAAAAATTAGACGTCTCACTTCTCATTTCTCATTTTTCACTTATCGCTTCTCACTGTGAAAAGTGGGAAGAACAAAGAAAGAATAAAGTTGACTCTCTTCGCAGTGAGAAGTGAGCAATGATTATTGAAAGGTGAGAAATGAGACGTCACATGACCTATGCGGCCAAATTACCCATTCGAGCAAATGACCTATTCGGTCAAATGACTTATTCGGCCGAATGACCTATTCGGCCAGATGACCTATTCGGTCAGATGACCCATTCGACCAAATGACCTATTGGGCCAAAGGATATATCCGGCCAAATGAACTATTCGGCCAAATGACCAATTCGACTAAATGACCTATTTGACGAAATGTCCTATTCGGCCAAATGATCTATTCGACCAAATGACCAAATGACTTTCGGCTTAATGGTCTGTTCGACCAAATGGTATATACAGCCAAACAACTTTCGGTCTAGTGCCCTTTTGCCAAGTGACATTCGGTCGAATGGTTTTCGGCCAAACTTCCTTTTTCATTACTGACACGTGTCCCATCCTTTCCATGCTAACTTATAACTTTCGATAGGTCTGGATAAAAATGAGCTTGACAATCAAAATGCCTAGCCTAGCAAAAAAATGGTTTCTTATCCACTTCTTCTTTCTTCTTATCTTCTTTCGATTATTCCTACACACAAACACACATCCAGCTGCTTGGAAAATGTGAAAATTGGAGCCTTGTGGCTGATTCCAGAAATTTTTCCTCGATGACCATTTAAATAAAGCTCCATCGACAAACAAGACCAAATCAGTTGCAATATTCTCTCGACCCTGATTCTGCTCACGGTCAATCGACACGCATAACACATTGAGCCACGCTAGTCGAGCATTAGCAGCACAACCTAGCGACTAAATCCTGGCCTTGGCTAGCGTCGGCTTAGTGCCTCAAGACGCACCGCACAGCATCTCTAACATCAACGCATCCTTTCATTTTTATGTTCCCTTTTTTTTTCTTGGTAACAAAAACAATACCCGGCTTCCATTTCGCAGAAGACATCCCATCATTACCATAAAGAGTCACATTTTAGAGCTTGTATCCGGATCGGCTTACACAGATCATCGTCAACACCCGCCGGCCATGGCGTGGGAGGAAACGACAACGAATATCAATGCTTCCTTCTTAGGAAATCGGAACGAATCACAAATCGATTCCACAGATATCGTAAAATGAAACAAAATGGGAACGTTCGCTGCTTATTACCGCCCGGCTGCAATAAAAGCTGAACTTGTCCTCGGCTACTTGTTGTAATTTGATGAAGCTCGACAGTTTCTTGGAGTTTGGCTCTAATCTGAGATCCGAGTCCATTGCACAGCACCTCGCTTCGAGAGCCCTCAGACAATGGCATATGATATCTAACGACAATTTTCCGGATCATTTGCGAGCTAACGTCTTTCATTATCGTAATTACTGTCAGTGGATGGCGCAAATTGTTCGACATGTGAGCTCTACCAGACGATAGGAAGCTGTCATTGCGGCATGTTCTGTGTAAACATTAATAGCAAGTTGCAAATTACAGTGAATTGCAAAGCTTCCAGTGTAATCAATCAATTCATATTTCAATTAACCGTTAATGCGCAATTGGGCATGGTAACTAATAATAATATTGTACCTACGTAGTCATACTGCTTTGCTCTTGATAGAGAAAAGCGGACTGAATAATCTATCCGCAAAAGTATAAACGGAAGCTAAGTTGTTTAGAAATCGAGTAGGTATGAGAGAAAGAAAGTGTAGTTGACATACAATTCAAATTGATTAATCACAAATTCAATAAGCATGTCACTCAGTAATTTTTCACCTCGACTGAAAGGTCAAGCCGTTTCGTATCAAGGCTGGAGGGTCTATTCTTCTTAATTTATTTGTACGTTTGGAATAGTAAATCAGGGAACCTCTTAATGATTGCCGCTGCTTATTTTTCATCTGGCCACTTAAGTTCACCAAACAAACGCCCCCAGAACTTGTTATCTGTGGCTCATGTCTTCTCTACACAATGACCAAACCAGCTAAAGGTCAATTAACTGAGCATTAAAGTGCCATTCCAGGAATCGGAAGACAGACCAGCAGATAGAGTTTATAGCTTCCATTATATGCAGTAAACAGTCAGACAGTAAGACGTTCTCAGCTCCATGCTGTGCTCGTTCCTGGCCATCACCACATCTTCTGCTCGTCGTGATTACCTACTTCACTGGCTGGCTGCTTTAGCTGTCACGCAATCTTAGCTGGTTGACCAAACACGACAACGGCTTGTCACATCCCCTTCCCCCGGTCCACACTTTGAGAAGCAGCTCGGATTATTGTTCCCCTGGGAAAAACTTGAACCTTAATCTGACTCGCTTCCTTTCCCGTGAGTTTTATGAGTCGCTATAAAATATTTATTAGGAAAGTTCACGGAATTCCGCAGACAAGCCTAATGTTGGAATAATAAAGCAAAGTAATTGAAAATAAACGCCGTGCAGAGTCCTATGTTAATTTTGGGTCCATTATCCAAGCACCAAGTGTAAGGGAGCTCATCTTGGATGTGGAAGACAGACCTTATTCACGTGAATAGGGAAATCTCGGATGCAAACAACGTCCGTCTTCGACCTTGCGGACTTATCTCGTCTAACGATAATGCCGCTCGTGTGACAGTCAGCCAACGAAGCGTGGCAGTGTGCAGGCATGTGGAATGAAATGCGTGCTTGATTTGGTGAATTTTCCGAGCTTTGGAGTCCCGGGAGATTTCTTATCGGACGGAATAAATTTGCTCGGAACTGCAGGATAAATTGTGTTGACTTCTTTCCGTGTCGCTCGTTTGACTTTATCGAAATAGAATCACTTCTTCGATCTTGTAGGAATGATTTGCTTGTTGTAAAGCAATTTACCACTGGTCTGGGTTTATCTTTAAAGAGATTTATGTTTGTTGATATGTTGAAAATGCGCAATCCAAAGAACAATTTCTTTTTAACGGGCATTATTTGTGTGATATTTTCGCAGTTATTGGATTGGATGGATTGTTCTCCAGCATCATTAATATACAATCACGAAGTAACTTTCGGATGCTTATGGATTTATAATTGACTTGTTTTCTTTCTGCTATATAATAATCTAATTCAAACTATTTATCCGCACATGTGAAAAATGAACTTTTCCGTTCAGCAAGTGATACAAAGAGCATGAATATTTGTAACTATTATACTGTAACTTTTGTTTAAGATATAGAACACAATTCCGGATGTTATTATTATTTATTTATTCAGACTAAGGCCGAAGTGGCCTGTGCGGTATATAAGAGTCTTCTCCATTCGGCTCGGTCCATGGCTACACGTCGCCAACCACGCAGTCTACGGAGGGTCCGCAAGTCATCTTCCACCTGATCGATCCACCTTGCCCGCTGCGCACCTCGCCTTCTTGTGCCCGTCGGATCGTTGTCGAGAACCATTTTCACCGGGTTACTGTCCGACATTCTGGCTACGTGCCCGGCCCATCGCACAATTCCGGATGTATTCCTGATAATATTCCCGAAAGCCCAAAAATGAAGTTTTGTAGGATAATCATAAATCTGCAAATATGAATAATTGAAAACTTATAATTAAATAATGATTACGGCCTTTGAGAATCCATGTTGATTCATGGTTTTCAGAATACTGAAAGGATTCACTGAAATCCACAGGTGTTGTTTTTGATATTTTTCTACTGAACGTTTATTTCTTTATACATCATTAAAATAAATATCGTCCCAACGTACAGTTTTTTACGGCACCAGGTTCTCACAAACGCAGGCAATTACTGTGGTCTTGCTTAAAAAATGAAAATTATCTGCAAAGCACAGCTCAACGTCTGCTAAACATCCGAGATCTACCACAAATCCGTTGCTAATGCAGTTCATCATTCGAGTGAGCTTTTTATTACCCTGAACAGACGAACAAAAACAGGATCCCAACGACTCCATCTAACCCCTTCAAGTGAACAGACCAATGAACTGGAATTAGTTATTTTAAGGTTCATTTCGGTTTCATGAGAATAGAACAAACCTCCCCTGCAGGAGAACAGGTGGAGCAAAACAAATTAACCCAAGCAGAACTTGGGGCTGATAAAAAAAAGTCGCGGGGGTTGACGACAATCATTGACTTTATCGTTAGTAGCACTAGAAGGGTGGTTTCATGGAATTAAAAAAAATACAAGTGCCGAACATACCCCACCCCATTTCTCACACCAACTTAAGAATACTTCCACGATTTTAAAATGGTTGGCAGTATGTTGTTGCCTATTCATGGCTCCAACAACGAGTAATGCGCTTAACAAAGGGTTAACGGGGACATAAATGTTACGTCTAATAATAAGGGGACAAGGAACGATTAATCTGTTGCAAAAGAAAACTTTTCCAGCGCCAGATGGTCAGTTCTTTTGCAGTGAGACAGGATGGCTGAAAGCATCCGATTTGGCCAATTAAATAGCCGTTAGTATTTTGACAATGTTTGGCAAAAACTTCGATTTAAAAGCCTGCCAAGTTGGAAGGAGGTAACGAATAAAACGATGCCAGTGTTTCACAATAGGACAGCCCATATGAAGGAGTGGTCAAAACTACTAAAATGCTCATTTTTGTTTTGGACGTGTAAAATGTGATGAATACGTAGCTTAGAAGCTGTATTTCTATGATATGAGTGGGTTTGATTTTTTAATGAGAGATGAGGGACGTTCAAACTGGCCCCTTCTAGAAATTTCATATTTGCCTTTTTGACGTAGGACTACGTCTGACAGACATCAATATCAAGACAGACTACGTAGACAGACATCAATATCAAGCAACTTGCGGGTTTGGAACTAATCCTCAGTTCGAACAATATTTCACGCAGAGCGGATTCAGCGGACCGGAAACAGCAGCACGATGGCACTGTTAGCATTTTCAACGGAGAACCACTCGTCGGCGTCGGTGGTCATAATTCAACCTCAACGAATTTTATGTGAAAAAAGGATTGATTACGATTCCGCGTCATACAGTGGCGAGGCTGAAAATGTATTCCAAATGGTGACGTCTTACCGAAAAGTCATCGAGTTTGATTGCAGTCAGTTATTGGAAAAGCGCATTGGGGAAAGAAAATTTGATCTTCTCATGACCAGCATTTTCTGGACAGAAAGGGTCGATTGCAAAAATGGCCAGTTTCGGTGACATCACAGTAGTAGATTAGTTGCTATTAGTGATTTCATCCATTCGAACAAATTTATAACCTCATCTCCCTCCGACGCGCGCTTGTGATTCTGCTACCAAAGGGTAACTTTATATCGTCGTCAAACGATTGAGTTTTGCTCTTTGTAGAGAATTAATCTCGAATTAACCTTGCTTTGTATAAAATGACGGACCGTATCGTATGAGTGCTCATCATATTTACATCCATATCCAATCACAAAATGGCGGGGCTAACAGGCTTACTTTATTGAATACAAGAAACCTGATATTCGGCGCGCATCGTCACGGCTAGACGAGAAGGTATCGCGACCAGCTTTATCTGGTCCAGCTGGAGCATGGCTCCACCACCTTCAAGGACCTGAAGCTGGTTGAGATAATCAACCAGACCTTCGTTGACTGGGAGCGATATCGCCCAGTGCACTGCGACGTCACGTAGTGCACCAACTGCTTCAACTTCGGGCACGGAACCAGGAACTGCCGCATGAAGCCGCGTTGCAACAAGCGTGGCGAACCCCATTCTACCGAAGAGTGTGACAAAATGGAGATCGCCGCTCCCAAGTGCTCCAATTGTGGTGCAAACATCGGGCCACAACCAAGGGCTGTCCGAAGCGGGTGGAGTTCCTGGAAATCCGGAAGAAGGCTTCCACCAGGACCCTGCCGGAAAAAAAACGTTAGAAAAAAACGCAGCTCTCCGTCGAGCGATCCCAATTCTCCTACTGTTACAACCGCGCAAGCGACTGGCAACAGCAGCTGCATCGATTCAAGCTCCAACACCACTAGCGCCATCCTCCAGTGAAAGGCCCCTGCTCCCTCCTCCTGGATTCCGTCGGCAGCCGGTGAACGAAATTGTCTCACCGGAAGGTTCTGCTCCGTTCTACACCCCGGAGCAACTGATGACGTTCTTCACGCAGCTCGCCACTCGGCTGTGCGATTGCAAAACGTGTTTCGACCAGGTTTTCAATCTTGTCATGTTCATCATTGAAAATGGCTGCTAGAGTGGGCCTGGTCAACTGGAACGCTTGCTCGCTAATGAGCAAAACAATTGAGCTGAAGGATTTCCTTGAGGTGAAGAAAATAGACGTGGCGGTCATCACCAAAACGCACCTAAAACCGGAGGTGAACGCCAACATTCCGGAATTTTGCATTGTGCGACTCGACCAGCCGACCAGGAGAGGTGGTGTTGCCAACGCTCTTCGCTACAACATCAATTGTCGTCTGCTGCCAAGCTTCCAGCTAAGTATGATAGTGGCCATCGGTGTCGAAGTGACCACTTCCGTCAGCACATCACGCTCGTCACTACACGATCTTGAGCCCGGATTCCCCCACTCGGCTGAGTCGGTCCGGTGTCCACGCCACCCCTCGACCTATACATAACCAACATGAACGACCACATCTCGCAGCCGGTCGTCTACCAGGAGTTCAGCTCGGATGACTACCCGGTGTTGTCAGAAGTGAGCTCCTCGGTTAATCATCATCAGTTGTCCCGGCGAAACTATCATCGAGTAGACTGGGGCCGGTTTTAAAGGTGCGTGGACGACATCGTCCATTACGAGGTGCGGCTGGAAACGCCTAAAGCAATCAATCGGCAGCTGCATTCCATCGAGGAGACGATCTCGGAGGCCCGGGAACAACATGAGCTTAAGGCACGCTGCAATCGAATCACAAAAATTATCCAGGCCAGAATGGTGGACCTCAGAAAAAACGATTTCTCGAAAAAGATCCCTGCTCTCCCAGACTGTGCTAAGCCGTTCTGGTAAATGACCAAACTACTAAAATCTAAGCCTCGGCCCATTCCACCTTTGATCCCATTAGACAACAATATCTCTACGGATTGCTTGATAACTCCTGCAGAGAAGGTCGCCGAAATAGGTCGTCACTTCGCCAGCTCACACAATCTTGGGCAGAACATCATCAGTGTAATTTTCAGAACTTTTAACTGAGTACCATCAGTCTTCTCTCAGGGTTATCCAAGTTATTCGAAAAAGCTATTCATCACCGGTTACTTGAGAAAGATGCAGAGAACTCTACGACTTCTCATAGGTGTCACGGGAGGTTTTGGGATTGTGTGGGAGGTTATAACAGTAGGAATCGTTTTGGTAGAACGTGAAACAAAGAAAGGACTAAGATAGAAATACAAAGTAGGAAAGGGACGAACCTGGAATTGAACCCACGACCTCCTGCTTATAAGGCAGAAGTGGTAGCCACTAGGCCACCGAGCTCGTCTTCATATGGCCATGAGGATTTTATTCGCCATTAAGGTGATTATAGAATGAAGCCCGTGGTGAATTTCAAATTCACCACACGTTCATCTACATACATTTTGAAAAGCCCAAATCTGGCGTAATAGTTTTCGTACAGTGCCGAAATTATGATTGTTCAGCATAACTAAGCAAACGATCTACCATTATTTCTGCTCCATACACGATATGGTTCTTTCATCTCGTGCTCTTGAAAAAAATATTGGAAAAGCACGTGGTTTACAAAATGGTCGAATTCTGGCTTTATTGTATCACCTTAAACAGGCTTATTGCAAGCCAAAAAGTGACCAAATTTCGTTAGATTTGTAGAATATGACAAAAATCGATACTATGCCGAAATTTGGCACAATACCCCGCCGAAGCCACAGATAAAATATATTATTTATTTATGTTACTATGACAAATGCCACCAGTTATTGTAGGATTCATAATTTTGGCCAAAAATACTTCCTTTTTTCCTATTGTGCATAGAGAAGAAGAGGAATGTCGTAAAACTCCACATTATGGTGCGCCTTTATAATAAAATCTGTTTCTGAAGATTCCTCACGGTGTGCTTTATAGGCTATTTTATGGTGAACATACCCCGAATGGGTATTAAAATAGTGCTTTCAAACGGTTGCTTGGGCAGAAGATTAAACAGGAGTAAAGAAGCTATTCATCACATAGGAAGCTTCTTCTTCCTCATCATATTTGGCCTTATGTTCCTTACAAAAACTTAATTGTTTATTCAGTTTATTTTAATTCGTATTTCCATGGTTAATAAATAAATGCTTTTCATTGTACAATGAACCAGAGATTAGAATATTTTATTACAATCTTGCATTAATTCCGCGTACAGTTTGCCTTAATGTGCGACATATGCACAGATTGCATTAAGTCAACGGCATTCCTTTGCATTAGGCCCACGGTCGCGAAAAAAAGAAATGATTATATGTTTATGTCTTATGCATTGCATCAAACTTTTCACTGTTGCTGTGGACAAGAATAAATTGCTGTTTACTTTGACAACATTAGCTTCGTTCCAAAAACAATGGGTGAGAGACGGGTGTTGAACCCAGTGGCGTAGCCACGGGGGTGGTTTTGGGCATAACCCCCCCCCCAAAGACAACAACATTTTTGGAAGAATTTTTTTTTTTTGAAAAAAAAAAAGTGTTCAGAAAGCCCCCCCAGACCAATTTTCTGGCTACGCCACTGGTTGAACCTATCCATCTGGACTATATACCAGATGAGAAAATGAGTGACCAAAGACTATCATAATTTACGTTCACACTAAATCTAACAATTCAGTTTGAAAGTGTGTCCCTTTCAATCTGTGATCAAAAGTTTGACGGTGTCGATTTCTATACATTTTGACATCAATAAATGTCGGACGAAAGCAAACGGTGTGAGAATCACATGCTTTTGTTTTGGACATATTCTTCTGACAGTTTTACATTTAGCAAACTTCTCACAATTTCTCCTTCTCTAAATGATGGGCAACGTTGCCACTTGAGCAGTTTATACATTCATTTCCATCAGGAACAATTATTCTCCAGTGGAACACGATAAAAAACGGCAATCGTGCACACACAATAAAAAAGTGTGATTATCGAGGTCAAACCACTTCGTCAGCGGGGGCCTTTGGGTCCGTCCTCAATGACTAAAATAAAAACCCCTAAAAAATTAGAAATTTTCCATTTAAAAATAGCAAATTGCCAATATTTTTTTTCACAAAACATTGAAAACTTTCCACGAAAAAATTAATAAAGAGCAATGAAAAAATATGAAAATTTCCATTAAGAAATATTATAAAGCAATAAAACTGTTTATTTTTTTCCATAGATGACACCTTCTTTAAAGCGTTTAAAGTTCATGGAGAAAATTCAATTTTATTGCTGTTTTGTATTTTTTTTCAAGTAAGTATTTTTTTTTGCTCTTTATTGATAATTTAATGAAAAGTTTTTAATTTTGTGGAAAATTTTAGAATTTTCGATTGCTAATATTGATTTATTTATGGAAATTTTGTATTTTTTCTGTGGAACATTTTAATTTTATTTATGGAAAATTCTTCTTTTATAATTGCAAGTTTTGCTTTTAAAAGCGCTAATTTGTGGAAAATTCTCAACTGTTTGTGGAAATTTTGCATTATTTGTGGAAATTTTATATTTATTCATTGCTCATACCCTGATTTCTCGCTTAACTTTTCAAAAGGACCTAAGTAACATTTTTTCATGAATTAATTTGAATAGCGCAATCAACAGAGCAACATAAAAGCTATTGATTGCGCTATTCAAATTAATTCATGAAAAATTGTGACTTAGGTCCTTTTGAAAAGTTAAGCGAGATTTCTTTATTGGAAATTTCATATTTTTTTATGGAAAATTTCTAATTCTTAATGGACATTTTATTTTGCCGCCATATTAATATTCGTTCATCTTAAAAACCAACGTTTCGTCCCTCGACTTTCCATTCCATGTATTTTCTCGCGAATTTGAGACAGATCTCTTTTTGGGACTTCGGCTTTTTACTACGTCAATTGCGGCTTGATCTTCAGTTTCACCCATTTTATGTTCGCCAATTCGTCCAAAATTCAAGTGATATGTCTGGGCGTTACTGGAACATTCAACCCTTTCTTAATTTGTGAGCATAACAATCAGTTTTTGGTTCCTTCGCGTCTTATCTGTCCCTAAAGCTACAGCTTCGCCCTTTTGTGGAGCGTTTTACGGCATAATTATCACATTTTTTAAATGTGCTGCGTATTGCTTTTTTGTTCTGGATCTGGTTTTGTTGTAGCTGTTGGCAGCAGAAAACCGAGCGCACGTCAGAGGAAGACGCTGCAAACATTTATTCTAATTTATCAAAATCAAAATGCAAAATAAACGCTTGGCGATAGCAGGAAGTTGCGGTCCGTAGCAGAATTACTCGTGACAGGGGAAGGTAAACATATATTCACAGGGATGACATCAGTAGCAAATGAAATAAAGCTCAAGATTCTAATTTTCGTTTTGTCGCAGAGCGTGCGTTGGAGAGATACGCTGCAAAAAAATATTCGCATGGAATTGATCTTTTCTTTCAAAAACTTGATATTGGTTTTCTTCTTATTCGCAGCATTATCAGAGGCGCGTCAAAGTGAGACGCTGCAAATATTTATTAACATGGGTGGGGTTTGTAGCAGCCAAGGGATTTTTTCTCTCAAGATTTTTTTTTGCTGTTTGTGATTGGGAAGGCGCATTGTTGAAAATAAAGCGGTTCTCTTTAGGACCATCTTCTCGTACAATAGAAAGCCGATCCGAGAAAAAAAAAGAATAATCCACCTAGCGGTGATGGTGCCTTTCTCGTGTATTATAAAACAAGAAAATACATAAGAGTAACAAGAAAAGGACATAAGAGAGGTCAACATTGCACCTCAGGGAGATAGATTCAGCTTTTTCCATCAATTCACATTTATTTGCGTTTATTTGAATGCATTGCAACAGTTTTTGAAAAAAATAAATGTTTTTTTCAATTTTGCAATTCTTTTTTCCACCCTTGGGAAATTGGGGAAAAAATCAATGGCCGATTGGGCCAATTTTTAATAGCGAAAAATTAGGAAGAATTCCGCGTCGAATGCAACCTGTTGCAAGCAAATCTGGTAAGGCCAAGTACAAAAAAGTGTGTCTCACATTTTTTTGTACACACACATATGTACATACAGACATCAACTCAATTTGTCGGGGTGAGTCGATTGGTATATAACCCTATGGGTCTCCGAGCCTTCTATCGAAAGTTCGGTTTTGGAGTAATCCTATAGCTTTTACGTATACTTAGTATATGCGAAACGCAAAACGTCAAAGCTCAAAGAACAATCACAAGAAGGGTTAATCGCAACGATGACCTTACGTTGTCCAACGTCTACCTTGCGGTCGTGTCTTGTACGCAACCCTTCTGATTTGTTTTTAAACATAAACTGATTAAGAGGTGCGCCTTTGAGAATCGGTGTACGCAATTTCTTCAAGGGTATAAATAGCGGTACCTTAATCTAAAGTAGCCTCACTTCATGTTTGAGAAAAACTTGAATTAAAAATGACTGCTTCATATCAATAGCAATGGAATAGGAAGACATACATCAAACAAAGGATACGGGTATACTCCAAAAGTTCAATCAATGGACGCAGTGGTTCATCCCAGCCAGGCCAGGCCAACTAGAGTCTATTAAAATTTGTTATAAGATAAATGTTGATGGCAAGGTCTACCAATTCCTAACATGCATTTTCATTGGCTCATATGTTGTAGTAAGGCAGAGAAATATTAACACACTTTTTATCTTCCACCATCAGGGGGCTTATATCCTGGATTCTGCGTCAGTCAGACACTGACCAGTAAGCATATGCGGTATTTCGAAAAATTTCGTTTCAGGTGGTTCGAAACGAAATTCCGCGGAATTTCGCGGAATTTGAGCATGGGGAAATCTGATTTCTTGATTTCGTTTCGTTTCGTAAAATTACGAAAATTTCGCTAGAAAAAACTAGCTTCTAACGAAATTTAACGGAATTCCGCGGAATTTTGAAACAAATTTAAACTTAAACCATACTTTATAATATTAAAAATTTTGGCTGCGCCGCTGAACAAAATCGTAAAGTTGTTGTCAAAACTTTAAGTTATACATTTTTTTCTATTAACGCCTATTACATAACCCCATTCTTAGTCGACAAATACGTATGTAGTTTTCGTCTATTAAACATATTCAGCGTTTCAAAGATTCAAATTTGTATTTTGTGATATTTTTTACTATTTGTACAATATGAATGCGGAATCGATCGTGTTGCTGCTGGGACGGCAACTAGTCCGGAAGACGCGAAGTGAAAAAAATCTACCTCACGTAGCAGAAATTTGTTTAAGGCCCAAATTACCGACATCCAGTCATTGACAAGAAAACCAGCCACGTGCTTGTACCACCCCTAGGAAAAAATCCGCCTACCGAGGAGAAAATGCATTCCCCAGCTGAATCGGGGAAGCATTCTCGTGTTAAAACTACATCAACATATAGTGGTGACATCAATACATACGTGGGATGCTTCATCTGGATGAATTTCGTAATATTATTTGAAAAAACTGCATTTTGCAGAAAATATTGCAAAGTTGAAAAAATATTTTTCCAGGAGGGGAAACCGTCGATTTACTCTCACGCTCTCTTATACTTTGCAGATACTCGAAAATCATCGTTCAGTGTTGCGTGTTGATTTGTTCTACATATTATGCTTGTTTTCTCGAATATGTACGTAAACATCAAGCAATAATCTATGAAAATGTTGCTTTTCATGCTATACATTGACACTAAATATTGGATGTGAGCTAGAACTGTGAAAACGCAAGCATTCATAAGCACCTGCGTTATTTATTTTTTCATAATTCAAGTGTTGCTAAAAGTGTTGCTGCTAAAACGGCATCACTTTTCATAAAAGATATTTTAGTTACTAGATAAAGATTGTCGCTGTCGTCGCTGTCCGGAACATCTTTTGCTGGCGAGGATAGGGGAGCTAAATGTCAAAGAAGGAAAATCCATACGATTTGACAGGTATGTACCACACATGTTTCGGACAGCAGAACAAAGGGAACAGTAGCGACAATCTTTATCTAGTAACTAAAATATCTTTTCTTTTCATGTACACAGAGAGAAGACCGATCATATGGTCATGTAAACAATCCATTGAATCTTGACAAACATTTGAGAAGGCAGTCCACTGCATCATAATTTTACATTCATGTAAAATGCATGTAGAAAATTTTGTAATTAGGAGAAGGATGCACATCAAATCAATCTCAGATGCATTTTTGAGGTTGTTTATGCATATCGCCATAATCTATGCGCTGTACAGGTATTGAAAAGGACGTTAATATTTTGTGGAAATCTATAGAGTTTGATACCTTATGAAATGTTTGTGTACTTTTTTCAAATTCAGATCTGAGCGAATGAGTAGGCTCTCCGCAAAGAAAAAGAAGCGAACAGCAAGAAAAAGAAGTCGATTCGATGTATGACATTTGAACCTTAACAAGTGTACAATCGACCTTGTTGATGTTGATCACGCCAGCTAGTGTGGGAGAACGCGAAATGATAAAACTAATATCTGTATTGAAGAGCAATTATTTAATGCAGAATCCATCATATTGTAGAAGCTTATTAAACGATGAAGCACATTGATCTTGCGTTGGATTGATTTGAAACACAGTTTTCGTCTTCTTGTTTTCAAAATATCTTCGTTTACAATAAATATTTAGTCGCTTACCAAGGGGCTTACATGAATTACCTTCTCTACTATCCAACGATTCCTTCCCCGTAGCGCACACGGAGATGCAGAGCTTTTCTCGTTATTTTTTATAACAATGAGTGTTAAACTAATTTTCCTCTCCTAATCCTGAATTGGCTGTAAGGACGTGACCAGCATCGTTATTGACCATGAATTGGAAACTCCGAAGCAAGTAGGGGAAGGAGGGGTAATATGCCCTACCTAAGCAAAGACTCCTTCAATGTCTTAACTGTAACAATTTTCATGGGTATTTTTACCTCATTCATCAGTTAAACAATATAGCTAACTGATGCCATCTAAAAATTGTAGAAAATCTCAATCAAATTGATAATATTCACATTTCAAAAAAGTGGTGATATTTCGCTGCCGGAAAACTCATGAGCAGGGAATCAATATTCGAGCAACGCCTAACAATATACCCTTTGTCGTCAACACAGTTTGTTACTGACAAACGCACCTAGCGACAAACCTTTATCAGAACCCGAACACAATATGACAAGAATCATTTGCCTTGCATGCTTTGATATTTCCGAGAATACGATGCTAATATTGTAATCATTGTTCGATTCTCGAATATTTCCATAAAAGCAGAAACTGTGATAGCATAAAACCGAAATTTGCTCTAGAAATAATAAAAAATAACGGGATGAAAAGTTAGCAACAAGATTGTCTTCTTTTTTGTTGCTGACAAAATTTTTCGGATCTTTGTCATTATTATCTCCGACAAAAACAAAGCTTTGTCGTTGGTTCTCTTTTGTCGCTTGTTTCGCAAGCGCATTCTAGAAAAATTGATTCCCTGCTCATGAGGCAAAACGCCTTCTTTCTGGCAGCTATTAGGAAACAACGCACCACGCGTCGTCGAATCAGCATTCTGGTATAGACAGTGCGTGGAGACGCGTAGTACATTGTAGGTTAGTTGCCCTAGGGCGTTTTGCGTCACTAAAATGTAAGATGTTTCGTCAAAATGTGGAAAATTTCGTTTTTTTCAGCCTTCCTATCTGTTATTTTGACACTTTTTTTACCTAACCTATATAATTTAAGGTCTAGTTTCGTTACAGTCATGCCAAATACGGTAAATATGAGGGAATACCCAAAATACGTTTTGCCTCAGGGGGCGTTTTGGGGCCTCTTCCCCTATACAATAAAAATAACTTTTTTGTAGCCCAAGAATATTATTTAATTGGTAAGCTGTGCATATTTGCTGTTTCTTGGCCAATCAAGATTAGCAACTAGCAAGGAACATTGAAGATTTGCGGGCATTTCTAGATCTTCGTATGGAATTTGCAAAAAAAAAATCTAGAAGAATCATTAAAATTGCTGTAGGGGAAGGAGGGGCAATATGCCCTAGCTAAGCATATTACCTCACGCAACAGTTAAAATATAGCTAGCTGATGCCGTTTTAAAATTAGAAAAAATCTCAATCATATTGATAATATTCACATTTCAAAAAAGTGGTGATATTTCGTTGCCGGATAACTCATGAGGCAAAACGCCTTTTAGCAGGCAGCTCTTAGGGAACAACGTACCATGCGTCGGCACATCAGCATTCTGGTATGGACAGTGCGTGAAGACGCGAGTACATTGTAGGATAGTTAAACTAGGGCGTTTTGCCTCGCCGAAATGTTAGATGTTTCGTCAAAATGTGGAGAATTTCAGTTTTTTTGGCGTTTTGGGGCCTCTTCCCCTAAGTTCTTTACTTATGATTGACAAGACAATAGCTCAGTTTCTATCCGAAATACATATCTTTGTGCATTTTAGAAAGGTGCACATGATTTTTCTAAGCATTCATTTTCTAATTTTTAATTAACTCAATACTATAAAATCACGCTGACAAGATAAAATGAAGTATGCTTCAGCATAATTACATTATTCTTAAGTGAACTATGGTTTTAAACGATATTTGAATCCATATATAAAAAATCCCACAATTTCTATAAAGCACTGTCCAGTTAGAATCCGGAATAATTTATTGTATTGCAGCGGCACGGAAAGTGACCGCTACAAGAATTATTTTACAGCGATATGTCTACCTAGGCGCCCACTTTCTGTTACATTTCATGGTGTTTCGTGCAGCGAGTCAAAAATTGTTCCAGATGGAAGCAGCGAGGAGAGAAAAAAATCTGCACTCCCCCGTTGTCCTGCTCATCGACGGTGGACCCTACGTCAAAATGGATTTAGGACAGCTTCCTGGCCAAAAAATCTGCATGTCGACGGCACAGGGAGTTGTTTCTGCGAGATTAAGTTTGCTTTTATAGACAAATTTGCCAAGAAACTGATGATTTGGCGAGGGATATGCAGCTGCAGAGCAAAGACCAAAGTATTCGTGACGAATAAGACGATGGACTCTAAGCTGTACAATGAAGAATGTCTCAAAAACCGCGTACTAAGTTTCATGAGAGCCCATGAAGGTCCCGTGAAGTTTTGGCCAGATTTGGCGAGTTGCCACTACAGCCGGGAAGTCATCCAGTTCTACCGCGATAATAATGTAGGTTTCAACTATAAAAACATAATCCATCCAACTGGCCGCAGTTCCGGCCCATCGAGACGAGACATTTTGGGCAATAATGAAGCGGAAGCTTAAACAAAGTGGATAAACAGCTCGGAACACGACTCAGATGACCAAAATGTGGAACGAATGTGCCAAGGAAGTTGTCTCCGGAGGTGTGCAGCGTTTGATGAGAGGAATAAAGAAGAAAGTGCGAATTGTCGCTAGAAAATGAGAAATGATTTGCATTTATATTTTTTCCTTAAAGTACAGTAAATTGGGGCCCTCCTCAGCCGTGTGGTAAGACGCACGGCTACAAAGCAAGACCATGCTGAAGGTGGCTGGGTTCGATTCCCGGTGCCGGTCTAGGCAATTTTCGGATTGGAAATTGTCTCGACTTTCCTGGGTATAAAAGTAGCATCGTGCTAGCCTCATGATATACGAATGCAAAAATGGTAACCTGGCTTAGAAACCTCGCAGTTAATAACTGTGAAAGTGCTCAATGAACACTAAGCAGCGAGGCGGCTCTGTCCCAGTGCGGGGATGTAATGCCAATAAGAAGAAGAAGAAGACAGTAAATCACCTTTGTTTTGATGTATTAAACTTATTTGTATATCAATACGTTACCTAGATACAGATGTTTTATTATTGCGGATTCTAAATGGACATAGCTTTATATTTTTTATACTTGCTTATATAAAACTGATATAAAATTGATCATATTCGGTAGCACACGCTCCACTATGAATTCCTTTGAAATCGGCACAAATTCTGGGGTATTGCCTTATTGTCAGTGGTATATGCAGCGAAAATGCGGTTATTTATCACAGACTGCCTCTTCAGCTATTATAACTTTATTGGTCGCAAAACAGTTGACTTCGAAAAAGTGAAATCAGAAATGCGTGTACATAATGTAAAACCAATTTAACAAAAATTCCGTGGAAAAAAATTAAAATTTCGTTTCGTTTCGAAAAATTTCGAATTAAATGAACCTTGAATTCGTATCGTCTCGGAAGAAAATCCATATTTCGTTTCGTTTCGATCCGAATCAACCTAGACATTTTAAATTTCGTTTCGTTTCGTTTCGTTAGGAAAAAGTATGTTATCGCATACCCTTACTGACCAGTATATAGAGCAATTCCGGTGTTTTAAAGGGAGCTATAGTTAAATGATGACCCATTCTGCAACTTGAGTGTGAGAAAGGGCAATCAGTTATTTATAAAATGAGTTCCAAACCTCTTTTGCATCTGCTCGATGCTTCACTGCTGCTTATTAGGTCACGTTACCCAAAGGGAGCCCCAATGATAATCTTCCCCTTTGATGGGTTAACCGGGGCTTGGATGGGATGCTTCAAATCAAGTATGACTGCTTTGTTCTTTTTTTTTCAGTTGATTGATCAAACGAGGGGGAAGCAAGTGTTGCCAAATTAAAAAAGATGCAAGATCCTCCGAGTAACTCGTATTGATGCTTTCTCTTACATTTCTTCGAATATTTTTCATAGTATAAATAAATAAATAGTTTTTGATTTATTTTTTCGCATAATACAATAACATTTTTAGGTTGGTTGCAGAACAACCAATCTGCACGCCGATGTGAGATTTTTTTTACAATTCTATTTCTAGAGTAAAATATGGCACCTATGCGCGCAGCGGTGATGTGTGGAAAATCATCAACACCATGCTGAAGGTGGCTGGGTTCGATTCCCGGTCCGGTCTAAGTAATTTCCGGGTTGGAAGTTTGTCCACTTCCATGATCATAAAAGTATTCTCGTGATAGCCCAATGGCCCAACAGTGTAGTGCACAGTGAACCCACCTTAGGCTCCAACCCTAACTTACCTTGGACTCCCTCTAAGTGGATAGTCAGTACTTATCGTACTCCAACACGACACGGTACCTCTCTTCGATGTTGTGAACAGGCTCGATAGTTATTTCCAGTAAGCACACCAAAGCCCTTCAGATCTTTCCCTGGTGCGTTCCACGTCTGGTTTAGCCATTTAGCCAATAAATTTTCACTGCTCATAAGCCATTAGTGACGCCACGCCTTGCAGTTTCCTGACTTTCTCGCCTCTACCGGATAGCCAATTGGTCACTGTAGGTGTAACCACCGTCAACCCTCCTGCAGAATGTTGCGTATATTATCGATTCCACTCCGTTTCGCTGGAATGTATCTCGGGAGCCATCGTTACCCAGCTCTCTATTTATCTTCGCTATAATTGCACTCTCTGCTTTTGTGTTTTGAATCGGGAATCTTCCTGTGGTACAAATCGCTAATCAGGATCCGTCTGCTACCCAGTTCCCGTTACCCGCGGGGATGCGGTACGAGTCCGCCAGGATAGCGACGTCCGTGCTCGCTTCTGCTACCGGGTGCCACTGCAACTGTTGGGCGACCCTATAATTATTGAGGTTAAGCGTTACTTTATTGCGTTACTTAATTTGCGTTACATTATACTTACACGACTTTATAGTATTTCCATCTTATAGAAAAACTTTTATTTTTCGAGTATAAATCGTGAATAAAATCGAAGCATGTCCCTTTTATTCAAAAGGGAAACACATAAGACCTTGACAATGAGAATCGAATTTCACAACGTATTTTGTCCCTTGAAGATTAACAATGAGAGCTCTCAATTGCGATCTACATCCTTGTTCCTATGAGAAAAAGACACAAGATTAACTGTTTCCTCCATTGACTATTACACAGTAGACTTCACAGCATTTTCTTCAAAGTCATGCAGGTGGCACCGTTGGATAGTCAAAATCTACGACAAAGGTGATGACTCGTATCAAATGTCAACTAATGTATTCAGTTAACGTTGACGTCCCTGTTCACGTATTACCAATATATGCTGTGTCATTCAATTCCGTTGAAAAATACTTTCTACTTTCTGATCGTGTGCACATGGTGATGAGCATGCTCAACTACTGAACCATAGCGTTGCCATGTATCTCATGTGGTTGCCCTCGGCACGATTATCATTTGTTCGCTTCATTTCCTGGAATATCCCGTTCCGCTTTCTGACCACGCTCACGCCAAACACGTCGTCCTGGTGGGTGGCCATCCGTCGTGGGATATTATATTATCAAGTCGGCGCACACGACACATCATGGCTTTAATGACGATGACGCGGGAGAAAAATACCCCACATCATTGGAGCGAGCTATCATCAAAGCCGATTTCTTTCCAGTGTGTGTTTATGCTCGGCAGACAATATAAAAATATTCGCGACACACCAAGCAATGTTATTGTGTGACTTACATTTATTATTTCATGTGTCAATTATAAACTAAATATATTTCATAGAAGTACCATGGAGCAATCTGACAAAGACAATTTTAAATGGCCATACTTGAAATGAAAAATATAAGTACTCAAAGTAGTCAATTTTGAAATTTTCCACGATTTTACTACGTAAAAATTTTAACAGAGATAAAACAGAAGTCTCCATTTGTGGATTGGGAGATATAATGAGATTACAATAAATTTTTCATTTGGTACATACAATTTAGTTTCCAGAATTTATCAATCGAAAATTCGTTTTTGGTGCTTTCCTATGACCTTTACGCACATTGAATGTACGAGAAGGCAAACATATGAGACGCACGAATGTAAATGATTGCTAGAATATCTTTCACTTGAAGTAAATTTTAAAATAAATCATTCCAAATAATAATTTAATTCGGGACTTGGGCGTAACTTATTTTATAAACAAGTATTGTTTTATTGGTTCCGTAGAATGCAAACATTATATTCTAAAACTATTTCTCTTATCTGATAGAGGAAAGCGTATTCTGTTGGATACACACCGTGGTTTTCTCAGAAAATAATTGTTAATTTTCCTGCTAATGTTTGTTTACAGAATAAGTTACGCTCAAATAGCAAATCAGTCCCGAATTAAATTATCACTCATTCATCAAGCAAATACCCATGGCAACGAGCGATTGTCCCAACGAAAAAAAAGGATAATGATCACCTGCTGCACGTAAGTGCCTCGCGTTTTTTCGGAGTTGTTGTCAATAATAAACATAATATTCGCATCGTTTTGATAGAAGAGTTATTATTAGTTCACATGGTTTTCGCTTTTATTCTGAGCATATAAACAAATGCATGTAATCGAAATTTGAAATATCTCAATATAGGTAGGAATTTGTCTTTTTTTCTTGAATAAAATGATCGCAATCATATTTTAAGCCAGTGTAGGCAAAGATCCTGACAAAATCGGCAGAATCCTTAGTTAATTGTAATCAAATTCACAGCGCATTTTTTGCAATGGTGTCATCCTCGGTAACTATCACCGCTGTCGCAAGCAAAACTATTAGCGGAACCATCTGGGTAATATGGCATGTCGAAACATCAGTGGCCGCCATTCCGAGTTACAATATGGTTTTATAATGTTCTTGAAGATAGCGATTTACTCATTTAAGTACAACATTGTTGCTAGGTATATATGTTGGCCGCATGGTTAGTATTGGGACCTTGGCAATGCTTGGAATTATAAGGACGGATGCATCCAGCAACCGCTAGAACCGTTGCCGCATTATCCTTCTCCGATTTAAAGGAAAACTTGGATAGGCAGTCCGATGACATTATCGGAAGCAATTTAAGCTAAGTTTATTGGTTCTCAGCAGTGCGTCGCTGTTCGCCACGGAAGTTAGCTGGAATGCGGAACATTTGTGGACTTGTTTATTCTTCAGCAGCTTGTTATTGTTATCCCGCTTGCACAGAATATTAATTATATAACCCTTTATAAGGCAATGGCAACTATATTGCCACCAACAAATTATATGTTTTTCTATTTATCAACAAAATATCTACTTATTATTTACCATGTAGTGGCTTTATTTGCTTCCTAGTAACACCCCAGATGAAATTTAAGCCATAAAAAAATTGAAATGTTAATTTGAGAACAGTTTTTTTACAAACAGATCGTACGTTTCGAGTGGAAGAAGGATTTTCAGTTATAATTCGTTAAAAAAACGACAAACATCGTTAAAAAACGACAAACAATTCCGTGATCCGAAAACTTTCCTACGTCCGTACGGCCTGAGACCCGGAACCCCAAAAGAGGTCTTGAGCACCCACTCCATAGACTGCCGTTGGCTCTAGATCAGCAGTCTGTAGTTTGCTGCCGGTCTCCCTTCGAAACCGAGCTTTGTGGTTCCGGGTCGAAAGAAGGTCTTATAAGTGGTTTGTTAGAAATATCTAACAGAAAACGAAAAGTATCTTTAACTATCCTATCCTATTTTTTGTAAAAGTGATCCGGCTCAATGTGTAAATAGAGTGTATAACTTTGTCAAAAAGGCAACGCCAGGGCGTAGATTCATAGGGCCCTTGTGAAGTCTTTTTTGAGCGATTCGTTCTTATTAAAGGCCGATTTATTCACTTTCGCTTAGGTCTCAAACCAGGTTCAAGCGCATGGGAAAGCACCGCTTAAGCGTTAAGAAGGCCCTAAGGAAAACAAAATGCAACATTTTACGTTCAAACAACAATTTAAATCTTACCTAAAAGTAAGAATAAAAGTTCGGAGAGTTGAAGATACTTCACACACCAGTCAATATTCGGCGAATCATCGAAATACACATACAGACCCCAAGATTTTAATTAACATTTTGTGATGTTATTTGACTATTTGCACAATCGAAATCGATCATGTTACTGCTGGTCAGGGGATGGCAGATAGTTCGGGAGAGCACGAATTTTGTTCACAACAAATATTTAGTCACTTACCAAGGTGGCTTCACATAAATTACCTTTTCAACTAACCAACGATTCCTTTCCCGTGGCGCTCACGGAGATGCAGAGCATTCCTCGGTCTCTTAAATACTTATTATACTTCTAAATAACAAAGAGTGTCAAACTAATGTTCCTCTCCTAATGCTTAATTGACTGAAGCAAGTACAATGAGAATAATTTTTATTTATCCCAAGAAGATTATTCAATTGGTAAACTGTGCACATTTGCTGTTTCTCGGCCAATCATGATGAGCAATTACGATGCATACAGTTAATCAAGCTAAACTATTCATTGTAAGGAACATTGTAGAATTGTGGGCATTTCTAAATCTTCGCAAATCATTAAAATTGGTGAAGGTTCTTTACTTATGATTGTTTTCAGCACATACGGACCAAAACAGCTGTTTCTTGCACTTAATAGAAGTCGGTTGATGATGAAAATTTGGCATCATTTTTTACATGTCTTATATACACAAACACACATACAAGGACAAACAAAAACAGACAATAGCTCAGTTCGTCGAACCATTGGGTATCCGAGCCTCTTATAAAAAGTTTGCATTTGGGAGGCCTTTGGTACAACTTTTTATATGAGAAAGGAAGAATTATTTTTTCATACCTGCCATAAAAACTTTACGATCACATTTGTGAAATACATATCTTTGTGCATTTTTGAAAGGTACGCAGGATTGTGCACAGGAATGTATGCTATTATCAATTCTGTATCTTGGTATACGCCTGGCAGATGTGGATATATAAATGTTTTAGTTGGTTAGATTTAGCCTAATACCATAAAGCCACGCTGATGAGACAATATGAATCACATAATCTTAATAATTCTTAAGTGAAATAAGGTTTTTAACAGAATTTGAATCTATGTACGAAAAATCCCACAATTTCTATATTTTAAAATACTTTCTGATATAAAACCGAACTGATATGAAACTTAACAGATTCGGGAGTACACACTCCACGATGAAATGCTGGGGTATTTCCTTATCACCAATGGTTTATAAACGGTAACGCGGTGATTATCATACCCTGTTTTATCTGTTATTATAACTCTTTTGGTGGAAAGATAGATATTTGACTTCAAAAAAGGGAAATCAGAATTGCATACATAATGTAAAACCAATTCAATAAAAATTCCGCGGAAAAAAAATAAAATTTCGTTTCGTTTCGTAAAATTTCGAATTGGATGCACTTTGATTTCGTATCGTTTCGAAGTCTCGAAAGTATATCTATATTTCGTTTCGTTCCGTTTCTAATCAAAATGGACATTTTAAATTCCGTTTCGTTTCGTTTCGTTTGGAAAAAGTATGTTATCGCATACCCTTAATTTTTACCTTATGCAACAGTTAAACAATATAGTTGATGCCATTTAAAAATTGTAGAAAATCTCAGTCATAATAATAATATTCACATTTCAAAAAAAAGTTGTGAAATTTCGTTGCTGGAAAACGCATGAGGCAAAACGCCTTCAAGCTGGCAGCTCTTTGGGAACAACGCACCCCGCGTCGGCGAATCATCATTCTAGTATGGATAGTGCGTGGAGACGCGTAGTACATTGTAGGTTAGTCTGCCTAGGGCGTTTTGCTCCGCGGAAATATTAGATGTTTCATCAAAATGTGGAAAATTACGGTTTTTCCAACCTTTTCCTATCTTTTATTATGACAATTTTTTAGCCTAACATTCAAATTTTTCATATACCAATTGCATTTTGGACTTTTTTTTCGTTGCCTTGTTATTTTCCTCCCCCCGTTCCTTCCAAGAGCTGCCGGACATAAAATAAATTAAATATTTGGATCGGCCTAAATAATTTCGGTCTAAATAATAATAATTTCCAAATAATTAATAATGAGCGTCTTAGGGGAAATGTTACAAAGTTAAAAGACATCACTATTCGTTTACTTCCATAATATTTTCTTTGTATACACTGTTTTGTTTTCGACTGTCGATAACAAAACACTGAAGAAGTTCTCAAGTAGAAAACGAAATACGTATTTGTTGATACATAGTGAATATATTGGAAGTAAATGGAATAATGAATTCTTTAAACTGTTTAATTTCTTACACATATTCATCCAAATATTGACAGTGCAGAAACAATCGATTATGTAAAGGTCTGTCCACAATCATTCTCCATTTGGATGAAATGTGAGAGCGTTTCTTTTCTTTAAGCCGGTCTAACGTGATTAGGTAAATAATTAGAAACGGTACGTCTGGCTCAGTGAAGGTGTTCATCACATAAGGAGATTGCTATCTCACACCATGTCAATCACATGAGCTGTCCCGCAAGGCATCGTTCTTGGGCTCATATTTTTTATTTAATTCGTGAATGACGCTACCATTCGAAAGCATGATCTTAAAGATTACATTGACGAGCTTTAGTTATTGTGCGAATAGCACAAGGAGGATTATTTCATTCTCGCACCGTCAAGCACAAGCTATATTTGAAAATTATATTAACTCTGTTGTCCTGGACATGTTCAATATATCCGTGATTAGGAGAAAGCAATGGGATTTGTCCGTCTCAACACTAGCATCTTCACGAAGGTTTTCGCTGTTGAAGCTCTACACTGTCTGATCCCTAGTAGCATAATGGAATAAGCAGAATGTGTATGCTCGGCTTATCGCACTACGCAAATCATTTGCATGGAGAGGCTTCAATGCAGCTCTATGCAATACGCACTTCAACAGTTTTCCTGGAATGGGACCCACGTTATCTTCGAAAGTACAGCAGCCGCAAGCAACAGATTTAAAAACATTAGCCTTAAAAAACTTTCTAGACTTCTCATTTTTGACTTGATTGGGACTAACTGTGATGTGTTCGTTCACTTGAAACAATATCAACTTTTATGCACCGTCTCCTCAGCTTTGTATGAGTGGCACGATTTTTAAACTCGAATCTATTTAAGCAATATTATGTCATAAATTTAGAAAGCTACGATAAATCTATATGGGTCATTCCGCGCCAAGTAACCGAGAAAAAATGAAAACTTGCAGGTAAATACTATGAACTCCAACCAAAATAGGTGTATCTACTTACTTTGGGCCTACAGTTTGAAAAAGCATTTGATCCGACCGTTTGGGCCGCCCTTCCGGCCAAGCACTTCACCCCGTTTTTGAAGATTTTAAAAAACATGCCATTTTCAATAATCGATATCTCCGCCCCAGATAAAGCTACAAAAAACGTTAGTACCAGTTTTCCGCTTGAAATTTTGTGAAGATTTTACAAAAAATATTTCAGATGCAAAGCAGTGCTGCCAACTACATTATTTTTATTAAAAAAATAAAAAATAGCATAGCATTTCTCAAAATACGTATATTTTTTTTTATTTCTCAGCGGATTTTAGTTTATCAGGCAATTTCCTGTCAGAAACACTTATAGTTACAAAGTAAAATGAGCAGTTGCTGAGTTATGACGGTTTTAGTTAGGTATAATCGAAGGTTTTTATTCAGCATATCGTTCAATTCGTTCTGTAAAGGTAAACAACTATGATAATGTAGTTTTTTAAGTTTTATTCGAATAATTTACAAAAAAAACATATTTTTGCAGCACATAATGCTTTTTGGGTCAGTGATGCCAGATTTCCACTGAATATGTTTTAATAGTTTAAAATTATTTTTGCAATTCCTGATCATAATACCTAGTTTACAGTTTGTCTTTGATTTATAAAACGGCCTAAATTTCCATCCCAACGAAATGGGTGATGTAATGACCATTATGCAACTCAAATGGGTTGCATAAATTTCATTATAGCACTCATTAGGGTGCTGTAATGAAAAACCAACATTAGGACAGTAGTTACATGACTGCATACTGCTCAAATAGCTCTGCTGGTGGGCTACAAAAGTTCAGTTTTAATAGATCTTTAAACGAGGGAAATGCTTTGATTCCATTAACTTCAATAAGATCAAGTTTTGCTCCCGTCAACATCAGTTTGAAGTGCTCGTGGATTACACATATACATACTATATGAGTGCCGACTGCTCCTGCTAAAACGCATTCGGGCGGCCGATGTTCGGCGAATTAGATAAATCCAATTTGGTAAAATAAAACATTTTTTCCTTGAAGAGGGCATATATTTCAGACAGATTCGAGAGAAACCAAACGCTTCTTCTTCTGCACCGGTTTTCCTCCTTCACGCACGCTTTTGTACTCCTTTTTCCCTGCCAGTTCCTTGCTTACGTCGGCCTCGCAAAAGAAATCCTGAACTTTTTGTACGATTTCTTGTTGGAGGGGATTACTTCTCTTAAGATTGGGGCAGCACAAAATACATTTTGTGTCAACACATTTTTTCATGTGCCTTACTTAGCGTTCTGAACACTGAAATTCGTCTGAAGATAATAAAATTTTGATAATTATGTCAGAACATAAATTTATAACCAATAAGGGGTGGCCCATAAACCACGATACATTTTCGAGCCCCATCTTCTTTAATTCCTTAGTACAGAGATTCCAAAACTTTGTGGATATGCTAGGTGGGTCTAGCAGAATCCAATATTGTTTGCGACCCACAAGGTGCAAAATGAATTGATTTTTAGAAAGTGAGTTATATTGAGCGAATCATAATAAATTACTTTATATTCCTTCATTGATTGGATTTGGATTGGTTTTAGATTGGATTTGGATTGAATTTCAAACGATTTGGATTAGTTTTGTATTGGATTGAATTTGGAAAGGATTTGGATCAGTTTTGGATTGGATTAGATTAACATCTACATTGGATCAGATTTTGATTGAATTTAGATTGGATTAGATTTAGATTGAATTTGGATCTGACTTGAATTGGATTTGTATATGATTTGACTGGATTCTGATTTGCTTTGGTTTGAATTTGGTTCAGATACGGGTTGGATTTCGAATAGATTTTTCAATTGAATTTATATTGTTTTTGGATTGGACATGGACGACCAGTACAGTTCAGCATTCATATTTTCACCTGTTTTGGATACCTATAGAAAGCTTTTTACTTCTTAAAATTTGTTGTTCTTTAGTCATTCGTTTATTAGTATTCCAAATCTAATCATTACTTATAAGATTCAAATCTAAAAGCTGGTATACATTTTTAGGCCAAAAAAGAAACTCAAGTATGAATCAAGAGTTGTCTTTCGCGGCACATCAATGATTATCCCGCGACTGCCCTGGAGGTCGATAAGTGTTTTTGACAAGAAATTGCCTGATAAACTCAAATCCGCTGAGAAATTTAAAAAAATTATACGTATTTTGAGAAAAATGTTATTTTTTATTTTATTTTTAAAAATAATGTATTTGGCAACACTGCTTTGCATCTGAAATATTTTTTATAAAATCTTCACAATATTTCAAGTGGAAAACTGGTACTGACGTTTTTTGTAGCTTTATCAGGGGCGGAGATATCTATTATTGAAAATGGCATGTTTTTTAAAATCTTCAAAAACGGGGAGGAGTGTTTGGCCGGAGGGGTGGCTCGAACGGACGGACCAAATGCTTTTTTTTTAAATGTGGGCCCAAAGTAAGTAGATACACATATTTTGGTTGGAATTCATAGTATTCACCTGCAAGTTTTCACTTTTTCTCGGTCCCTTGGCGCGGAATGACCCAAATAAGATTTACTAAAGCTGCCATATCTCAGCAACGGCGCATTTTACTTTGTATCGATAAGTGTTTCCGACTGGAAAAAGTCTGTTAAGCTCGAATCCGTTGAGAAATCAAAGAAAAAAATATACGTATTTTGAGAAAAATCCTTTTTTATTATTTTGTGAGAAAAAAATATAGTTGGCAACACTGCTTAGCATTCAAAGTATTTTTTCTAAAAACTTAATCAAATTTCAAGCGGAAAACTGGTATAAAAGTTTCTTGTAGCTTTATCGGGGGCTGAGATATCGATATTTGAAAATAGCATCTTTTTAAAAATCTCCAAAAACAGGGAGGGGTGGTTCAATCACCATGGTCATATGGTTATTCAAAATAATGGACCAAAATAATATGTGCTAGGTATTTTTCATTATTTTCAAATAGGTTAATTGCACGTGCTCGGTCACTTGGCGCGGAATGACCCATATCCTGTGTAAGTTCCCATTACCAAAATTCAGACCGCATTACCCGTCGATTGAAACTGATTGGGCCAAGAGTGTATAATTGGTCATAGATGTGTCAACCTACTGGGTACCTCAATCAACGGTGGAGAAGTATCTCCTAGTGAGAGATGGAGGTTCAACATTTTATCAACTCCATTATGCATCAATGTTTGAACTAATCAAACTTTTGTTATGTCAACCAGACAACTGTTTATTTTCCAAACTATTCGACCATATATTCCATATTCTAAAATCAATAGAAAAATTGTATTAATTTCTAACATGTTTGCTGACATATGTAAAAGCCATTGCTGACAGCGTAGGTTGCTGCGAAATATGTCCCGTGTGATTATGTAATGAAACATTTGATTACCCCAAGGGGCTAACTCTAAACTTTCGACAGTATCCAAAAATACTAACAAATACTAGAGAAAAACTAAGTCGTATCTACGGTAAATTGATCGAAGAGCCCTTGTTGGAAAAGCATGACACACAACGCCACCCAGTCGATACAGTCCACCCAGTTTTAGGAAACACATGATTTCAGTATCCTTTAAATTCTTAACAAATCTTTGGACAACTATTTCTATTATTATCACTTTCTGAGCAATCTTTAGGGCCTACGTTTTGGTTTGATGCTATTCGTAATATAAAATGCGGTTTGAAAGTTTTCTAGAACCTGTAGAAGGTAGAAATAAGGTATTTCCAATACGGGGGAGCACTGTGTTTCATCAAGTAACTAACAAACGCCATAACATCCGAACTAGCAACCGTTTCTTTGTTTGATGGAAATCGTGGATACTAGAAATATCACGAAATACTATTGCGAGACAATGAGTAATATTTTCGCAAAGTTTAGAGTTACTTGCCCTTGGATTACCCCTAATGTGATTTTTCTTTTCTGTATTAGGCTGATACAAATATTAAATTTATTTTATGTCCGACAGCTCTAGGAAAACACGATAGTTGTGAAAACTCATATGTGAATATGTACGTTATGTGGAAGATATTGATTTGGAAAATGTATTGGAGGTAATTACTTTCCCTTTTGCTGGCGTTTTAACCAACTAAGCTACTAAGGACCTCCGTCGGCCTCGGCAACCTAGCGGCTACTGAACGAGCTCGAGATTTCCAAATTGGACGCATAGTCAAATCACTCGCAATCCATTTCTCAAGCCAACAGTACTAAATACTCACGCTCCTCTAATGTGGGAGTGTACTATACTGCCGTTCTACGCATAATTGTCCGTCCAGGGCCGGATTTAGCGAGGGGCGGGGGGGCGTGGCCCCGGCCCCCCACAAATATTATGTACCAAAACCAACCTTTTTTGTACATTTTGGGGCCCCGGCCCCCTTCCGTCTAAATCCGGCCCTGCATGTTACCTTTGATGAAAAAATCCAAACTCAAGTCAATTTGTCCCACTAATTTCGGAAACGATTCGATCTTAAAACTTAACAATTTTTTTTTGGGATCTTATGAGCGTATGCACTAGTTATTAACACGATTTTCAGTCTCTATTATCATCAAACAACAACTTCATTATTTCAGTGGGACAAATTGACTCGAGTTTGAGATTTTTCAACAAAGGTAACATGGGACAATTATGCGTAGAACGGCAGTATACACATGTGTTGATTTGACAGCAGACGAATTTCGCGCCAACCCTTCTATGGGGCTGGCAGCACCATCTCAGAATCGAATGAAACTTGGTGGGCATAAAGATATGGTATTTCTAAGCCACTCTGCATACTTAGTTTTTCAAAAATTGTCAAGAGTAACATTTGATGAGGGCCTAATTTTTTTTAATGGATTTTTTATAAATCGATGTAACTCTAAAATGACAAGACCTACAAAAAAGTGTTGTATGGCGGACTGTCGTGAAATTCCCAGAAGTTTTTTGGAAAAATATCCAAAAAATAAAATATCGATTTCTACACTGAAAAAAATTAACTTTAAAAATTAAAATCGATATTACAAAAAAACCTCATCTCAGAAATCGATGAAATTTTTTCTGCAGATAGGTATTTTAATTATCTAACTTTTCTGGGAATAATGTTCCTGTGACATATTTAAGGAAAAAAAGTTTTGCTAACAAAAACTTTTTTCATGTCCATATTGTGTGAAAATTTATCAGCGTGTTTTATGCCTACAGCGCCAAATAAAGGTTCAGCAACCTATTATCAATGTTCCGGGGAACAAGAGGCTCAATACCGTTTCCTTCAGCAGTTCGCAAACTCACTTGTTGGTGCGAAAACAGCTTTTAGCTGAAATTTTATTTTAATTAATTCTCTGGTTTTGATTACGAATTCAAGTATGTACTTACAATTATCGGTTTAAGCTTTAAGTGAAAAATATGCCTCCAGCTAACTATGTTTAGATCAATTATACGTCCTTCGTATTATCTGTTGTAATTTGTAGGTTATTTTAAGAACAAATAAGCATAGAAAGCAACTTACTGTGATAATTAGTTTAGTCAACTTAGGTCTAGTTTACAATTCTGTAATTCTGTTCTCACTGCGTTTTAGCTGTAAATTAGATGTAAGTTTTAGTTCAACACTTCAATATTTATTTAATTCTAGACTTTACACCTTGCACGTTTTAGCCACGATATGCCACGAATCAATGTTCATAACAGAATATCGAAACGTCTCCGAAATGACGGTTCAACCTCGCATTATATGACAGAGAATATTGGCCTGCCGGAGAGTATGATTGCGCATCCCAAGCAGAGTTGCCAGTTCACAACATCCTCCCCCCCGTAACACTGACGACAGGTCCAGTTTTACCAATGCTTTTACTATTCTCCTTTACTTCCAAAATCGCAAGCTTCGATGCCGGCCGCCTCATCAACCCCCTCGCAGTCTGTATTATGGCTTGTCGTATTCTTTGGTCACTTCCTTCTACTACTTTCAAGACTTTCCCTCGGATCCACTCGTTACGTACATTGCCGTCGATCACCATCACCAGGTCACCAACTGCAATCGCTTTCTGATCTTCAAACCATTTCGTGCGCTTCGTCAGTGTTGGCAAATATTCAGCGATCCAACGTTTCCAGAAGATGTTCAAATGTTTCTGTGTAGCGTTCCATGTAGCTTCTATAGTTGCCACAGCTTGTATATGCTCTTCTTTGCTCGTGTCTTCGGTGGGTTTGAGCGGTCTGGTGTCATTGTTGTTTCCTAGCGGTAACAAAAAATGATTAGGAGTTATAGCTTCGCTTTCCGCTGACTCCAGCGGTAGATACGTCAATGGACGGCTATTTACGATGGCTTCTGCTTCGATCACCAGGGTTAATAAACCTTCATCTGTCAACTTTCTATTACCCTCATATGCCGCAAACATTGCCGTTTTTACCGAGCGCACCATACGCTCCCACGCGCCACCCATATGCGGCGCGGCCGGTGGAATGAACAACCATTTTGTCGTTGCACTAGTGAACGTACTAGCAAGATTCTCATTTATGGCCCTTAGTGCTTCTGTCTGTTCTCGTAGTAATCGTGCTGCACCTCTAAAGTTGGTTCCATTATCCGAATAGATTTCAAGAGGACTTCCTCGTCTGCCAATGAAACGGCGGACACATTCGATACAAGACTTGCTAGTTAAGCTGTATACCACTTCCACATGAACCGCGCGAATAGTAAGGCACGTGAATAATGCGATCCATCTTTTCACATCACTTCGGCCAACTTTAACCAAAAGAGGACCAAAAGGTCTAATCCCACATATGAGAATGGACGGATACAGGCGGCAAGACGGGCTGGTGGAAGAGGAGCCATACGCGGAATATAGGGCTTTGCCTTGTCAATTTTACATCGTTGACATCCACTAGTTACTTTTCTAACTGCAGGTCGCAGTCGTGACACGTAGTATCTTTGGCGGATCTCGTTTACTACTGTCTCAAAGTTGGCATGACGGAATCGACGGTGATATTCGTCAATTATTAATAGTGTAAGGCGATGCTGATTTGGAAGAATTATCGGGAACTTCATACAAGATGCTACTTTTTTTGCCGCTTTAATGCGGCCATCCACTCGTAACACCCCTTGCTGATCCATGAACGGGCACAATGAATGGAGGACACTAGACGCCATTAGAGAAGCGTGTTGATTGACCGTTAGAATTGCCATTTCATCCGGATACATTTGCCATTGAACTGACCGAAAAAGAGCAACTTGCGCCATTTGAAGTTCTTCTTTGGTGAGGATTGAGCAACGTACTGTTGAACCCGCTCGTTTTAGTTTGAGCTGGTTTATGAATCGTTGTACATACGCCACGGTTCTTAAAAGACGTTCCCATTTGGAAAACCGTTGGTAGTCAATCTGCAAACCTGGTTTAGCTAGCTCTTGATGTACGTGACAAGGACGTAGTTCTTCTTCGGACGTCGTTGATAGCTGACAATTTTTCTGAGTTGGCCAATGCGTTTCAGGACTCCGCAGAAACTCCGGGCCTTCAAACCAGTCACTGTTGTCTATGCCGGGTCCCTTACCCCACTTCGTTGCGGCATCAGCGGGGTTCAATTTTGTTGGTACCCATTTCCACTCATCAACATCTGTTATTGTGAGGAGTTCACCAATTCTGCAGGCTACGTATTGTTTGTAACGTCTGTGATCAGCACGTATCCATGCCAGAACAGTAGCGGAATCGCTCCAAAGAAACCGCTTAGTTACGACCACCGTGTGGCTGTCAATAACAAATCGCATTAACCTAGCTCCCAAAACAGCAGCCTGAAGCTCCAGCCTGGGTATTGAGAGAGGTTTTAAGGGAGCCACCTTGGCTTTGGCCGCAACAAGCGTGCAGTTCGCGTTCTCTCCAGGCGGGACTATACGGAAGTATGCTACCGCTGAATAAGCAAGCTCACTTGCATCTACGAATATGTGAAGTTGTAGTTCTCTATAGGTACCGAGGGTTGCATGGCTGAAATAGCATCGGGGAATCCGGACTTGGTTGATTTTTTTCAGAGCGTTTATCCATCTACTCCAGCGACTCCGGATATTATCGTCGACGGGTTCGTCCCATTGCGTTCCAACTCGCCACACGTCCTGCAGAAGAATTCTCCCGTGTATCAGAACAGCACTTAACAGGCCCAGTGGATCGAAAAAACTCATAAGGCACCGCAGCATTTGTCGTTTGGTAGGCCGCCTATTACTATCTATTAGTGATTGAATTTCATCCTTCAGTTGCGTAGAATAATACAAATCGTCTTCCTCTATGTTCCATAGCATCCCAAGAACGCGCTCACAACCTGACGCCGTATCCAGATAAAGATTCTTCGACTTGCTTTCGGCATTCTCGCCTAGTGCAGTGAGAACCTGTTTTTCGTTAGAAAGCCAATTTCTCAGATGAAATCCTCCGCTGCTGTGAATCATTCTCACCTCCTTCGACACTTGTATTGCTTTATCAGGGGTTTCAAAGCTGTCCAAGAAATCATCCACATAGTGATTATGTATGATAGCGTGAGCTGCGCGAGGATAGCGGTCCGAAAATGCTTCTGCGTTTTTATTCTTAACAAACTGCGCCGATGCTGGTGATGAAGTAGATCCGAATGTTGCTACCTTCATCAGAAACACGGTTGGAGGTTTAGATGGATCTGTGCGCCACAAAAATCTTTGGGAATGTCTATCGGTTTCTTTTATTCCTATTTGATGGAACATTTCTTGTAGATCCGCAGAAACTCCCACTGCAAACTGACGGAATCGTGAAAGTATCGCCGGCAAAGAGGTCAATTGGTCAGGTCCTTTCAAAAGAAGTGAATTGAGAGAAATACCATTAACACTTGCAGCTGCATCCCATATAAGCCCTAACTTTGCTGGGTTTTTTAGGATTAATAACCGCTCCCAACGGCAGATACCACACTCGTTTTAGGTCGGCGTTGTTCATCTCATCCGCAGTTGCTGGTTTTGCGTATCCTTTTGTCTGATACTCCTCAAGCTGTCGGTGGATGTTATCCTTCAAGTATTCGTCGCGCTCCATCCTTCTCTCTAGACATTCGAGTCTCTTGAGTGCCATCCTATAGCCATCAGGAAATTCAATGGAATCATACTTCCATAGAAGCCCAGTTTCATATCTTCCGTCCACTTGTTTCGTTGTTTCCTGAAGTATGTTTCGTGCTCTTTTGTCGTCTGCAGATTCCGGCAAATTTCCCATTTTTGTTCCGACTTCTTCTACTGCAAAATACGTTTTAACCATTTCATGCAGCTCATGATCGTCAACACAGGTACAGTTGTGCAAGTTCAAGGATTTCGACGACGAGTCGTGGTCTTTTCCTCCATATATACACCACCCCAGTCGTGTTTTCACAGCCACCGGTTCGAATCTTTCACCCTCTTTTACATTCAGTGGCACCGTCAAACTCAAATTGTCGACGCCCAACAGCAGGCGTGGTACAGCATGCTGGTAGCTGGATATCGGTAGTCGTCTGAGATGTTGGAACTTCTTTGCAAGGTCACGATAGCACAAGCTTTGGCTGGAAAGACCAAGATTTTGCACTGTGTGGGCAACCATCTCCATTCTTTTCTTTTCACCAGCACCTGATATTGACAGGTGAACTTCCTTGGAGCAGGATTCTGTTCGCGTCATATTGGCTGTCCACGTCAAACAGAGTGGTAGCGATGACCCACTAACTCCTAACTCCTCGATCAAATCTTCTTCGATAAACGTGAATGAAGAGCCGTCATCCAGAAACGCATATGTCTTGACGCATGTCTTAGGACCATATAGTGTGACCGGAACGATACGGAATAGGGTAGATTGAGTGGTTGGACGGTGAGTGTTGTTACTCGCTGTCCCTTTAGGCGTACTTTCATACGATGATCGATTACTCCGATTTGAATGCAGTAGAGGATGGTGCCGGAACTCACACCCTCCTACACCGCAGCTCCTAGTGTAACGACAGCTTCGTCTTCCGTGAGCATTCAAGCAATTACGACACAATCCGTTCGATTGAACACTTTTCCAGCGACCGTCTATGGAGAATGATCTAAACATCGTACAATCTGGAACACGGTGTCCTACTCCATCACACACAAACCACTTTCTATCTTCTTGCACTTTTCTTCTCCGGCTTCTTCATGTACATTGATGAATCCTTTCGGCCTTACCTTTGATTTGTTTGACGATTGGGATCCTCCTGCGTAACCGGTGACTTTACTGGCCGACACCACAATTGAAGACATGAACACTCCGAAGCTCTGAAGGTTTACTTCAGGACACCTTTGTAGAAACGATGCCCACTCCATCTTGGTATGGGCAGGCAACTTTTCCACCAGTTCCATTAGTAGAGTTGGATTAGAGAGATGACTGTGTTGTCCTGCCACTTCCAAATGATCACACAGACTTTGGACTGCCATCCCAAATTCAATCAATGTTTCAAGCTTCTCCGCTTTTGGTGTTGGAACTGACCGAATTTTCTGAAGAAGAGCGTTAATTAATAGTTCTGGGCGTCCATACAGCAACTGCAAGGTATTTAGCACGTGAGGAACAGTATCAGGTAGAAGTAAACGGCTCCTAACTGCTTCGTATGCATCACCTCTCAAACACCGCTGTAAACGAGCAAGATTTTCCACACTGGTATATCCACACGCGAGAGTTGAGTTGACAAAGCTACTTATAAACACGGGCCAATCTGCAGGGTCACCGCTGAATGGCGGAAGATCACGTGGCATAACTTGCCTGGCGGCCAACTGCGAGGGGGAGGGGACGTAACAGGGTATGCCCAAGGTTCCCAAGACATTGCCTGTTCCCGGAAGTACATTCGCTTGCCCGGGATTGTTCATATTATTGTTGTATACACCAGCATCACGTTCAGCACCGGGAGTTGGCAAAGCGTTTTGAATAGTAGTAAATTTAGGAACTTGTTTTGTTGGAAGCCCAGGCTGTAATGGAGCTAATCCAGCAGAAAAAACGGGGCCCACAGCGTGGCCGAGATTCGTGTTGCCGAACTTTTCGGTCAATTCTTGAATCCATTGGTTATAATTCGAAGAAATAGTACAGTTTATCTGTGGCTTACCTGGTGGCTCTACGGGGGGATGGAAAATTATTTGCTTTTCTGTCGGTTGACTAACAGAGGGTTGAGGAGGAATTTGTTTGTCTATTCCTAAACCTTTACCCAAACCAGGATTGCCAATCCGGGTCGATGTTAGATCTTTTAATGTAGCCTTACGAATTGCGCCGGTGTAGCGCGGTTGTGTATTTGTTTCCTCGTCTTGGCGAGGACATATGGGTTTTCTGGTCGCTTGAAGTGCTGCTTGAACCGCAGCTTGCACTGCTGTATTGATTGCTGCTTGCATCGCTGATGAGAGAGAACCGGGTTGTGATGGTACTGGATTCTGTACGTTTTCCTGCTGATGTGGGTTGATTGCTGCAGCAGCTCCCCGGTCTCCTGGTTGACCATCGGCGCTAGTCATGCTTCCCGCATGCGCATCTACCCAATCAGCGGTTCGCTGATTTGTTTGTCGAGGGACTTCTCTTTCCTGTTGTAGTAGCTTCCGTTCCTCATCAAACGCTTTCCGTTCGTACTCGAGCTTTTCCTGTGCCTGTTTGAACTTTTCTTCCATTTCTTTTAATTGAAGCTGCATCCTAGCAATTCTGCTGCTTGATGAAGATTCATGAGATAACACGCTGATGTGACAACAAGCTTCGCATGTAAACGATCGATCAGCAACGGAATCTGTAACCCCAGCGCATAAATAATGCCACCATTCGTTGCAGCGATCGCACTGCACATAATTGTCGTAGGAATCGGGTCTATTACAGTTAGCACAGCTGCCTTGTTTATCATCTCCCACGGCTTCTGTCGAAATCACGTTGTTCGCCGAGGCCATAGCGATAATTCTAAAAGATTTGTTCCGGGGAACAAGAGGCTCAATACCGTTTCCTTCAGCAGTTCGCAAACTCACTTGTTGGTGCGAAAACAGCTTTAGCTGAAATTTTATTTTAATTAATTCTCTGGTTTTGATTACGAATTCAAGTATGTACTTACAATTATCGGTTTAAGCTTTAAGTGAAAAATATGCCTCCAGCTAACTATGTTTAGATCAATTATACGTCCTTCGTATTATCTGTTGTAATTTGTAGGTTATTTTAAGAACAAATCAGCATAGAAAGCAACTTACTGTGATAATTAGTTTAGTCAACTTAGGTCTAGTTTACAATTCTGTAATTCTGTTCTCACTGCGTTTTAGCTGTAAATTAGATGTAAGTTTTAGTTCAACACTTCAATATTTATTTAATTCTAGACTTTACACCTTGCACGTTTTAGCCACGATATGCCACGAATCAATGTTCATAACAGAATATCGAAACGTCTCCGAAATGACGGTTCAACCTCGCATTATATGACAGAGAATATTGGCCTGCCGGAGAGTATGATTGCGCATCCCAAACAGAGTTGCCAGTTCACAACAATCAACCAACGACACATTTTGGACGTATAAAAATTTGTTTGGGAAGCAATTTAGCATAATCTAACATAATTGTGGACCAACATTTGAAAAGGGTTTATGTTTAATTTGACTTTTTGTATCGAAGTAACTTAAAAACAATTACAAAAAAAGAATTACTTTGAAAACGGGCAATGTTGCCGAAACGAAACTGAAGTGATATTTAATTGTAATAGTGGAAAAGAAGATGTTGTTTTCCAGCAAAGGCTAACCACTGAACGGTGTAATTCAGAAACCGTTATAAAGCCTGTAGATGATTTTGTATCGTATTTTATTGAAAAAATTGATAAACTTATAACTTATGACATTATTTGCAAACAGCAATACACTTGTACTGTTAGATTTCTCTGAAAATTATTCATTCATTATCCAAAATGCTGCTCAAGGTTGGAATAATTCCCAGGCAACAATACATCCATTCGAAGTTTACTTTAAAAGAAACGGTTAATTAGAAAACGTTAGCTTTATTAATCAGAAGTTAATGACCCATGACACAAAAGCTGTTCACTTATTCATTTCAAAATTAATTGACTTTTTGAAACAGTCGATCGATTTTACGAAAAATACTTTTGTGTCTGGGTGAGCTGCAGCACATTATAAAAATAAAAGGAACTTTGCAAGTCTGTGTAATTTAAATTCAAAACATGGCTTAGAAGCAGAATGGCACTTTTTTACAACATCGCACGGAAAAGGCCCTTGCGAAGCTATTGGTGGCACTCTCAAACGAGCAACTCTTGCCAAAGATTATGGAAATACTATCAAGACTCCTCGGGAGTTGTACGAATGGGCGAATGGGCACGTTTTCAATCAAACAAAAATATCACTGTATTACATTTCTGTTATATCACGAATGAGCAATACCGCCACCGGGGTGGCAATGGGTCTGGGGTGAGAATGGGTCATCGCTCTCACCGCGAGAATGTAGTGGTCGTAGAGCAAAATTGTTCAAAAAGGTCTCTTATATTTTTGTCTTCTTGTCCTCAGATACATTCAATCTATTCTACAAGCATTCTAAGTAGTTGAAACAGTGACCCATTCTCACCCCCATTTGACCCATTGTCACCCCCGACGACGGTACACAACAAGAGTTTGATGAATTTTTCAAAAAAGCAAAAACTATAATTGGCACACAAAAGCTTCATTCTTTTATACCAATCGCTCATAATAAAATGCTGGCTAAAAAATATTCCAATTTAGATGAAGACCCAAAGGTCTTTTAATTGTTCGACTAAGTTTGCAAATTAATGAGTATTCAAGCAGAAATAAGAATTAAATGTAGTAACAAATAAAATTGAAGAAAAATTTAAAAAATGCGGAAAATTTGTTATTCTTTAAATGTGCGTTTACCGTGCGAAATTACCTACCGAGCTTCATCGTTTGGAATCAAAATGTTTATCTGATAAAAAAAAATCGACCTCCATTTTTTTGCTAAACCAATTTTAATCTTTACATTCATTAATTTATTTTCTCGTCCATCAAAATAGTCCATCAAACATCACAATTTTGTAAATCTGGTCATTTGTGTGTAACATTGACATAAGCAAGCTAGGAAAGTATACGCCCTTTTCAAATGTTGGTCCACATTAATGTTAGATTATGCTAAATTGCTTCCTAAACAAATTTTTATACTTCCAAAATGTGTCGTAGGCTGCTGAACCTATAATTGGCGCTGTAGGCATAAAACACGCTGATAAATTTTCACTCAATATGGACATGAAAAAAGTTTTTGTTTGAAAAACTTTTTTTCCTTAAATATGTCACAGAAACATTATTCCCAGAAAAGTTAGATAATTAAAATACCTATCTGCAGAAAAAATTTCATCGATTTCTAAGATGAGATTTTTTTGTAATATCGATTTTAATTTTCAAAACTAATTTTTTTCAGTGTAGAAATCGGTATTTTATTTTTTAGATATTTTTCCAAAAAACTTCTGTGAATTTCACGACAGTCCGCCATACAACACTTTTTTGTAGGTCTTGTCATTTTAGAGTTACATCGATTTATAAAAAAATCCATGAAAAAAAATTAGGCCCTCATCAAATGTTACTCTTGACAATTTTTGAAAAACTAAGTATGCAGAGTGGCTTAGAAATACCATATCTTTATGCCCACCAAGTTTCATTAGATTCTGAGATGGTGCTGCCAACCGCTGGTCGAGTTGGCGCGAAATTCGTGAGCAGCACATAAAGCAGACAGATTCAGCTGTCATGTAAATTGATCGGTTGTGGTTTAGGAAAATTTTCTAAAATTGCCTGATGAGCTGGGTGTCCGAAATTTAACGTGGACAGGCTTTAGTACTGCGATGCTCATTTATGCTGAGTAGGCTTTAAGGGCTGACCGTTTGCTTTTTTTGCGGCATCTCACCATCAAAGTCAGCAGAACCAGCTGGTTGAGTGTCAACGGGAACAGCCCCCCAAACTTTGCAGAAGCCGATCGATCGGAGGATTTCAATATCTCAACAGTCTGATATCAACAGATAGCGAAATTGGGATCGACATGGAATGATAGATATATATGCTGTTATTTTCATTTGAAATACTTTTGGTGACAAATGTATGGTCTATAAATGACATATTTCGTACCATATTTCGTGATGACAAACATACTCAAAATTTAAAAAAAATCACCAATAAATTTTTTTTTGCCCCCTCAATATTTTTGGAAAGTTAGTGACATAAAAGGTGACAATTTAATATTTGTATCGGCTTTACTGAGATAAAATAATGTACCGGAAAAAGTAACCGTTGGTGTTAGTGTAGGTTGCTGTGTATTTGTTCATAGAAATGGTTCATAGACGATTTGAAATATGTTCCTTGTGATTGTGTATGACTACGATGTTGAGTGAACCCCCCAAAATAATCCACACTGACATACTTACTGAGGGCAACGAAAACGGAAAACATTCACCTTTCTTTAACACGACTCAATAAAAATTTACAGCTGAATTAAAATAAGTCCAGCCACATTTGTTGTGGAAAGCAGCACGTGGAATAATAATCTTTTTTTTCTCTCTCTACTATTCCCACTCTCAATACACCAACAGCTGGCAAACACGTTGAGCGCGTCACACATTCCATTCCTAGTGGAAAACGGATTCTGCGAAATCAACAACCAGACAGACAGAATAGCAGAAGGGAAAAAAAGCCCTCAAGTTTAATTGCAGCATTTTCCGACACCCGAGAGCGTGACTGTGGGCGGCCACAACGGACGTGAAATTGATTTCATTTGTACAGTGTCGAGTTTCTTATTTTTTTTCGATTCGGTGAACATTTGGTCAATTGTGTTCGGTTTAGTACCTATTTTTTGTTGTTGGTAGGTTTGAAAAATTATCGTTATAAATAGATACGAACGAATTGCGGCGAGGATTAAGATGGTCGTTAAGTTCATTCATAAGACAAGGACGTGGTAATACATAAAACTCGAAAGCAAGCAAAGAAATTTTGCGTACTGTAAAAAAAAAATCCTCGAATTGCTGTTTAACGTTTTTGTTTTGCTCCAAGCACGCACACGTCAAGACTGAAAAGTGTACGACTATAATTCGGACAGGGAGCGTGCAACCGAGAGAGCCCTTCGGTTGTACGAGGACCTCGTATATATTCAGCTTCATTGTTCAATTTGGGGTATTAAAAAGGAAATGGTCAACAATTGGTTAATGCTGATTATGGAAAAGCTACCATGGACTATTTTATACATCTTTTTAATTGTTTTATATTGTATAGTGCTGTTTGTATGACTTTCTATTGTCTGATTTTGGACGACTCAATTTCAGGATGTTACATTTCTTCGAAAGAAAAATTGAGAAAGTTCAATAAAGTTAAAAACATGAAACGGATTTCGAAAAAAATGATCTGAAAAAAGAACATGATAATGATATTAATTAAACAAATAAGTGTTTGATTGTTTTCTCTATTTCGAAACGGATTTTGGTTCCACGCGGAAGACTTTGTCGATCAATATCGGTTGCCATTCTGGAAAAGCTTGACCAAGTCAGTTGTGTTAAATACACGAAAAAAATGAACTCTTCAAGACTTTGTCTGACAAAATTTCTTTGAGAGCATCCATTAATAACGTAACACTTAGAGGGGAGAGGGGGGGCTGCCCGAAGTGTGACAATCCATACGATAATTTTTAATTAATCATACAAAAAGAGGGGGGAGGTGGGTTGAGAAGGCAAATTTTTGCGTTACGTAACTAATGGATCTTCCCTTTTCACTGGCTTTTGGCACAGCTAAAACTTTCAAGATGCAGTGAAAACAATTCAATATTAGGAACTATTGTGGCAGAAAGTTTGATGCAAGTTAAAAATGATTAATGATTCTCTTAAGCATCAAATGAATTTGGATCACTAATCGAGAATCCTTATTAATTCGATTGTTAGGCTACGGGTTGACAAAAATCAGATTTAGTTTCAGATTTGTGGACGCCTTGAATAATCAAAGCACTTGAATAATCAAACTAATCAAACCAATCAAACATGTTTGAGAGTAAGCAGCAAAGATATTTAAAATTCGGCCTTGATAAAGGTTGTATGTTAGATTTTTAATTTAGTTAATGGGATAAAATAGGATTGATATTGGTCTATAGTCAGAATGACACTCGAAAAACAACAATCGAAACTCTCTACGCGAGCCTTGCTTGTCCTTCGCCATAAATAAAGCAATACGTCCGGAGGGTAATATAGAGAATAGCTCCCGCTTGTACTATTGCAGCCGTCATGAGCTTTACATGATCAGATCGCTTAGAAAGAAGAGCACCCAGGGGACATCAACTGCTACGCGAAAGCTACAATGGTATCTGCACAATCAGTTGACCATGCATAGGCCCCCTCATTCTACTCGCGGCTCGTGTGCTACTTGTGGCGAGCTTAGTGTTCACTGCAACGCAGTGGTCTGTCTCTATTGCAAGCGTTTTTGCTCTACACGCCACCAACGCTGCAATGTCGACATAATATGGTGAGCCGATATCATCATTGTGTGGGACATTCCGGAGCATCCTCTCACCGAGGGCGTACGATGTCAAATCTTAATGAGTGGCATTTCATTACCATCTTTATCAAATTGCCAACATGTAGAGAATACATGTTCCACCAAATCTACGACACCTTTGAATTTCGGATAGTCGGGAGATTGTGCAAAAACGATTGTGTGTGAATATTTTTCAAGCAATCATTTTCGATTACATTAAACCACCATGATTCCTGTTCACTCAACACACATTTGTCGACACATTTGTAATTAAAATTTGAATCTCCACTGTCGTTGATTGCGTTTTTACCATCACGCCACAGATTACATTTTAGTGTAGGCAAGTTTAATTTCAATTTAATTCTCCACATGAGACGGACCCTTGTTATACTATTTACTGTAACACTATCTTCCAGACATGTTATCATTACATTAATACACATCTTTGGAGGTATCCATCTTAATCAATAATCCCCTAAGAGTGAGATATAAAATAATTTTCCGCTTACCAACCTACGAGGTTTGTCAGGTTTATGTCATCATAAAAGCATTACCTACTTATTATTGTCTGACAGCTAGATGTTGTGGGAACTCGTGGATTTGAATGCCATCGACGGAAATTAGTAAATTTCAATACATTTTTCCAGTTATTTTTTTACACAGTGTACATTTTTTGAGACTAACTCTCTGATAAGTACCTAATGATGACTAGCAATAACAGTTATATTTTTGGAACACAATGGCCAATTTGGCCAATTTTGAATAGGAAACAGTGGGATCGCATTTTCAAAAAAGTGGCTTGCTTAGTGGAATGTCTTTACTTGTCATAAGACTAAGCATATGCGGTATTTCGAAAAAATTCGTTTCAGGTGGTTCGAAACGAAATTCCGCGGAATTTCGCGGAATTTTAGCATGGCGAAATCGCATTTCATGATTTCGTTTCGTTTCGTAAAATTACAAAAATTTCGCTAGAAAAAACTAGCTTCTAACGAAATTTAACGGAATTCCGCGGAATTTCGAAACAAATTTAAACTTAAACCATTATTTATATTATCAAAAAATTTGGCTGCGCCGCTAAGCCAAATCGTTAAGCTGTTTTCAAAACTTTAGGTTATACATTTTTTTCTATTAACGCTTACTACATAACCCCATTATTAGTCGACAAATACGTATGTAGTTTTCTTCTATAAAACGTCTTCAGTGTTTCCAAGTTTCAAATTTATATTTTGTGATATTTTTTACTATTTGTACAATATGAATGCGGAATCGATCGTGTTGCTGCTGGTCATGGGACGGCATAGATCATGATGCCGATGCCGATCACGCCAGCTAGTGTGGGAGAACGCGAAGTGATAAAACTAATGCTTGCAGCGAAGAGCACAGAATTATTTAGTGCGGGATCAATCGTATTGTAGAAGCTTATTAAACGAAGCACATTGAATTGTGTTAGATTGATTTAAAACACAGTTTTCGTCTTCATGATTTAAAAATAACTTTGTTTACAATAAATATTCAGTCGCTTACCTAGGGGCTTCACATGAATTACCTTCTCTACTAACCAACGATTCCTTTCCCGTAGCGCTCACGGAGATGCAGAGCATTCCTCGGTATTTTGTAACAGCGGTTCTCAACCTGGGGTACATGTACCCCTGAGAGTACTTTCGTCGGGCCCAGGGGGTCCCTCGGACGAAATGCTTAATGCGGATGAATAACAGTTTTAATCCAAACTTATTGATAAAGTTTTGTATTTTTTATTTCTAAACTTTGTCTTGTACATAATAGGGTAAAAGATGTATTTTGGACCACCCTTACGGGGGCTCTTATTTTGGACCACCAAGAGGAATTTGCACTTAGTGGTCCTTCGAACTGTTGGTCCAAAATACCACCCTTATCCTATGCATGGCGATCAGTAAATCATGGCCTATTGAATCCTGTCCTTCACAACCAGTACAATGGATGAAGAGATGTGGGATAAAAGATCAAAAGGGCAAAACCTCGAATAAACAAATTTTAAAAATCTTCTATGCAATCTACCGGGTCAAAACAGAATGTTGAATAATATGTTAAGAATATGATTCTAGACTCTACAGATTCGAAAGACTCCATTTGAAAGACATGAACACTTTTTCCCGAAAAGCCCAGTTGCTTCGTTGCAAGAGAATTGGAAGCATCCTTCTTCGCTTCTCGGAAGCCTCCCTGCAAGCAGCTCGGAAGCCTCCTTTCATTTTAAGATGTTCAAAAACTTTCTTTCAAGAGACCCGGAAGCCAAGCTTTTTTTTCTAGAAATTTCCTTTTATTTCTGCTTCTTTTAAAAGCCTCGGATCTTTTCAAGGCGCTCGGAAGGGATTTTTGAACAGGATCGACTGCCTCATTTTAAAAGGCTCGGAAGCCTACTCAAGAGGGTTGGAAGCCTCCTTTATAGAGGTCCGGAAATCTTCTTTAAGCCTTTTTTCTTTAAGGCTTTTTTCTTTAAACTTTCTTTTTTTTTCTTTTCTCCTTCTTTTAAAAGGCTCGGAAAGCTCTTTTCAAAAGGCTCGGAAGGCCTCTTTCTAGAGCCTCGAAGCCCTCCTTTAAAAGGGTCGGAATTCTTCTTTCAAGATGCTTGGAACCGTAGTCTCGAAAGCATCAGAAGCCTCCTTTCAAGAGGCTCGGAAGCCTCCTTTCAAGAGGCTCGGAAGCCTCCTTTCAAGAGGCTCGGAAGCCTCCTTTCAAGAGGCTCGGAAGCCTCCTTTCCAGAGGCTCGGAAGCCTCCTTTCAAGAGGCTCGGAAGCCTCCTTTCAAGAGGCTCGGAAGCCTCCTTTCAAGAGGCTCGGAAGCCTCCTTTCAAGAGGCTCGGAAGCCTCCTTTCAAGAGGCTCGGAAGCCTCCTTTCAAGAGGCTCAGAAGCCTCCTTTCAAGAGGCTCAGAAGCCTCCTTTCAAGAGGCTCGGAAGCCTCCTTTCAAGAGGCTCAGGAAGCCTCCTTTCAAGAGACTCAGAAGCCTCCTTTTAAGAGGCTCAGGAAGCCTCCTTTTAAGAGGCTCAGGAAGCCTCCTTTGAGAGGCTCAGGCCTCCTTTCAAGAGGCTCAGGAAGCCTCCTTTCAAGAGGCTTGGAAGCCTCCTTTCATGAGGCTCAGAAGCCTCCTTTGAATAGGCTTGGAAGCCTTCTTTGAAGAGGCTTGGAAGCCTCCTTTCAAGACGCTTGGAAGCCTCCTTTCAGGAGTCTTAAAAGCCTCCTTTCAAGAGTCTTAGAAGCCTCCGTTCAAGATACTCAGAAGCCTCCTTTCAAGAGGCTCGGAAGCCTCCTTTCAAGAGGCTCGGAAGCCTCCTTTCAAGAGGCTCGGAAGCCTCCTTTCAAGAGGCTCGGAAGCCTCCTTTCAAGAGGCTCGGAAGCCTCCTTTCAAGAGGCTCGGAAGCCTTCAATAGTCGAAACATTTCCTACAGTCAGTCCCATGTAAGAACTTAATTTTAATCGGTAAGTTTAAAAAATTAAAAATTTCAGAAACATTTATGGAGAGCCATATATTCCGTTAGATTTCAGGTCCATTTTTGATATACTTGAAGAGCTACGACTATTTTCATTTACAGCAAAAAAAAATCATAGGGGGTATCTCAATTAATGCAAAAGATCGAAGGGTACATCTCAAGAAAATGGTTGAGAACCGCTGTTTTAAAACAATGAGTGTTAAACTAATTTTCCTCTCCTAATCCTAAATTGACTGGACGTGGCCAGCTTCGTTATTGGTCATGATTTGGAAACTCCGAAGCAAGTATACAATAAGAATAACATTTTTGTATCCCAAGAATATTATTTAATTGGTGAGCTGTGCATTAGGGTGGTGGCTCAAATTAGTATGGGAAAAACTTTTTTCATTTTTTTTTTTTTTGATGGGCCGCCCTTTTATTTGGTTCTATTTGATGTCCTGATGCTCTGGACAAAATTTCAGCCAAATCGGTCAACGTTTGGGCAGTGCTCAACTCGTTGGAAGTTTATATGCAAAAATGTATGCAGAAACATCCCAAAACAATGAATTGCAGTTGGACGGCACAACTTACGATGAAGAACTATGATACTCACTCAGATCTTGAAGAATTTAATACAGAATGCTATGCAGAAAACCGCGAGAAGATCAGAGTTTGCCCGGCTAAGTTATTAGCATTTCTCTGAAGTGGGGTTTGAGCAAATTTCGTTTCTTTTACCTTTGAAAAGAAATAAATTCACCCCTACAACACTCCAGTAAAATGCTAATATCTTTGCCTAAAAAACTCTAATCTTCTCGCGGTTTTCAGCAGTACATTTTGTATTCAATTCTACAAGAACTGAATGAGTATCATGGTTCTTGATCGTAAATTGTACCGTCTAACTGCAAATCACTGTTTTTGGATATTTCTGCATACATTTTTCCATATAAACTTCCAACGAGTTTAGCACCGCCAAAACGTTGACCGATTTGGCTGAAATTTTGTCCAGAGCATCAGGGCATCAAATAGAACCGGCGGCCTATCAAAAATTTGAAAAAGTGTTTTTTGAGCCACCCTACTGTGCATATTTGCTGTTTTTCGGACAATCATGATTAGATGTGTACAGTTAATCAAGCTAAGCTCTTGTTTGACTATTTCCACAATATGTAAGGAACATTGAAGATATGTGGACATTTCTAGATTTTCGCATGGAATTTGCAAAAAATCCAGGACGGGTTGAAATATCATTAAAATTGCTGAAAGTTCTTTACTTATGATTGCTTTTAGCTCATACTGACTAAAACAGCTGTTCTCATATGCCAAGGACACACAGACAATAGCTCAGTTCGCCGAGCTGATTGTACATAAGACTATGGGTCTGTGAAATTCAATCTGAAGTACATATCTTTGAGCGTTTTAGAAAGGTGCACAGCATTCTTCTAGTGAGCAAATGTAAGCTATATATGTGTAGACGAATAATAAGAAGGAATAAGTTTTGGCTGTTACGCACTTTTCAAATATCAATTCTCTATCTGTGTATGCGCCTGACAAATGTCGATACATAATTGAGTATCCCACTATATAAAAAAGTAAATTTAAGCATTCATTTTCTAATTTTGAATTAGCTCAATACTATAAAACCACGCTGACAAGACAATATGAAGTATGCTTCAGCATAATTACATTATTCTTGAGTGAACCAAGGTTTTGAACGAAATTTGAATCCGTATATGAAAAATCCCACAATTTCTATATTTTTTTATACTTTCTGATATGAAAGTGGCATAAATGCTGGGTTATTGCCTTATCACCAATGGTATATGCGGCGAGAATGCGGTGATTTATCACAGACTGCCTCTTCTGTTATTATAATAGACTTCAAAAAAGTGAAATCCGAATTGAGTACATAATGTGAAACCAATTAAATCAAAAATTCCGCGGAAAAAAAATTGAAATTTCGTTTCGTTTCGAAAAATTTCGAATCAAATGAACCTTGATTTCGTTTCGTTTCGAAGTTTCGAAAGTAAATCCATATTTCGTTTCGTTTCGATCCGAATCAACATAGACATTTTAAATTTCGTTTCGTTTCGTTTCGTTAGGAAAAAGTGTGTTATCGCATACACTTACATAAGACGACATACTATTGCGTTTAATCCCCCACAAAGTTTTACTGATCTCACAGTATATGCCTATATATTAGTATATACAGATAGTTTTCGCGATCCCGACTGCTCGTGAGCACCCAAAACATTCGCGTAATCGTGAGAAATATTTTGTTTTTGAAAATCACAGGTTGTGTTAATCAAATATGTTCTTACCATGCCGGTTTGTTAGGGAGGAATGATAGCGGATCATTTTCATTGCTTATTAATATCTCCCATCTCATAGATCATATTGCTTATTAAAGTGGATCTAGATTACCGATCCCCAATGGCTAACACAATATCCACAATGTCATATCGAAGAAATGCAAATGTATTCTCTGTCTCTAGCAGCAACGAGAGTCTTACATATTAACAATCCTTCCCTTCCTATATGATCGTAAGGACGTGAGCGACGCTGTTATTGACTGACAATGTGTGAGTTTCTAAAATTTGAACTTTGAGAGTGGATAACTAACCAGAGTTTTTGTGGGTTTTAAGTAATTTACCTTTAGCGTGTGATCATACATTAACACCTTAGCGTCGGTGAACAGCAACCCATGACTCGGCCTCTTCTTGTCAGATCTCTGTGGTGTGCATTCGCACCCACGGAGAGCTGCTGTCATCGTATTTCGTGCTCAAATCCCAAAAACATCGCATATGTAAAAACATATGGGGGAAAAATCCAAACTCCCGAGGTGTGAGGAAAATCTTTAAGAAAATCATGATGCGCGTCTTAGAAACCGCTGTAAATTGGTTGGTTTGGAAACTCACAAAGCGCGTCTGAAAGACTGCTGGAAAACAGTTTGAAACACATACCGCCATCGGGGGTGACAATGGGTCTGGGGGGTGAGAATGGGTCATCGCTTTCACTGGCAGCCTGGAGGTCGAAGAGCAAAATCGTTCAAAAATGTCTCTTATATTTTAGCCTTCTTGCCCTCAGATACATTCAATATATGAACCGGTGCCAGCAAAAGTAGTACATAAACCATTTTTGTCAATTTTGAGTTTTTCACACCAACGGCTTCTATTTGCAAAGATCTAGCAAGGGAATAACGAAAAAGTGATTTTTGGCAACTAAATCTGGAGATATGCACATTTTATTTTCTGGTATACATCACAATGGCCATTTCGTTGCCAGAAAAAGTGGTACATGTACAGTTCCACCCACTAAAATCAGCTTAATTAAAAGAAAATTCAGCAACATGACTGTTTTCACAACAGATTTTAATCCTATTTTGAATTTCAAGATAGTTTACTGCCGTTTAGAATTACTTTAAAAATGTACCACTTTTACTGTCAACGTTTTTCGGTTTTTGTTTCCTTTTGTTCCCATTAATAGTGGTACATGTGCAATTTGTTCTAATAAGCTTGAAATTTGCCATAAAGTTCACTTATTTTTCACTACTATCTTTAGGCACATCTGTCATAACATGTTGGTACAGTTTAGTTGCAAAAAATTTCAAATATGAATTTATTATTCGATGTTTTTGGGAAAATGCATCTCTTGAAAAATGTACTCAATGTACATGTACCACTTTCGCTGGCACCGGTTCATATTCTACAAGGTTTCTAAGTAGTTGAAACAGTGACCCATTCTCACCCCCATTTGACGACGGTAGCATGAAACGTAGCTTATGATTGCCTTTGGTCCCGTCTTTCCTCATCTGCAAAATAGTCCAGATGGTTAGCGAGGCAGTCTAGATGCGCAAAGTGTGGAAGGTCCGGGTTCAACAACCCGTCTTTGACCGATTTTTTTTGTGAGGTTGCTGAGGTTGTCGAAGTATACATAGGGATGAATCGATACTAGTAAATACGAGTAAATACTCGATACTTATGATTCGATACCAAGTAATTTTGGAATCGATACTTTGATATCCGAGACCAAGTAAGTATCGAATTGAAGTACTTGAATCAATCGAAACACTCGTATTTTCTTCGAAATAAGCCTTTAAATTTTAGTATTTAAATCAAATAAAAATACCAAGTACATATTCATTTTCTGAAAGTCTCAAAAGTTAACTAAGCTTTATTTGATAATTTTTTTATGATTCATTTAAAATTAAGGATCATAAATGTGGCCTATCCTCAATCCTAAAGTATCCAGACGTCTCGAATTTTGCGGGACAGTCCCGAATTCAGTCTACTTGTTCCGCAATACAAGCGTGTCGGAAAACGTTCTGAATTCCATGATGAATCTGTGAATCTAGGAATCATAGGAATCGTAGGAATCTAAAAGCATTTAAATAACCGTAAGGGTCTAGAGAATGTTTTGATGTACGGAATCAAAAATGTAAAAATATTCTAAAAAGTTCAGGTTATAACTATAATCTGAGTATTAAGGCTCTGAGTCACTTCGTGGATCTGAAAATCAGGATATCAGAAAACGTGTAAAATCTAGGACATCCATAGATCTGTAAAGATCTAAAAGAATTATAAAATGATGAAAACGCCTGAAGCATATGAGGATTGAAAATAAAAACAACTTCACCGTCTTCATACAATGGTTTTCCAGACTGAACACTTACATAAGATTAAGGAGACCGGAAATACCCAATAGATCAGTGAAAAATGTTTTGCTTGTCGAATAATTTCCACGACTGAAGCGGAAATCGAACCCTCAACTCATAATGCACAACATACACACACACATACTAAATGTACCATGCTCTCAGACGACCTGGCCACGTGATCAAGATTGTAAAACATTACTTTCAAAAATATTAAGAAAATTGATGATGATGATGATGATGATGATGATAATACATCCAACATAAATAATGAATATGTTCTTGACAGTGAAAAAACAAACGTTTTTGAATTTTACTTCAAATATATAAGTACTCATATGATACGAGTAGGTAACGATACTTTTAATTCGATGTTTGATGGTATCGATACTTTAATACGATACTACTTTAAAGTAAAAGTATAGATACCTCAGTGGTATCGTTTCATCCCTAAGTATACAGCATTTCACTCTTCGATGGGAGTGTAAAATTAGATTCAATGTAGACACAAACACATAATCAGTTTTTATTTTCTCGTAACCGGAGACCTAATGTTGTCCTAGTGTTGAGTGGGACTTTAAACAAATTTGACCCGACTGATCGAACGTCTGTCCACCAAGGAGGTGTGGCTCCAACAGCGTCTGTTCTGGCATCCAGCGGTTGAGTATGAAATGCTATTCCCCGGAAGCTATACCTAAGATGGCAGCCCAATCCCGGTGGATAGGGAACCTTGGGCCAACAACCTACTGTTCCCGAAACATCAATTTGTTCGAGAATCCGATAATGAAAGAATACGGACTGACTTTACGGCGACGACTCTTAGCGCGAAACAACGGGCACGAATAGGAACATGGAACGTTTTAACCCTAGCCCAGCAGGGTAAATTGGCACAACTTGCCAATGAGGTACGCCGCATGAAGCTTGAGATCCTGGGACTGAGTGAAGTCCGTTGGTCAAACTTTGGAGAACACAGAACGCCGTCGGGACAAGTTCTGCTATACTCTGGTTTACGAGGTGAACACGCTCCCCGGCATCGCGGAGTTGGCTTCCTACTAAGCGCTCAGGCACACTCTGCGCTTATGAAGAGGGAACCTTTAAGTGAAAGGATAAACGTTTGCCAGATTTAGAACACGGGTCCGAAACCTTACTATAATCCTGTGAGGGTGAGATATATTAGGAGTTGGGCAATCCACTTTTAGAGTGCATTGATGACAGATATGCAAATATCGTATAACGGTTTGGTTGCAAACACTAACTAGCAAACAGTAAGCCATGACTTTGCCTCTTCCCTCGTGGGACAACGAACGGAGTCGCACGCACGATTAGACAGCACACCCCGTGATAGCTCGTTCGGCAGAGCAAGGCCGCACATTTGGCGATCCTGCCAGGTTGTTTCTGGTTGGAAATAATTGTTTTGTTAGTATCCTGTGGGCGTGATTGGGACATTTTTTCATCGGTTTCGACTTGTAATGTCGAAGACGCTCTGGAAGATCGTCGGATTGATAAATTTGCTCATCGGTTTCGACTTGTAGTGTCGAAGACGCTCTTGAAGAGCGTCGGATTGAATGATTTGCACATCGGTTTCAACTTGTGATATCGAAGACGCTATGGAAGATCGTCGGATTGATGAATTTGCTCATCGGTTTCGACTTGTGATGTCGAAGACGCTCTGGAAGAGCGTCGGATTAAATGATTTGCACATCGGTTTCGACTTGTGATGTCGAAGACGCTCTGGAAGAGCGTCGGATTGAATGATTTGCACATCGGTTTCGGCTTGTGATGTCGAAGACGTTCTGGAAGAGCGTCGGATTAATAAATCTGCACATCGGTTTTGACTTGTGATGTCGAAGTCGCTCTGGAAGAGTGTCGAATTGAATGATTTGCACATCGGTGTCGAATACGCTCTGTAAAAGCGTCGGATTGAATAATTTGTCTAACGGATTCGACTTGTGATGGCGAAGACGCTGTGGGAAGCGTCGAAATGAATGATTTGCTCATCGGTTTGGACTTGTAGTGTCGAAGACGCTCTGGAAGAGCGTCGGATAAAATGATTTGGTTTCGACTTCTGATGACGACCGATGCTGCCGATCTGCAAGACAAAGAGAACTTCTACAATCAACTCAATGCCGTCGTAGATAGAATTCCGAAGGGTGATATCAAGATCTGTTTGGGCGACTTCAATGAGAAGATCGGATCCGACAACTCGAACCATGAGCGCATTATGGGACGCCATGGTCTCGGAGAAATGAGCGAAAACGGAGAGCTGTTCGCAGAATTTTGTGGTAATAACGACATGGTGATCGGGGGATCGCTCTTCCCTCATCGACCGGTTTACAAGGTCACGTGGGTCTCCCGTGTCGGCTTTACAGAAAATCAAATCGACCACATCTGCATCAGCCGAAAATGGAAACGGAGCCATCTTGATGTACGGAATAAACGTAGTGCCGATATCGCGTCTGATCATCACCTCCTCATCGGCGAAATACGCCTGCGCATTGCGCGGATTCGTCGGCAGGAGGAAAGAGTTGGACGACGATTCAACACACGCCGACTGGAAGATGCCACGGTGAAACGGTCCTTCGTTGAAGAACTGGAGACGCGTGCTGCAGATATTCCGGAAGGTGGCAGCGTGGAAGACCAATGGCCCGCCATCAAGAACGCCTTCATCGCCACCAGCGAGAACAATCTGGGTGAACTGCGCACCCAGAGAAAACAATGGATCACCGATGAGACCTGGAGGAAGATAGAGGAGCGAAGAGAAGCCAAAGCCGCGATAGAGCGATCGAAAACCAGAGGAGCCAAAGTCTTAGCCCGTCAACGATACGCGGCTCTTGAGAAGGAAGTAAAACGCTCATGTCGACGGGACAAGCGAACGTGGGCAGACTCACTGGCCGACGAAGGAGAGAGAGCCGCCGCTACCGGGGACATTCGCCTCCTCTACGATATCTCACGACGCTTAAGCGGGGCGAAGATGAATGCAACGATGCCTGCAAAAGACGCGAATGATCAGTTATTGACCGACCCAACTGACCAGTTGAAACGCTGGTTCGAGCACTTCGAACAACTTTTTCAAGTGCCAGCCAGGCCATCACCACCTCGGCATGATCTGCCTAGGATCCGACGTATAACACGCGTCAATACCGAAGCTCCATCACTGCTAGAGATTCAAACAGTCATCCAAAGCATGAAATCGAATAAAGCCCCAGGGGTCGACCACATATCAGCCAAGATGCTCAAAGCTGACCCCATGACATCCGCTCAACTACTGCATCGTTTATTTCGAAATATCTGGGACACCGCAACTTTCCCGGTTGACTGGATGCAAGGTATCTTAGTGAAGGTGCCCAAAAAGGGTGACCTGACTGTATGCGATAACTGGCGAGGCATTATGTTACTGTGTACCGTTCTCAAAGTTCTGTGCAAAATTATCCTAGCCCGGATTCAGGAGAAGATCGATGCGACTCTCCGGCGGCAGCAAGCCGGATTCCGTGCCGGAAGATCCTGTGTGGACCATATTGTCACGCTCCGCATCATTCTGGAGCAGGTCAACGAATTCCAAGAGTCCCTTTACTTGGTATTCATTGACTACGAAAAAGCTTTCGACCGTCTCAATCACGAGAATATGTGGGGCGCCCTGAGACGCAAGGGGGTTCCTGAGAAAATCATCGGACTCATCGAAGCACAGTACGAGGCCTTTTCGTGTAGAGTGCTGCACAATGGGGTCCTGTCCGTAGCTGGTGTGAGGCAAGGATGTATTCTATCACCGTTACTATTCCTCATCGTAATCGATGAGATTCTGGTAGATGCGATTGACCGTGAATAGAACCGCGGGCTGTTATGGCAGCCTATAACCATGGAGCACCTAAATGACTTCGAATTGGCTGATGATGTTGTACTCCTCGCGCATCGGCGCTCTGATATGCAGAGTAAGCTCAACGACCTTGCCGAGCGCTCCTCTTCGGCAGGTTTAGTCATCAACGTCAACAAAACCAAATCGTTGGATGTAAACACGGTGACTCCTTCCAGTTTCACAGTAGCCGGGCAATCAGTAAAGAATGTTGAAAGCTTCCAATATCTAGGTAGCCAAATGGCGTCAGACGGCGGTACCAAGATCGACATAGGCGCACGGATAAAGAAAGCAAGGGCTGCTTTGCGAGTTTAAGAAATATCTGGAAAAACAGGCAGATAAGTGAACGCACCAAAATACGAATTTTCAACTCTAACGTGAAATCTGTGCTGTTATACGCTAGCGAAACATGGTGTGTATCAGTGGAGAACACTCAACGTCTGCAGGTGTTCATTAACAGATGCCTGCGGTATATAATTCGGGCCTGGTGGCCTCACAACTGGATCTCAAACAACGAGCTCCATCGTCGTTGTCACCAGAGGCCGATAGCAACAGAAATTCGGGATCGGAAGTGGGGCTGGGTGGGCCACACTCTACGTAGGGGCGGAAACGAAATCTGTAAACAAGCATTAGACTGGAACCCAGAGGCTCATGGCGGCAAAGCCTCAATAAATAAATAAAAGAAGTCGACCGAAATCTAACCTGGCAACAGGTTAAAGCGATATCCGGACAACGCTCAGGATGGAGATCTTTCAAGTCGGCCCTTTGCACCACCGGAGGTGTACAGGATCCATAAGTAAAGTAAAGTAAGGAGACCTAATGCAAGGGCCAGACGTTGACTTAATGCAATCTGTGCATATGTCGCAAATTATGGCAAACTGTATGTGAAACTAATGCGAGATTGCAATAAAATGTTGCAATTTCTGGTTGGGTGTAATAATCCGGATCTCCGTTACGTAATCCAATACTAGAGCTGCGTGAAAACTCAAAGGCGAGCCAGCTTCTGTAACAGTATCCCTTGATCGCTTTTGTCAAAGGCTGAATTTAGGTCGGTGTAAATAACATCCAAGGGCCCCATACGCCTGTCACTGCCGAACAAAGCTCGTGTACTCTGCATCGAAGCTTAGAACCGGTGTTAGGGCGCAATCGTTAATGCGAACATATTTATATTCGGTTAGTTACTGCAAATAAATTATTCTTCGAGTCTCTAAAACCTAGCAGGTATCTCAAGCATGCTACATCGTTACATTGCTGCATGATCGAGTGTAAAATATCGAAAACAAAAGTGTGCATAAAAAATGACTCGCCATAACGAAAAAGTGGTAGAGAATTAACACTATTGTTTACATTTTAGAACCAAATCCAGATGTCGCACATGTCGGAGTAGGGCTTCAGTGCTCCGCCTTCTCCCCCTGATAACATCGACTTATGGCCCAGCTAAAATAATGAGCGCAGCGGCTGGTTTAGGCAGTTAACCCATATATTCTTTGTCAAAACGCACCGCTGCGCACACCATACTAGCACGGCCTTTACGTTTTTTCCATACGAAGGATCGCAGCAAGCAATGCCTGCGGATGGTTAGTTTCAAACTGAATTCGGCTGGTAGCACTCAAATTAGTTTTCGTTTTTTTTGTGTTGAACTTAGTAAATATTTAAAAAAAACACACTAATAAAGATTAAAAAAAAAAGTTTTCGTGTTTTGGTTTGTTTTGTTTGAAATAAGGCGCGAGTGATTTAGATAGTCATACATAAGAAATTGTTCATGTTGAATCAGGCATGGTAAGGGCTTGATTGTTTTATTTGTACGAACATTCTTTTGGAAAGACATTCTCAATTCATATCGTGGGATTCGCATAAGTCACTCTTCTCATGTTTGGCCTTTCATACAGGAGTTTGATGAAATGCAAATAGTATTATGTATAAACATGATCAAATCGATTGTCAGATATGACCAGTGCTATAGGCAGATGCCTTGCTACAATAGATGGTAGTATTATCATCATTATATGTTGATCCAGGCACAGTAATTGTGTGTAACATTATACTGAATCAGACCTCATATATAAAACTGTCCTACGAAATAAGGCATTATGTTGCTGTGAACCGTTCTCAAAGTCCTGTGCAAAATTATCCTAGCCCGGATTCAGGAGAAGATCGATGCGACTCTCCGGCGGCAGCAAGCCGGATTCCGTGCCAGAAGATCCTGTGTGGACCATATTGTCACGCTCCGCATTATTCTGGAGCAGGTCAACGAATTCCAAGAGTCCCTTTACTTGGTATTCATTGACTACGAAAAAGCTTTCGACCGTCTCAATCACGAGAATATGTGGGGCGCCCTGAGACGCAAGGGAGTTCCTGAGAAAATCATCGGCCTCATCGAGGCACAGTACGAGGCCTTGTCGTGTAGAGTGCTGCACAATGGGGTCTTGTCCGACCCTATCCGGGTCGTAGCTGGTGTGAGGCAAGGATGTATTCTATCACCGTTACTGTTCCTCATCGTAATCGACGAGATTCTGGTAGATGCGATTGACCGTGAACCAAACCGCGGGCTGTTATGGCAGCCTATAACCATGGAGCACCTAAATGACTTCGAATTGGCGGATGATGTTGCACTTCTCGTGCAACGGCGCTCTGATGTGCAGAGTAAGCTCAACGACCTTGCCGAGCGCTCCTCTTCGGCAGGTTTAGTCATCAACGTCAACAAAACCAAATCGTTGGATGTAAACACGGTGACTCCTTCCAGTTTCACAGTGGAAAATGTTGAAAGCTTTCAATATCTTGGTAGCCAAATGGCGTCAGACGGCGGTACCAAGATCGACATAGGCGCACGGATAAAGAAAGCAAGGGCTGCCTTTGCGAGTATAAGAAATATCTGGAAAAACAGGCAGATAAGTGAACGCACCAAAATACGAATTTTCAACTCAAACGTGAAATCTGTGCTGTTATACGTTAGCGAAACATAGTGTGTATCAGTGGAGAACACTCAACGGCTGCAGGTGTTCATCAACAGATGCCTGCGGTATATAATTCGGGCCTGGTGGCCTCACAACTGGATCTCTAACAACGAGCTCCATCGTCGTTGTGACCAGAGGCCGATAGCAACAGAAATTCGGGATCGGAAGTGGGGCTGGGTCGGCCACACTCTACGTAGGGGGCGGAAACGAAATCTGTAAACAAGCATTAGACTGGAACCCAGCGGGACATCGCAACAGAGGCAGACCCAGAAACTCATGGCGGCGAAGCCTCAATAAAGAAATAAAAGAAGTCGACCGAAATCTTACCTGGCAACAGGTTAAAGCGATAGCCGGGCAATGCTCAGGATGGAAATCTTTCAAGTCGGCCCTTTGCACCACCGGAGGTGTACAGGATCCATAAGTAAGTAAGTAAGTACGAAATAATATGTTTTGGAGTAGTTGCGACAGCCTTTTAACCGTTTGAGTTTTATTACTGCCTTTTGTTGATGTTCCCATCCTTCTCTTTTTGTTTTTTATTTCACTTTTTCTCGTTTCAATAGGAGTGGCCAGCAAAGCCACTAATTCCTTTTTGGTTTCGTTCGCAGCCGGTTTTCAATTGAAATTCGAAAGACATGTGTACATGTCTGTCCTGGTGAGTTTTTGGATCGCAAGGGTCTCAGATTGGCTGGACGTGACCTTCTCAAACGAGGAACAACCAGCATCTGAAGTGAACCAGCTCAGGGCTGCAAGTTTCATTAATGAAGAAAACAAAAGAACCAGTGTTCATGATTCAAAAATATCTTTGCACATTTACTTTGCTGGGCAACCATGCGTCTCCATCAAGGTTGTTGAAGTTAATCAACGATTAACGGCGTTACGTTGAATCGTTGATGTAAACTTCAACGTTCAACGCATACTCCGTTCGTTCGTTGAAGCCCCTGGTTAACGTCAACGTTAACGTAGCTTGATAATTACCGTTAACTTCCAGCGTTGAAAAAATCGCTCTCAATAGATACCGAACCACGATTAACGAAAAGGCAAAAACTGTTCCGAATCATAACAAGCCATGATAACCAATTTATCAAACTTGTATACAAGTGCGATAAAAACAGAATCGGATGATTCTCGCTTTGTTCTCGCTCATTTAGTGTTTTTGGACCGCACAGCTATGTAGCACAAGTTGAAATTCATCATTAAAACCAGTGCTAGTGTTAGGAGCTTTCTAAAAAAAAAATATCATGAGATATAGCCTCCCGAATCAGTTTTTTTTTATCATGACAGCTTACGAATAAAGTCTCTCACGGTAGAGAAGAAGAAACTATATCGGGAAAAGGAACAGTTTTACCAAATATCCCCAAAAACGGGGAAATTGTACATCGGTTTACTATGATATTGCCGAATAGCGGAAGATTGATGAGCTAATGGAATTGTTTCTATGTTTTTCATATTTTATGTTTGCAAAAAGAATCAACGAAATTGGTTTCTTGCTCTTATAATGAAGGATGATATGAATTTATAATCGATAGACTTTAAATGCTTCTCGATGTCATGTGAATTCCAAATAACAATAATTCACAGTGATCATAACCAAAATTATTAGATTTCATACAAACATTGCCGCTAGCCGCAAGTAAGTCACATCCGGATAGAGCATCCATATACAGATGGGACTGACTTGCGGTTAGCGGCAGTATAGGTCTTGTAAAGAAACCCAACAATTGCTTGTTGAGCGTATGACATTTCGGTACTTTCCTCACAGATTAATGCAAATGAGCGAATATCTCTACCTCGGTATGTCTGAAGTACACTTAAAAATACGAGAAAGGTAAAAAGGCATTTTCATTCTGTTTTGTTGTTCACATATTTCACCGTAAGACCATTTCTACAAAAAAAAAACATCCAGCGAAACAAAACGATGTTTTGTCATATCCAAAATCCCTCCATCTGGTACCCTGAATCGAACAATGATACCCTTACCGATACATTTCAACAAGACAAAGCATCTAAACTGCAACTCGACAGATTTATGCAATTGTACAATAATGTGGCTCTCAAAATACTGCTACGTCAGATCCTTCTAATTCTCCGGCGGAAGAAATCGTGTTCCAAATAATACATATCCTACAAAATGGAACGAAACATGTTTCAAACAAAAAGCGCAGTTAGTTAAGGTAGTTAAGAAAATAAATTTCGGGACAAACGTTTTAAGCATATTGATTCCGTTGGTACAAGTAATTATCGGTTGTGGTGGAAATAAGCGTTGCATTGTGATACTAAGTTTAACTCAATCTTGTTAAGCCATGTTAATAGAGTGTTAATTTTCGGTTTCCAATATGTACAGAGTTTATCTTCGAGAATTTCTATCTGATTCATAGCATAGTAGTGTAATATCTATTTTCTGCAAATCTAGAGTATATCAAATTGTATCTTTATATTGATTCTAAAAAAGATGAGAAAAGAAAAATCAAATCTCTCCAAATACTTAAATGTATGTGTGTGTGCGAATAAATAAGATGTTGTATTATAAAACTTGTAAATAAGACATTTTCCAGCCCATCGAGTTGTAGAAAAAATACCTGTAAATAAGAACTCTTAGATCGTTGTAAAACCAAAAGCAAAATCATTGATAATATCAGGAGTCGAAAGTCTTAATGAAACGATATTCAAAATTATCTGTACGAGTGATTATGTAATGTATTATCGGCGGATCGATATAGAAAATAGTTATACAGTCAAAAATTGACAGCGAAAGTGATTAATAAAAGACAAATATATAATGATGGATAAAATATTGCATCTGACTTCATTTAGTGATGACCAACCATGTCAACTAGGCATATCAATATCATATATCACTGGGAAATCTCAAGGACTCGAAATGTCTTTACAACTAATATAATATTACTTACTTGCGTAGTACTGCTTACTCGACAGAGGGAATGTTTTATATTACGCAACACCACCACTCAAGCTTCGGTACCCGAAGAGTCACAGCCGACTGGATTGAAGGCTCGACTGATAAGAGCTCGCCTCTTCCTTTCGCCGATCGTCGTCGAAGCTGCACGCGCAGGCAGGTAGGTAACTTTTCGCTGAAGCAAACCAATGCCGCTAGTCATTTCGACAAGCCAAACTTAATGTTGATCATCTCTTCCTTTGTTGTAAATCTGTTATTATTGTTTATTAAATCAAAGGCCAAAATGATTTGTACAGAATCTACACAAAAGATTTCTTCATTCCGCTCGGCCCAAGGCCGAATCACCAGCCAGCAACGATGTACATGAAGAATCTGCAGATCACGCTAAAAATTAACTACTCAAAATTGAGTCGAATCCGACTCAGTTTCATTAAAAACGGGACAACTCATAATTTGAGTAATATATACTACTTCAATAAAATAATGATTTCGCGAAAGTTAAGCTTGGCCTTCCATCAATTTTTAATACGACAGATGCGAATCAAGTTTATCTATCTATCTAAGTGCATTTTACGACAAACAGACTCCTAGTTTAAGTGCAATCATCATTTTATTGAAGTAGTATCTTTTACTCAAATTTTGAGTTGTCCCGTTTTTAATGAAAATGAGTCGGATTCGACTCAATTTTGAGTAGTTCATTTTTAGCGTGATCATTTTCTACCTGAGCTTCTTGTGTACGTCGGATCGTTCGTGGTATCGTCGGATCGTCGGAGTGGTATCGAGTAGCATTGCCACTCAACATGATATAATCCGTCAAATTGAGCACAAAAAAATGTTGTTAGTAAAAATTTCCAATCTCCAAAAACATAGAAAAAACGATAACAAAATAACGTGAATAAAATCATCTTTGAAGTTCCGTGATGAATTTTTATCATTAAAAAATCTCGTAAATAAAGCCTATAAATTGCATTTTTATAAAATTAATAATTGAACTCATGTAAATGTTAAATATGATTTTATTTTCTTAATCAGCCTTACGGAGTCGAAATCCAGTTGAAAATTACATTCTTTTATCCTTTACATAGTGTTAGTTTTGAAGAACCGAAAAACTCACGATTTGGTAAAGGATAGGGAATACTATAATACAGTAAGAAAGGAAGGTTATTTAGGGTGCTTAAATAATCACAATGCTGATCGGTCACAGAGTAGAAATTCTCGGCGATGTTTCACATGTGTAAGGGAATAAACTAAAATGTTCTGGGGGAGACAATAATAACGAGAGGAAAACATACCTACAAAAGGGATTAACGACAAACATTGAAATGGACAACGAGAGGAAGGACGCAATTTCCTCATCTCATTGAAAACAATTTCCAAACCCAGTAAAAAGTTCAGAATTGCCCAATTCCTTTCATGCATCCCCAACACGGACATCAGAATTATGAGGGGTACGTACCGTTTGGCCAGCTGCTTCATTTTCTCTGTTAATAAAAGACCAGTATTTTCTCATCTTCGTTCGGAATCTCACGGAGAGCGTACCATGGCGTCTGGATAATCCAGCGTCCAATGTTATGTAGGTACGTAGGTTGCGACTGCATATTCATCCATAATAAATTGAAGATCAGTATCGGATTCAATCAAATTCAATATATTGGGATTATATGTATTTACATCTACATCGCAACTTCGGCGTTTGTAAAATATTGTTAGTTTCCGTATAGAATATCTTATGGCAATTATATAGGTTTCCAATGTCAAACCTAACTCTTCTAAGATCGTATCGAATTCTTTATATACTCGTTTTTTACTTCTATCCAGCTTTTTACGCTTGCTATAAATTTACAAGGGGTGAATCGAATTTGACATTTGCTGTGAACTCAATTTTTTTTGTAATATCTTGGTAGCCATGAAGTGAGGTTTCGATTTTCCCGTTACCTACGAGATTTGTTGATTTGTTATTTAAAATCAACGAGGAATTTCACCCATTATCATTTCTTAAATATGGCTAATAGTTCTTCTTTTTCAGGCATTTTATTTGTTTAAAAGATAAATAGGAAGACGAAATGTCTCAGTATGGATGGATCAGCGTTGTTTTCAGCGATGTCAGTAACGGATTATTGGTTTCGACTATCGTATCAAAAATTAAGGTCGTCAATTGCAGCAGTGAACGATGTCCGCCTACAATTCTGAATCGTGCTTGTTTATAATAATGAACATTGTAAGATGTTGTCCTTCTTTTTTAGAAGTCGACGCCACTACCTGTTATAGGTTGGTGTGTAAGCCCTTCTGCAGACGGTGCTAAAGCTTTCCGACTACTGTAACATCTTTTTACATGTATCGAATCATGATGCATAGGGACAGTACACAGATTATGTTAAGGTTTTCAATAAACATCCCTCACCCCTTCCTCCTCCGTAGTAAGTTTTATTCTCAAACTAACTAATCAGGGTCCTCGGGTACGTTTTACATACACATATCCAATTCATTAAAAAAAATAGTGGTACGAGTCAGGTGAGATGTGTCTCTTCTATTTCTGGTAGAATGTGGATGCGAGAAAAATGTTCACCTAATTTAAATCTTTACCACATGAGCCCTTTCGTGCAAACTGCATCTCATGAATTCAAGATTTTTCATTAGCCTTTGAAGTCGACACATTATAGTTCAGATGAGAAATTAATTAGAATCGAGTAACTACAGTCCCTTCCCGATTTTGGCAACACAACCGGATTTTAATGTTGCCAAAATGGGGATGTTGCCAAAAGCGGGAAAAAATTTCATACAAAATTTCAATTTTTTTTTTGTTTGCATGATTGAAGCTAAATACTTAGAATATGTACTACAAAGTATATGGAGTGTGTTTAAGTGATGCACGTGCATCATAATTGTCATTTTTGCGTTATTATTCATAACTCGGAGATTGTAGCTCAAACAAAATTGAAACAAACTCAAGAATTGTATTCAAACGATAATGTAACTAATTAGTCAATTTCATATTACAATTTTAATAATAAATAATATTTGAAATTAACAATAGCGTCGGCCATGTCCTTACAAAAAAAATTGTAGTGATTAAAAAACGTTTCTATAGTAGTCCATTGAAGTGCTGACATCTCATATGAATTTTAGTCCACCGAAAATACTTGCTTTTATCATAATTCACTATATAAATCAAATGATCCGACGGATACAAGATGACTAAATGTGCTACAAATTTCGGATTCTTATATAATGGGAATTGATGGAGGCTAACTTTCTTGTGGTCGGTGTGATTAAGAGTAAAGTTTTGTGCAAAATTTTCGCTGACAACGAACGCAAGACATAAGACGTTCCATTGTTTTAGAAAATTGGTCAAGCGTATCCAATGTAGTGTGAGTATGGGTTAACTACACTAGTCGGTCTCCTAGCACTCAACACAGGAATATTTCAGGCGGCAATGATAGATCCATGAGCACTGAGCACTATGTGCACCTTGCAGTACGAGTGATAGTGTGGCCAAGTGGAAGCTGAAAGACCATTCGCGGCATGCCGCCTCTGACACTCGATAGCTGTCAACCTACTGGTGCTCGCTGCCTGGAGTAAAAATGGCTCTCTACAACGATCCGACAGGCACAAGAAGGCGAGATGTGGAGCGATCAAGGTGGATCGATCAGGTGGAAGACGATTTACGGACCCTCCGTAGACTGCGTGATGCGTGACTGGTAACGTACAGCGGTGGACGGAGACGACTGTTATGTATCGCAGAGGCCACTCCGGCCTTAGGCTGAATAAATAATAATAACACCACATGTGCCGCATACTCGCCTATCGAAGCAGCTTGAATTACACCAGCGATCTCATGGGAGCTTCACAGGAGGTACTCCACTTCTGATACTTCGCCATCACAAACAGAACACTTGTGAGCAGGCATTGGAAGTGTGAGTGAGCATTGATCTATTGAAATCGTAATATCCATAGTCAATGAGTGAAATCCCTCACTCAGATGGATGCCAAACAACGAGTAGGAGCGATCGTTGCTGTGATAAACAATGAACAGCACCGTCTAACAAGCCAAGCCATTGTGAGGTATCCATGTAAGCAACGATTTTTGCATTCGTACCCCCTTGCTCTAGTACAATGAAATCAAACAATCAAACCACATCATGTGTTCTCCTTTATTCGCCCTTCTTTCAAGGTGATAAGATAGTCGAGAGAAAGTATCAACGCCTCCCATTCAGTGTACTAGAGTTCCAGACTCATAGAGGTCTTCATTTTTAGAATGCTTGAATGGCATCTTCTATCAGCGCACCGTAACGACTCTCATTGTTGTGTTACCAAGTGATTCGCTTCACTCAATAGGCTTCCATTGGTGAGCGTTGAAGATAATTAAACGGTGAATCATCGAACGTTCTAAGATCTAAAGATCGTAAAGATCTTTGGAAGCTCATAACTTGCCCCGCGGCAGAGCTACAAGTAGGCTTAGATTAACCCGATTTTTTCTCTTGATCTGAGATCTGCTTGCGAGCCTTACGGTTACATGTTAACAAACTCTTACCATTATACTGTTGAATAATTGGCAAACATGCTGAAATCAACAGACTCGTTATGCAATTGACACATCATGAAAATGGAAAAGCCAATAGTGTTCTGATATTAATCGCTAGACAAATTTGCGTAAATTTTAAACAATAAGACTCTTTGAAATAAAATTGTTGTTTATTTTCTATACGGGAATTCAGCAGAAAGACGGATAAAATGATAAAATGACAGTTTCTTGGCTGATACCAGAAGAGAGGCGCGTAATGAGCAAAACGACTTGATGGCTAGACAATACATTTAGAAAATCGAATGTGCAAATCACTAGCAATTAAACCTACGGAGGTTGCTTGTTCCTGGTATCGGTTGCATTATGATGTAAACAGCGGGCTTCGCTTAATAGGTGTTGTACTATGTACAACGATGTGAGTCATCTTATCGACGACAAAATCAGTGAGATGCCAAAAAATACGACATTCTACGGTGGGCTGGTTAGATTAGGGTAGTGTGAATAGGAACATGGAAAACGTGAATAAAAAGAGCAGAAAAGTTTCAATAGACATTGTTTGCAATGAGCGGTAATACTAGTGGTGGTTCATTAGTTCAGTGAAAGTATTCGTACAGAGCCCATAATACGCATATAAACCTTAATGACAATCACTTTTGGTTTTGTTTATCCTTTTACATATTAATACAAAAGTTTTAGCTCTTAAAAGTAATAAAAAAAATATTTTCGAGGTTTTTGCCAAAATCGGGAAGAAAATGTTGCCAAAAACGGGTGTTGCCAAAATCGGGGGTAGACAAAAACGGGTGTTGCCAAAATCGGGATGGGACTGTATATCCAAATTCCCAAAATCATAAATTTTCCACTTAAAATATTATTTTCACGGGGTTTCTGATGGAGACCCGAACAAATAACTGCGCGAATTATGCAGCAGTGTTGTAACGTTATATATCACAATGATGTGGAACGCGAGTGTATTACATATATAAATAAAATAGGGACGCTCAATTGCAATTGTTCGAAATCTGTACCTCAAACGCCTGCAAACTTATATTTTCATAGCCACCTAAAAGAACTAAAAATTAAATTATTAAAATGTAATTATATTAATGAAATATCAAACCAAGTTTTAAAAACATTCTCGAACGCAAGTATAATAATGACAGCTTAATATTTTTAGCAGAAATTTCAAAGAGTCACCGATTGCTAAGATCCATCTTTAAAAATTATAGTGGACACATCATGTGTCAAAAGGGGTGATTCAAAGTATTATGGCTCCGGCTCGTAAAAACCTGGATAGAACATTTCTAATAGTTCCTTGATTTTCCTTAAATTTTCCTTGACTTCCTTTATTTGTTTAATCATCAGACAATGGTTTTAAAATCATTGGTCTTGGCATAACAAATTGAGGAAAATGGGACCTGTACATTTGGATCCTTATACGTACTTTGCTGCATGTGTCGGACCGGAATGCTTTTGGTGTGTGTACTTCCAATAGGAGTTCCGTTCATCAAATTCACATGTTATGAATATATCCGCAAACTCGTTTACTTCAGCGAATGATTTTTTTAACATCGGGTTCGGGGTCAAGAAGGGTTGCATTTTTTAAAAGTAGCAAAATATGATTATGTGGTGAACCTCGTTGCTGAAACTAATGTCTTCGATAAAAATCTGTCACTTGGTAAGGAGAAAACAAGTAGAAGCAGAAGTATGTATTAGAACGCTAGAGGCGCTGTTATCTCATACAGCATATGTGATCAACATGATTCAACCATAGTAACCCGGAATTTCGCATAGGTAATTGGTACCGTATCTCGGGGGTACTTTGATCGCCGGGGTATCATTGATCAGTTAACCATTTTTAAGAAATGAATAAATTATTTGTTTCTGTTAATACAATGTTAATATTGAGTTAGGCATCTTAATCTTGACTGAATTTTATTCTGAATGATATAACCTTCGCATGAAGTCATATTTATTTTCGATAAAATTTGAACTACAAATTCAACATTAATTTTTCAACTTACGGAAACGCGTGCTAAGCTACATATCTTATTTTATTGGTTGGTTCATATTTTATAAATTCATATTTTTGTTGTTCTAGACCAACGTTTACAAAGGGCGTAAAAGCCAAAATTGATTCTTTCCCGTTCTTTATCTATGTATGAAAACCCAGATAATTCCACCTAGCGCTGATGCCTTTCTCGATACAATCGATGCGGCATTACTACTATAATTGCCTGCCTTAAGGCGTTCTCAAACGCTTGTTTTATAGACGTAACGAAGTAAAAAAAATCACAATTTCCTTCATAACTATTGAAATAAATGACCGGTAGGGTAACGGTACCAAAAGTGGAGGTATAAGTAGATCCACAGAAGAAAATCAGAAGGGTTATATACAAGATACGACCGCCCGACGTTAACTACGTAAAACAGATTATAAGATAATTCATTTGATTACCTATGTCACTGGTTTGAGCATGAGCTTAGAGTGATTCCAATTTTGACTTTTTGCTCCCCTATTCTTGAACGATCACATTTGCTTTTTTAATGAACCTCCTAAATTTTTAACTGAATTGGTTGTATTTTGAATGAGCACGAGCAGTCTGATACTGTATGGAAATTACTATAGGAATCGCCCTGTATGTAAAACATCGTTTCATGAAGCAGCCCATTAACTATTTAAATAAAACCAACCCTAAAGGCTTCATAAAATATTTCCTAATCTGTAAGACAGTTATTGTTACAAAGCGATCGGAGCAAAGTTATAAAGAATCAAAAAATGCTCATTATCGAAATTTATGTTATTCTTATTCTTATTTATTCTTATTTATGTTATTCTTATGGAAAAATGAAATGTGTACTAGATCCTAAATTGTCAGGTGAGGCTTATTGCCTAGGCACTTTTTGAAATCCGTTTTTCACGACTTTTCAAAAAAGCTTTATTACGTGTTATCTGTAATATTTTTATATGACTTCTCACGGGCAATGCATTTGCGACTTCCTGGACTACCAAATAACAAAAAAAAAATCATAAATTGCGTTGAAAAGTAAAAATTTATCGAAAAGTTGCCTTAGGGGGAGCATATTATACCGTCTTACCCTAGATTCAAGGGACAGAGGGAACCATCGAGATAGGGAGAGATATCGCGATACAGAACATCAAGTTTTAGAGAGTCAACTGTATTTAAGTACTAACAAGTACGAGACACTGAAGACGACCTTACTGTTGAGGACAAAATACGTATCTGTTAATGATAACTTTAGTCATTATTGGCGTAAATTAGGGGGGCTAGGGGGGGCTTAGCCCTCCCTAGAAAAAAATTAGCCCCCCTAGGATTTGATAAGTTAGTTAGCAGTGATATCAGTTTTCAACATATAGCATAATGAATTACCGAAAATGTTTGAAGTCTAAAGAGTTATCTCTCATGTTCACTACCCAGTGGGAAGCTTAGAAATTTTTAGAAAAAATAACTGAAGAATGTCCTAATAAAAACTTCTGGATGGCTTACCGAATTTGACAAAAGGATTATTCAAGGTATTTGTATTCCTTAATGTTGGAAATGGCAAAACACCAGGGTGAAAACTCCAAGAAATTTCTGAAAGAATTTCCGAGGGCATGAAGTCATTCCCAAACAATTCTGGAAATATTGAAGTAAGCAAAAAAGTATGATGATGGATCGACTACCAATCCCGATACTTTGGGGGCGTTCACAAGTTTTTCCATACTAATTTCCATTGTTAGATGGGAGTTGGAATTTTCAAACATTTTTGAAATTTGAACTGCGCATACACATATGCTCAGAAGAGAGGGTATAAAAATTCAAAATTTTAACGATCTGCCATGCAATCATCAGTGAACGAGCACGGGCAATAAGCATGCATCACTTCGTTTGATAATGGCAATGGGTACTATGTGCGAGTGCATTGAAAAACTGAGACGTTAATGGAGCAGTAGTCATTTACTATCTATGGATTTGGATATACATATTTCAATAAACTAAATGAGGGTGTTGTAATCAATAATTTGGTTTTCCACCAACATCGGGTTGCATCTAGTTTTTGTGTGTAATTTAATGAACAACACCGATAAGTCTATTTATTGTATAAATGGTTTGTACGCTCCATTTGGTTTAAATTATCTCGAAACTAGCCATCGCTAACATCACAAGTTGTTTTTGTAAGACACCTGGGATATCCTTATATAATATCTTAACTTAACTTAACTTGACTTTTCTTTCCTTCTCTTCAAGGGAAATAACTAGAGAAGTATTTTTGTAAGAATGTAGTGTATTGAACAAGAAAGTCTAAAAAGCTTGTTAGTCGTCGACTAACCGCGACCCGCCACTACTACAGGACTGGTCCACCCGAGCAGGAGAAATTGGCTCATTAATGCTTAATTCTGTTATTGATACCATACTCTGTTATGAACTAACCCTGCATAAGAGGTAAAATACCAAAGGAATAATACCAAATACTAATATGCACAATACTTACAGTCACTCTCAAAATTGAGCGTACAGCATGGATTAGTAGACTACATTCGAAAATTTCAAAGTAAATTAAATGGTTGGCTCGGTTGTTTTTAATGCATTTCAATATTCATCCCTTCCTTCAATGTATGCGTACATAAAATTGTTGAAATTTTTTCTCTAAAGGTCATTTATTTGAAAATAATCTCAAAATACGCCTATTAGATGTGACAAAATTGAGCGTACAGCGAATCATCAGCGAATGATCATATTTATGATAATAAACATCCGCTACTTATACATTCAATGTTCTGAAATTAAACCATGTTTTGGTCAAAATGGCGAACAAGTGAGAGCTAAGAACATTGCTATTTAATAATTCAATGCTGCTGGACAAAATAGATGCTTTAATTTGTATGTTTCACCGGCATCGTATCTTTTATATGATAGATAATCGAAATCGAGCGAGACATACGGTTAATTTTGGCAAATTCAGTCGGAAAATGATGAAAACAGATGTAAACATACAGAGAAAACGACAAATGTTAGGAATGACATAATTCAAATTTAGTACATATATCTTTAATTTAAATTTGTTTTAAAGCTCGATTATTGTCTCAGGTCTATTATTGAATCCAATCATTCACAGTCAAATTGTAAAAGTACAAGGTGCATGTTAAGGTACCGAACATGAAAACAGCTTTTCAACCCCGTGGAGCACTTCTGATTGAATATTGAAAAGATAGCTTAAAATCGTAATTGCATAATTAAATTTGGATTAAACTCCACTATCTGTTACCATAAGGGATACAATTGAATGATTTCCATGTGGCGAGTAAAAATAAACTTTTTTAAGAGTTCGGCAGCTTATTTAATGATATCTTGGTGAATTTAAATGATTCAGCCAAATTTGTTCCTACGGTGGCTGAGTCTTCAAATATAAAATGACATTTTATAATGTATCCGTGTGCTGCTCTTTTACTAATATTATTATAAATGAGTGTCCTGAGCTTATAAGCTACCTTTACATCGACTTTTAAATAAAGTTATATTTAATTTGATATATGCCATTCTCAACATTTGTCGTTTTCTCTGTATGTTTACATCTGTTTTCATCATTTACCGACTGAATTTTCCCAAATTTATCATATATCATGATGGTTTAATTTCATTGAATGAAACATTGAATGTTTAAGTAGCGGATGTTTATTATCTTCTATATAATAAAAATGAAATGAAAAATGAAATGAGAAAATTGCGGTTGAAGTTGATTAAATCTTTAAAAACTAAAATTAGGATTCCTATGGGCATTTTGCATGGGTAGTTCAGAACGCGTATTCTCGCCTACTATGCAGGACAACGTCTGCGCGGGTCGACTAGTCTATATAATAAAAATTAAATGGTCTGTGTTCGTATCCGCATAACTCGAAAACGACTGATTGGATTTTCTTCATTCCTTCAGCAGTTACGTTCATTATAGTTTCCGACGGGTTTATATGATATTTCCTCAGCCAAAAATTATTAGTAAAGTCAAGGGGCAAGTAACTCTAAACTTTGGGATAGTATCACTCTTTGTCCCGCAATAGTATTTCGTGATATTTCTAGTATCCACGATTTTCGTCAACCAATGAAACGGTTGCTAGTTCGGTTGTTATGGCATTTGTCGAATTGTTGATAAAACACAGTGCTCCCCCGTATAGGAAACACCTGATTTCTACCTTCCACAGGTTCTAGAAAACTTTCAAACCGCATTTTATGTTTCTAATACCATCAAACCCAAACGTTGGCTCCAAAAGTTGCTCAAAAAGTAATAGTAATAGAAATAGTTGTTCAGTGATTTTTTAAGAATTTAAAGGAGACTGAAATCATGTGTTGCCTAAAACTGGGTGGACTGTATCGACTGGGTGGCGTTGTGTTTCATGCTTTCCCAACCAGGGCTCTCCGATCAATTTACCGTAGATATGGCGTAGTTTTTCGCTAGTATTTGTAAGTATTTTTGGATACTGTCGAAAGTTTAGAGTTAGTTGCCCCTTGAGTAAAGTTGTATAAATCGTGAAAAACTAAAATAAGGATTCGTATGGGAGATTCTCATGGGCAGTTCACAACGCGCATTTTAGCCTACTATGCAGGACAACGTCTGCCGGGTCGACTAGTTATAAATATAATCATGCAATCTCCCCTAATTTAGTGACGATCTCTAATTTGGAAAAAATTTCATTTGACACCCTGTATCCGAGTTTTCCCCTTAGATGTAGTTTACGGCAAAAAAAAATTAACAATCGAAAATTATGGGAAATTTATAACTTTATTATTTTAGCCAATAGATACACTAGTAAATTTGCTAACAAAAATGAGATTGATGTTATTTATCATCAGCTACTAACAATTATTGCTTGCACCACTAATGGGTAGACTATTCCTTTAGTGGTAGTAAAAATTAGTATTGGTTCCCATAGTGATGCTATCTATTGATTTCTTATGAGACTTGCAATAATTGGTACAGTTGCACCACTATACTGCCCATGATCGCATATTTGTAACATTTGCATTTTAGTTGATTTTGAAAATCGTTTGTCAACCTTCCCACATTCTCAATCATTTTCAGCTTACCACAGATAAGCAAGATAGCAAAGCCTTACTGTTGTGGGATTAGCTGCAGTAAATTGAGCTTCTTGAACGATTCACATGCTTTCTGCATAATGAACAAAAATGCGAGTGTTACAAATATACGATCATGGGCAGTATAAGTGCACGGGAAAATCATAGTTTTCAATAGTCAATAGTCAATAGTCATTAGTCAAGCAAAATCTTAGGACAAGTTGCATTTAACAGGATATTCAAAGCACGATGCATCAACTGAGTGTATAGTTACGTAATTTCGTAAAGTGTATAATTAAAAATCTCATTTAAACCCCACTACCTTTACTATTGGTGCTACCTTCACTAATGGTACGTTTAGCCCAGTTATAAAATTTAACTAAATATCGGGTAAGGATTATTACATATACACATATACACACACGCACACCATGGAGCTCATTTTGCCTAGAAAAGTTAAAATCGTGGGTTTTGCGGACGACGTGTCACTAACGGTGATGGGCGAGACACTTGAAGAAGTAGAGGTGTTGGCGACGGAAGCGATAGCAATGATCGAGAGCTGGATGAACGGAGTGAAGCTGCAAATAGCTTACCATAAGACGGAGGTGCTACTAGTCAGCAACCGTAAGGCAATTCAGCGGATGGAGATCGTCGTTGGTGATCATACGATTGCATCGAAGCGATCACTGAAACATCTGGGAGTGATGATCGATGACCGGCTAAACTTCAATAGCCACGTCGATTACGTCTGCGAAAAGTCGGCGAAGGCTATGAGTGCAATAGCAAGGATCATGCCAAACGTTGGCGGTCCAAGAAGTAGCACCAGGCGTCTACTAGCTAGTGTCTCGTCATCGATACTATAGTATACGGTATGGAGTCCCCGCTTGGGGTAATGCGCTGGAAACCAAGCGGAACCGTAGAAGGCTACAAAGTGCGTTCCGGCTGATGGCCATACGAGTCGCGAGCGCCTACAGAACGATCTCGTCGAAGGCAGTATGCGTTATTGCCGGGATGGTCCCTATCTGCATCAGCCTAGCGGAAGATATTGAGTGCTATCATCGGAAAGACACGAGAAATGTGAGAAAGATGGAGAGAATCCGTTCAATGGAGAGGTGGCAGCATGAATGGGACAGTACAGACAATAGGAGGTGGACCCACCGAATCATTCCAAACCTGTCAACGTGGAGCCCGAAGTGTGAGAACATCGAGGAGACGGTGGAGCACGTGATCTTTGAATGCCCCAGGTTTGAGACAGTTTGAAGGGAAATACATGGTTTAAACCAAGAGAACGTGATAGAAAAAATGTGCCAAGAGGAAAGCACGTGGAATGCAGTCGACAGGGTAGCTACACGGATTTTATCCGAGTTGCAGAAGAAATGGCGTAACGACCAAAGAACATCGGTATCGGGAGAACTTCCTTCGTCGGGGAACGCTCCGTCGGCATAGGCTAGATCCGCCGCCGGGGACTAGACCGAGTAGTTCGCGATGAAACACAACCAGTTACGGGTCGTCAGGGCACCAGTGAACCGGACGCCCTGCTCCCCCGGAATCGCTGGACTGACCTTGGCACTCGGCTGGTTAGCGTCGGTATCGGAAGAACCTCCTTTCGCCGGGGCTCTGTTAGAATCTGTGAAGAATGAGCTGCCAAAGACGCCGAGACATCAGTCACTTCAAGGTGAAGGCTGGGTACACCGGCGATAGTATTAAGGAGTGGTGCTGTACAGCACAACAGGCCGACTTTTCCGAAGTAAAGCATATTGGTAGTACCGGAGTAGGCAAAGCCACGAATAGGATGGAAAGATAGAAAGTTCGAATGGTAGAATCCATGAAGTAGACAGTTTATCTTGCGGTCCGAGGGGAAGCAAGGTAACAAAACAAGTGAAGGAGGTTTTTTCCCTCAGTCGAAGGTTTTTCCTCCTACTTAGCAGGCGTGATCCCCAGTGCCAAATCCCACCAGGCAGGCCGCAAGGGGAGATGGTGAATGTTTCGAAGCAGTTTTGCGAGGAAGTGCAGACGAAAATGTCATAACTCAATAAAAAAAACACCATGGAGCTCCGAGCCTTCTATAAAAAGTTCGATATTATCGTAATTTAGTTTTGTTAGTCCTTATATTATTCCATCTACATCAACTCGCTTTGAGAGTCGTTTTTCAACATAATTTTTAGTAGATAGTGATCGAAACGATTGATACTCAAAATTACCCCACATTCAAAAATCCCGGCCTTGTTGTAGTTCAACAAGTACGATGCTGCATATTTCAAGCCTGAACATAAACAAACTTTATGTGTGCATGTGTGTGTTACGAAAACGAGGTTTCATCAAGATCTCCAGCGATTTATCTTTAAACAGTAGCATTGTCATTTAACCCACTGTTTTTGACGTAGGACTTACGTCTTTCTTTACTATACTGGGTGTCATTTAGATTTTTGGAAATCGAGAGCGTTACGCTGGAAGGGAAGATTTTGAACGTTACTAGCGCCTTTATCTTTCGATGGATTTTTCAGATTTATTTATCAATCGACTCGGACACTCTCCACCATTTTGCCTATTTTATTGAAACTTAAGATTATTAACGATAAGCTATCGAAAATTTCAATTCTTGTCAAAGCTAGTAAAAATTTCATATGTAACCAATCCCGTGCATTCCTAACACGGACATCAGAATGCGGTATGTCACGGGCTTTCGGGTCTACCGGAAGATTTTCTTTGTGTATAAAAGAAGCAGTGCCTGCCGTGTGCGAGTCATTACAATTTGTGACAGCAGTGCGTACTGACGTGCTTTTTGCTCGCGCATTTTTCGTTTCGTTCGTTCGCTGTGTTTAGGTACCTACTCAGCGACAGCATGCAGTCACCAGTGGTAGAACTGCCGGTGGGTCTGCGAATATGCATGAAAGAAGTGGGCGCATTTTTTGTCATTCTGTGCTTGATGATGGTCGGATGCAGTGGTGTCGGTTGCGATGGATGCAATTGCTCATCGCATCGCTCGAAGTTCACGGCTAGAGGCCGATGATGGCTGAGGCAGCGAGGTGGTGGATGAAGAAGAATAAAATGAGAGAGATTTGGTCTGCTCATCAACAAAAAGTAATTGGTTCCATAATCCACATGATCCCGGGATGGGTACGAGTCATGTTATATTACTGACCATATGTTAAGTTGTGCTTGGTACCAAACGACACGTACATTAAAACATGGTTATACTATAACAGTTCTGATTCCCAGTAAAAAAAAATCAACTACACTGATGAAAATAAAAATTTGATTAAAATAATTACTTTCGTTTATTTGCAAAACGCATTAGCAATTAAAGATGCATAATCAGCAATAGTGATAATATCCATTTTAGATTAGAAAATGTCACTGTATTACATGTAAATGTTAAAAAAAAAGCCCGCAAAAATAATTTCCAGAAGAATATTTCACTAAACTTTATTATATTCTTTGTTTTTCATTTTCTGAGAAATTGTATTGTTAAACTTGACGTAGACTCAGAATTTGGAATCAAAACAGTAAATAATTTTACGTTGACGTATTAGCAGTACCTCCTTCATTTTAGTAGGGTTATTGCTCCTTGACTTGTTTCTTATTGTTGTGATTTTTTTCAGCGGTAAGCACGCATGTTAGCAAAAGAAGCAACGAAATTGGTGCTGTATTTCTTTGTTTGGAAAACGGGACAGTTCCTTTAAAATAGCACATTTTGCCCAAGTCTGAAAATTTTATAAATAGAATTCTTAAACTTCAAATACTATCATCAATAAGAAATCTATAAATGCCCTACATTTTCCCTTTAGTAAATAAGGGCTTGATAGTTAGAAACAAAGCACTTCTAATTATGTACTTAATTATTAGTTTTATTTCCAGATGTTTTGAATTAACAAATTGCTAATATTTCTACACAGCATGGAAGTTGGCGTTTCCAATATCAATACCTATGATCAAACTCCATAGATTCAAAAGTTAGAAGTTAAATGTAAATACGTTACATTTATACAAGTCCTACGTCTACTCGCGGTTATGTTAAAAACTTTACCTATTGTTCGTTTTTTGTAACCGAACATTGGTTTCTGGAAATATATCTGAAATATGAACATTGGAGTAAAAATAGCAAATCAAATCGGGTTAGGGACAAAAGGTCGAAAGACAAAAGGTCGAAAGGACAAAAGGTCGAAAGACAAAACGTCGAAAGACAAAAGGTCGAAGGTACAAAAGGTCGAAAAGGACAAAAGGTCGAAAGGGACAAAAGGTCGAAAGGACAAAACGTCGAACGGGACAAAAGGTCGAAAGGACAAAACGTCGAACGGGACAAAAGGTCGAAAGAAAAAAAATATCAATAAGAAATGCGAGAGGGACAAAAGGTCGAAATAGACAAGAAACTGAAACGGAGAGAATCAATCTCGCCCCAGAGTTGGCCTACACATTTGGCAAAAAATTTGCTCTTTTATTTTTCACATTTTTCAACAGTTAAACATAATTCATACAGTAAGTACAACTAATAGATGGATGTTTGAGTTTTCTAAATGTTACTTCGATTTGTCAAAATGGCGCACGCCGCACATAAAATATCCCGGCGTGTATTACACGCAGGTGTATTTTTAATGCACGCGTCTGCGTGGCTGAGGCGTGCGCTATTTTGACAGATCAAAGTAACATTTAGAAAACCTAGATATACATCTATTATTTGCACTCCTTGAATAAATTTTATTAAAAATAGTGTTAAAAAGTGAAAAGTGAAAAAAATAATGAAAAATAAAAGAGCAATGTTTCGCAAACTGTATAGGACAACTCTGTCCCGCGCAATTATTATTATTTATTTAGTTAACATCTAAACAGATAACACTGAATCAACAATTTGACGCCACAATACACGGTTCGAGGCCGCATCTCTCCATCCCCGGATACGCCCCACGCTCGCCAAGTCGTTCTGCACCTGGTCTGCCCATCTCGCTCGCTGCGCTCCACGCCGTCTCGTACCTGCCGGATCGGAAGCGAACACCATCTTTGCAGGGTTGCTGTCCGGCATTCTTGCAACATGTCCTGCCCATCGTACCCTTCCGGCTTTAGCTACCTTCTGGATACTGGGTTCGCCGTAGAGTTGGGCGAGCTCATGGTTCATTCTTCGCCGCCACACACCGTCTTCTTGTACACCGCCAAAGATGGTCCTAAGCACCCGTCTCTCGAATACTCCGAGTGCTTGCAAGTCCTCCTCGAGCATTGTCCATGTTTCATGTCCGTAGAGGACAACCGGTCTTATAAGCGTCTTGTACATGACACATTTGGTGCGGTGGCGAATCTTTTTGACCGCAGTTTCTTCTGGAGCCCGTAGTAGGCCCGACTTCCACAGATGATGCGCCTTCGTATTTCACGACTAACGTTGTTGTCAGCCGTTAGCAAGGATCCGAGATAGACGAATTCCTCGACCACCTCGAAGGTATCCCCGTCTATCGTAACACTGCTTCCCAGGCGGGCCCTGTCGCGCTCGGTTCCGCCCACAAGCATGTACTTTGTCTTTGACGCATTCACCACCAGTCCAACTTTTGTTGCTTCACGTTTCAGGCGGGTGTACAGTTCTGCCACCTTTGCAAATGTTCGGCCGACAATGTCCATGTCATCCGCGAAGCAAATAAATTGACTGGATCTGTTGAAAATCGTACCCCGGCTGTTACACCCGGCTCTCCGCATGACACCTTCTAGCGCAATGTTGAACAACAGGCACGAAAGTCCGTCACCTTGTCTTAGTCCCCGGCGCGATTCGAACGAAGTGGAGTGTTCGCCCGAAATCTTCACACAGTTTTGCACACCATCCACCGTTGCTTTGATCAGTCTGGTAAGCTTCCCAGGGAAGCTGTTCTCGTCCATAATTTTCCATAGCTCTACGCGGTCTATACTGTCGTATGCCGCCTTGAAATCAACGAACAGATGGTGCGTTGGGACCTGGTATTCACGGCATTTTTGAAGGATTTGCCGTACAGTAAAGATCTGGTCCGTTGTCGAGCGGCCGTCAACGAAGCCGGCTTGATAACTTCCCACGAACTCGTTCACTAATGGTGACAGACGACGGAAGATGATTTGGGATATCACTTTGTAGGCGGCATTAAGGATGGTGATCGCTCGAAAGTTCTCACACTCCAGTTTGTCGCCTTTCTTGTAGATGGGGCATATAACCCCTTCCTTCCACTCCTCCGGTAGCTGTTCGGTTTCCCAGATTCTGACTATCAGTTTGTGCAGGCAAGTGGCCAGCTTTTCCGGGGCCATCTTGAAGAGCTCAGCTCCGATACCATCCTTACCAGCTGCTTTATTGGTCTTTAGCTGTTGAATGGCATCCTTAACTTCCCTCAAGGTGGGGGCTGGTTGGCTTCCATCGTCCGCTGAACTGACGTAGTCATCTCCTCCGCTGCCTTGACTTTCACTGCCTGTACTCTCAGCGCCATTCAGATGTTCCTCGTAGTGCTGCTTCCACCTTTCGATCACCACACGTTCGTCCGTCAAGATGCTCCCATCCTTATCCCGGCACATTTCGGCTCGCGGCACGAAGCCTTTGCGGGATGCGTTGAGCTTCTGATAGAACTTGCGTGTATCTTGAGAACGGCACAGCTGTTCCATCTCCTCGCACTCCGCTTCTTCCAGGCGGCGTTTCTTCTCCTGAAAAAGGCGGGTCTGCTGTCTCCGCTTCCGTCTATAACGTTCCACGTTCTGCCGGGTACCTTGCTGCAGCGCAATACAGGTCTTAATTCAACAATCTTTTTCATCTCTAACAGAACTATCTAGATATTCATAATATTGTTTCATAGTCATTGCTCCTTCTTTGAAAATTGCTCATTCTTCAACTTTGATTAATGAGATGGGTGTGTAATTTCTGCTTGAAGTTAAATGCATTTCACAAATTCCTTTGGAATACACAAAATTTGTTATAAACTTGTTCTTGATCGACCTTTTGTCCCTCAATCTTTTTGTCTTTTCGACCTTTTGTCCCTTTCGACCTTTTGTCCTTTTGACCTTTTGTCCTTTCGACCTTCTGTCTCTTTCGACGTTTTGTCCTTTCGACGTTTTGTCCTTTCGACGTTTTGTCCTTTCGACGTTTTGTCCTTTCGACCTTTTGTCTTTTCGACCTTTTGTCTTTCGACCTTTTGTCCTTTCGACCTTTTGTCTTTCGACCTTTTGTCATAGATTCAATCAAATCTGAAGCCTTTGAGATTGCGAGTTTTGAATTGCAGGATGATTATATTTGTACCATATGATTTAACAATATTTTACTGGAAATAATAGCATTTAATATGATTTACCTTCTTTCTCGTTTTAGAGAGTGAACATTGGCGTTTAAACCTAGGCTAATTAGCCAGGGCAAGTTTATTAGCTTTGCCCATCCCATGGGAATCAACAATGGAGTGACATAAATTTCTTAGCATGGTTACCAGAGTGATTCAAATTTTGACTTTTTCGCTCCTCTATGCTTAAACGATGACATTTGCTGTTTGATTCATCCTCCTGAATTTTTAGCTAATTTGGATGTAACTAGACTGAGCACGCGCAGTTTGAAGTTTGTATGGAAATTACTAAAGAAATCGCCACTTGATTAAAAGACTGTTCCGCGTTGCGACCCATTGACTATTCAAATGTAATAGACCCGTTGACTTCATAGAACACTTAATAAGCTAGAGGACAGTTGTTGTTGCGAAGCGATCTGAAGCAAAGTTATAAAGAAAACAAAAATGCTCATTATTGATATTGATGTTATTCTTTTACGTGTTAAATGGAATTTCCACGATTCAGTATTTCCTTAATAACTTTTCTTGCAAACATCAAATCGTTTCGCAACAAAGATGACCTTATTCCTTGTTAAATTTCCTATGTTGTCAATGTACTCATATATTTTTATAGCTTAAGAGGAAGCGCTGGGGAACGGTTTTCTACAAAAATGACTGTTTTCATAGTAATTTTTATACAAACTTAAAATTGCGCGTGCTCAGTCTAGTTACATCCAATTCAGCTAAAAATTTAGGAGGATTAATAAAACAGTAAATGTTATCGTTTAAGCATAGAGGAGCGAAAAAGTCAAAATTTGAATCACTCTAATGATTACTCCCATCGTTTGTTAAAACTTATCTAGATATTAATATCTAGACCAACATTTAAAAATGGCGTAACAGCCAAAATTGATTTCTTCGGATTATTCGTCTACATATATAGCTATATATGTAAACGAGGAATTAGATGGAGTAATTTTTGGCTGTAACGCCCTTTTCAAATTTTGGTCTACATATCATTTGCTAATGATGATATTCCTAAACTATGCTCCCTACAAACCATCCAACTCCTAGACATCTATGAGGGCGTCGGTGAGTCGATGGCTTTTCGTTAGTAACGAAGGCGTGGCAGGCAATGGTGGCTTTCATGTTAGACCATTTTTGATCCAATTGTGTGCTAAAATAGTAACCCATAGGCAGCTGGGGTATATACGCAATGCAACGCAAAACTTTAAAAAATAATTCGATTTCAAGTGTGTATTACTAATTATACAACGACTGCCCTTGCGAAAAACTGTTCCATAACCAGCTAATAACGGAGGGATACAAGTAATTTATCGGTATCCATCTAGTCCTACTTTAAGGGAGCGTCCACAAATTACGTAACGCTTAGAGGGGGGAGGGAGGTTGAGCAAAGTGTGACGATTCATACAATTTTTTTAGACGTTTCATACAAAAAGTGTGGCATAGGGGCACGATGTCTCATTGGGGAAATATAATTTTTCAAAAAACAGTATCTCTGAAACACCCACCACGCGAAAGTATATTCTCTCCTTCTCTTATATAGTGGGTAAACTAAAATGTTCTATCGGAGGATCTAAAACAATTTTTTGTTTTTGCTATTGTTGGTGCAACTCCATAGAAATCTCAAATGATAGCCGATTTAACCCGCCTAAAAATGTATGAAAAATGACCCCCGATAGAACATTTCAAAAATGCACCTACGTGAAAGAGGAAAACCTATACTTTCTTGTAGTGGGTGTTTTAGAGATACTGATTTTTTGAAAATAAGCCTCTTCAGACAAAGACGCCGGGGTGAAAATGCCCCAATAAGTGCTTTGAGAATAGGTCGTATGTACAAAACATAGTGTCTCTCTGCTTCCTTTCTCTTTCGATTATTACAACACTATATTAAAGTTTACTTCGGATTTATTGTCCGATATCTAAAGACAATAGCTTTAACTAGCAGGCTGAAGTGCAAAAGTAGCTATTAGTGAAAGAGAGGGCGGGCAAAGATAGCCTCTCTTTTGCACATACAACCTATTCTCAAAGCAATCAAGATTTTTGCGTTACGTAATTAATGGATCTTCCCTAACAACAATTCGCACTTTTTCTCTCAGTGCAACATCGATTTAAATTCCCAAAACCCCACTCCTGTCAGTGCCGGGAATGTCCCATGAATGCAAAATGCATGATTTGTGGCGGTTTTCCTCATGATAACAATGCTTGTACTGTAATTACGATGATTGTAATGTAGGGGCAACTATAAGTCCAATTTCTGGGAATGAGCTTCACCCAATAATGTTTTGAATTGCCAGTCCGAGATGATGGATGGAAATATTCAAATGTTTCCTGAACCATTAAGTAGAAGTATTCAAAATTCCATTCCGCAAGCAACGGTCGGCCATGTCAATCATACTCACCTTCACCTGCAAGCTAGTTGCTCGCTACGGTTATTCCGAATTAGATATTCAAACTAAACAACTGATTGATATGATTGAAGCAATGTTCAAAGCAAATGCCAAAACTGACGGTGTTCAAGATGGTATTAATTTAATCAATTTATCAATATCAATTTAATCAATTCACGTTCTTTAACAATTTTCTTAGCAGGTTTACTGTTAGGCATTTTTGCACCACGTCCTGCCCATCGTTTAGCTACCTTCATCGAACAAACAAACATTCAAATACTGAGGACCTTCATTAGCCTAGCGGTATTAAGATGCGCGGCTATTAAGCAATCCCATACTGAGGGTGGCTAGGTTCGATTCCAGGTGAAGCCTCATGATATACGAATGCAAAAACAGTAGCTTGGCTTAGGAAACCTCGCTTTTGATGCGCTTTTGTATTAAGGAAAAACATTCCAGTATTCGGGGTTGAGTGATAGTTTGATTGACCAGGAAAAAAAATAATTCGCTCGGTCTACTCTTTAACTTATTCAGAATCAGCTTTCCCAAAGAACCCATATTTTATGGTTAGTTTAAAATTTTAAAACGAAAAAATCTGAAAAGTGCGTCAGTTTAATTTTAGCCTAACATTCGCCCGATTTAGGACCAACATTAGACCGAATCAACACTACTCTAACGATAACCAACCATCAGTAAGAATCGATGTTTCAATATAGTCAATGTTTCTTATAATTATTAGTATTTCCACCTTTCCTTTAAATTTGACGGAAAATCTATTTTTACAAATTGTTTTCGATACGATGATACATTTCCAAACGGATTCCTAATGGATTGTTTTTCATTTTGGTTCACCATGAAGTTGACCACACCCGCACCTTGCTTCACCGTTCAACTTTGCTCCGATCCATTTGTTGCTGTGCAATATAATAATTGGGTCCGGAGGGATTTTATTCAATTATCCATAGCACTGAAAATGAAACTCGCCACCAACAATTTCCAGTAGAAGTAGAAGATAGTGAATCGACGGAACAACAACTTTGACTCCGGTTTGTCTATATAACGAACACACTCGGTGAGGGTATGCCGCCTTTGGAATGGTTCTGATTCAGATCTTGCGAATCGATTCACGGAATCCATTTGATGACTTATTTAATTTTATCTTGTTTTGACAACAATTGTCGACAATGTCGTGTTTAACATCAAACTTCTCAAACAATAATTCTTAGGCGATTTTCTCACACAAAAAATGCATTTATTTGCGTTTCATTAAAATTACGTTTTGTTTTGTTACGTTTATTGACGTCAATCGATTTTATATCACTTACCCGTATCACTCAATCGCTTCCACTTTTTGTTTCAGCCAATTCAGCAGAAACAGATAAACCCATTTTCTCGAAAGGTGAGGCGAGAAAACTTATTTCAATCTGATTGAGGAGACGGGGAAGGAAATTTTTAGCCAATTTTCTACTTGTTGAGCATTTGCTATTGCAATGGTCGGGTAACTCAATTCGACAGATGATTGAGCAGTGTCGAAAATTAAACAGTTTGGTTCTGAGAAAGCTAATGATCCACCATCCACGCTTCAGTTTTTGTGTACCTACTTGCCGAATGCTTTTTCGAACTTTCTCCAAAGTCCACAGGGTGTTCGATGATATATTTCGGTGATTTACAGCGATAACATCGGGGAAATCGGCGGCACTGAACATTTCTCATAGACTCGTTTCCTAATTGAGATTTTAACTGCTGATATTATAGGTGGGGTTGGAAGAGATAAAACAATTCATAAGAAAGAGTATTGTCTAAGTTATGGAAATGAACAGAACGGTTCATTTTATTAACCTTCTTCGGATATTAGGAAAAACTTACGAATAAGATGTAAGGGGCCGTCCAGAAACCACGTGGTCATATATGGGGGGAGGGGGGAGGGTGGTTTGGAAAATGACCACGATAAGCCACATGGGGGGAGTGGGGGTGTTGCTCTCGAACCACGTGGTTTTTTTTTACACGAAAAATTTTTGGTGAATAACAATAGCGGTGTAAAAAATACAAATCATTAAAATTTAATGATTTAATCATTAAACGCAAAGCGCATCTTAGGGCCGATGCCACGTAGCGTCTTTTCAACTCAGCGTTAAAAAGATGTAGGTGTGCATCGATAAAAACCGGTAACGCAGCGTCGGTCGCAACGCCGCGCGCCGATGCATATGTGCGTTATTTGACCATCTTAGCCGTAGATCCTATTTCCATAAAAAATAAACGAAAAAATAGGTTGCGATTCAGTCTCAATTTCCACAAAAAAAAAATCGCCGCGGATGGTTTTTGGCATCACGCCGCCGACACTTTTGCATCAGCGGACTGCAGCTACAATTTTGAAAAATGTTCATGTTTTTACAATAATCCAAGAAAAAATCTGAAGAAAAAAACTTCAAAAGAATTTCTTGTGGATATTCAGGAAAAATCCAGTAAAGAAATTTCCTGTAAAAACTTTGACATTACTTCATACAATCCTGATAAAGTGCTGGCATTCAGAATGAACAATTCTCTCTGAAAAATTTTGCTTGGAAATTTTGCTACAAATTGCTACAAAATGAAAAAAAACAAAACATCTCCAGTGTAAGTTCCGAAAAATTTTCCTTAAAACTCCGATAAAAATTCCATGTGAATTCTGTCTGAAAATTCAAAACAGTGAAACGGCTGGCATATTAAAGCATTCAATTTATAACTAAGGAAATGCTAATAGAATATACTAAGTTGAAAAGTAGACCAACTTCCAGTTGGAATGTGGAGCCATAGAAGAAGAAGAAGACTTCTACATTTTTCAAGAAAAAATCTTCTGAATTTCCAAGGAATATTAAACAGCCAATGCCTCATGAATATTTCCGTTGATTTTTAGCTCTTGGATATTTTTTTTTCAAATTTCCATATTTTTTTTTCAAAGAAAAAAAATTTTCGGAATATTTTTTCATGCTCTTTGTAAATTCTATCACATTTTTTTTAATTTTCCAAGTATTTTTTTTTTTCGAGAAGAGTATGGATTATCTCCAAAAGAATCTTTGGGTTTTCAAAAAATAAATCTTGCCCAGGATTTTGAAATTTTTTTTAGAGATTCTGTAAAAAAAAGTAAGCAGGAATTTTTTTTCTAATTTATACTGGAAATTCTTCGGAATTAGAAGTTTATTGGAATTTCATCGTAAATATGCATTTCGGATGCTTCTACGCAAGGATTGAACTTATCATTTCATTATCATTTAGTATTCAGCCAATAACTCATTCCAGATGCGGAATTCCGAAAAGTGTTGTATGGCGGACTTCTAGCGCTGCTTCCCCTTTACAACTTTGTCTAAGGGTACATTGCTCTATGTCTAATATTAACAGCGTGAAACGCTAGTACCATTTTATATACTAAATGATAATAACATTTATTATCATTTAGTATTTTAAGTGATCCTAGCGTTTAACGCTGTTAATATTAGACATAGAGCAATGTACCTTAGACAAAGTTGTACAGGGAATCAGCGCTAGAAGTCCGCCATACAATACTTTTCGGAATTCCACCTCTGGAATGAGTTATTGGCTGAATACTAAATGATAATGAAATGATAAGTTCAATCCCTGCACCGATTCTTCTAGATCTTCAAAATTTCTATCGACATTTTTCGGAACTCTTCCACGGAATTTCGGAAAAAATGTCGTGTACGACATTCCACGGGGGCATGTCAGTCGATCCTGAGCGACCATTTCGAAAATATTTGAAACTCTGCACAGTTTTTCAATTTCATCTAAATCGTCATTTTTCGATATCAAATCTTCATATTGAGTCACGACTAACTTTTCAAAAGGGTGTATGTGAAAATGGTTCAAAAATATTTAAAAGCTGCACAGCAAAACGGAATGTTCGATTGTTATGATTTTTCAGCAAAGTTAGACAACTAAATGGTGATTCTTAAGAAAATGTGCACAGTAAAAAAATTTTTTTGCCTTTAAAAATATCATTTTGTCACAAAAACTCAAATATCTCAAAACCCTATCTTTTTTCGAACGTATTTTTTTAGGAAAACGGTCCATTATATTAGCTATCTACCATAAAAATTTGGTGATGGTAAACTAATAAACAAAAAAGTTATGACATTTCAAACATTTCACAATTTTCAAATTTAGTAAAAAAAAAAATTTTTTTTTGCTATAGGTTATTTCGAGAATTGCAGTTTGATGCAGATTTTATTGTTAAGGGACGTGATTTAAACAAGTTGTTTTCATGATATTTTGATTTAATTATTCATAGCATCTATAAGAAACTTAGACACGATCCAGTGTTGTGATCAAAAGTATTGATAGTGTCATAATTTTCATTGCACGTGACTGGCGAAAAATTCTTTTAATAGTGTTGAAACCTGTTGATAATAACGTTGATAGAAACATATCAGAAATGTTATTTTTAAGACAAAAGCTGCAAAATCAAAGATTTATATACACGTGTACGTCTATAGTTTACCTGCAAAAATATATCTCTTAGAGAATAGACTTTATGATCGGGAGGAAACGGGTATCTTCAACAACAACAAATGCAGGATAGGTACATACCATGACAATGCTCACGAAAAAGCAAAAAAATTACTACTACTAAGGTTGTTAAAGATCTTATAGTAATTTTTTTCTTCAGTCAAGCAAATGACACCAAACTAGTCAGTAAAAACTTAAAAGTGATTTTGTTTATTGAAATATTACGAACAACAACAACAACCGCTTTCTCAACTGTTGTAGGCCGTTTGATGGAAAAAAGTGTTCAAAAGAGTTACGAAATCTCACCGAAAGCACCATAGATAAACTGAAAGCGACTGGTTATGCTCCAATGTCCACATTGAATACAAATTTACGCATTTGCACGTCCTGCCGTCTAAACGTTGACAAAAGAGCAATCTGTATATCATCGGTTGAGCAGAGCGCAGGAAGTTCGAAAACGACAGCAACTGAGGAATTGCCAGATGTATCGACAACAACTGAGGAATTACCAGAAGTATTAAGTGCTGAGAGCCTTGCCACCGTACCATCAGCGAAATCTGTTTCAACAAATCAATCGGAAGATGAGTGTATCCAAAAGGTCAACATCGAACGCTTTAACGAGGGCATAGCTGGGATAAAAGTGACTCCGATTAAATGGAGTAAGATGGACTACGTTTATTACCCGGAGAAAAAATACCGTGAAATGAACGAAGCTGTACGAAGAAACCTCTTCAAATTAGGACCTGATGATGTGGAAAATACAGACTACGATGAGGTAATTATAAATATGAAGGAAAGGTTCTCGAATGCAGCCACGACAAGGAAAGAAAAATTATTGATTTTGTCGATGCTGCCAAGTTCGTGGTCTATTCAGGATGCCATTGATGAGTTCAAAACCAATAGAAATACAGTAAAAGAGGCAAAACAATTGAAGAATAACTGTCTTTCAACCAAAAATACTAGGTCTAGTACTGCATTAACAGATGAGACAAAAGAAATAGTAGTTCAATATTTTGAAGATGATGAAGTAAGTCGAGCTATGCCTGGTCAAAAAGATTATGTATCAGTAAAAAAGATGGAAAGCGTCAAGCAATCCAAAAACGATTAATGATGACGACTTTGAAAGAAGCGTACACACGCTTCAAGGAAATTCACGATAATATTAAAATAGGTTTTTCCTCATTTGCAAGCCTTCGGCCAAGGCAATGTAAGCTTCTTTCCAATTCAGGAACACATAATGTGTGTGTGCACAACCCATGAGAATATTAATCTTATTTTACATAGTTTGAAAAGAATCAATTTAACAAAGGATATTAAAATGTTAACTGGTAGTCTTTTGTGTGAAAATACAATATCAAATTGCTATCTACGATCTTGTTCGGATTGTCCAGATTCTTCATCATTGGAAAATACTTTATTCGCTGAGTTTGAAGAAAAATATATTGATCAGTTATCATTTGAGCAATGGGTGACCACGGATAGGTGTGACATAGAAACTATTGTAAAACCTGTAGATGAGTTTGTGTCATATTTTTGCTTGAAATTAGAAAGTTTAATCCCTCACGATTTCATTAAAACAGAACAATCCAGCTTTTTAAAAAATACGAAAAATACATTACAAAATGGTGAATTTTTAGTCATTTGTGATTTTTCTGAAAATTACAGCTTTGTATTGCAAGATGAAGTGCAGTCCCATCACTGGAACGTACAACAAGCTACAATTCATCCATTCGTGATTTATTTTAATGGAAGTACGCAAATTGAACACTTAAGTTTTATTATAATTTCCGAAGATTTAAGACACGATTCAGTATCCGTAAACTTGTTCATTGAAAAAATGATTAACTTTTTACGCGTTGATAAGCATAAAGAAGTTGAAAAGATATATTTCATGTCTGATGGAGCAGCGTCGCAGTACAAAAATCGTAAGAATTTTTCGAGCCTATGTCAATTTAAATCAATGTACGGAATTGATGCAGAATGGCATTTTTTTGCTACATCACATGGCAAAGGTCCTTGTGATGCTATTGGAGGAACAATAAAGCGCATGACCGCAAGAGCAAGTTTAGCCAAAGAACGTGAGCATCCAATTAAAACTGCGAAAGAACTTTTTGATTGGGCAAATCGTAGAAAAGAAAAAGATTTAACCAAATTATCATTTTGTTTTACTACTACTGAAGAGTACGAAATAAAGGCTTCAGAGCTCAGCGAGCAATTTAATAACGCGAAAACGATCCAAGGAACCCAAAAATTTCACTGTTTCATTCCATTGTCGGAAAATAAAATTAAAGCAAAACTATACTCAAACTGTGCTGATAATAATTCAAAAGTGTTCGATATTTTAAAAAATTTGAATAAAAATAAATAAAGTATTAATAAACTGTTTTCATGATATCATAACCCATACCAAAATTCAAACCCAAAACTCTTAGAGTTTCTATAACAACATTGTGTAACTGCCACATTTAATTTAATACTTAGGATAATATTAATTCATTTTTATTTATTTATACATATAATATTCATACATATAATATACATAATATCGATGAATACATAAATATGGAATATCATACAAACAACTTGTTTAACTCACGCAAGGCCCTTAACAATAAAATCAGCATCAAACTGCGATTCTTGAAAAAAAAAATACACGGAAATTTTTTTGTTTACTATATGTGAAAATTGTGAAATGTTTGAAATGTCATAACTTTTTTGTTTATTAGTTTACCATCACCAAATTTTTATGGTAGATAGCTAATATAATGGACCGTTTTCCCTAAAAAATTACGTTCGAAAAAGATAGGGTTTTGAGATATTTGAGTTTTGTGACAAAAATGATATTTTAAAGGCAAAAAAAATTTTTTTTTTACTGTGCACATTTTCTTAAGAATCACCATTTAGTTGTCTAACTTTGCTGAAAAAATCATAACAATCGAACATTCCGTTTTTGCTGTGCAGCTTTTTAAATATTTTTGAACCATTTTCACATACACCCTTTTGAAAAGTTAGTCGTGACTCAATATGAAGATTTGATATCGAAAAATGACGATTTAGATGAAATTGAAAAACTGTGCAAAGTTTCAACTCAGTAGAAAATCATGAATTAAAAATTTTCTTAAATTTTGATGCTGTTGCTTGGAATCGCTTTGAAATTCTAAAGATTTTTCCATGGAGACTCCGAAGAGTTTCTCGTCAATATTCCGAAGAGTTTCCCTTGCAACTTCAGAATAATTATTATTGAAAATTCAGAAGATATTGGAATTTAAAAATAATCCAAGCAATAAATGTAGGCAATAATTTAGGCTTAAGAAGCCTAGTTTTTTATGATATTGAACAATTGGGATAACTGATCGAAATATTTAATAATGCACCTAAATTTTCTAAATGCACAAAATTCTAGTAGTGCGTATGAAAAAGGTTATGACATAGAGAAGCTTGAATTTAAAAAATCAACATGAAATTCTTAATAAAATGATTTTTAAATTCATAAAAGGGTCTTAGAACTAAAGAGATTCCTGCGATATGAAAAAAGTGGCAATGATCCTGAAAAAACAATGTAGGTTAAAGAATAGTGTTATAATAACGATTGAAATTGAATTCCAAAACAAATCTCAACCCTTCCAGGACGGATGGGTCATATATGCCGAGCGTTTTAGATTGTCTATAAAATCCCAAAAGAGAACTAGGTCACCATTTTCTTCAGCAAAATTGTTCATCTAGATATTTGCTGTACATAAAAAATATGGGAGCTCAAATTTGACTGACCCTGAAAACTCAGATATCTGAAACCTTGGGAAGATTTCGATTCTAAGAGCATGCAAATGAAGTTGAAATGCTTGATTCATTCTAAGCACTGAGATAAGATGGGTCATCCTGAACGTTAAGCCAGTGATGAATATTCTGGCATACGAGATGCTCAAGGTACTCCAAAACGTTCTCAAGTTCAGCCCACGATATCTACCAGATCAATCAAGACATTTGCAATGTCCGCATCATCGGTATATACCCAATCCGATGCAATAAGCATATGATCCTAGTTTCCATTAACATGAGATCCAAGAGACAAGGTACCCAAAATTATCTTGAGTCAACATCAAGTTGCACAATAACAATGAGGTTTGTTCGCAAACTTTTTTGTAGGGCCTTATAAGCACTGGGTTCACGGACTTGAATGATTAAGTAGTTCAAACATTACGACTTCCTGGATGTTTTGTATAACCTAAAGTGTCTGTAGTAGTTTGTATAAATAATAATTGAAATCATATCAACCCAATGGACCTTCGGGGATATTATATCATACATCATTCATAAGTTGGTTAATTGGATAAATCGAATGATCCGAACTCCAAAATAATAATTGGTCTACAATACATTCATTCCTCTATGAGTCGCTTATGAAAGGACCATTGACTGAAGCATATTCGAGATTGGAAATTTATTCGAAAGAACCATCAGAGGACCGATAAAATATTTTTAGTATGTTATCATTGGCTTCCACGAGTCGATATCAAAATAAAATTTCAATGAAGAATTATAAATTTTGAGAGATGAGCCAGCTCTGGACTGAAAATCTCTTTAGTAAAGAAAAAAATAGAAATTTTCCATAATAAAATAGGAAATTGCCAATATGAAATCAGGGTATGAGTATTAAATAATTATAAAATTTCATAAATACACACTTCGAAAAAGCCATGTAATTTTAGATGTACTGAGACCGACACCCACGAGCATCATTATTGATGCGAAATTGTGTCATGATTAATGTGAAACTAGGTTCACTTTGAAATTTACACGGCTGTATTAATGAAATAAAAATGATATAGTAGCAGACGGGAATCAAACATTGGTTCGCTGCGTAAGCGCCACTCACGTTACCACCCAGCCATCACCGCTTCATGAGGAAGCAGAGATCAAAGTGAAACAAGTTCTACACTCTTCCGCGTACACGTACGTATGTTCATTGCATCAACCCGTCGGCTGCTTGGGTGTTGGGTGCGTGTGTTGTCATTTCATACGTTCATCGCAAGGGTTGCCGTGCTTTGGGTTCGATGGATGTAAATTTCAGTTTGTTTTTTATTGAAACTGTGGCGTCTACGAAAAAAATACATAATTTTCATTAATAAATCAATATTAGCAATAAACAATTACAAAAAATTTCACAAAATAGATATTTTTTTCAACAAAAAAATTATTTTTTTTTTCACAAAACCTCTATATAATAAAAATTAGATTTCCTTCCTTACGATTTAACTCGCGAACGGGTTGACCGATTTGTAAGATTTTACAGTAATCGATTCGTTTTGGGATCCGCAAGGTTTGTATATACAAAACGTTGGTGAATTTAACGGGGAAATGTAAAAAAGTAAAAAGTAATACAATTTTGGGTCAGCTGTTGAGGAAAACAAAACAAACGCACGGAAATTGATCTAGAGTGCGGTGCTGCAAATAGTTCATTGTGACAATTGCAACACTTGAGCAATGCTGGGTTTCTTTCACATCAGTAAAGAGCAATAAAAAATAAGAAAATTAAAAAAATAAAAAAGCAATTAAATTTATAAAATTCTCCATGCACTTCAAACGCTTTTAAAGAAGGGGTAATCTATGGAAAAATGCTCAATTTTATTGCTTTTTTATATTCTTTAATAAAAAATTTCCTTTTATTTTCAATGCTCTTTATTGATTTCTTCGTGGAAAGGTTTTAATTATTTAATAAAATTTAATAAATTTAATAAAAAATTTAATAAAAAAATATTTATTTTGTAGAAAATTTTGTAACTATTTATTTCTAATATTGATTTATTTATGGAATGTTTGTATTTTTTCCGTGGAACATTTTGATTTCTTTATGGAAAATTCTTCTTTTATCTATTCTTTTATCCATGTAAAAAAATCTTCCTGAAAGGGTTAAATACCAAAATATAACAATAAATTCTAGAATACCAAAAGGAATCCAAAGATATTAAAGACTGTAGATCTAAAATGAAAACTTGCATTTTAAGCCAAAACTGTATAATTCAGGCAAAGGAATATAAAGGATATTGTGTTACGGTTCTGATTAGAATCATAGAATCTTGGCATAATGAAGAGAGTTTTGAGATTCTGAATAAAACTTGTATACCATTAGAAAAACCTATTAATATTGGAAGGTAAACTAATTTGATGATTCTGAAAACAATACTGGAATTTCTACTCAAAAGAAACAAAAGGAATGCTACTCAAAAGAAACAACAGTAGGAGGTTTTATATGCATCTCTAAGATTACATAATAACTTTGTGATTCTCTCTCTCAACTTTTTGTTGTAAGAGTTCAGTTCAGATTCTTCGCTGAGGTTAATATATCTTAAAAATTTCCAGTACCTCCAGAGCTACGGAAGTTCCCAAATACTCTTAGGAATCTATAGGGATATTCAGTGATGAACTTCATAATAGATATCCTAATACCTGATACACATTACAACATGATATCATCATCAAAATGTTCGAATTCATGAAAATTTATAATTTACATGCTGGGTTTAGTTTGATTTTGAATCAGTTGAAATCGTCTATCTTAAAAATTGATCGGATTAACCATATGTTTTAGTTAATTGAGTTTTTTTTTAATTTTTTGTACGTGAAAAAAAACAACGTGGTCAAAGGGGGAGGGAGGGGGGGTCTGCCAAATTACCACGATAGACCACATGGGGGGAGGTGGGGTTGAAAATCTTAAAAAATATGACCACGTGGTTTCTGGATGGCCCCTAGTGATCAACAAGTTTTTGCAACTTGTTGAATGGAACTTGTAGCAAGAAAATTGGTTGAGGATTACTATATGAAAAGTTTTCTTATGTGTTTCGTAGCTTTTGGGCACACACATACACACGGACAGACAGACATTTGCTCAACCAGCCAGTCGGCGAACTAGCATAAGCTATGGGCCGGAATTTTAGAAGAAGTGCATGAGAACAGCCCCCCCACTGCGTTTCCTGATAGAAAACCATGGAAAAAGAGCTGTCCAGTGACTGAAATGTCTTCTTCATCAGATTTCTTTAGAGCAATGCATAGGTTTCAGAAGTGATCAGAATCGCCAATATTCATTTCAGAATATTGTTTCTTTATCGAAAACCTTGAGAACAGAAACCTCGAATGACTTATTCTGGCACAGAATGTGAAATGTCCTCTTCTACAGGTTCCCCATGAACAATCCGTAGGTCCCGAAAGCGGACAAATTCGTTAAAAATACATTTTATAATCATACCTCGCTTACTGAAGATCCGTCGTATGACTAGTTTTGGCGCTAAATCCGAAAAGACCCCTTTTACAGGTTCCCCTGGGAGTAATCCATAGTTCCCGGAAGCGATCAGAGTCGTCAATGGTCAATTTTATAGTCATAGCTCGCTTCCCTATCGAAAACCATAAGGAACGAGCCGTTGAATGGTTAGCTTTGGTGCTAAAACTGAAATGTCCCCTTTTACGGATTCTCCGGTGACAATTCATAGGTCCCGGAAGCGGTCAAAGCCGTCAATGTTCCATTTTATACTCATATCTCACTTCCTTATAGAAAACCATGAAAAACTAACCATCGAATGACCAGTTTTGGCGCTAGAATAGAAATATCCCCTTCTACGGGTTCCCCGGGGACAATCCGTAGGTCCCGGATGCGGTCAAAGCTTTCAATGGTCCATTTTATACTCATACCTCGCTTCCTGATAGAAAACCACGAAAAACGGCTAGCTTTGGTGCCAAAACTGAAATGTCCCCTCTACGGGTTCTCCGGGGGCACCCCAGCGACTACAGAATCCGTCTTTTTGGTTGGTTCTTCATTCCTGACATGACAGAAGACTTCTGGAATGTAATCATAATGGAAGATCGGTCAAAAAGCTGGATTCAAATGAATTTGTGGCCAGGTCCCTCTTAAAACTCCCGATCGGCACCGATTCTAAATAAATGGCCATATCTCACTTGATTCTGGTCCGATTTCGAATTTCAACATATGGTTCCAATCAGAAATAGCCCTACTTTATTTGTGATTACTCATAATATTCTGTTTTTAACCAGAACTTATCCTAATACCCACCACAAATTTACGGTTCTGAACCTACCTTCGAAAAACCCGGAATATCTCCGGTATCCGATGGCCACGGCCATGGACTTTGAGACAAAATTTGGGATATAAACCAAGAAAAGGTGGTGGCGCATTTTACCCAACCGGCGCATTTTATACATATTCCCCCTACGTCTAAGTTTGGAAGATGATATTAGTATTTCCATATTATTGTAAATCGTTAATAGTGTACCAAATACTTGCATTATTCGTTTTCGAACCACTCACAAAGTATCAAATTAGCACCAGGACTGCTCACAGTATATAGCATTAATATTTGTCTGCATATTAAATAAGCTAAGTGAATAATTTTGAATTACTTTTGATTATCTCTCCCACCCTCTGCCCCTGAGACTGTACCACGACCTACAGATAGGGCACTGCATAAACGAAAATCTTTCTTTTTAATTTCTCATGAAAAGTGGAAAACAACAAGACCAGTAAGTATCAATTTTGATAGCTCGTGGCCTTGTTGTTTTCTAATTTCTATGCAGTGAGAAAAAGATAATGCTCGTCCGCGCAGTGCTATAGTAAGTAATCTCGTTCCGCCCGATGTTTTCCTAGCCGCAACACAACGCTTTGTCGGCAGAAGGTTACTTTGTCAATGGACAGACAGACCAATTTATTTTCATTGATTTAGTTTCGATTCGATATGAAACCTATCAGACGAAGGAACGGAACAGTAACCCTATAATACTGGGATGCGTTAGAGCGCACGTTTGCAATTCTTTTCCATTCACATAATAAATAGGTACATCTTACCAATCTTTTAAAATCACAGTTTCAACTGAAACTTAGAATATTTCTATCATTTAGACACAATAATTATCTCTTAGAAATGAATTCTACAGACTAGCATGCTGAACTTTTTTTTCACATGAATTATCGCATCCCTAAACTGAGACATTTTCACCTCATAGCTTAAATTTTTTATGTACTGCCACAGTTATTAACTCTGAACTTTCTAAGTAAAACGAACAGTGGGTAATGTCTGTGACATAACCGCTAAGTGGACGTAGGACTTGACTTGACCATGCCTTTAAGATACATAACATGTCCATTATTTATCCTATTTTGGATAAATAATCGACGTTGCATACCATTCCTTGGCAAAATCTTCTCATCAAACCGACACAGAAATCAAATCTACCTCGAACAAGAATCATCAAAAACAATTCAGGAAGTATCTGTCCGGTCACGGAATATTAGCCTCGACAGTGGCAACCTTCCCACTGAAGGACTGCCTGAAATAAGCCACAAGTTGGCCCAGCAGGGGATGTAGGGCCTCCTAATCCGTGCGATAGCGACTGAAGGAGAACATTATTTTTAACTCTTAGAGCCTTGAAAAAGGCTGTTTGCCAAAAAGTAAGAAAACGATCTTTTCAAATAACCGCGAATTTTTAGTGGTGGTATAAAAAAGACTGAATGCTCTGCGAGCGAATGCACTTTTTTTTATACCTTATTTTGAATCTTCTCTGCTTCCCAATTGGTGGGCCAATCAGCCAGTGTATCCCGCTTCTTTGTCAGCCAAAGCGTCATCATCATCAACGCGTTCGAGAAGGACTTCTTCTTTTTTACGCTTGTTGCTCGCTGCTGGCGTCTATTTCCTAACGGGACTTTTCGCTTGATACAGGCCAATAAGCCGGGCAAGCGAGCTTAGAATTGCAGTTCATGATTAATTATTTTAGATTATTAACCTCATTGCAGTTCAGGTGAGAAGTACGTGTTCTTTTCTGAGACAACATTGTTAGTAGTAGATGGAAGGAAACACCCGGACATGGGGTTTCGGGTGATAAGATTTAGAATTGGTAACATGGGACGATCATTCAGTCACGTTCGCTTTGTGTACGGTCAGTATCAAACAATGTTTATCTAGATATTTTTTTATCAATGCCAAAAAATCCAACATTTGATGAAAAATCGATTGATAGTTTATTAATGTTTAAGCTGTTTTTTTTAATCCAAATATCCAAATATTATGTGAGAGATGTTTTTTTATGCATGGTCAAGCGAAGTCGCTATTTATGAAAATCACGCATAAAATTTTATCACTAGAATATTGGAGTACAATTTCAGGATATTGAAAACTTTGATATTGATCTCTATTATTGGTTCTCTGAAGAACCGTTGGTTTTTTGGACATACATGCTGCATCATGTGGCTTTTCTTCAGCCTGTCTCGGCTCATCACCGATGCCGGCCGGTCTCGGCTCGACTCTGCTGCTGCTGCCGGTATCTGCTCAGCATTGCTGCTTTGTGGGGTCTGTAGGGTGGACTGCTGCTGTACTGGCTAGGTTTCGGCTGATGATGGTGGCTTCGATGGTGTCGAGCCGAAAAAGCGGTCGGTGCAGACTTTATTCCCTGGTGTGAGTGCTGTTCAATCGATGATGTGGTTGCTTCGCTTGTCCCGGTCAGAATGAAGGAAAAAATCGCGTTGCGCTATTTTATGGCTTCTCGGCAGACCCAGCGGCTGCTCATTCGCTGGTGTCTGCGCCAATGAGAACGTGGTAATGGAATGATGCAAGAATTATACGCTACCCATATTTATAGGTTCCCTTGATCTCAATGTTTTTCATTGAAAACAGTTTCATGCCTATTGAAACAAGTTGTTCGGGTCTTATCAAGCATGGACATGAAAGGCATACTTGAAATCTGTCGATTGAGGGGCTTACCGCAGAAATTCGTCCACTGAGACAAACGCTATTAACGTTTTTTTTTTTTTTATCCTTATTTGCTATGTTATATTTTTAGTTATTATTAATACATTTCAATTGCCTCTGGCAGTTAGAATATTTCCTCTGGTTGAATTGAACCATGTAGGAATTACAATGTTTTCTACTTAAACTAAACTTAACCTAATTTATACTAAGGGTACAAGGAGCTAATCGTTGCAATAGAAGATTGCAACGATTTTTGTCTAAAATTGGAAATTATTTTGTTGGACATTTGTTGCAATGTCTCAATATTAGAAATTCTATGAAGTTCATTGGTACTATACCACGGAGGCAACTTCAGAATCATTTTCAGAATTTTATTTTGAATCCTCTGAAGTGCCTTCTTTCTGGTATTGCAGCAACTAGTCCATATTGGCACAGCATACAACATGGCAGGTCTAAAAATTTGTTTGTAAATCAAAAGTTTGTTCTTAAGACAAAGTTTTGATTTTCTGTTTATAAGTGGATATAGACACTTAATATATTTGTTACATTTCGCTTGAAGGCCTTCAATGTGATTTTTAAAAGTTAATTTTTGATCTAGCAGAAGTCCTAAATATTTAGCTTCGCTAGACCAATTAATTGGAACCCCATGCATAGTGACAATATGTCTGCTAGAAGGTTTCAAATAAGAAGCTCTCGGCTTATGTGGGAAAATTATAAGCTGAGTTTTGGAAGCATTCGGGGAAATTTTCCATTTTCGCAAGTAAGTGGAGAAAATATCCAAACTTTTTTGCAATCTACTACAAATGACACGAAGGCTTCGCCCTTTGGCTGAAAGGCCCGTGTCATCTGCAAACAAAGATTTTTGACACCCTGGTGGTAAATCAGGTAGGTCAGAAGTAAAAATGTTATACAATATGGGCCCCAGTATGCTGCCTTGGGGGACACCAGCCCTTACAGGTAATCTATCAGATTTAGTATTCTGATAGTTTACCTGCAGTGAGCGATCTGATAAATAATTTTGGATCAGTTTAATGATGTACAGAGGAAAATTAAAATTCATCAATTTTACAATCAAACCTTCATGCCACACACTGTCAAATGCTTTCTCTATATCAAGAAGAGCAACTCCAGTCGAATATCCTTCAGATTTGTTGAGCCGAATTAAGTTCGTAACTCTTAATAACTGATGAGTGGTTGAATGCCCATGGCGAAAACCAAATTGCTCATCAGCAAAAATAGAATTGTCATTAATATGAACCATCATTCTATTTAAAATAATCTTTTCAAACAGTTTGCTTATTGAAGAAAGCAAACTGATTAAGGCGATAACTAGAAGCCTCAGCTGGATTTTGTCCGGCTTCAAAATAGGAACAACTTTGGCGTTTTTCCATTTATCTGGGAAGTATGCCAATTGAAAACATTTGTTAAATAAATTAACCAAAACGGGATAAAGAGCTCACAGGAAGTTTTTTGATAAGTATGTAGAAAATATCATCATCACCCGGGGCTTTCATATTTTTAAATTTTCTTAATAGATCTCATTTCATCCAAATTAGTATTCAACGAAGGATCAAAACATTATCTTGATCGAGAATGTCTTCGAAGCTCCGTGTAACCTGATCCTCAATTGGACTAGTGAGACCTAGACTAAAATTATGGGCACTCTCGAACTGCTGAGCAAGTTTTTGAGCCTTTTCGCCATTTGTTAATAAAATTTTATTTCCCTCTTTAAGCACTGGAATTGGCTTTTGAGGTTTTTTAAAAAGAATTTTCGTTAATTTCCAAAAGGGTTTCGAACTGGGATCCAACTTCGAGACATTATTCTCAAAGTTGGTATTTCTCAGAATAGCGAAACGTTTTTTAATTTCATTTTGCAAATCTCGCCAAATAACTTTCAACGCGGGATCGCGAGTTCTTTGGTATTGCCTTCGCCTCACATTTTTAAGACGGATCAGTAGCTGAAGATCGTCGTCAATAATAATGGAGTTGAATTTAATTTCACATTTAGGAATTGCAATGCCTCTGGCTTCGACAATTAAATTTGTCAAAGATACGAGAGCATTATCAATATCACTTTTGGTATCGAGAGGAATATCAACATCAAAATTCCTATCGATATACGTTTTATATAAATCCCAATCAGCCCTATGATAATTGAAAGTAGAGCTGATTGGATTATAAATGGCTTCTTGTGAGATTTCAAATGTCACAGGAAGGTGATCAGAGTCAAAGTCAGCATGAGTTACCAATTGGCCACACAGCTGACTTGAATCCGTTAAAACCAAATCAATTGTCGAAGGATTTCGAGTGGATGAAAAACAAGTTGGGCCATTGGGATATTGAATAGTATAATATCCCGCAGAACAATCTTCAAATAAAATTTTGCCGTTGGAATTGCTTTGAGCATTATTCCATGAACGGTGTTTGCAATTGAAGTCACCAATTACGAAGAATTTTGATTTGTTGCGAGTCAGAATTTGAAGATCAGCTTTCAACAAATTCTTTTGCTGCCCATTGCATTGAAAAGGCAAATAGGCTGCAATGAAGGAAAATTGACCAAAATTTGTTTCAACAGAAACTCCCAAGGTTTCAAAAACTTTAGTTTCAAACGAAGAAAATAATTTATGTTTGATACGTCTATTGATGACAATGGCGACCCCACCACAGGCGCTGTCAAGACGATCATTTCTGTAGATAAAATAATTTGGATCTACTTAGTTTAATGGAGAGTCCTGCTTTTAAATAGGTTTCAGTTATAATGGCAATATGCACATTATGAACTGTTGGAAGTTGAATAAGTCATCTTCCTTACCCTTTAGAGAGCGGGCATTCCAATTTAGAACTTTCACACAATTATTTGGATCCATTGAAACGGAGTCCGATAACAATTTTTGTGTGTACTTTATACCAACCTGAACAGCTTCAGGAATGGTATTTGCTTTGAACATTGCATCAATCATGTGATGCAATTGTTCAGTTAAAAATCAAAATCGGAAGCAGTCATGCTACCTGAATCGGCAACATGACCGTTATTTTCCGTTGGGACATGGGTATAAACCTCATTTTGAGAAGAGAAATTTTGTCTACCAGCAGCGATGTTTGCATACGTAGGTACATTGGAAAAATTGGAATTTACTGAAGTGCTTGCTACCCGTTGACGAGCGGCAAAATTTGTTTGTGAATTGTGGTGGGTATGAATTGCTCGACCGGTAACCGGTTTCGAAATTTGAGCGTTTGAAAAATTTCTACCCGTCGAATCTGGGATCCGATTGGAATTTCCCGTCATCAATTTTAAACGGGAATTCAAAACTTTTTTGCGTGAAGGGCATTCCCAGAAATTGGATTTATGATTGCCCCCACAATTTGCGCACTTAAATTTATTGGAATCTTCTCTCACAGGACATACGTCCTTGGCGTGAGAGGTTCCACCACAAATCATGCATTTAGCATCCATGTGACAATGTTTGGTTCCATGACCCCACTTTTGGGACTTACGGCACTGGGTGGGTTCTGGAAATTTCCCCCAGGCCTGGGGAAATGTTCCCATGTAACACGGACATGGGACATAATACAGGCCTTTTCCAAACTTTTCATATTATTTAGTTCACTTTTGTTAAAATGAACTAAATAAAATTCTTGAGAAATGCCCCTCTGGGAAGTACCAGGGTGGGATTTCTTTTTCATCTTAATTACTTGGACTGGGGAAAATCCAAGTAATTGAGAAATTTCAATTTTAATCTCATCCAGTGATTTATCATCACTGGGGAGACCTTTCAAGACGACTTTGAACAATCGCTCAGTTTTGTCGTCGTATGTGAAGAATTTATGGCACTTCTCAGTTAAATACTGAAGAAGACGTTTGCGATCGTCAAAGGATCCAGGCAAAACGCGGCAGTCACCCTTCCTAGCAATCTGAAATGAAACCTTGATCCCCTGAAGGTTACTCAAAATCTCATTCCGGAAGCCAGAAAACTCGGCAACAGATACCACAATTGGCGGAATCCTTTGCTTTTGCGCATGAATCGAATCACCTGGGCTAGAGGTAGATTCGATTTGCTCAATTTCATCATTAATCAAATCGAACTGATTGCTCAGTTCGATTGGAGAAGAATTATTTCCGATATTAGAGTTAGAAGGAATATCTGAATTCTCCAGCTTCCTTCTATTTTTTCCGCGCTTTGGCAGGACGGTCTTGAAACCTTGTTTCTTTGAAGGAAGTGGAGAATTCAGAGACTCCTTCCTCTTGTTTTTATTAATGCTCATTGCTGAGCGTGGAGACGTGACCTTCTAAGAGGTTTTTTCCCAGAACGGTGTCCCTGCAGGATTACCACCGCTTGTCGGAATTTTACTTCCGCAAACGGGTCCAACGTAAAACGAAGGCACGGGTCCTTGCAAAGATCGTAACGGGATCAGTGGGTAAAAATAGCGCTAAGAAGCACCGTTAAAATTTAAATAGCTTCGGGTAGTATTAAAAACTTCCTTCCGCAACGAGAGAAAGAACCGCACAGCACGAAAGCACGATGCGGTCTGAACGCTATTAACGTTTAAAATCTTTCAACACAGCGTAACGCGGTCGATTTGAATATTTTGAAATGACACCCGGTATAGTAAAGAGAGACGTAAGTCCTACGTCAAAACTACCACTTAAACATTCACATATGGCATACGAAAATGTATGTATCTGGTAAGTCAAGATAATTTTACACCACGAACTAGATCAGGCGGGTTTCGGGACCATCCACATGTTCTGCCTGCGTGATAGCCGTGCGGTTTATTACCCACTGTGTCATTTGGCCGAAATCAAGTTTATGCATGATTTTCGAAAACGTCGTATGTCTAATGAGAGATTCTTTTTCATTACATTCTCTTTCGCTACTATCTAAGTTAGTTTTGCATTTGTTGCAGTATTGTCACCTCAGCACGCTAGTCTAAGCTATTTTATTTAAATATCTCTAAAAAATCCGACGTAAGAGTCCGTAATTATCTCTTCATTAGCATTACATCCCCAACTGGGATGTTGCCGTCTCGTAGCTTAGTGTTTATTAGGCACTTCCACAGTTATTAATTGTGAGGTTTCTAAACCAAATTAACATTTTGCATTTGTATTTCATGAGGCGCTAACACGATGATAATTTGATGCCTAGGGAAGTCGAGACAATTTCTAACCCGAAAATTTTCTAGATCGAACCCGAAATCGAACCCATTCACCCTCAGCATGGTATTGCTTTGTAGCCACGCATCTTACCGCACGGATAAGAAGGGCCCCTAAAAGTTCGTATGTCTTTGTAATAATCAATAATAAACAAAGAAAGGCTATCTTTCGGACATTCGACGTTATCAAAAAACAGGCGAGAACTGTCCTTTTGTATTCGTTTGTTGCTGTGCCTCATTTCCGTGGGCATATCGCACGGTATGGTGGTAGCTACCAAGATTTTTTTTATGTACAGGTTATCCGACTTGTCAATATCCCCAACTCAGCCATCTTGGATTGTTGTATGGAATTTATGCTCGTTTGTTCACGTTTTGCGCTGAAAATGTATGTTCCCCCCCTGCGCTGGTTATTCCCATCTACTGACGAAGTCGGATAACCTGTACATAAAAAAATCTTGGTAGCTACATTCTGATTGTTTGAATATTTACTGTAGCATCATCATTGGCTCAGGTTGGAGATGCAATAATTGGAATTATACCAAGAAGACGAAGAACCAATTAGAGTCCACCATGCGAACGCGTCTCCTTTCCGCCACCCGCAATGATGAAGGGTTGCAATGCGATGTGTATGGGCATTGGACACTGTTCTCCAAGGCACGATAAATTACACTTGTCGAGGAAACAAGCGTTCGCTGTAGAGAGCGCCATCATACTGAGTGCCGGAAGGGTTATAATTTCTCTGCACTAGTTTGCAATTACAACGCATCCGATGCGTCGTCGGACGGTTTCTGCTTTCCTGTGACAAGCAGATCTTATGCAAATCGCCAACCACAGGAGTATATCCGCAGTGCACTTCAGTTGTATCTCGTTCTCGTACCGTCAATCTCGATCTGGGTAATGTAACCGAGCCGTAGTTATAAAAGGACAGACATTGTTACGACTTGTCCAGCCTTGTATTGATTATGAAACATAGCAAACAGTGAAGTTAAAGCCCTGAAAGCCGTTTATTTATCCGTTTATGACGTCAGAAAATAGATATTTTTACGATTTCGCATCCTAATAGGGGGAAAATGCCAAAATGGCCCCTTTGAGCCTTTTTGTGCAAACACAAAATTTAGAAAACTGGCTTCACATCACATTGATTTCTTACTTAAAAACGGTTTATATTTTTACTTTCAAAACGCATAGAGGGGGTGCAAAATAACACACTTGCATGAGAAATAAACGGTGAACGCATGGTCGCTTATAAACTTTATTCGCACTTTAATTAATGAGATGAGTGTATTAGGTATATTTCTGCTTGAAGTTATGTGGAATTAGTTATGAAGTGGAATTATTAATATTATGTTACAAACATAGATGTACAATTCCACGATAACATTAAAGGCGAAGATATAGGTTCAATAGTTTCGTTAGGATATGGCAGGCATGGATTTTAAAGCGAGCGGAAGGGAAGAGTATCAGCAAGGAAACTAATTTCTCCGGGAGCTTGGCAGAAGAGAGGTCGTATGGTTTATGTCGTCACATTCTTTGTAATTCTCGATATAGGACTGAGAGGCAGGCATTCTCGTCTTTTCGTAATAGTCTCGAAAATCAATAAAAATAGACACTTTTTTGGATAACTAATCCGTACCAAACCTTGAGCTCAGAAGAAACGTTCTGCTATACCGTGAGGGACCGAAATCTGTACAGCGCCGAAATCCGTCCACCTCACGAGAAATCAGTAACTTGAAGGGGATTTGATGTAAATTGTTTTACAAATAAATTATCTTATCCTATTCAAATACTTGACAGTACGCTTCTACGTCATTGACAGGAAAAGTAGGCTTCGAAATTAAAACAACACAAATCAAAAACAAATCACGAAATCAACGAAACGAGGAGTTTCTGGCGACATTTGTTTGCGTGTAGAACATAATTACATCAAAAGTAACTCTGTTTTAATCGAGGTTTTAATTGCAAATTGCGATTAGTAAAGTAAGCTAAGTGGAATACAAATCAAGGGGATCGCTTTTCAAGGTGTGTATTTATCTATTTACAGTGGTAATAGAGTCAATCCAGGGCAGACCAGGTGCAAAACGACTTGGCGAGCGTAGGGCGTATTCGAGGATGGAGAGATGCGGCCTCGAACCGTGTATTGTGGCGTCAAATAGTTGATTCAGTGTAATCTGTTTAGAAGTAGACTAAATAAATGAAATGAATGAAGTAGAGTCAATCAGGCTGCTTCAATTTTAATATTTAGTTTAAAAATAGCTGTACGGATTTTGATCTTTTTATTCGACGACGGACGGACGGACGGATTTTGCTTCGTAGTTTGATTTCGTAGTTTATAATGTCTAAATGTAGAACACTTCAAAAGTAGAAGCCTTTGTGCTCCTGTATGAACGATAAACGTTTCATTTGCATTTGATTCCTGTTTTCCAAAAACTTTTTAATATAGTGATAGTGTACGGATTTCGATTCCCCACGGTAGTGAAGGTCCAGAAAATTGGCGTTGCTTTCATTAGTTTTAGCCCTTACGACGATGGACGGAAATAGTCACCGTGTCCCTATATGCTTCTTACATTGATATGCAATTAGTGCCAAAAAACTACTACGACATAGATTAAAAGCGATTACTAATTATTGAAACGATTAATTTAGATGCGGTTTTCGTTGACTGAAAGCTCTTGATTATTCCTTTTAGCTATGTGGGTTTTCTTTAAACCTGCGCTTAAGGAGGAAACGCCATAATCAATATAATGAAAAAATAAATTTCCCAATACTAATTTACATGCACACTTGAAACGGCTTTTATCAACATTCAGAACATGATACAGTATCAGATAAGCGTTGTGGCGCAAAATCGATGTTTTAAACCACCCTAATATGTATGTATGCTTCAAATGGGCACGCAGATCGACAAACTTCCAAAATCGTCCAGAAGCCTTAGGTTGCATGCCACTAAAGACAAATTGGTTGGAAAATGGTCCGCTATATGGATCCCTCTCCAATTAACCTTAAAGGCTTTTCCCACACAAGTTTCAACCGATACAATATCTCATTCAATAACTGATTTTTTTTCCTCTATTTTAGGCAGACTGCCAAGGACTCCGTTGTTTCAGCATGATGCCACAGGAGGGAATCGATTTATCTTGTACATCCATTATTGTTAAAAGTTTATTATTAGGACTCTCCAATAAATGATTATCGTTAGTAGAAACGTTCCAATTTATGTTTATTGTTAGAGCAAACGAAATTACTTCCGATTCATTTCTCGTTTTCATTTGCCACGTCCAATTTACCCGTCATGTACAATAATTGAACGCTTTTCATCGAGTTACCAATAACACAGTCATTATTTTCAATTAATTTTCAATCTACCGAACACACACGTTTTTGCCGCCATAGATCTGGGGATGCGATATTTGCAAGCTTCTGCTCTGGTTGGTTTATGGCATGCGATTCTTAATCTGGTTGAAACGTATATGCGTCTCTCATCGGATCTCCGCTGCAACATTTCAGATTTCGCTGGTTCGCGGATTCATGTTTGCATTTGATTAAATTAAATATTTTCTCTTACCTTTCAGGGCATTTGCACTAGGTTGGTGGATACGACGTATGATCAATCTTTAATATAGCTATTATTAACCACATACACCAACAGAATGACGCTAGTTTAATTCCTGCATTTCACGATTCAGGCTCTCTTCAGCGATTCAGTTGTCATCATCGTTGTCGTTTTCGTTCAACGTTGAGTTTTAGTGTCCGCGAATTTCCGGTCTTTAGGAAATCAGAGGATTTTTTTCATCTCTGCTCAATTGTCATTAACCTTCTGTCTGTGCTCAAAAAAACTTACGTTGTCTGTGCTCTGGGGTCAAATTGACCCCAAATTGAATTTGCAATAACTTTTTTATTGTTTGGCCGATTTTGGATTTTTGGGGATTTTTAAAAAGGTTATGAAGGAAGGCGTGTGTTTTGGCATGAAAGGTTGATAAGTTTAGAACTTGGCCGCCAGGAAGTGGTTTATTTGAATTCATTATTTTAGACTACTCAAGATATTCCGATTTATAGAATTCTCCTCAGTGTAAATATTCTTATCGCATAAATTTAAAATTTGTTAAAATGGCGTCATGATTAAAGGTCGTCTAATAGGAATGGGCTGTCTTGTGACGGAAGTAATAATTGGAAACATTACAAATAGGCGGCAAATTGGCTGATCTTTGGCTACGCATGTAGACCCAAAGGCCTTAATTTCAGCGTTTTCTTGGATGACCTAAAACATATTCTGTGAACACATTATATTATTTTCAGCATCGCTGGACCAGGTTGAATACAAAGAAGACTTTTGATGAACTCTACCACAACATTCATGTTTGCCAAAAATTCTACAAACCAAAATACATCAGATCTCACATGGAACAATATACTCAAATGTATGTAAGAGCTCACTAGTGCTACATCTTGAAAGATTTGTAGGCCTGGATATCCTGAACAATGTTGCCGAATACAACTTGGGTGTAGGTATGAGGGATCTAAAGCTGAAGCAATATTTCAAACATGCAAGTACGCTAGCGCCGCCTATTTGTAAATTTCCTAATTATGTATTCCGTCACATGACAGTCCATTCCCACCAGACGTCATTTTTACAAATTTCAAATTTGTGCGATAAGAATATTTACAATGAGGAAAATTCCATATATCGGAATCACTTGAGTAGTCTAAAATAATGAATTCAAATATACCGCCACCTAGTGACCAAGCTCTAAACTAACCAATGCCTCATGTCAAGGAACACGCCTTCCTGCATAACGTTTTTGAAAAGGTGCAGTTCAAAATGGGTAGGATTTTCAGATATAAGTAAAATAAGCATAAAAAATCACTGTTTTTGTACCCTTTTTTACGAAAACCCCTCCCCACGATGTACCCTATAGTCAATCATTGGTAACGACCTGAAAGATGATTAAATTATCTTTCGAAACAGCCCCAAAAATCCAAAATTGGCCAAACATTAAAAAAGTTAAAGCAATTTCCATTTGGGGTCAATTTGACCCCGGAGCACAGCCAACGTAAGTTTTTTGAAAAAAGTACACTGTAGCGCATATTTTCAAGATTTTTCAAGCAAATTTGCACCTAGGAGACAGATATCGGCGAGTTTTACCAAACTATCAAAAATTAGGAGAATCGGTTGAAAACTGAAAAAATGGCAGCCACTCATATTGACCCCAGAGCACAGACAAAAGGTTAAGAGGGTTGGAGTGCATTCTGTGAAATGAGTGATTCGATATTTGTGGAGAGCTCCTCCAGTGCCGGACACATAAACCATTGAGCGAAATAATTGGGAAAGTTTTTTTGATCACCGTACATGACTCAATCATTATTGATTGAGTAATGATTGATTCATTTATCCAAATGTTTTCTATCTATCCGGACTATGTTTACATGAATGCCAAATACATAAAATTGGATCATTGATGATTTAAACAAACTATATTTGATCATTTGAACACGTTTTTCGACGATGTATTTAGATGATGAATTTTGTTGAAAAATGTCACATTGTCTATTGCTTCATGTTCAAACATGACCAAGTAACATGAGTATAGATATCATTTAGAATAGTGATATTTTTTACTTGCTTTAAATTGTAGATATTTAAATGTGTTAGTAGAACTTATTTGACCCTCGGAATATATATCTTAAATCCAAATCCAAATCCCAATCTTTTTCAATATCATCTTTAATTTTTGAATTTGTTTATTTCTTTGGCTTTCTGATTCCTTATTACGAAGAAACTTTTGAATTTAGGTAAGTTTAACAAAACAGGTGTAAATAATGTAAATACAGTAACATGGAAAATATCACTATTCGGACCTAAAGGGCAGCTACCTGATGCAGAAATTGATTTTGCACCACAGTTACTTCATATACATGTTACAAATCATGGTCGTCATTTAAAATATGGCTTATATTGACCACCTCCGCATAACCAGAATGCATTCGAATTATTCAAATATTGATTTAAACCTTCCAAAGTAAGACAAACATCAAAATTTTGTAAATTTTCGTTCAATTTCAAATTTTGCACAAAGTTCACAACATGAGAATCTAATATTCCATACAGGTGAAGAACTTTTTTGATGAATCTATGCCATAAGGTCGAAAGGAAAAATGTTCTACATGACAAAATGTCGAAAGATGAATGTTCGAAATGACAAAAGGTTGAAAAAACAAACAGGACAAAAAGTCGAAAGGGACAAAAGGTCGATCAAGAACAAATTAATGGCAAGTTAGGTTTATTCCAAAGAAATTTGTGAAAAGCATTTAACTTTAAGCAGAAGTAATGCACTCATCTCATCAGCTAAAATTGAAGAATGAGCAATTTTCAAAGCAGGAGTAATCACTATGAAACAATATTATAAATACCTAGATTAGGGTGGCTCAAATTAGTATGGGAAAATTTTTTTTCATTTTTTTATGGGCCGCTCTCTTATTCGGTTCTATTTGATGCTCTGGACAAAATTTCAGCCAAATCTCGTTGTAAGTTTATATGCAAACATGTATGCAGAAACATCCAAAAACTGTGAATTGCAGTTGGACAGCACAACTTGCGGTGAAGAACTATGATACTCTTTCAGATCTTGAAGAATTTAATACAAATTGTTATGCTGAAAACCGCGAGAAGATTAGATTGGTGAGTGATTGGAAATGGCACAAAAATGTCAATCATTTGCTAATACCTTTTTCAAATGTAATTTACAATTTGGATTTTTCAAATGTTCTGAAACTGAGATGTGAATATGTACATTATGTGGGAGATTTTGATTTGGAAAATGTAATCCATGACCCTCAGTACTAGAGGTGTGCGCCGCCGCCGCCGACAGTTTTTAGCACGCCACCGCCGCCGGCATTTTTGCATCGGCGTGCCGCCGTTTAAAATTTTGTCACACCGCTGATCTATATTTTTCCACGCCGATTCAAATTTGAAAAAATCCGCAGAATTTTCCGTAGAATTTCCCGAATGATCCCCAGATCATCACGTTGGAACTCCAGAGAATTTTTTGTGAAAATACCAATGATTTCCTTGAGATTTACCGTTGAAATTCCGAAAACCTTTTAGAAAAAAAACTAGAAACTTAAAAAAAACTGTGAGTGGAAATTCCGAAGAATTTCTCGCTGAAACAGAATTTTTGTCGTTTGGCAGACCCTTTCCTGTTTTAAATGTTCTCCAATGGAACGAAAATTTCTTATGGACAATACAAAGAACCTCCCGGAGAAATCCAAAATCCTTCCGGAAAATTTTGTCGTTGAAATACTGAACATTTTCCGTGAAAATATGAAAATTTCACTTATAAATTCTGAATTTTAGTATAACAAGGTAAAAACAAAATTCTCTAATTTTTTCCAGTTTTTTTTTTCAGATACTCTATATTAATTCTGAGGTAGAGACAAACTTGTCATATAAGGTACACTGGGGGAAGTGGAAAAGGAAAAATCGATAGTGCATGTTTGAATTAGTGTAAAACCGGTTTAAATGATTTAAATGCGTTCAATCAAAATGGACTATTATAAACAGTCAATTTTGCACCAACTGTGCGGTAATTCATACCATTTTGGTCGCTTGAAATTTATGGAAATAGATTTTAAAATTAGGAGTTGTTTTTCCAATTACCCTAGTGGGATGGGGTAAGTGGAAAACCCATGTTGCCTTGACCTTCAATAGTGATGAGCAGTTACATATAACTAAAATCAATACGATAATTGCTCTGAGTATCTTTTGTGGAATAATTTCATTACCTTAACGGAATAGGTCCTCAAGGAATTCTCGTAATAGCTAGGGGAGGGCTGGTTTTGCCTTCTCGAACTCGTAAGTGTACGTAAAGTCTATATGTTCTCCCCAAAGATGAACTTTTTAAAGGAAAAATGGGACTTAAAGGGTTATAAACTAATCAACTTAGTTTAACGAATTGAGATGATGTCTGTATGTGCGTATTTGTATGTTTGTGTGTGCGCAAAGCGCGTACAGAATTATCAGCTATTCTTATACACATGTCCTTAGCCAATTTGTTCGCAAAAAAATGCATTTAACGGCGAAACTTGTTATGAATAAAAATTAACAATATATTTACCTATCAGTGCTATTTTTAACTTTCTTATACATTTTTTTCATATGTAAAACATGTGAAAGGCATCAGTACCGATAGGTGGAATAATCAGGCATTTTCTCATTTATATGAGTCCAATCACCACTGGAATCACAATGATAACAAAGAAGGAACATATTAAGATTCACAGCTATCGAAATAAACCCTGAAGGGAAGAAAAATTGCGTAATTAGAACATTATCCACTTCCCCCGCAGTGTTTGATACCTGGGGTAAGTGTAAAATCTTTGAATTATTTGCTTTCTTGGTACAAATCACAGTTTAATTGTATTATAATGGTCTCCTGTGATATAAATTCACTTGAAAAAAGAACAATTGGTGCAAATAAGAATTGATTTTATGAATGCAAATATCAATTTTTTGCGAAACCTAAAATTACAGTTCAAGCGTTAACCGTGTTAGTGTACATGTTATACACATTTCAACATAGTATTAGTGTGAGCATCAAAGTATAATATTGCATAATGCTATGATGTGTTAAAAACTGTAAAGTATGTACAATTCCAATTTTTCGAGTCGATTTTTACACTTACCCCCTTTTTCCACTTCCCCCAGTGTACCTTACAGATTTTTGCAGCAAAATAATCAATTCAAACAAGACAAACGAAACACGTTTTTCAAATGAAATTATTGGTGGCCTCACAACATTTTTGCTCGTCATATTTTTTATGAATTGGCAGAGGTTGTATATCCCACTAGCACATTGCCGCCTTGCAATTTAGTGTTAATTAAGTACTTCCACTGTTGTTAAATGCGCGGTTTATCTAAGCCGGGTTACCATTCTTCATTCATATATCGTGAGGCCAACGCGATGATACATTCATATGCCCAGGGAGGTAAAAAAAATCCAACCCGAAAATTTCGTAGACCTGATCGGGAATCGAACCCAGCCACCTTCTGCATGGTTTTGCTTTATGGCCCTGACTCGTAAATTAGTTCATCCAGAAATTGCTTCCATCATACAATCAAAAATTCCTTCAGGTATTCCTTCGAAAATTCCTCCAGGAAATGAAATTGTATCCTTCGTAATATATTTTGGAGATTTTTGCAGATATCTTTTTAAAATTTCTTCGAAAATTCGATCGATTTTAATTAGTAATTTCTTTATAAGAACTTTAGTACACTTCTTCAAGAATTGTTCCGGAAATTTGTTTGGGACTTTCTTCGGGAATTTCTTCAGAACTTCGTACGGATATTCCTTCAGAAAATCATTTGACGATTCCTTTGTAAATTCTTTTACGAGTTCCTTTAGCACATTCCTCGGAAAATTTATTGTCTTCATTATTGAGATTTTCAGCCCACGACTGGCTCATATCAGATTCCTCGGAAATGTTCCTTTCCCTCGTTCGGAAATACAGATGATGAAAAAGTATAAAACTGCTAATGTCGCTTGTTACGGCCAGTTCATGTGGCCAACATCTATTCTGCCTCACTCACATATTAGTCCCATTCCGTTTTTTCGCATACTGAGATAATAGCTATTGAAGTTCCAAATCGCATCTTCCATATGAAACTTTTAAAAATCTAATAAATTGAAACATCATCGTATCTTTCTGAAATTTTGCTAAGTTGTTCATCATTCGCTGGATTACCGTAAAGCGATTTAGTTTGATCGAAACATTGTTTAGTTTTGATCAATTAGTCCATGTAAATTCTTAGTGGGTCTGTAATGCGGATACTTTAAATATGGGACTATGACTTTCTATTTTTTTTTCACTCATGGGCATACAAAATCGCAGTTTTTATTATGATTTATGGAAGTACATAAGAAATGAGCCCTATTCATTGGATTAACTCAAAAGTGACGAAAAGTCAAATGGGACTGTTATGCGGGTGGGGGCAGTATTGTGGTCAAACATAGCAGCCAAAAAACCGGTAGTAAAACCGATGTTGTTGATGCATCCAATCATACACTACAACATGAGAAACAGCAAATGCCAAGTTAAGCTTATTAAAGCCAAATAATTTTAAATGGCGAAAAAATTTTGATGGTTACAGCGCCATAAGCGTTTTAGTACTTATGCTCTACTGGGAATACATTCGGAAAATGCTTCGGACTTTTTTTTAAATTCTTGGGGATTTTTTAGGAATTCATGCAAAAATTTATTTACAAAAACTTTAGAAAACACCTTAAGGAATTGTTCTGGATATTCTTAGAAAAATTCCTTTGGAGGTTCCTTCGGAAATTACTTTACGAATTTCTTTGGAAATTATTTCTAGAATTCCTAGAGGAGAATATTTCCGGTATTTGTTTTGAGGAATTCCTCGAGTAACTTCTCCGGAAATTTTTTCGGACCTCTCTGGAGAGTTTTTCTTTTACAAATTTCTTTGATCATTCGGAAATTTTCTTAAACTTTCCATAGAAATTGATTTCTAAATTCCTTCGGGAATCTATTCATAAATTCATTTTGGAATTCTTTGTTTTTTTAGGATTAGTTCGAGAATACCTTCAGGAATTCTTTTGAAAATTCGTCTGGGAATTCCTTGGAAAATCCATTCGATATTCCATCTGGCGGTGACGGTATCTGGCGGCGTCGCATGAATCACGAATTGTACCAGGTGTATAAAGGGATGGATATTATTAAGCTTATACAACACGGCAGACTACGGTGGGCTGGTCACGTTGTTCGTATGCCGGAAGAACATCAAGCAAAGATAATATTTAGTAGAGAACCCGGAAGAGGCAGCAGGCTTCGTGGAAGACTACGTACACGATGGCTTTTTGCAGTTTTTGAGAACCTGAGGGCGCTCAATGTTCAGGCCGACTGGAAGCGATTGGCCCATAATCGAATCCAGTAAAAAAAAGATACTCCATTCGGCGTAGGTTCATCGAAAAGCTGTAGCCTATCAAGTAGGGTTATGGCAGACATTTTCGTCTTATCGTCATAGTCTCAAATATCAATCAAATAGAAGCTTTTTTGCCAAATTCATCCGTATCCAATCGTAAGCTTAGGCGAAACGTTCTGCTATAGTGGAGTTCTAGCAAAATGACGTTGCTTTCATTGATTTTAGCGCCTATGACGATGGACGGAAATACCTTCCGTGTCCCTATCAAGTATTCGAGTATTTTTACTGGACTCGATTTTGGGCCAATCGCTTCCAGTCGGCCTGAACATTGAGCGCCCTCAGGTCCTCAAAAACTGCAAAAAGCCATCGGGTACGTGGCCTTCCACGAAGCCTGCTGCCTCTTCCGGGTTCTCTACTAAATATTATCTTTGCTTGATGTTCTTCCGGCATACGAACAACGTGACAAGCCCACCGTAGTCTGCCGTGTTGTATAAGCTTAATCATATCCAGCCCTTTATACACCTGGTACAATTCGTGATCGAAAACTCCTATAGCAGAAATCCTTTACAATTTCCTTTAGATTTTTTTTCTTGAAAATCTCTTCATGTTCTACCGCGGGATTTTTTAAAGTATCCTTTCGGAAATTCCTCCTGAATTACCTTTAGAAATTCCTCCAGAAATTCATTTAGGAACACATCTTGGAAATTCAGAAATAATTTTAGAAAATTACGCTTATAATTCCTAGGACACGTGATTCCTTTGTAAAACCATCCGAAAATTCTTTTGAAAATTGATCCAGAAATTTCTTCGAAAGTTCTTCCAGGAACTGCCTTGAAATCCTTAATTATTATATATTTTTTAATACATTCATGAAGAATTTCCTAGCGAATTCTCAGAAGATTTTACAAGCAAAACCTACTTGATTTCCCGAATAAATGCTTAGCTCTCTTTAGGTATTGCTTCGGGAATTATTCAGAAATTCCTTTGAAGCTGGATAAACGTTTTTTTGTCCATAGATCGGAACAACGATCCATACGTGTTCAATTCTTAAATTGGTTATTTTTCATGTTTGAAAGTTCCCTGATTGTGTCAGAAATTCTCTGATAATTCCAGCATTTTTCCAAGTTTTCCAGGTAGTAGTCACCCTGTGGAAATTCTGGAAAATACCGAAGAACTTTCCATGTCAATTTAAAAAAAAATCTCTTGCCAATTAGAATAAATTTCCTATGAAAACTCCTAACAATTTCCATTGAAATCGAAGTTTTTTTCTCGTTTTGAAGAATTATTCGCAGAAAATTTCCCGTGAAAACTTCAGCGAGTTTCCCGTAAAAACTCCTTAGGGTCTTCCGTGGATGTTCCGAAAAATGTTCAGTGTAAATTTGACAAAATATTTTGTTGAGTATTCTGGAGTACAAAATATAGAACAATTTCTCATGAAAATTTTGAAAAGTTTCTCATGCAAATTTTGAATTGTTTTCCCCTCAAATTCCAAACAATTTTCCTTGGGAATGACAAAGAGCTGCAATGTAGTTCCTGTGGAAAATTCGAAAACGATTTCCAATAATAAATATTTTGGAAAAAAAATTGGAAAAGATGCTCCCGTTGATGTCTTGAAAATATCCCGAAAAAATGAAAAAAAAAATCACCATGCCGATACATGCCACCGCCGCCTACGGACTCGAAAATTATGGATAAGACATTATTTTCATGTGGGGCCTTCCTTAGCCGTGCGGTAAGATGCCCGGCTACAAAGCAAAACCATGCTGAGGGTGGCTGGGTTCGATTCCCGGTGCCGGTCTAGACAATTTTCGGATTGTAAATTGTCTCGACTTCTCTGGGCATAAAAGTATCATCGTGTTAGCCTCATGATATACGAATGCAAAAATGGTACCATGGCTTAGAAACCTCGCAGTTAATAACTGTGGAAGTGCTTAATGAACACTAAGCTACGAGGCGGCAATGTCCCAGTGGGGGATGTAATGTCAATGAAGAAGAAGAAGAACATTATTTTCATAAATCACTAGAAAACCAGGTGGGTCAATCAAGATTTTTTCATACGCTTCGTGATCTTGAACTTCGTTTTGAATGGTAACATCTTTTGAATCGCAAAGTTTTATTCCAATCAACTTCACATCATATTTATTCTCGATCTACGTCTGCTTGGCCCCCTAAAAAGGGTTTTTATTCCATTAGGCGGCTCAACTTGTTCGAGAGATTTCTCACACGTGCTTCGCTGACTTCAAAGTTTACTGTTGTGAAAGGCACTGGGCTCGAATTTTGAACTTATCGCTTTCCGCACGAACGAGTAATTTGGCTTCGACGGCTTTGTGATTACTTTTTATCGCTACATGTTTCAGAGTGTAGCCACCAGCAGGGCTTTTTGTCAACAATTATCAGTTATTTCTTTATTTGCTATTACACCACATTCGAAAGAAAAGCTCATTTTAACCAACATTCAGGTGCAGCATTTCAATGGAAAGGGACTCTGTTCAGTATTTGGTGAATTTTACGGAGGGCAAATTAAAAGCCGTTTAATTGCTGCAGACTGAGAATGAAATGGGCATGTTTGTGCTTGAAACAAAAGGCCGTCCCAGTGCTTCTGCTAATTGATTCAGTAAGGGCAGATCTTTAAATAACGCAGCATTTTAGGGTGGGTGGACATTTTTATATTTTCTGGATTGTTACATGAATATGCAGTGCAGAAAAGCATCTTACAATGCTACGTAAATTATGGACTGTCCCTGGGTAATAATTGAATAATAATCCTACCATGGTCCTTCATTACAGCTCATGAATGAGCTAAAAGGTACTTGAGTTACAAATTTGAATATTATGGGAGGCATATAAATAAAAACAGTAGGAAGGGAAGCCTATAGTATTCTCCCGTATTTAATCAACACTCAACAGTAAAGTGGGCGGTGGTGCTCATCTGGCATTATTAATTCCATAGCTTTTTACAACCCTTTTACTTCCATCGTGAATTTTGGGTTAACATAAATGACAGATCATTTCGTCAGAACTCTTATTTCCCTCCCAGAAAAGTGGATCTTTTATTTCGCACAATGGCCATTCAGTCCAAAAATGTTGCTCAACTTGAATGTAATTTTGAAAGTGCGCCGGCATTTGTTCATTTATGTAAGATAATTTATTTTGTACTTTAAAAACCCTACAACTTTTTCTCATTGAACATTGTTCTGAATATAATAAACTAGCTGACCCGGCGAACTTTGTCTCGCCCAAAACTGATCAATTTGCTGTTATATTTTTTACGTATACAGTTTATCTAAAAAACAAACCGGGTTTTCAAAATAATTTTTCCTTTTTTGACATTTTTTATCATGACACTTTTCGAATTAATTTAGTAGCCAAACCAAAATTAACAAAAATCGTTCTTTCCGTTATTTGATGATAATATCAACTTAGATGACATGATTTGAAATTATCATACAAAATGCACGACATACCATTTTATCGGAGAGATTGTATTTGGATTGTCAATTTGTTTTTTAACTTCATCGTAAATAAAAGAAGGAAAGGGATATAAATTAGCAAAAATATAAATTAACAAATGCCAACTTTGCTTTATATATATATATAAAGAATAAAGAAAAGAAGAAAGGGGCATAAGAGCGAGTTCAGTGCGTGATTTCTCTTGTTTCGGACAGCAGAACGATCGCGCGATCGGCCGAAATATTGTGTTCTGCATTGCGCGGCCGGTAATAAAGTTAATCAGTTCAGTGCGTGTTTTCTCGTGTTTCAGATTCTCCAGTAAGCAGAGCGATCGGCCGGTCACCGAAATTTTGTTCTGCTTTGTGCGGGTGAGTAAGTTGATCAGAAAGTAAAAATTATGCATATGCACAACATGTGATAGGGGAAGAGGCCCAAAAACGCTAAAAAAGATCTAAAATTATGTAGGTTAGGTGAAAAAGGTTCCAAAATAGTGTATGGGAAGGTCGGAAAACCGAAAATTTCCACATTTTGAAGAAACATCTAACATTTTTGCAAGGCAAAACGCCCTAGTGGCACTAACCTACAATGTACTTGCGTCTCCACGCACTATCCATACCAGAATGCTGATTCGCAGACGCGTGGTGCTTTGTTCCCTAGGAGCTGCCAGCTAAAAGGCGTTTTGCATCATGAGTTTTCCGGCAACAGAATATGACCACTTTTTTGAAATGTGAATATTAACAATATGATTGAGATTTTTGACAATTTTTGAATGGCATCAACTAGCTATCTTGTTTAACTGTTGCATAATGTAAAAATACCCATGAATAACGTTACAAATAAGACAATAAAGCAGTGTTTGCTTTATTTATTTATCATCAGACTAAGGCCGGAGTGGCCTGTGCTGCACATAAAAGACTTCTCCATTCAGCTCGGTTCATGGCTGCACTTCGCCAACCACGCAGTCTGCGGAGGGTCCGCAAGTCGTCCTCCACCTGATCGATCCACCTTGCCCGCTGTGCACCTCGCCTTCTTGTTCCCGTCGGATCGTTGTCGAGAACCATTTTCACCGGATTACTGTCCGACATTCTGGCTACGTGCCCGGCCCACCGCAGTCTTCCGATTTTCGCGGTGTGAACGATGGATGGTTCTCCCAACAGCTGATGCAACTCGTGGTTCATTCGCCTCCTCCACGTACCGTCCGCCATCTGCACCCCACCATAGATGGTACGCAGCACTTTCCTTTCGAAAACTCCGAGTGCGCGTTGGTCCTCCACGAGCATCGTCCAGGTCTCGTGTCCGTAGAGAACTACCGGTCTTATAAGCGTTTTGTAGATAGTCAGTTTGGTACGGCGGCGAACTCTATTCGATCGGAGCGTCTTGCGGAGTCCGAAGTACGTACGATTTCCAGCCACTATGCGTCTCCGAATTTCTCTGCTGGTATCGTTATCGGTGGTCACCAGTGAGCCCAAGTACACAAATTCTTCAACCACCTCGATTTCGTCACCACCGATAGAAACTCGTGGTGGGCAAGGATGTTATCGATCATTTAGTAATCTGCTTTCGATCATTTAGTAGTTTGTCAATAACTCATTTCAGAGGCTAAATTTCAAAATGTGTTGTATGGTGGACTTCTAGTGCAAAGAATTATCTACAACTCTGCCTAACAGTTCGTTGTTTGAATTTCACTAATAACGGAGCTATATCGCTAGTAGCAGTAACTTAGACTAAATGATTGCATTTTTTGTTATCATTTAGTATGAGTATAGCAACTAGCACCGTAACTCCTTTAATAGTGGAAATCGAACATCGACCTGTTAAGAAGAGTTGTAGAAAAACCTTTGCACTGAAAGTCCACCATACAATACATTTTGAAATTAGGCCTCTGGAATGAGTTATTGACAAAATACTAAATGATCGAACGCAGATTACTAAATGATCGAAAACATCCTTGGGTGGGTGGCTCACATTGACCTCTCTTGAGCCTCTTCCTATCATGTACTTCGTCTTCGACGTGTTGATGACTAGTCCAATCCGTTTAGCTTCGCTTTTCAGTCTGATGTAGGCTTCCTCCATCCTCTCAAAGTTACGTGCCATGATATCAATGTCGTCGGCGAAACCAAATAACTGGACGGACTTCGTGAAAATCGTACCACTCGTGTCAATCCCTGCCCTTCGTATTACTTCCTCCAAAGCGATGTTGAATAGCAGACACGAAAGACCATCACCTTGCCGTAACCCTCTACGGGTTTCGAAGGGACTCGAGAATGCCCCTGAAACTCGAACTACGCACATCACCCGATCCATCGTCGCCTTGATCAACCGTATCAGTTTATCCGGAAATCCGTTTTCGTGCATTAGCTGCCATAGCTGGTCCCGATCGATTGTATCATATGCGGCTTTGAAGTCGATAAATAGATGATGTGTGGGCACGTTGTATTCGCGGCATTTCTGCAATACCTGACGTATGGCGAACACCTGGTCTGTGGTAGAGCGTTCACCCATAAATCCCGCCTGGTACTGCCCCACGAACTCTCTTGCAATTGGTGTTAGTCGGCGGCATAAAATTTGGGAGAGTACCTTGTAGGAGGCGTTCAGCAATGTGATTGCGCGGTAGTTGCTACAATCCAGCTTATCGCCCTTTTTGTAGATGGGACACACGACACCTTCCATCCACTCCTGCGGCAGAACCTCATCCTCCCAAACCTTGGTAATCACCCAGTGCAGCGCTCTAGCTAGTGCTTCACCACCGTGTTTGAACAGCTCTCCTGGTAGTTGGTCAACTCCAGGGGCTTTGTTGTTTTTCAGCCGGCCGATCTCCTCCTGGATTTCCTGGAGATTCGGAGCCGGAAGTCGCATATCCTGCACGCGTGCTCCTAGGTTCATTACCATACCGCCACCGTTGTCTGCCATATCGCCATTCAGGTGCTCTTCGTAGTGCTGCCGCCACCTTTGGATCACCTCACGCTCGTTCGTAAGAAGGTTCCCGTTTATGTCCTTACACATATCGGGCTGTGGCACGTGGCCCTTACGTGAACGGTTCAACTTCTCATAGAACTTTCGTGCGTTATTAGCGCGGTACAGTTCCTCCGTCTCTTCACGGTCTCGATCTTCCTGCTGGCGCTTTTTTCTCCGGAAAATCGAGTTTTGTCTGTTCCGCGCCCGTTTGTATCGTGCCTCGTTCGCCCTCGTGCGGTGTTGCAGCCATCTCGCCCATGCTGCATTCTTCTCCTCAACTAACTGCTCACATTCGCCGTCATACCAGTCGTTTCTCTGCTCCGGAGCCACCGTGCCTAGTGCAGCGGTTGCGGTGCTTCCAATGGCGGATCGAATATCTCTCCAGCCATCTTCAAGCTGCTCTTCCGTTGGGAGTGCCACTTCCAGCTGCTGCGCGTAGTCTTGGGCTAGTCTACCGTCTTGTAGCCGCCCAATGTTAAGCCGCGGCGGACGACTCCGACGCGTGTTGATCACCGTCGAGAGTTTTGAGCGCAGACATACTGCGACGAGGTAGTGGTCGGATTCAATATTCGCACTGCGGTAAGTGCGTACGTTCGTGATGTCGGAGAAGAATTTACCGTCGATTAGAACGTGGTCGATTTGGTTTTCCGTTACTTGATTAGGTGGTTTCCATGTGGCCTTGTGGATATTCTTGCGGGGGAAGAAAGTGCTTCGGACTACCATTCCGCGGGAGGCTGCAAAGTTTATGCATCGTTGGCCGTTGTCGTTTGATACGGTATGCAGACTATCCGGTCCGATGACCGGTCTATACATTTCCTCCCTTCCTACCTGAGCGTTCATGTCACCGATGACGATTTTGACGTCCCGCAGTGGGCATCCATCGTATGTCTGCTCCAGCTGCACATAGAACGCTTCTTTCTCGTCGTCGGATCTCCCTTCGTGTGGGCAGTGCACGTTAATGATGCTATAGTTGAAGAAACGGCCTTTTATCCTCAGCTTGCACATCCTTGCGTTGATTGGCTGCCACCCAATCACTCGTTGGCGCATCTTTCCCAGCACTATGAAGCCGGTTCCCAGCTCGTTGGTGGTGCCACAGCTTTGGTAGAAGGTAGCCGCTCGATGCCCGCTTTTCCACACTTTCTGTCCTGTCCAGCAGATTTCCTGCAGCGCTACGACATCGAAGTTGCGGGGATGTAATTCATCGTAGATTATCCTATCGCAACCTGCGAAGCCTAGCGACTTGCAGTTCCATGTTCCAAGCTTCCAATCGTGATCCTTTATTCGTCGCCTAGGTCGTTGCCGATTGTATCGAGTCGTATTATCTTCTATGTCGTTCGTAATAGTTGTTTTTGAAGGCGGCTTATTGGGCCTGCGCAAACCTCCTGTCTCGTCGGAGGGCCGTCGTGTCAGGGCTGTTTAGCGTCCCACCTAACACCAGGACTTGGGCTTGTGCGCTTTGAGCGGCACACGGTCGCTTTAGCGGAGCCTACTTACGGATACATGCAGCTTTTTATAGAGGTTTAACTGTCAAACCCCACCATATTCTAGGCAGGCGCCACAATTCGCAGATGGCCTGGGGAGGGATCGTCAAGCCCTTGGACATAGTCCCTGCTGCCCCCAACAGTGTTTGCTTAGCTAGGGCATATTGCCCCCCCTTCCCCTAGATTTAGTTCGGAAAAAGTATTGCAGAGTAACCGCTCCGTTCAGTGAAGTTCGATCCCACGAAACCAGTACGCTAGACAGGTGCTTTCCCTAGCTTAGCGGGTACTGATGAAACCAAATTCCCAGCAACGGTCACGTAGCCGAACTCTCGCAATACATTTTCAGAACTAAATCTCTCATATGTATTTTTGTACAATGCCAACCAAGTAGGATGAGTATTTAGTATTGTCCGGCTCCTACACACTTGCTTCATCAGCAACGGTGCTCAATGAAGTAGGGTTGTAAGAGGTTGTGCCAGTTGGTCGTCAGATTCCATCCCGACCACATTAGCGAACAGAGATCGCCACTCTAGTTCAGTACATTCAAAGTTCAGTCCTATCTGCCGGGTATTAAGCCACCCGGAGTGGAAATCAATTACTATGTCTGGAACTCGATTATGCATATGCACAACATGGATTTTCACCATCCAGAAGGAGAAGTGAATATGATCCGTTCTTTAAAAATATACTTTTGCCCGGAATAACGCATCGGTTGATGTTTTTACTTTTTTTTAAATAGACGCTAGCCCGGAATAAAGTGATTGTGAGTTTGATCCCTTCTTCAAAATCAATCAATGTTTTCAAATGAAATGTGCCTTCTTTTAATCAAATGATGAAGTATCAATAAGAAAACACAATTATCCTGTTGACCAATTGGTTTATTCATCTTCCGATTGTGAAAAAAACTGCGAATCCAACTGGCAATTCCGAGCAAGGGGCACATATAGCTAGTAGAAGATAAACCTACGGCTTACAAACAATAGAAATCATGTACAGAAACAGTGAGCCGGGAATCGGATACAAAGGCCCAAGTAGTGATTTTTCCTATTAATACCAAACGAATAATAATTCGTGATGCGTTTGGTATTGTAAAAAAAACAGATTACCGGCGGTTATGCATCGTAAAATGTAGTGAAAAAATCACATAAGAAAGTTCAAAAAGCACTTTAGGACAATATATCGCATTTTTCTATCATTTTGCATGTTTTTGAATTAATTAATGATTCCTTTACCACCTTTTTGGAAAAACAAATTATTTTGAAATTTTTTTCCAAGGGGGACTCTTAGGAAAAAACAATAATTTTTCAATAATTCCGAAATGCCAATCGGACCAATTTTCAATAGAAAAAAAAATGGGAACGCAACTTAATGCGAGTAAATCGGTTAATGCTAAGTTCCAGAAAGTGTGTCTACAAAATTTGTACACATACTCCCTTACATACGCACATACAGGCTCTAATTTGAACTCCTCTCCTCTGCTAACTTTTTATACACAGAGCTCTTCTGCGCAGCATCCCGCTTCATGACGAGGATCATCTCACCCTTCTGAGTTCTACGGATGCAGTTGACATCCGCCCCTAGGCCAGTGAGATTTTCATCGCCCTGAAGGCTATCTTCAGGACATTGGAGAAGCGCCTACCACCAGCTTTGAAAATATTTGCTTCGCATCTGTCGCGACCATTGAAAGATGTGCCATTAGAAGCCCAAGCAGCACAAATTGTTTCACTACTGCACATTTCACTGTGTTGCAACTATTCGGAAAGAAACAATCTTTGCGTATGTGCCATTAAATATAACTCTCTTGCAATCTAAAAAGCGCAAGAGGTGGAGCCCACGGAACATCCTTTGATTGCAGTAACATTGCAATAATGTTGCAAAATACTACAGCGAAAAAAAAATAAAAATATAAAACTGGATTCAATTTATGGACCTTCTGATTAATAGACCCTCACTCTACCACAGCACCATTCTACACTTCGTAAGGACTATATGTTGACTCACCATAAAAACCATACGATTATGAAGTTTTGTACCCGAATTTTCTGTTACTTGCTTGCACCATCACAGGAAAAAAATGTAAGTTGTCAAAACGTTGAACGATGCTAAATTAAACATGAAGACACATTCAACTTATCTGCAACTTAATTTAAACAAACAATTAAATTTTGAAATACGCATTGAAGTTAAATGGTAAAAAAAATGCAGCATAATGATTTTGTTTCGTGTTTGCAACATACACTTAGTGCAGTATTTTTTGTTTGTTTGTTTCCAAATGTCAAACACGTACTGCATTGCAATTTGAATGAAGCAATGATCACAATTCGAACGCTTTTGACATCTTGATGCAACTTTGTCGTGCTTTGATGTTTTTCCAATGCCTTTAATGAAACCGAATAGAAACAAAGTGCTTTTAGGAAGTTGTTGCGTGTGCGTAGGGTGACCATATGGTATCCTAAAGGAGGACATGTCCTCCTTTTTCATTAAAAATCAAATGTCCTCCTTTTGCATTAAAATGCCCTCCTTTTTGGAGATTTAAAAAAACAGTTGAATTAATAATTAGGGTAAATCACTACTTGGGCCTATGGACCCGGTTCCCGGCTCACTGCACAGAAAACTAATGATTTATACTATTTGGAAGCCGTAGGTTTATGATTGATAATTTTTAAAAAGTCTCCAATTTATCTTGCACAATACTCAATATTTGTCAACCACTTGTTTTACTCCTAATTGATCCAATTGTAGAAAATAAAAATGTAGATTTCAAAATTTCGCTCTCCGTTGCCACACCACTGAGCCGGAGTGATTCTTTCACTTTTACAAAGCAGTATCATCAAAATAAACACCTACCTGAAAGTAGTCACAGTGCTCGATACAACCATTGCTTGACGCTGTTAATCACAACACAATAATTATAAACAAACGCACTTCAATTCTTCTTATTATCACTAGAACGTTTCACTAGAACTTATTTAAACATATTAGAATACATTTTAGAATGTATCCTCAAACCGAACAAAAAATCACCTCGGCCTAAGAATTTTTAGCCGCACCGTGTATGAAAATGATCATTTATCGTTAATAGGAAAACTGTCTAATACGTTGACGCTATCATGTTATTTATAATTCTCTCGATTTCAAAAGGTGAAAAAAATATTGTTTTTAAGTATTTGGAAGAAATTTGGATGAGTAAATATATCTTCTCAACCAAATAAAAATGATTATGAATAATACCATCTGGCATCTTGTTGTCGTGTAACGTGCATATTTTTGTTTACGTCGCATTTTCTACCGTCCCGAGAGAGAATGAGAATAAAATGTTGAGAGATTGAGTGAAATTTTGCTTAGGCCGGGAACTGGTTTTTTGTATGCCGGAATGGGAATCGCTATGACTGAAATGAGTGCTGCACCTCGTTAATTTAAATCAAATAAAAGCGTTTTTGAACGATATTTAGCACGAATAGCTATTTTTTAAGCAGAAGTGAACCCCATTGCAGTATTATACAGCCCACAAAGTTCAGGAAAGTTGCTTCCTGTCATAAATATCAATAAAATAATGCAGTGGTACGCATGTTAGGCCGGGAATGGGGTAAGAAACCCTATACGCAAGTTGATCGTTGTACACATTTTTGTTTTTTGAATGAAATCATTGTTAATATCGAAAATTCAATGCTCGAGTTAAAGTAACACCTGTCGACGATAACAGAAAAATCGGAATTAGGGAAAATTCAAATGCTTCTTATCGAATTGCATGATCGCATCGAATATGTGCGGCAAAGTGCAGCCGCCATGCCATGCCAGAATTAGAGATAGGCGTTCAGATCCGGAACCGTTAAACTGATCCGGATCTTCGAAGTGAGTGAATGATTCGTAGCACGCTTATTGAAAGATCCTGTTCACTAGATCAGCGAATTATCAAAGCATTTGTATCAAAATGACAGAATAACAGGTTTATTGTAGGTCTTCTACACATGTTATATATGCTAATGAGCGAAAGAAGGGTGAAATTATTGCCTGTATTGGTCAAAAGTGTGGCCCATTATGACAACCGTTTCCTCTTTCTGCATTCTCCTTACGTTATGTTCCAAACATCAGATCCATAAGAAAGATCCGGATCATTAAACTGAATGACCTAGATCTGATCCGTTCAACGAAATGGTCCGTTTTGCCCATCTCTAGTCAGTAGTTTCTTTAGTGTAAATCTGAACAGTTTTGAAATTCTTCAGTTAAGAACTTGGTGACACAATTAACGATATCATTCTCATTTACGTGCCTTGAATTGTGATTCTAAATGGCATTCTAGAAAAAAAAAATCACTGGTCTAATAACCTGAGTAGACAAAAATAGCTCAATAATACATGACAGGACATTGATATGATTGATATAAGGATATAAGAGATAAAAGATCAGACGTCAATATCTATATTTTGCACTAAAATATCATGAGAAGAGCAGGCTATGCTTTCTGTAAGAAGTGATCAATATCATGTGCCATTAGTTAAATCTTATCCATAGCAAATCTTGAAATTTAAATGATATTTTGATGATTTTTTTGATATTGTAGCCTGTTCATGACTTCTGTCCAGGGAGCATCTTGTGCTCGGATCTTATATAACCTAATGTTCAGTCAGTTATCTATTGACAAATTTTAAGAATTGTTTGCGATGAGCTTTTCTTGTTAATATGCTGTTCATTGTTGATTTTAAATTTAGTTGGCGCTAAAACCATCTTACCATTACAAAGAAGGTGCTTGCAGTTTTATTATATATGATTAATATAGACTATAATGACAGTTGGAAATATTTCATCTGGAGATGTAATGTTAATAAAGTAGAAGAAGATGTCTACCCACTAAACCAAAGTTGCATGTGCTAGCGAATAAGTGTAAGATGGAGCCGATATAGGCACATGTCTCTATTTGAGTTCATGCAAAGTGTACGTAAACGATCTTACGATCGATACGATCTCTTGTTGGCTGGTTTACTTGTGGTTCTTACAAAATATTTTTTCAATAAAAATTAGTGTGTAAAACTCTAACAAATATAATATTTTTAATCATATAAAAAACCAAAAATCGATCGATAATTGTATGTCCTCCTTTTTAACCAAATGTCCTCCTTTTTCGCTACGATTTTGATGAATTGTCCTCCTTTGAATAAATTTCATATGGTCACCCTACGTGTGCGTGAGGTTTTCTCTACCGGCACTTCCCTTATTAGCCACCAGGATTCCGTTCTGGCTCTTATGACTTATTTAGCTCTATTTGCCACTGTGGCACTGTTTTCCGCTGTTCCTTAGAGTCGGCAACCTACACGACTCTTTTCCGTTGAGTTTTAGTTGCACCGCTAATGGCCATCCGCTTTCGAAGTTCCGCAGTCAGTTTCTCCGCCAGCCACTTTTCCGAAGAAGGAAGTCCCCTCGGCCTCATCGCAGGGCTTCGCCGTCTGGCTCATCGCCTACTCCTTTACGCGAATCTTCCCTTCCGTTCTGCTTCTTTATTGGCCTCAACTAGAGACTTCCACTCCATCTTTGCCTCTGCAACTAGTGCGCAGAGGATCAGTACGGCCTGTTTATACACAAAAAAAAAGCATTCCCAAATTTGTGAACTAACAACCCCACGGTATTGTCGCGCTCTTCTCAAACGCTCAGCTCTTCACGGTGGTAACGCGCAAGTAAAGATTACGCAGCAGCGCGCCCATAAGCTTTTACACAAGATGCGAGTCTGCGCTGTTAAATTTAATAAGCCGCAGAATGGGGTTGCCAAAGCTGAATTCAACGATGCTCATTGAGATGATCTCGATCTGACTGTTTATCATGAGATGCATAATATACTTTTAGTCACAGTTTCGGTACCCACAGTCACGTTTTCGGGAACGTACTGGAAAACGGGACTGGTGTTTCCGAATCCATTAATTAGATCACGGTGTATTTTTGCTGGTTCACGAATTTGGGAACTTTCCTCCGAAAGAAAATTTTAGTTTACTCACGACATGAAAGAGGAGATCACATATTTTCGCGTGGTGGGTGTTTCAGAGGTAATCATTTTAATCATGGAGACATCGTGCCTTGTTCAGAGCCAGATCATCGCAAGTCAGGAAGGACATCTGAGCCTACTGCCACCCAGTAGGCGAAACTATATGACGGTATACAGCCTAACCATTAGCCCATTCGCCGTTTCAGGACAGTGTCACACGGTCATACTAAGAGAATAGAATAACCTGACTGTCAGCCTTCACTTTCACAGTATTACAATATCCAAAAGCATTAACCAGGGATTGAATCCTAAAGAGAAAGAGCAAGTCTCTCACTTATCATCTCTGTATAGGGGTCGTACACTTATTACGTAAGCATTTTTTCTGGGTTTTTCGACCCCCCTCCCCCCATGTAAGATTTTTTTTCATACAAATGAATTTTTATTTATATGGAGCGTAAGATATTGACCGACCCCCCCTCCCCCCATAAGTGCTTACGTAATATGTTATTATTATTTATTCAGACTAAGGCCGAAGTGGCCTGTGCGGTATATAAGAGTCTTCTCCATTCGGCTCGGTCCATGGCTACACGTCGCCAACCACGCAGTCTACGGAGGGTCCGCAAGTCATCTTCCACCTGATCGATCCACCTTGCCCGCTGCGCACCTCGCCTTCTTGTGCCTGTCGGATCGTTGTCGAGAACCATTTTCACCGGGTTACTGTCCGACATTCTGGCTACGTGCCCGGCCCATCGCAGTCGTCCGATTTTCGCGGTGTGAACGATGGATGGTTCTCCCAACAGCTGATGCAATTCGTGGTTCATTCGCCTCCTCCACGTACCGTCCGCCATCTGCACCCCACCATAGAATGTACGCAGCACTTTCCTTTCGAAAACTCCAAGTGCGCGTTGGTCCTCCACGAGCATCGTCCAGGTCTCGTGTCCGTAGAGGACCACCGGTCTAATTAGCGTTTTGTAGATTGTCAGTTTGTCAGTCAGGGTTCGATTCCCGGTGCCGGTCTAGGTAATTTTCGGATTGGAAATTGTCTCGACTTCCCTGGGCATAAAAGTATCATCGTGTTAGCCTCATGATATACGAATGCAAAAATGGTAACTTGGCTTAGAAACCTCGCAGTTAATAACTGTGGAAGTGCTTAATGAACACTAAGCTGCGAGGCGGCTCTGTCCCAGTGTGGGGATGTAATGCCAATAAGAAGAAGAAGAAGATTGTCAGTTTGGTACGGCGGCGAACTCTATTCGATCGGAGCGTCTTGCGGAGTCCAAAGTACGTACGATTTCCAGCCACTATGCGTCTCCGAATTTCTCTGCTGGTGTCATTTTCGGCAGTCACCAGTGAGCCCAAGTACACAAATTCTTCTACCACCTCGATTTCGTCACCACCGATGCAAACTCGCGGTGGGTGGCTCACATTGTCTTCTCTTGAACCTCTTCCTAACACGTCGAAGACGAAGTCGACGTGTTGATGACTAGTCCGATCCGCTTAGCTTCCCTCTTCAGTCTGATGTAGGCTTCCTCCATCTTCTCAAAGTTACGTGCCATAATATCTATGTCGTCGGCGAAACCAAATAGCTGGACGGACTTATTGAAAATTGTACCACTCGTGTTAATCCCTGCTCTTCGTATTACACCTTCCAAAGCGATGTTGAATAGCAAACACGAAAGACCATCACCTTGCCGTAACCCTCTGCGGGTTTCGAAGGGACTCGAGAATGCCCCTGAAACTCGAACTACGCACATCACCTGATCCATCGTCGCTTTGATCAACCGTGTCAGTTTATCCGGAAAACCGTGTTCGTGCATTAGCTGCCATAGCTGGTCCCGATCGATTGTATCATATGCGGCTTTGAAGTCGATGAATAGATGATGTGTGGGCACGTTGTATTCGCGGCATTTCTGCAGTACTTGGCGAATGGCAAACACCTGGTCCGTGGTGGAGCGTTCGCCCATAAAACCCGCCTGGTACTGCCCCACGAACTCCCTTGCAGTTGGTGCTAGTCGACGGCATAAAATTTGGGAGAGTACCTTGTAGGCGGCGTTCAGCAATGTGATTGCGCGGTAGTTGCTACAATCCAGCTTATCGCCCTTTTTGTAGATGGGACACACGACACCTTCCATCCACTCCTGCGGCAAAACTTCCTCCTCCCAAATCTTGGTAATGACCCAGTGCAGCGCTCTAGCCAGTGCCTCACAACCGTGTTTAAATAGCTCTCCTGGTAGTTGGTCAACCCCAGGAGCTTTGTTGTTTTTGAGCCGGCCAATCTCCTCCTGGGTTTCCTGGAGATCCGGAGCCGCTAAAATTAAGTCCTGCGCGCGTTCTTCCAGGTCCATGACCATACCGCCATCTTCGTCTGCCACATCGCCATTCAGGTGTTCTTCGTAGTGCTGCCGCCACCTTTGGATCACATCACGCTCGTTCGTAAGAAGGTTCCCGTTTATGTCCTTACACATATCGGGCTGTGGCACGTGGCCCTTACGTGAACGGTTTAACTTCTCATAGAACTTTCGTGTGTTATTAGCGCGGTACAGTTGCTCCGTTTCTTCACGGTCTCGATCTTCCTGCTGGCGCTTTTTCCTCCGGAAAATCGAGTTTTGTCTGTTCCGCGCCTGTTTATATCGTGCCTCGTTCGCCCTCGTGTGGTGTTGCAGCAATCTCACCCATACTGCATTCTTCTCTTCCACTAACTGCTCACATTCGCCGTCATACCAGTCGTTTCTCTGATCCGGGGGCACCGTGCCAAGTGCAGCGGTTGCGGTGCTACCAATGGCGGATCGAATATCTCTCCAGCCATCTTCAAGAGATGCTGCGCCTAGCTGCTCTTCCGTTGGAAGTGCCACTTCCAGCTGCTGCGCGTATTCTTGGGCTAGTCTACCGTCTTGTAGCCGGCCAATGTTAAGCCGCGGCGTCCGACTTCGACGCGTGTTGTACACCGTCGAGAGTTTTGAACGCAGGCATACTGCAACGAGGTAGTGGTCGGATTCAATATTCGCACTGCGGTAAGTGCGGACGTTCGTGATGTCGGAGAAGAATTTACCGTCGATTAGAACGTGGTCGATTTGGTTTTCCGTTTCTTGGTTAGGTGATCTCCATGTGGCCTTGTGGATATTTTTACGGGGAAAGAAGGTGCTTCGGACTACCATTCCGCGGGAGGCTGCGAAGTTTATGCATCGTTGGCCGTTGTCATTCGATACGGTGTGCAGACTATCCGGTCCGATGACCGGTCTATACATTTCCTCCCTTCCTACCTGTGCGTTCATGTCACCGATGACGATTTTAACGTCCCGCAGTGGGTATCCATCGTATATCTGCTCCAGCTGTGCGTAGAACGCTTCTTTCTCGTCGTCGGGTCTCCCTTCGTGTGGGCAGTGCACGTTGATGATGCTATAGTTGAAGAAACGGCCTTTAATCCTCAGCTTGCACATCCTTGCGTTGATTGGCTACCACCCAATCACGCGTTGGCGCATCTTACCCAGCACTATGAAGCCGGTTCCCAGCTCGTTGGTGGTGCCACAGCTTTGATAGAAGGTAGCCGCTCGATGCCCGCTTTTCCACACTTTCTGTCCTGTCCAGCAAATCTCCTGCAGCGCCACGACGTCGAAGTTGCGGGGATGTAATTCATTGTAGATCATCTGTCGCAACCTGCGAAACCTAGCGCCCTGCAGTTCCATGTTCCAAGCTTCCCACCGCGATCCTTTATTCGTCGCCCAGGCCCCTGCCGCTTATACCGAGCCGCATCATCCCTTATATTGTTCGTAATGATTGGTTTTCTAGGCGGCTTATTGGGCCTGCGCAAACCTCCTGTCTCGTCGGAGGGCCGTCGTGTCAGGGCTGTTTAGCGTCCCACCTAACACCAGGACTTGGGCTTGTGCGCTTTGAGCGGCACACGGTCGCTTTGGTGGAGCCTACTTGCGGATACATGCAGCTTTTATAGAGGTTTAACAGGGCCCACTGTCAAACCCCACCACATCCTAGGCAAGCCCCACAACTCGCAGATGGCCTGGGGAGGGATCGTCAAGCCCTTGGACATAGTCCCTGCTGCCCGCAAGCAGTAATATGTGTACACAGCAAATAATTTTGAATATTCAACGACGTGTAAAAATGCAGCTCATCCCATCAAACGAATTAACATTTGATATTCAATTAAACTTGATTGAATTTTACAAGCAAGCACCGTTTACATTTATTTCGATTTAAAAGAATGGTGAGATCGATTGAATATTACGTTTATTTGCATGCTCCAAATATGTGCATGAAAATACATTTAAAATCACAACATATTTTTATCTGTGTACGGCCCCATACATATACGATATGTAGCATACCGCGAGAAACTTTTTACGCAAGCTGTCATGATAGAGAACTGATTCGGGATGCTATACCCCATGATAAATTTCTTTTAAGAAGCTCCAATTTCGGGGAGCACTGGCTCAGATGATGCATTTCAACTTGTTCTAGACATCTGTGTAGTAACAAACACGAAAGGAGCGAAACCAAAGCGAGAATCACCATTTTTCTGTGGGGGCTGGCGGGCTGCCTATCCGATTCTGTTTTTTCGCACTTGTATACAAGTTTGATAAATTTGTTTAATACAAGTTTGTTATATTTGTTATAGCCTCTCTTTTATCGTTGTTCGTTATCTATTGAGAGCGATTTCTGCAAACCCTGGCATTAACCCAGTGCAGTTTTGGCACACCTGATATCCGGATTAACATATCATCCCTGTACCATCGATAACTCTGATGCCCCTGCAGAAGATACTATACGTTCGGAGAAGTATGCGTCAAACGGGAAGTCAATGAAACGGTAGATAGTACAAAAACAATAATCTAATCGAATGATTAGATAGACACGTTTATACGAGTAACTTCTATTTGTCAGGCTGGAATTGAAAAATAAGCGTTGTTAAAGTGCTAATATTTTGCAATACATTTTTGAATTCCATGCAACACACAATATTATAACCTCCAGAACAGGTTACGTAATAGTACCCGCAAAGGATTGTGAACTATTATTACAAGCAACGAGAAGCTGAGAGCTCGATTCAAGAAAGAAGAAAAACTTGGATTGAGGCCATAACTGTTTGCAGTGTTGTCCTACACTCAGTGAAAAAAAATCTGCTCTTTGATTTTACTCCATCTAAACGATTTTATAATCTTAGCTAAGTAAGTGTAACTAATAGAGGGATATTTGAATTTTCTAAATGTCATATCAAACTATTGAAAAAAGTGTATTTTCAGCACGCGCGCTCCTGTTGCTCTGGCGTGCATTTTTTTGACAGTTTGACATGACATTTAGAAAATTCAAATATCCTTCTATTAGTTACACTTACTTAGTTAAGACTATAAAATCGTTTAGATGGAGTAAAATCAAAGAGCAGATTTTTTCGCCCTGAGTGTAGGACAACACTGACTATTTGTATATCAACGATAACTAATTATTGAAAACGTAATTATACCCGGGCAGAAGCTATGAACAGAATAACAAAACATGATATGGAGTTGATTGATATAAGAGATAAAAGAACTGGCCACAATATCATAATTTTGCACCGAAATATAATTTAAATATCAAGATATGCTTTGGATAAGAACAAACTAATGGCACTTGATATCGATCACTTATTACAAATAACAAGATGTCGGTAGCAATGATGAGCAGTAGTCTGATTGATCCCCGTATCCGTTCACTTTCTTTCCGGTAATATGTTATTAAATTTCACTGATAGACATGTAAGTTTATTTATAATCCAACTATTTAATCTTCTTCACAAACTTAGTTATTTCAATTGCCCATTAGGATTTTTCAAATTGTAACGCTTTAATTCACTTCATTTCTCTTAATTCAAATTTCTTCCCTTTTCCACATGGTCCACACTAATTTAGGATAACATTATGCTACAATAATTGAACTTTAAAAGAGAACATGCTCATGGCACAGCGAGCTTTTATAGATTATCACCGGTTGGTATCATCGGAAGTAAGCTTTCGCCATGTTGCTATTTCCGAAGGGTCATTGCTGCCAAACGTAAAAGTTGTCGGAGTCAGTTGACCAAGTCACGATCAAGAGGTAGTCGTGATGATGACGATGATGAATATCGACAACTAGATGGCGCTCGGATGCACAGTCAAAATCACTCCGTGTATACACGGACATTCCGCACCCAAAAAAATCTGCACGTTTTTCCACCTGAAAAAGTACGTAGATTTTTTTCCACCTGAAATTCACGTAACTTTTACCTGATTTTTTGATAGAATTCTCATTCTACGTGAAAATCAGGTAAGTTCTACCTGAGTTTTGGATAGAATTCACCGGACACGTAAGTTTCACCTGAATTTTCTGAAGCATTTGCAGCTACGTGTGCACGTAAAATGTACCTGAAAATTCAGGTGGAAACAACGTTTAGATTATTTGGAGTGTGGCCCCTTCAGAAAATGATTTCTGATACGCTTTGATGATTGTTTACATTATTGACGAACTGTCTGATGACGACGTATGGTGTCACTTACGATGATGATTTGCTTGTCATGGTAGTGATGTCAACTCGATGTCAAATCGTTGATGCTGCGATGTCTCAACTGTTGATAGAAACAAAAAAGAAGACCCGGTAGCCGGATTCGCAAAGTAATAGCTAATTGGACAGATTCTAACCTTGTCCTCTTGAAAAAGAGGCTTTTTATTTTCCATTTCAGGTTTCATTGTTGGAACTGCTGTTTACTGATGTTTCGTAGGCTCAAAGTTAGTTGGATGGAGCAGTTTCTCATGAGATCGAATAGGAGGTGGCGATATTTCAGCTGATCTTGACATGATCGGGAGTAAACAGATTTTCGCTACTGGTCGCTTGAACATTCCGTGCGGTGTTTGTAATGGCCTATTCAGATTACGCCATTAATGACATAATAATTGGCGTTTCAGGGTAAATACGCTTTATGATGTCATTATTTACGTAATATTCCATACATTTTGCGCTGTCAAAAGATACCCGCTAAAAAGAGTCATTAAGAATTTATTACGAACAATTATTACGAGAGAGCTTTCGTTCTAACTGGAATGCAGGGAGAAATTCAACAAAACAAAACTGACAAGCGTCACGCTCTCTTTGCCAGAGAGAAAATTCTCTCTGTTTTCATTTCGTTTCGTAGTTGACAGTCATGCTCTTTCTGTCGCAGCAGGGTCGAATGCATGTTAGATGGAAATCTTCTGAGCGCTGAAGAATAACTCGGATTGTGATGGTTTTGTGGAAAGCATTTTATATGATGAAAAATAATGATGATAATTATTTATTCTCAACTTATTCAACATGAATTGTTTAAAAAATAGATGCTCTCTAGAATTAACATGAAGTATTTAACTTAAACCTAGATTTAATAGAACAAATCGTATAAATTTTCAAAGTTCAAGGGCCAATGCGGAAGACAATTTAGGACAAACGTAGGAATGGTTGTAAAACGAATATATTTGATGAATAAACATGATTTCATAAATTGTTTCAATTCTGCTCCTTGAATGGCTAAATATACTTTGGATTTCAACATTTTTCACGTGGGACAACTGAACGATTTGAATGGGATGTATATATAAAGTAGAATAACCTTAAATAAAACATGGATTGGTAATGCATTAATTCATCCAAAATCCAGTTTAAATTATATCACATTCACACGATTCGATTTTGTTAGTAACTGTATCATTGATTGTCGATTAGGGCTCAATGGTTAAGTTTCCATTTTGAAAAAAAAAATTGCTGAGTTGCCCTTCATACATGGAGATACTGGTGGAAATACATTTTAGTTCGATAATATTTCTTGAAAATTGGACCAATCGTCCTTTTTTTTTAGTTGTGAGAATTCCCAAAAGTATCTAAATTTTTCTATCAAATCTCCGTTCGATCATAGTACAGAATCAAAATACTTTTTAAACTTGAAAATAAATTGAGGAATAGTGTGATTCCCCGAAGAACGGCGCACCCAACTAATGAATGTAGCTTCGCTCATTATCCTTAATGAGAGCTTCAAATATTCTTCGAAAATCCCTTTTCATATTTTTTTTTATATATTTTTTTTTCTTAGAAACTTTGTTCAGAAAAATGTTCGATTGTCGCCACACAAATGCTTGATTTCGCAAATTAAATTTTAAAACTCCCCTTGAATTCAACCCTGTATTAGCGTGCAAATGAGGAAACATGGAAACGTCAAGATATATTATCTTGCTGCAGTCTGAACACCTCGTAATAATTGGATACCCTCTCACTTAACAAAGTCATAAATAGCCCAATCTGAATAGGCTATAAAGTAACAACACGAACGATGTTGTCGGCCCCGGCATGAACTTCCACGATACGTCCCATTTCCCATCGCAGAGGTGGAGAATTTTCATCTTTAATGATCACCAGTCGACCGATTTCTATGTCAGCAGCGGCTTTCAACCATTTCGTTCTTGGCTGAAGTGTGGCAAGGTATTCGGAGTGCCATCTTTTCCAAATGTCGTGGAATATTTTCTGTGTTTGCTGCCATTGACGAAGACGATTGAACGGTGTCGAGGAGTAGTCGTAATCCGGAACTGCTTTCAATGCACTGCCGGTAAGGAAGTGGCCAGGAGTAAGCGCCTCGAAGTCGCTAGGGTCGTCGTTTAGCGGAACAAGAGGCCTAGAGTTGAGGCAACTTTCTATCTGTGCAAGTAATGTTTCAGTGTCATCGTAGGCCAATATGCGTGTTCCTAGCACTCGGAAAAAGTGTTTTGGGCCGATGCTATGGCAGCTTCCCAAAGCCCACCGAAGTGGGATGCCTTCGGTGGGTTAAAATGCCATTTGATACCCTTTTCGTTGCATTCTGTTATAATTGCAGCCTTGTGGTCTTCACTGCGAAGTAGGGAACGAAGCTCGTTGTTTGCCCCTACAAAATTTCGTCCGTTGTCGCTATGAATTTCTGAGCATATCCCTCGCCGGGAAACAAATCGACGCAATGCTTGCAAGAACTTTGCAGTACTCAAATCTGCCACCAATTCGAGGTGAACAGCTTTCGTACTAAAGCAGACAAAAACAGCTACATACGCTTTTCTTGGGGCAGCTCTTCTATGAGGTGGTTGGATCTGAATGGGTCCCCAGTAATCAATGCCTGTGACCGTGAAGGGCCGCGACGCAGTCACCCTTGCCCTAGGTAACTCTGCCATAAACTGTTCCAATAACCTTGGACGATTGCGGAAACAGCTAACACAATTACGAACGATTTTCTTGACGAGGTCCCTGGCCCCTATGATCCAGTACCGAAGTCTGAGTAGAGTGATCAGAAGTTGTGGTGCCGCATGTAAGTGTTGTAGATGATACGAGCGAACCAAGAGCGTGGAGTGAGATTTCTGCTCGATTGATTTCCTCCGAGGTGAGAAAGGTGCCAATGCGAGGGTTGTACATACGCTGCCGGCAATTAAAATAGAATCTGATGCAATAAGCGGTGACTCGTAGCATGTGATTATAGTTGGAGAATTTGTCTACGTATTGATCGTTGAATGACGATTCTTCTGCAGCCGTAACGGTAGTAATAGGTGCTCCTTTGGCTTCGCGTAATGCTTCTTCCGGTTGATTGGAGTTTATTAGACGAATTGGCCACTCATTCGGTTCACTTCGTAGCCATTTTGGGCCACACCACCACAGATCCTTGTACTTAAGGTTGTCAGCTGATGTTCCTCGCGATATTAGATCAGCGGGATTCTGGCTTACCGCTACGTGATTCCATACACAACGTTCAGTGGCAAGCTGTATCTTCAAAATTCGATTAGCCACAAATGTAATCCAAGAAGAAGGAGTGGATTTTAGCCAACATAGCACTACGGTTGAATCAACCCAGAAGAATGTTTCGATTTTTAACTGGAGAGACGATACAACCCTTTCGTATAGTTGAGCCGCAATTAGGGCCCCGCAAAGTTCTAATCGCGGTATGCTTTGCTTTTTCAGTGGTGCGACTTTCGATTTTGCAGTCAAGAGTGCACTCATTACTTGATCTTTGGAATTTACGGAGCGAATATAAACACATGCCCCATAGGCGTGTTCGGAAGCATCTGAGAAGACGTGTATTTGGATTGTTGTTGGGTTTGGCAGAATGACGCAGCGTGGGACACGAAGCTCATTAAGACTGGGAAGTTGTGACTGATACGATTCCCATCGAGCCTTGAACGTCGGTGGAAGTTCTTTATCCCATTGCCACTGTTTTCCGTCTTTGTCTACAAGTGTCCAAATTCCTTGCATAAATATTTTGGCAGTCGTTATGACTGGCCCTACTAGCCCTAGTGGGTCAAACAAACATGCTATTTGCGAAAGCGCCATTCTTTTGGTGAGAGGTTCTTCGGAGGGATACGAGGCTCTGGTCTTATACCGTAGCATGTCGGTGTTTGGCACCCAATGCAGTCCGAGCGTTTTCACACTTAGATCTCGTTCTAAATCGATAGTGGATTGAACGGCTTTCTTCTCAGGAGCAACGTCTTGTACAACAGCTGATTCGTTGGAGATCCATTTACGTAATTCAAATCCCCCCTTCTGTAAAAGTGCTTCCAGTTGCTTTCGCAAAGCAACAGCTTCTTCTATCGTGTTTGCTCCAGAGTATAAATCATCGACATAAAAGTCTTTCCGAAGCACGTGCGCAGCATCCGGGAAATTGTCCTGCTCGTCTTCGGCGAGTTGTTGCAGTACCCTTGTGGCAAGAAAAGGAGCGCTGGCGGTACCGTATGTAACGGTTTTCAATTCGTATGTATAGAGTGGGACTTCGTGTGAAGGACTCCAGACGATGTGCTGTAAATTGTTGCTTTGATGATCAGTAAGAATCTGCCGATACATCTGCTTAATATCGGCGTTGAGAAGAACCGGGCGGATTCGAGAACGCATAATAATGGACCTTAGGTTTTCTTGCACTATTGGGCCGACCATAAGTGCATCATTTAAAGATGGGCCATTTGGTGTGGGACAAGACGCGTCAAAAACAACTCGTACCCTTGTGGTGGTACTGTCCTCTTTAACGACAGCATGATGGGGTAGATAATAACATGGTCTCGGAGATGATTGATTCTCTTC